>NC_047086.1:107354502-107955335 GCF_902459505.1 Geotrypetes seraphini
ACCAAGCCACAGCGCGGCAGAGGAAGGACGCGACAACAGAGAGGCAGGGGCACTGCTATACAAACAGGCCCCAACACCCGTGCCACGAATCGACAGTAATTAATCTGTCTACCCTTCCACTTACTATGGAGCAACAACAAGTGTTGGAGTTGGGTTTGGGATTTGTGCCCACTCAATCTCCGGATTTTTTCAAACTTCATGTGGCCCTTCATGCGTTTATCCGGAAAATGCAGCTGAAGGTCTTTTTCCAGAGACAGGATGAGATCTCTATAGACCTTCAGATGGGAGATACCCAATCTATGGGGGATACACAAGTTGCGTCGACATTAGATCCTGACTTTACAATTGACATCTGTAAGACTAAGTCCAACTGGGTTCCACCGGGTCCGATGGACCCCCTTATTTTGACCTTCCGTGAACTTGTTAGTAGGGCGTTATACACGTTACAATCCCAATGGATAAACAAGGGCCCGTATAACATCTCAGGACCCCAAAATCTGGGCCTCCAAAAACTAATGAGTGAAGATCGGGTTATAGTAATAAAAGCAGATAAGGGGGGTGCCACGGTCATACTCAATAGACAGGATTATGAGGATGAAGCCCAACGCCAGCTTACTAACACTCAAGCCTACTATAGATTGGGGGGGGACCCCACTGAAGGTCTAGGTATTAAGATTCTTCAATTCCTTAATATATACCGGGAAGGAGGTTACATCACCCAAAGGGAATATAAGTATCTATATGAAAAACATCCTGTAATACCTAGAATTTCCTTTGTACCCAAAATTCATAAAACTTTCTGTAGCCCTCCGGGGCGTCCTATAGTCAACACTCGTGGGTCCATTTTGGAACCCCTTTCCAAGTTCATTGATTATTTTTTGAGGAGTGAGGTCCCTAAGATACGGTCGTATATTAGGGATTCCTCTGATTTTCTTCGAAAATTGACTAGTAATGAGATCAGCATGGAGGGTAAATGGATGGTGACCCTCGACGTCGTCTCTCTCTACACCCAGATCCCGCAGCCCGAGGCTCTGAAAGTGATTTACGACATTTTGATCCACCGTACCTCTCACCAACGTGTCCCCACTAGTTTTCTTTTTCAGCTAGCTAAATGGGTTATTCAAGACAACTACTTCCAGTATCAGAAAGCATTTTACCAACAGATTCAGGGAGTGGCCATGGGCGCCACCTTGGCCCCCTCGGTGGCGGCCCTGTACATGGCCAAATTTGAGGAAGTACATATATACCCATCTCGATGGTTTTCATCTGTTATGTTTTGGGGACGGTTTTTGGATGATGTTTTCTTTATTTGGGATGACACATATGAGCAGTTGGATCAATTTATACACCATTTGAATGCGGTTGATGAGAATATAAAATTCACCATGACTAGTCACCGCACTCAGATGGTGTTTTTGGATATTAACATTTCTGTGTTTGAAGACAGGATTCAGACATCGCTCTACCGAAAACCAGCAACACGTAATACCATTCTCCACTATGACAGTTTCCACCCTGTGGCACTAAGATTTAACCTCCCAATAGCACAATTCTTACGTATCCGCAGGGTCTGCTCCTCAATCAAGGAATTTAGAGTGCAAGCTGACCTGCTGTCTGAAAGGTTTCGCAGGAGAGGATACCCTGAGAGATCTATTCGCCAAGCGTACTTAAGAGCTAGATACGCCCAGAGAGAGTTATTGTTGGGCGAACCAGGGGAGTCTAAGGAAGTCACCCATGATATATTGACATGTGTGCTCCCTTATTCTAAAGCCACTAAACTGATGGTGAACTATTTACGTCAGCATTGGCACATAGTACAACTTCATTCTCCCCTCAATGAATTCCCTCGGGTAGCGTACACCAGAGGCAGGACCCTGGGTCAAAAATTAGATCATTTGAAATATGGCAAGAGAGTTGAGCGGGAGAGAGGTTTTCATGGCCCCTGTGGTAGATGCCAGTGGTGCCCCTCGACTATATCGGGGGAAGAGTGGAGGGTTCCTGGTAGACCATTGCGGTTATATTCTAACGCCATTACGGATTGTACATCGGAGCATGTGATCTATGCCATTATCTGCCCATGTGAGTTGGTCTACATTGGCAGGACTAATCGTAAAATCAGAATTAGACTTAATGAGCATAAGTCGCGCATTATTAATAAGGTTCTCCAGGCCCCCTTAGTGGCCCACTGGCTGAGATGTAATCACGGGGTGGAACACCTTAGGTGGCGTGTGGTGAAGAGAATAACGGGGAGGGAGGGTGGAAAGGATTTGCAGAAGCTGAATGAGGCTGAACAGAGACTGATATTCACATTGGATACAGTGGAACCACGGGGTTTGAATGCAGAGATTGACTGGAACACTTTGATTGGAGGATGATTGGTCCAATGGGTGACTGTGGGGGGAGTGGTTAGACTAATGTAATACATTTAAAACCATACCGGGAACGCTGCCGCCATCTTTCCGCAGACCTCAATCTTGTGAGTCGGATGACTACGGCCACCTAGGTGAGTCCTGTGGGAGATGACGGTTTATATTAAGTATGTACATAGAGATTTGGTTTTGGGGGGGGTGGGCGCTAGTAGGTTTGTAGCGTTTCATTCGTCCTAAGATGTGCTTTGTAATTTTTGTATTTATGCAGGGAGACCCTTGAGACAGCACCGCAGGGTGCGAAACATGTCGGGTCGTACTCCCTGGTTGAGCTGTGTGTAGAAGCTAAGTATACGAATTCTACTTTTACAACTGCTTATTTATTGATCTATTTGTAGTGAAATTAATGCGAAAACAAAAAAATTAAAAAAATTTTTGAAAAGTATAAAAAATATATATACTCATGGCGCTTTAATATTGATCTACCAATGATGAGGCACCACATAAACCTCCCGCTTAAAAAACTTTCATAGCGGTGGAGTGGTGGGGCTGAGGTATTTCATAAAAGTTCTTTTTTGAGCATATCCATTCCAACCTATGTGTGTTAATTGAAAAGTATCATAAAAAAACAACAATTAAAAAAATTAATTTGGGAGTAGGTGCCTAACTTGGTATGCGCCGTGTAGACATCTACACTAAAGCACCTACCCATGCCTAAAGTAAGCATGGTTAAGGGTGGGCATGAAAAGAGTTAAGTGCCAGTAGTTTAAGCCAATTTCTATTTAAAAAAAAAACCCTCCAAGTACAAATAAACTATTTGAAAAAATATTTATATAGTTTTTAGAGCCTCAGTCCCACCCCTCCACCGCCTCAAGTAACTTTCATCGCGGTGAGTTTTATGTGGTAAACTCCTCATCGACTCAACTATTCAAAATATTTTTACAAAAGAATTTAAAGTGCACAGTGCTTTGTGCTAAATATTTATATATATATATCTCTAAAGTGCAAGTACTTAAACATTCACTTCACGTTCATTATCACCCGTTTATAAACAATTTTTTAAGATATGAAAATAAATATTAAATATTTAGAAGCTTAGCTTAGCAGCTGTTTTCAAAATTTACTCGGCTTGGGAGGGTTGGACCCAACATGTTTCGCATAACGCTGTTTCAAGAGTCCTCCCTAAAAAACAAAACTAAGATCAACATACATATCATATCCGACCATTTTGAATCGTTGAGCCGATGAAGTTTACCACATAAAGCTTACCGCGATGAAAGTTACTTGAGGCGGTGGAGTGGTGGGACTGAGGCTCTAAAAACTATGTAAATATTTTTTCAAATAGTTTATTTGTACTTGGAGTTTTTTATAGATATTGTTTTGATGATACACTCCAAGTAAAGTTACACGGATCGGATAGAATAGAGGATAGTATAACTGGTAGTTTAAGCCAAGCATAATATACTGGCTTCTAAGTTCGAGATAGCTAGTGATGCCTAGCTTGAGTTAGACGTTGTTAGGTGTGATTCTATAAATGGTGCCTAATTTGAATGACATATGGTATGTGCCATTTATAGAATCAGAGCTTATGTGCTAGATTTTAGCATGAAAGGAATTCTAGAACAGTGTGAGCACACTATCATAGCATACATTGGCCCTTTAAACTGTAGCATCTCCAAGTTAAATAAAATGCGCATTATAAACCAAGCATGCACAGTCTTTTTTTCTTCCTCATAGCTCAGCCATCTTCCCTCACACCTGTATAAAAGTAACTATGACTCGTGAAGCTGTTTATCAATGATGAGAATAGAAACACATTAGGCAAAGCAGATGATATAAAAAAAAAGCAGTGAAGAGACTTCCAGGAAATTTCAGAAAATAGACTAAAAGCATGCACCTCAAATGTCTTCCAAAATAAAAAGGCCTGGCCTCAGAAAGTGTTTCCCACATTCCAGGCCATACAATACAATTTTATGTTTGCTTAAGCAAAGAAAGGTACAGAAAATATATGACCATTTCTGGGAAAAGATGACTAACATCTCTAGAAACAACAAATGAGGTTTTAATGAATTCTTTTAGAGCAAACAATTTGTAATATGACAGTCCAAACTCCATCCTTTTATGTGGAAAAAATAAAAGTTTATTTATAACACAAAGCACATTGTACGCAGAGAAAATTTTAATTATCATTTATATTCCGCGGGTTTTCAAAGAGGTCAAGGCAGATGACTTTATGCAATGTCACCTCAGTAACAACTATACAAAAATAGACAAATATACCCCCTTTCTCTTTATTAAACCGCGATAGAGTTTTTTAGCGCAGGGAGCTGCGCTGAATGCCCCACGCTGCTCTCGACGCTCCCTGTGCTAAAAACTGCTATTGCAGTTTAGTAAAAGGGGCCCATAGTGCAAAATATAGACAGCATATATAAATTCTCAAAACGGACACATTTTGATCACTAAATTGAAAATAAAATCATTTTTCCTACCTTTGTTTGGTAATTTCATCAGTCTTTGGTTGCACTTTATTCTTCTGACTGTGCATCCAATATTTCTTCCCTTCTTTCAGCCTCCTGTATGCTTCCTCTCCTCCAGACTTCATTCCCTCCCCCAACTTTTTCTTTGTTTCATCCTGTCCCCTTTCTTTCTCTCTCCATGCCCCCTTTCTTTCTGTATGTCTGTCTTTCTCTCTCTCTCCGTGCCCCATTTCTTTCTTTCACCCTGCCCCCTTCTTTCTTTCTCTCTCCATGCCCCCTTTCTTTCTCTATGTCTGTCTTTCTCTCTCTTTCCTCATGCCTCATTTTTTTTCTTTCTTTCACCCTGCCCACTTTCTTTCTTTCTGGATCCCTGTCCCCCCCTTGCGTTCTTTCTGGCTCCCTGGCTCCCCTCCTTTCTTTCTTTCTCCCTTCCCTCCCCCATGCCACCGCCGCTACCACCACCATGCTGCCACCACCGCCGGGGAAAGGCTGCCACTGGCCATCAGAAACAGGATGGCGCCGAAGGCGCCGAATTTGCCCTCCTTCTTTTCCCAACTCTGGCTGCCTGATGTCAATTCTAATGTCAGAGAGGACGTTCTGGGCCAGCCAGGCAGTGATTGACTGGCCCAGAACGTCCTCTCCGACGTCAGAATTGACGTCGGACGGCTAGAGTTGCTCGGCTCGGGGAAGAGAAGCAGGGAGGGAGAATTCGGCGCCGGCTTCTTTCTGATGACGGCAATGGCAGCCTTTCCCCGGCGGCAGCCTATTCCCCGGTAAGTGGCCAGCTGAACACCCCCTCGGGCCTTGCACCTGGGGCAGACCGCCCCCCCCCCCTTTGGTACGCCACTGCCTTCACTAAATTTAAAATTCTGATGTAAAGTCAAACCATGACATAGTAGAGAATAGGTAAGACCACTCTATCCTGTCAAATGCTTTTTCATCATCCAATCCCAGAGCCAATAAAGGATGCTCCATAGTTCTGGCTCTTGATATTATATTAGTAAAGATTCTTGCATTGTGACTGGACAACCTGCTAGCCATGAACCCAGTTTGATCTGTAGCTATTAAGTAAGAGAGAATCCTTTGAGTCTTTCAGCTAACAGTTTGGCACAGATCTTGGCATCTACATTTATGAGTGACAGTGGCCTATAGTTTTGAACTTTGAGTGGATTCTTACTCGGCTTTGAAAGAACAATAATCGTGGCTTCAGTGAAACAGCCACGTATATCACCCAAACATATCATATAATTAAAGAATTTGAGCCTAGGAGGTAATAATCATTCTTGAAATGTTTGATAGAACTCAGCTGTTAGGCTGTCTGGCCCGGAGGACTTTTTTTGGCCAGGTTATCTAGAGCTGATGAAATTTCTAGATTAGTTATTGAAGTGTTGAGAAGTAGATTTTCATCATCAGATGATATGTTATGGGGCAGATCATTGAAAAAGTCACTGGTGGGAAGCTACTCTACTAATTCAGAAGAGCATAATTTTTCATAATAATCATGAAAATGGGCTAAGATTTTTACATTATCTATAATAATTTTGTCATTGTCATTTTTGATGACTGGAATAGCAGTCTTACTGAATTTACCTTTTAGATTTGTAGCCAGTTGGTGCCCACATCTGTTATTATCAGCATAGTATTTAGCATGCTGCATGAAAACTTGAGAAGCAGCCTCTTTACTTAATTGTAAGTTATATTGAAAACAGAGATTTTGTACACATTTTAGTAGATCGATGTCCAGAGGGTTTAATCGGTGTAGCTTTTCTAATTGTTTTATATTAAGTTCAGAGTCATCAAGTTCTTGCCTGTTTCTCTTTTAAACAAATGCAGAATAGGAGATAATTATACCACGTATGTATGCCTTAAAGGCATCCCATATAGAGATCCAATTAGAGTCAGTGGGCCTGTTGTTTTGGAAGTATACTTGGATAGCCTTAATGATACGAGTTTGAAAATTCATGTCCTGCAATAAAGTGGCACTGGGTTTCCACTGTTTCTGTGAGCTTTCTTTGTGTAAGATATTCAAACTCAAAAGTACTGATGCATGATCAGAGACACTAATTTCTTTTATGTCAGCATGTATAATGGATTTGACTAGTGAGTGACTAATAAGGAAGTTGTCAATCCGTGAATAAGATACGTGAGGAGCCAAAGAGAAGGTATAGTCATGATCCTAAAGATGAGTGATATGCCATGGATCTATTAGTTTGAATTGAGTAATTTATGCTACGTTTTAGTTTCCCTATAAGAAATGTTGGATTATTTTTTTTAATCTTTGAGCGGATCCTGAATGATATTAAAATTACCCCCAATAATGCAAGGCATATAATTATTGCCATTGATGTTGTACATAATCATCAACATTGGGGCCATAAAGGTTCAAAACATAATTTTGTGACCGTTAATATCAAGTGCTTGCACCCATCTTCCTCTCATGTCAGTGGTGTGAGATACTATAATGACATTCTGGAGCTTCCTGATAAGCAGTCAGTTTTAGGTGGGCCTGAGCCAAAATTCAGTGAGCAGAATATTTTTTCTACCTCAGCCCTACCCCCACTCCTACTCTTCAACCCTCCCCTGGCACCTCACAACTCAAAATATAAATATTTTAGCTAATGTCAGCTAATGGAACAACCATGATGGCATGATACAGAAGAATATAGTCAGAGAGAGAGATTGTAAGGAATTTCTATTAGAATCATTATCCCCTGAGATTACTAAACATCTGATAATTTCAGAGGACCCTAAAACAACCCCTTTTGACACTTTTAATGTTCAGGATAAGAACATAAGAATTGCCATACCGGCACAGACCAAAGGTTTATCAAGTCTATCTTCCAACACTGGCCACTTAGTTTCATAATATCCAGTGTCTTACTTCCTCTACCTTTCTAGCCCAGAAACTGTTCCCTCTTCCTCCCCTCCCCACCCTTGTAGCCTGATATCTATCTTCCTGTCCCTAGGGGAAGATGTGGTTCACTGGTACAGCTGCTGCCTCTGTACCCAGGGGTTTTGAATCAAATTCTAGTGTTGCTTCTTGTGACCCTGGGCAAGTCACTTAATCCTCCAGTGCCCTTGAATGTCAGCTTTGAAATGCCAAAGCTACAAAAAGGCAGTATACAAGTCCCTATTCCCTCTCCCTTCCATACTCCACTACTGGCATCTTTCTGTCCCCTCTCACTTTCCCCTGCCCCCTCCCTCATGGTCCAGTATTTCTTCCTCTTCCCTCCTTCAATTGTCTATGATCTCTCCCTTCTGTCCCTGAATCCACCTCCCTTCCCCCTTCTATGATGTCTTCCTTCCTCTTCTCCACCCTCATATCCCTCCTCTCTATTTCCCTCATCTCTCTCTTCCTTGTGCCCTGGTTCCATCTCTCTTTCTCCCTCTCCCGTAAACAGCATCCCTCCATCCCTCTCTCCTATACTACTAATTCTTATTTCTATAGCGCTAAAAGGCATATACAGCGCTGTATATTTAGCATTCAATAGATGGTCCCTACTAAAAAGAGCTTACAATCTAATTTGGACAGACAGATAGGACATCTCAGGGTTGAGGAGATTCTGGTAGAGGAAATGATACAATGGGTATAGGTATCTGACAGCAGTGAGTGGGAGTTAAGAGTTGAAAGCAGTTTCAAAAAAGTGGGCTTTTATCTTGGATTTGAATACTGCTAGAGACGGAGCATGACATATTGATTCAAACAGCCTGTTTCAGGCATACAGTGCAACAAGAAAGAAGGGACAAAGTCTGGATCTGGCAGAGGAGGAGAAGGATACAGATAAGAGTTCACAGGAGGGGGGCGGGCATAGGGGGAGATAAGTGAAGAGATATATGGGGGGGCTACAGAGTAAATGCACTTGTAAGTCAGTAAGAGGAGTTTAAACTGTATTCGGAAACAGATGGGGAGCCAATAAAGTGACGTGAGGAGAAGGGTAATGAGAGAATAGCCCCCATATCCAACATTTCTCTCTCTTGCTCCTTTCCCTCTTATGCAACATCTTCCCTCCCAACCCAGTTATAACAATCCTCCCTCTCCCCAATCTATGCAGCATCTCTCCCTCCCATCCCATGGTACCCTATGTCCAGCAATTCTCCCTCTCTTTTCCCCCACACCCCATATCACGTAATCAATCCTCTTTGTCCTCCCCCACGTGTAGCACCTTATTCCTTCCCTTCCATGCATTCTTTACCAGTCTGCCCTCATTCCCTCTCCTTACCCCAAACTCAACCCCTACCCCTATCTTCACAAATTTGTCTGACAAAGGGTTGCCAGTAGCAGCAGTGATCCTCACATGCTGCCTGTGGCTAACTCGGAAGCATATCCTCTGCCGCTAATGCCCAGACAAAATCAGGAAGTTGTCAATGGGGGCAGTACACAGCAGAGGAGACGCTTCTAGGTTAGCCTCAGGCAGTGTGTGAGGATCGCTGCTGCAGCCAGCAACTCTTTGTAAAGGAAAGAAGGGAGGGAGATGCAGGACTGAGCTCAACTTGCTCCCAAGGGTGCAGAGCTTGTCCTTGCAAACCTTACAAACAGAGGTATGACAAGTTACTCATTCCTATTTGCATGATTGCATTAAAGTAGATATCAGAGCTTTTTACTTTTATTATAAATATATTTGAAAACTTCATAAGAAGTACTATACTGCACAGGGTCCAATTGATTGCTTTGAAGGAAAACTATCAGTGTAATATCTGCTTGAATCCTATCAGTATGGTGCAGCCAGCAGCCCTGCTACTGCATTATTACAAAATATATCAAGAGACGTCATGCTAGTATATGATGAGAAGCCAAGGAAGATATGCCAAAAATTATGATGTTCTTTCATAGTTTGGGCATTAGTGATAAATCTTATACCAGGGTAAGAAAATCCCTTTATCCTAGGGATAAAGGAATTGAGATATGCTATATATAAGGCTTAGATACCTGTGCTATATAACCTTCCCTTTTCAGATCTCAGATCACTGTGGTGTCTTTTAATTTAGTTTTATTATAGAGAGGTTTATGTTAGCTTGTATTTTGGTTTGTGGTTAAAATTAGCTATGTGTCTTTTTGACATTTATCCCTAAATCAATATTTTTTGCTCTGGAAGGACATTTTTTATGAAATGTCAAGAGGGATGTCTTGATGTCTAGCAACATATTCCACTGCAATATATGTGACCTAGACTCTCATGTATTGTTTGGAGCCGTAAAACACATTCAGTGGTACAATTTTTACTTGAGAGCATAGTTTTGTAAAGATCACAGCTTCTGTTTGCAAACCAGTAGCAAGGCAACTAGTATTAAATCCTGATCTGAAGGGATCCAGAGCCCTGAGGGTTTCTGTAAGCAATGATTTCTTGAAAACTATTTCCTTAAATTAAATATGAGTGGGTGCTGAAAGGTTCTCAGCCCAACCAAGAAGAGAATGACACAGATATGTTTCAATCAATGATCTGAAACAATGACAAAACATGGAATTTTATTTCTTCAAATTGGCACTTAACAAAATAACACTCTTTTCAGCTGCGGTGGTGAATTTAGAAAGCTGGTTGATTGGGCCGAGATCTTTTCAGCACCTCCTCGTATATATCTTTTAATTGCGAATATTTATTTTCATTCCATAAAACAAAATCCATTTTGTAATCCATCAAATTCTATCATAAATAAAAAGGAAAAAAAAAAATCATTCCATATAAAAGGAAAATACTGAAAATTTAACATGATAGAATAATATGTTTTTCCTTTCTATAGTTGGCAAACTCAAGAATGCCTGTGCGGGGGGAAAGAGGGAAACACGTAGAAGTGTTTTTCATTGGATGGCAGGGTATTTTTTTGTGGGGAATACATAGGAGACAGCAGTGATTGTGGGGGGACAAATAAGGGGATTCTCGATAGGGTGTGTGAGTTAGAAGCACGGTGGTGTTAGGGCTCTACTCTTTTCCTACCCCAGTTCAGCTCACCTCATATTCTCTTACCCTTCTATCCTTTTCCTCTGCACTCTTTCCCCTCCCATTTTCCCTCTCTGTCTCTACCTCACCCTATCCCCGGCCCGAAATTTACTTCCAAATGAAAACAGCTCAATAATGTTATTGCTCCATACTTCACAGGGCAAAGTTGTTTTTGATTTTTGATTTTTTTTTTTTTAACCCAGGTTCTACATACCTGCATTGGTGCTAAAGAAACCCCAGCATAGAAACAAATCTTTCTTTATGCTCATCTATGTTTTTAAAGGCAAGAAATAATAACTGATGAAAAACAACCAGTCAAGTCTCAAGAGCTCCACAGGTATGCTAGTGCATTGATGTCATCTTGACTCCACCCCCCCCCCCATACCTCATTTAAGAAGCCTACATACAATTCAAGGTCATATACTCAGTGGCGTAGTAAGGGTAGGAGGCGCCCGGGCCAGTGGTGCCATCCCTGTGTCTCTGTGCCCTCTTCTCTGTGCCCCCTTCCTTCTGTGCCCCCCCCCTTGCTCCTTTCTGCCCCATTCCACACTTGTGCTCTTCCTCCCATACCTCTCAATCTTCACCAGCATGAGTGGCTTCTGCAGCATGCTCCTCACACCAGCGTTGGATTTCCCTCTGACATCACTTCCTGGCCCCGTGTTCCGGAAGTGATTCAGAGGAGAACCAGGCTGGCACGAGCAACAGGCAGAAGTTGCTCGTACTAGCAAAGATAATACGGAGGTGTACAGAGTGGGGGGGGGGGCAGGGATTTGTGAGAGTGGCATAGTGTGGCAGAACATGGTGGAGAGGTGCCAGTGCCCCCACTGACTTGGAGCCCGGGGCAGTCCACCCCCCCCCCACACCCCTGCACCCACCTTACTATGCCACTGCATATGCTGATTTTGCATTTGCTTGAAAATGATTGTTTAACTAGCCTAAACAGTTAGTTAGTTTCCAGAAGCAACTTATGCATGTTGCGTAAGTGCCAGAATTATTTTACATTATTCAGTAAATCCACTTAAGAGCTGTGACAACCGTTTGCGTGATGTTCCAAGGCAGTCCCTAGTCAAAATTAATGGTGATAATCTGGAACATTAAATCCCAGACAGAAACTTTCATGGTCTGTTTGAAGTCCTTATTATGCTGTTAAAGTGAAAATAGCCCTGGGAGAGTTATCAGAAGTAATATGCAACAGCTATCATCTAAGCCACGATGCAATAACCCTGTATGATCACCATGTATGATGTATAAGGCCAACTCTTCTATTTCTCTCTTATAGTAACCTAATAATTATCAAGAACACAGATGAAATTATTGTCTTTAAAAGTCTACAGAGATGTGAAGACAATTCGATAACAGGGACTTGCAATTAGGTGCCTGGAGAGCACATGGGAGGAACCTACTTTCTCTTGTAGAATACTGATGTAACTGGGTAATTATTTAAATATTTCTATATATGCACATAGCCCTTAGGCATCAGCACTTATGCCAGCCATAGAATCTTATGTAAAGTTACAATTCTTGTAACTCCTGATAACTCTTATGTAATCCGTCTTGAACCGCAAGGTATTGGCGGAATAGACATCATTAATGTAATGTAATGTAATCAGTAAATTATCGCCTATGTGCTGTACATACCAATGTAACACAATATTCTTTATAGAAATCATGGGGGTGTCAAACGTGTTTTGCACTGGCCTGTTGTAGGATAAGGCTAGGCAGAACACCTGCGGGCTTTGACCAACCTGCCTCATCGATTCTAGTTTAAAACCCTCTTCAGTAGGTTAGCCAGACTCCTGCTGAATATATGTATTCCCTTTTTGATAGATACACAACATCCCTGCTGATCAGCCCTTGGAAAATCATCCCATGATCCAGAAAGCCAAAACGTTCTCAGTTACACCATCTGCGCAACTTCCCCGTGGCTGTCTCAATAGCAAATTATGGCCTTTTCCTTCAGGAAGTTATCCAACCCTTTTTTTTTTTTTAAACTCAGATATGCTAACTGCTATAATCATATCCTCTAGCAGTGAATTTCAGAGATTAATTATTCGTTGAGTGAAAAAAATATTTCCTCCTATTCATTTTAAGAGGATTGCCATGCAACTTCATTGAATGTTCCAGTTGCTCTGCCCAATATTCAGCAGTACTTAGCTGGCTGGGAACAGCTCCTGGCCAGCTAAGTACCTCTAAGCCAGCTAACCACTGATATTCAGTGAGAGATAGCCTGCTATCTCCCACTGAATCTCCTGTCCAGTGAATTGACTAGAGAGTGGCAACACAGACAGTGCAACATAGCCAGTCATCACCAATATTCATTGGCTAGCCGGCTAAGTCTAGTTGCCCTATATACCTGCTTTTTAGGTGGGTCTATCTTTGGCTGCTAGGTCTTAGCCAGACAGCCAACGAATATCGGTTTGGCCAACTAAGGCAGTGATACCAAAACCTAACCTGGAAATTCAATGCTGGTGGCTAGATATGGACCTGGCATTGAATATCTGTATTCACTGGTGACTGCGGGAGGTAGAATTATTATTATTATTATTTTTTATCATCAATCCCCCTTTGACAGAGTCATTTCTCTTTTGAACTATATCCCCATTCTGATCTCTTTTGACATACCTTCATCCTTCCATCCCCTTCAAATTACTCAACCTAAATCCTCTTTTGACATTCTCCTACTTCTCCCCCATTGAATTACTCCACCCCTGATCCTCCTTTGATATACCTTTCATTCCCTAACCCTTCACTGACATACCTTAATCCATTTTGACATATGAGGTCTGACAATTAAGTTTGCAAACCCATCCTAGTAAAAGTGCTACGTACCTCATTGCTGAATATCACTACAGTCACCTTTGAAGTACTCCCCTTGGGAAGCTATGCACTGACGTCATTGGGGAGCAGATCAGATCAGTAGTTAGGGTGTTCCAATACAGTTATTTGTTTTCTAGCTAAAAACTCCCTCACAGACAATGTCATGTGAGCTGGTGCATTGTCATGATGCAAGAGCCATGAGTTGTTGGTGAAAAGTTCAAGTTGTTGTCACACAGCTTGTTTAGCACTTCCAAATAGTAAACTTGGTTAGTTGTTTGTCCAGTTAGTACAAATTCATAATGAACAATCCCTCTGATATAAAAAAAAAAAATTAGCAACATCATGCTGATTCTTGATTTGGACTGGTGGAACTTATTTGGTCGTGGAGAATTGGCTCACTTCCATTGTGCACTTTGATGCTTTGTTTCAGGGTCATATTGGTACATCCATGTTTTATCACCAGTGATAACATAGCCCAAAACATCATCTTGCCTCTCCAAAAGGTCTTGGCAAACTTTGACTCTCCTTTGCTTTTGTTCATCGGTAAGCTCCTTCGGGACCATTTTTGCACACACCTTTCTCATGCCAAGATTTTCAGACAGGGAATCATAGGATGGGTGATGTGGATTTTAAAAGAGATAGAGGTGGGGGATCACGGGTATTTGTATTGCATTGTGTGTTTATTTATTATTCATCTTATATAAAGCGAAATACAAATCAACAAACATAATAAATGTCATTAAAGACATAAAATCTTGTAAAAATACAATATAAAAAAAACACATAAGAACATAAAACAATTAGCAGCGATTAAACATCAATGTTCATAACATGTCTTCTCATAGCCACAAACGTAGTCCCTCATTCTTCAACCATATTTCATTTTGCATAACAGATGGCATTTCAGCAATCTTTTAAATGTTTTCAAATTCCCCTGTTGCCGTATATATTGCGGAATCCTGTTCTATTCACACACCCGCCCTTGTTGTTTGCAGTTTTAATTCCTTTCTTGTGAGGATCTTCAAATCCCAGTGGTCCGAGGAACACAACTTAGGCAGCGCAATATGTTTGACGATTGACAGTCAATTAGGTATTTTGGGGCCATCCCATACAGACTCTGATAAACTACCAACAATAGCTTATACCTGACACGGAAATCCATCTTAAGCCAATATAGCTTGATGTAATAGTTGGATACATGTTTGCTTCTTGTTAGTCTAAACAATGTCCTTATGATGGAATTTTGTACTATCTGCAACGCATGGAAAACAGTAGAAGGCAAGCCAAATAGAACAATATTACAATAGTCTAGGCTAGACATCACAACTGACTGAAGGGCATGTTTATAATCACCTCTAGAAAAGTATGTCAAAAAAGGATCAAGGGCTAGAAGAATGTTGAAAAGGATGGGGTAGATGATCAGTGCTATATCAGAGGAGGGCTGGTAGCATGTCAAAAGTTGGAAGTAATTTTTACAAAGCACTAGCCCCATTAAATAAGAGAAGATTATTCTAATACTTGACTTGCTGCCATTTTATCCAGGCTATTTCCATTCACCATTAAAGAGGGGAAGATAGTGGATTATAGTTGCTTTTTAAAAAATAGGGGTGTAAACCTTGAAAATGATGATGAGAAAAAGAGACAAATAGGCCAGACAGGAAATTTTAGAGATAATATATCAAAGTAAAAGAAAATAGGAGAGAGAAAAGTATGTCAAAGAAGGATCAAGGGCTAGGAGAATGTTGAAAAGGATGGGGTAGATGATCAGTGCTATATCAGAGGAGGGCTGGCAGCATGTCAAAAGTTGGAAGTAATTTTTACAAAGCACTGGCCCCATTAAATTTGTCCCTGGGAACATCAGGGCTGTTTGTAAGTGCCCTGATGCTCCGAATGAGACAGGATAACAAGATCTCTTGAGTGGTTATCTTTGCACATAGCTTGTGAGATTTAATACAAGCTGGGCTATTCATTATGCATGCTTCATAGCTCATTATTACTGCATTGCAGTAAAACAAAATCCTTTACTAAGCAGCATTATTGGCAAATAACACACATTATTGTCAATTAGTGTGCTTTATTGCTATAACACAGCTTAGTAAATGGACCGCTTAGCTATTGACATGTAGTGGTTCTCTGCTGTCACTTATTTTTATTTACTGCATTTCTGATACCGGGACTTAAATGACTAGTAAATAGGTCCTAATAGAGATTTAGTCGTAGGCCTAGTGGAAAGCATTAAAGATCTGTCCTTGGTCTGTTACTCTTCAATATCTTCATCAGTGTTATTGCAAAGGGGTTAGCAGGAAAATGTTTTGCAAATGGCACTAAAGATCGACAAGAAAGAGTGTTAGGGTTAACTTTCCCTTAGGGCTCCTTTTACTAAGCTGCGTTAGGGCATTAACGCACAGAATAGTGCGCGTTACAATGCCCCGCGCGCTAAACGCTAATGCCAGCATTGAGCTGGCATTAGTTCTAGCCATGTAGTGCGGGGTTAGCGTGCGCTAATCTGCTGCGTGCACTAAAAACGCTAGCGCACCTTAGTAAAAGGAGCCCTTAATCTGTTTTATTCCCTCCTTGAATTATGTTAAACCTCAGAGGTGATGTAGTCAACAGAAGTGCAGCTTGAGACATTTAAATGTTTTTTAAGAAATTGATTAATAAAAAATTACAGTGAGGAATTAATGGAGGTTAATGCGTAAATGGATGATGAAGAAAAATATCTCTACACAAACTTGACCGATCTTCTATGTTCTACATCAGGGATCTCAAAGTCCCTCCTTGAGGGCCGCAATCCAGTCGGGTTTTCAGGATTTCCCCAATGAATATGCACATAGATCTCATGCATATTCATTGTGGAAATCCTGAAAACCCGACTGGATTGCGGCCCTCAAGGAGGGACTTTGAGACCCCTGTTCTACATCCATGATTTCTTTCTCTGCATATGCTTCCAAATAAATATTTACAAGAAATGATCCTGTTCAGTGAGTCTTTTGTAAAATATGCTGCAAACTGTGAATGCCCTGACTTGGACATCTTTTCTCTTAGCCTCTATGATCAGTTTCTGACTATTGGAGAAATTTATTTACCGAATTATTGTTGACTCAGGAGCATTTGCCACTTTTTATGAAAATGTCCATGTTTGACAACAAGATCTGAAATACCCTGCCACCTTTTCAGAGTTCACTTCTTTTAGTAATATGCTGCAGACAAACAGCCATGCTTTGATTTCCTATGAAAAGACTTCAAAGGGAGATAATGAATTCTTAGAACTAGTAGTACACTATGGACGGTGTCAAGGCTTAAATGTTAACTCTAAAAAGCAATCTTAGGAAATGTTCTTCTAGGCAAAGATAGCACTCATCCTTGACTGTTAATTAATAATATTCCTCCAAGCCAGATTCAAAGAATACTTTGCTGATCAATGGGAAAGCTCATTTTTACCAACACTGGGAGAAATGAGAGAGGGATTTTAGACAAAGAAGACATTGCTGTAAAAGAGAGGAGAAAGCTTTTGAAAAGCAAAGAAATGTGATGTTCTCCTGCCAAAGATTTCTAACCACTAAAAATGAAAGAATGTCTTTTGAAATTATTAATAGCAAGGAAGATGTGAAGACTAGCGCTTTTATTGTAACTACCTACAATTGGTAACAGGAAATTTAATGATATCAAAGAACCATTTTCAGATGCATTATAAAAAGCAGACCCTGATTTGAGAGTACATTTCCTTTTGGTTAGAAGGCACAAAACCTTGAAAAGTTATTGCTTCAATTCTGCAAAATTGCTGCATTTCATAAATTACTAAAATATTTGGAGAACCTTTTCCCTATGCTGTTAAAAAAAAAAAAAAATCAGGGGCTATGAATACAGGGTTCATTAAGGGTTTCCGCATTTTATTGTATAGCAAAAGCATATTAAGGGGTCCTTTTACTAAGCTGCGTTAGGGCATTAACACGCAGAATAGCGAGCGCTGAATTGCCGCACATGCTAGACCTTAACGCCAGCATTAGTTCTAGCTGCGTAGTGCACGGTGTAGCACGCGGTAATATCCTGCGTGCGCTAAAAATGCTAGCGCACCTTAGTAAAAGAAGCCCTAAATCTGTGTAGGTCCTATTGGAATTAGTACATGCTAAATACTAAGAAAGCACTTTTTATACCTATGAGCTTCCAAGCATTTAAGGACATACAAATTGCCATACTGGAACAGAGCAAAGGTCCATCAAGCCCAGTAACCTGTCTCCAACAGTGGCCAGCTCAGGTTCCAAGTACCTAGCTAGATCCCAAGTAGTATAACAGATTTGATGCTGTTTATCTCAATAATGGTCTATGGACGTCTCTTTTAGGAAATTAGCCAAACCTTTTTTTTAAACCCTGCTAAGCTAATTGATTTCACCACATTCTCCAGCAACAAATTCCAGAGTTTAATTGCACATTGAGTGAAGAAATATTTTTTCTGGTTTGTTTTAAATCTTATGCTTAGTAACTTCATTGCATGCTGTCTAGTCTTTTTTTGGAACGAGTGAACACATGCGATTCACATCTCCCCTTTCCACTTCACTCAGTATTTTATAGATCTCTATCACCCCTGAGCCATCTCTTCTCCAAGCTGAAGAGCCCTATCCACTTTTGCCTTTCCTCATAGAGAAGTCATCCCAAACCTTTTATTATATTTGTCGTCCTTCTCTGTACCTTTTCTAATTACGCTATATTTTTTTTTGAGATACGGTGACCAGAACTGCACACAGTATTCAAGTTGTGGCCGTACCATAGAGTGATACACTAAGCCATACCATTAGCATACACTAAGCTTTAGCGAAAGGGCCCCAAATAAGAACCTTAATCCCACTCCCCTTTTTTATTAATTGTTTACTACTAAAGCTTGCTCTTGTTTATGTATACATGTTTTTTTTTGGGGGGGGTTGCATACTTCTGAATTCTATAGAATAAAAACCCAGGTAACTAATATTTACAACGCCCATTCATGGGAGACAAGTAAATTGAGAAATAGACTAGCTAGTAATTTTTGACTCTGACATTCCTATCTATTTTAAGAGTGCTGTGCAAATGAAAAACCTGAAAACATCTCCTAACATTTGAGAGTTAGGTTGAAAGGGAATCAGTAATCATTGCACAAGTTTTATGATTTATCTTATATATAGCTTCTGTGCCAAACAATATATTGCACTGCCAAGTAGACCACTAAAAATGTAAATAGGTGAACACATAAGAACCATAAAAAATGTATAAGGAAAAATAATCCAATCACAAGAATTTAGATTTATATGATGAAAGAGATGGTCCTTATTAAAGTTTGAAAAGGTTGAGCACTTAGAGAAAATATGCTCAGAAAACAAAGAATCAACCTACATATTGAGGATTTTGAAACTATGAGTCATATGTACAGTTATGAGTCAAATCATGTTGTATTGTCTAAACTCAGATCCAAATGGATTCGATAGATAATGATCTGTAAATTGATTGGCTAGCAAACACGTCTTGAAATGCCAAATTATGAATCACAGTCCTAGAAGAAATAAGAGAAGATTATTCTAATACTTGACTTGCTGCCATTTTGTCCAGGCTATGTCCATTCACCATTAAAGAGGGGAAGATAGTGGATTATAGTTGCTTTTATAAAAAATAGGGGTGTAAACCTTGAAAATGATGATGAGAAAAAGAGACAAATAGGCCAGACTGGAAAGTTAGAGATAATATATCAAAGTAAAAGAAAATAGGAGAGAGAAAACTAAAAAAGTATATAGAGAATTAAATAACAATTTTTAAAAGATCAGCTACTAAAAAGATGTTTGGTGTGGAGCCAGGGTCAAGGCAAGTCTCTCGAATAAAGAAATATATATATATTTTTAACCCCGCTCCCTTCCCCCCTTTTACGAAGCTAGATTAGGCTTTTTATCACCGGTCATGGCGATATCAGCTGGTTGCAGTGGTTTGAGCGTCGGAGCTAATACCACTGCAGCCAATGGAAAAAAAGCCTAAAGCAGCTTTTCAAAAGGGGGGGTGGAGTGGGACAAAAAAAAAAAATTCTTTATTTGAGTCTTTCAGAGACTCAAATTTCTAGTCAAATTAAAAGACAGACTAGATGGTGGAACACGGTGGAAAACGGGGACAACCTTGATACAGCCTGAGAGGTGGAACATGTCAGCAAAAGTCCGTGGCCAACAGAGCTTCAGGAAAAAAGATAAGTGATTTAGCTAAGAATTTTGAAGTTTTAAAATAACTTAAATGATAGAAGTAATTAAATGAATAAAAAATTAAAAAGAGGATCTATGATGATTCATAAGCAGTTTTTCTGTAAGAAAAAAAGGATTACTGCATGAGTTTCCAGTGATCCAGGAAAAACAAAATGGAAAAGTAAAGTATTTTATTGAGGTTGCATAATTTTCATTTGAAATTAACATAAAACCTAGGCACCTGTAATATAGGCACCTGTAATAAAGACCTACATTATAAGTGCCGAAGTCCCTTAGAGAATCGCACCTAGTGGTGCTTAGGTCCATTTCTAACCCTAAACACACTTACTTTGGAGTTAGGTGCCTCTAGACACCATGCAATAGGCGCCTATCTTTTGTAGAATCACGCCTAAGATAGGCATCTATTATCCAATTAATTTTTTTTTTCTATTATGAGCTTGTTAAAGCTCACAATTGAAGCCAATCTAAATAATTTCATATCACTGAAAAAAAAAAGTGTCTAGAAAAAAAGTCTGGAATAACTTTTCAGCAATCCCTCATAGCTAATGCAGGGTAGACTGAGAACCTGGGTAACTGGGTCCATTTTCCACTGCAGTTCCTTGTGACCCTGAGTGAGTCATTAAACCCTCACATGCATGACATCACGCATGGGCATGCCATCATCTCGCATCACATCCACACATGCGCAGATGTGCTCCTACCCTATGCGAGCAGGCAGTAGGGTGTGTGGGTGGGGTGGGACTGGGGCATAACAGTGCAGGGACGGGAAGAACTGGGCAGGCCTGGGGGATCAGATCTTTGGATCCGGATTTTCCAAATGGAAAATCTGGTATCCTTAAATAAAACATTACATACCTCTCTGCAGATCAGCAGCATCTGGTATGGGAAAGGTTAGTAGAGCATAATACAGGTACTCAAGAACAGGTGCTCCAAGTACAGCGCTTAAATTGTGATCCCACTAGGGACAGAGAACGTATCCATATATAATAAATGTTAAATTGCTTTGATTGTACCACAGAAAGGCAATATATTTTATCCCATTATCCATTACTTATTTCTGTTTTCATAGGCAACAGACACAAGGTATTCCAACCTTCTTGGCAGATTTTATACTGACATGGTATTTTTTAATCTGATTTTATATGCAATTTTATATCCCTGATGCAGGCATTCTGCCAACACGTGGCCAATTTTAAGTAATTTTTACCTCTTTTTATAAAGCATTGTCTCAAGCATTTTTTTATTCTCTGCACATGGAAGACTGGAGGTTGGCCAATGTAAAGCCAATTTTTAAAAAGGGTTCCAGAGGTGATCCTGAAAACTATAGACCAGTGAGTCTGATCTTGGTGCTGGGCAAAATGGTAGAGACTATTATAGAGAACAAAATTTGCATTGTTTATTTGTGGAACCTTTGTATCTGTTTTTTTCACTGTCACTTTTAATGCAATCACTAAAATTGGGCACAGATGATATCAATTAGCCTAGCTATCATATAATAAGAAGCATCTGTTAATCATCATTGGGGACCTTTTACTAAAATGCGGTAACATTCTATGGTTACCACATAGTAATTGCCCCAAATTAACACATGGTAACTGCAAAGTCTCTACATTAATTGCTGGGGATGTTCCCAGCCATCTCCTCTTGGCATTAACACTGAGGAAAACATTTCTGCACACTAAATACATGACAGATAATGCAGATGTACTTTTAATGCTCTCCATTAAGGTGGGGTTAAGTGATCTGCATGGACTGTTAGGTGCAGGTCTATAGCATAGGTGCTAACATTTATTTAACAAACTTAGGGCTGCTTTTACAAATCAGCAAGGTAATGCTCTAATGCTAATAGGGATGACACACCCCAAAACTCTGAATAAAACTAGTTACCAGACTTCCGGATTTCCCAGAACACGTCCTCCTTTTGAGGACATTTCTGGGGGTCCGAACGGCTTTTCAAAACCCGGCACTGTGTCCGGCTTTTTAAAAGCTTGGAACAAATCACTGTTGAGCAGGAGCGCATCCATGCATGCACACATGTATGTTCATGCGCATGCCATCATCGAATCACATCCACGCATGCGTAGATGTGCTTCTGCCCAACAAAGCAAGCAGTGGGGGGGGGGGGGGGCTAAGGCGTGATTGTGGGTGGGGCTGGGGCGTAACACGGCGTAGATGGGTAGAACTGGGCAGGCCTGGGGCAGATCTAGGGGTCTGGACTTTCTAAATGGAAAATCTAGTAACTCTAAATAAAACACTATATACCTCTCTGTAGATCAGCAACATCTGGTATGGGAAAGGTTAGCAGAGCATAATATAGGTGTGTTAAGTAGCCTGGTGGATGAGCTAATGATCCATAGAGAGGAGGAGCCAGGCCCTTAAGACACTCTAACCACTACATTTATGGTGGATAATGTGAGTCCACCAAAACCCATCAAAATTCTACTATACTCTCATATGACTGTCACCTGCAGCCATAAGGGCTATTGGGGTGGTAGACAGGTGGGTGCAGTAGGTTCTGGGGGAAATTTAGAGGGATCACCATACATTTTAGGGGGTTATGGTGAAATGTACTTCTGGCACCCTATATGTGAAGTTCACAGCCCCGCTCTTCTGTTGGGATGTCTGTGTACAGTCCATTACAATGCTAGCTTCTCCCATATCCAAATCATCTAGATTTGGACATTTTCAACTTGGATGTTTCTGTGGCCTTAAACTTTCCACCATAAATGTAGTGGTTAGACTGTCTTATGGGCCTAGCTCCTCCTCTCTATGGTTCACTAGCCCACTTAATAAGCTACTTAAGACACCTGTGTGCTACTCTAATAGGCTTTCCTATACCTGATGGTGCTGTTCTAGAGACAGGTACATATGTAGTTTTTCATTCAGAGTTTTGTGGAGTGTGTGTGTAGGGGGGGGCGACCACTGGGGGAGTGTGAAGGGGGTCATAACTTCGGCTAGATTTTCAAAAATATGCTAAAATACAAATGGGCTGCTATCTCAGCCGTTATATTTGCGACTGTAAAAAAGAGAGTCATTCTCCAAAAAATGCTCATGCAAATGAGGTTGACGGAGAATAGCGAAGACTCATTAAATTTACATGTGCCCATCGTTGGTTACAGTGATTGCACATGTGCAGAATAAACAAAAAAAACCCCAAAAACACAACAACAGCGGGAGCGATGCCCAATGTCTCCTGCTGCCAAACAATACACCCCCCAACTCCTCTTGGCAGTGGGAAAGATGCCCAGTCTCTCCCACCCAACCGACATCCCCCACTTGCCTGCCTACCGGCCCGCCAACCCACCCACAGTGGGAGAGATGACCAATCTATCTTGTCAAACGACACCCTTCCAACTTCCCTTGGAAGCGGGAGAGTTGCCCACGCTCTCCCACCACCCCACAACCCCTTCCCCATGCCTCTGAAGACCCTCTTGACCTTATTTTCAGATGGATGGCCAGAGGGATGCCTACTTCTTCCAGCCAGATGGCTCACCTCTTCAGAGGTGCAAATCATTTACATACAAACCTAACAGATCAATTGCTCAGTGAGAAATTGACACATACACAGAACACCATCAGAAGTGGCAGGGAAAGCAGTCTCCTTTCACTGCTATTAGGGCTTCTTCTTTTTTTAATGGCACAGATGTTGTGAATGTGCTACTTATTTTGTGACTGTCTTCTTGTAACCTGTTCTGAGCTTTTTGAGAGGACAGGATAAAAATGGAAATAAAAGCAATCATCCCTAAAGCTGTGAAAACAGGTTTAGCAATGATCACTAACTTTAGTGCATCTAGCCCTAAGTTCTTATTTTGATTATCAGCACTTGGATGTTTTGTAGAGAAAAACGTCCAAGTGCCAATTTGTGGACGTTTTTGTGTTTTCAAAATACCCCTAATAGTGGAATTAGAAAAGGTACAGAGAAGGGCAACAAAAATGATAAATGAGATGGGATGAATTGCCTATGAGGAAAGGCTAAAGTGGCTAGGGTTCTGTAGTCTATAGAAGGGAGAGCTCAAGTGTGATATGAAGAGGTCTATAAAATATTGAGTGGAGCATAGTGGGTAGATGTGAATCACTTGTTTACTCTTTCAAAAAATACTAGTACTAATGGGCATGGAATGAAGCTACCAATTTAGTAAATTTAAAACAAGCCAGAGAAAATATTTCTTCACTCAATGTGTAATTATGCTTTTCCTGAGAACGTAGTGAAAGCTGTTAGCTTAGCAGGGTTTTAAAAAGCTATGGACAGAGGTTTGGAAGACTATACACTTTATTGTGTAAAGCCAAAGTAGCAGAGGAATATCACATACTTCCTCTCTAAGATGCTTTGGCAAGAAGAGGAACCAGTTAATATGCTAGATTTTGCACTCCTGACTCAGCAGTCACAATATTGCAATAGCTTGAAGAATATATTACATTTTAAAATGCTATAATTATATAGCATAAGAAGTATTTTTAAATAAAAAGCTATGCAGTAAGCATGTTTAGAAAGCTGCCTCTTGTGTTCTATTTATATTTATTAAATATGTTATTTCTATTTAAAGAGGGAATGCTAACTAAACAAAATGATAAAATTTATAAAATAAAAATTAATCTGCCTGAAGGATCGATGATGATTTAGCAGTACTTCATAAAAGCTATTATTGAAGTTTACTGCATCAATTCTAAGGATCCTTACAAGCATTTGAGAGTTTGAATAGAAGAAATAATATTATTATTGCATGGACTATACATTGATTGTAGATTTTATAATATGCATATTGTGACAGGGTCCAAGACTTTCAGCCTGGCAGAGGCTGTGTCCTCATCACATGCACAGTCCAGCTCCATGGAGTGCCAATAGGGAAGTAGCAGTATTCTCTATGCAAACAGCTTCTGAGCCGTAATCGTTTTTCAAAAACAAAAAGGTTTATTTCTTTTCACATAGTCCCTTGTACCAAAAGTAAAGCACTATCAACACAGGTATGTCTTCAACCATCTCATAGCCAACACTATCAGACAATCCAAGGTACTAATTTACTGTTCAGACAGTTCAGTCTTTTCCAGCTCAGCAAAATGAAAACAGAAAAACTCTGGCAACAGTTCCAGCTTATGGGGCTGCTGCTGCTTTGTCAGTGCCTACAGCCTTCTTTAACCGGGACCTGAGTCCACTGCTTCCTGCCCCTAGGCAGATCCATGTAAAGAGAAGTCCAGGGGGGAATAGCGGGGGGGGGGGGGGGGGGTGAGCATAAGGTGGGGGGGGCTCCGGGGGAACTAAGGCAGGATTGGAAGAAAGGGGCCAGGTAGGGATAGATGGAGGGGAGGGGCAGCGGGAGGTTTTAAAACGGACTCTCCGAGCACAGCCACTCCTTTGCGGCGCGCCTGGGAGAGCAAACTGAACGCATCACCCTTTTAGGATACCTGAGTTGGTTCTCCCTGACCTGGCCAACTGCCTTCAAAGTATTCTCTGTGGGACGCCTTCATCATCGCGAGCCGAGGTGTGTGGGAGGTCGGTGCCTGCGTCGGAGCGCCCCGCGAAGGACCAGAAAGGACTTTTGCCGGCGTTGGCCGGTGCCTGTGTCGGAGTGCCCCGCGGTTGAGCGCGAGAGAGCAGGAAGGAGATTTGTGCTGGCGTTGCCGTGCCCGGCAGCCGCAAGTCGTGTAGAGAGCAGGAGTACTGAGGCGGCGCTGGTACCCGACAGCAGCAGAAGTGCACAGGTACGCTGGGGGAATTTGGGGGGGGAGGGGGGAGCGTGGTTGCGTGCTTCCGCCATGAGTGTCCTTCCTTCAGGGAAGCAGCCGTAGGGAGCGGCGCTTGGCAGCAGAGAGGGGCAGCTAGCCAGCACCAAGAAGCAGGCAGGTGCGGAAAGTGCACAAGGGGTTTGGGTGGTCAGGGTGCACGTGGCAGGCTCCAAGATGGCTGACAGCATGAGGGAAAGGGGAGAAATAGGTTTAGGAGCTTGGATGCTGGGCGGGTCTGGCCACGTGGGGAAGGCCCAGGGGCATAAGTAGACTATCCAGCCCTGCCCTTGGGAAATGGCTTCAATATGTATGAGTGTAGAATGTATAAATTCTCAAGAAGCATTTTAGCAAGAAGGGGAATCAATTATGATAGTAGAAAGGCTTAATTGAATTTATGTGCAGGGATTTTCTTGCTGGCAAGGTGCTTTATGCTCCTACCCCCTCATGGATGAGAGACCCCTCTTGGACGGAGGGGCAAGCAGAGGATGAACCATCGCTACCCCCAATCGCTTGGATGGTGATTGGGGGGGACAGCCAATGGGGCCCGGGACGCTTGGACGGCGGCTCGGGCCAAATGGGAGTAGAGCATTCGCTTGAATGGCAGTGCCTACTTACATACAGTGCTGATGGACCCCCAGCTTGGTAGGGTGGTAGACCTCTCCCCTGAGGGTGAGGTTAGTAGAATTTAGGATGAGTTGAAGTAAGGTATTTTGACAAGTTATTGTTATTTCAATGTTATTTATAAACATAAATGTTGATTATGGTTAATGTTTTTGCATTGTAACCATGCTGCGACCATAAATAAAACTTCCTTAGCGGAAATTTAACCATGGTATCTGACTCTGACTAGGGGGGGAAGAGGGTAGACAGGGGCCTCCCGTGAGGCCTCCCCAACCTTATGCTCCTGCCTGCATATTTCCCTCAGTGCTTCCTTAGACACACTACAGCACTGGTCACATCTCAAACTGTTGACTTTATTTTCCATTTGAGTAGCACATAACTGCCATGCCTCTCCTTAGCTGGGCAGATATGTGGGGAACCCTAACCACCCTTAATGAGATCACAATGACCCTGTTCCTGCACATGGTTCCCAGATGTTTATTACTCACGGTTTGGCCAAACTTGAGAGCTTTTAAAATACCCTCAAAAGACTTAGCTTTTCCATACAGCTTCCGGCTTCAGATGTGCTAGGGTTTCACATACAGATACTCCCCTCCCCCAAAACTCGACACACTTTCCATTCAAACCTTTTTCTTAAGGAAAAAAAAAAGTTCCCTTCTTAACAGGATCATTCCATATACATTTCTAATGTTTACTGGATCATTCAAACATCTCTTCATCTGGCATAACATTCCACATCAGATTCTTCCTCATTCACTTTATAAACTGGCTGTTCTATTTCCATGGGATACTCTTCAACACTTTCCACCCCTCTTCTGCGTATGGGTGAATCACTTTACTTCTGCCAGATTTACTATCATTGCTCGGCTAACCCTCTCCTCTCCAGGAAAGCTTTTCTCCAGGAACCTGATATCTCCTTTGTCTGGATTCCTTCTGTACAAGGAGTGGGAGTTGGTGTCTGGGGTTCTCCAGCCTGTTCCATCCAGCTTGTGCTGTTTCTCTGCCTCAGTGCCTGAGAAGACTGGTCCCTCCCCCAACTCTCAGTTAAAAGGGATTTATTTTCCTGATGCTTCTGCAGGTCATGGTGGAGCACAGCTCTATTGGCACTTCCCCTTTCATTAACCCTTTGGTTACTCTCTTCTACTGCTGAGGAATTATAGACAGCTTTACTAGTAGCCTTAGGGAAGGAATAATAGGGTCCTTTTGTGTAGCATAGCTTTGTTGCCACACTGGTCCCTATCAATTGTCCTTCTGAAGGGCCAGAAACCTGCCTGCTAGGCTTTACAACCCTATTTCTCTCTCTAGGCATAGGCACTGAACTAGAGACTGATGTAGGCTGAATTAGAGTTAGCAGCTGGGTTTGTGGGCCAGACAGGGGCTTCCCTGCAACAATAAACAGTATAAACAATAAACAGTGCCTCATCCTTATTCCACCTAAACTCTGCTTTGTAATTGCTCACCTGCATCATCACATCTAGGTGTATATTAAAATTTAAAAAATTAAGAAGTCATGGGATAGGTGGCAAAGTTCAGTTGTGGATTAGGAATTAGTCATTGGATAGAAAACAGAGGGTAGGGTTAAATAGTCATTTTTCTCAATGGAAGAGACTAAACAATGGAGTGCCATAAGGATCTGTACTGGGACTGGTGGTATTTAACTTAGTTATAAATGATCTGGAAATTGGAATGATGAGTGAGGTGATTTTCAGCACCACAATCAATTCAGGGTGAGTGGACAGCTCCCAGCAATACTAGCAGTTCTATGCAGATTAGCTTTTCACTCAGGCTCAATGAACTCCACTGCTCAGGCTCCCTTTTTTGGCCTGGGAGAGGAACTTCATCCTATCACAGTGTGGAACCTTCTGGTTTGGGCTGTTCCATTTTCAACATGTATATTGACTGCTTCTGATGCACATGGCAGGAAATGCACATACATTCCTGCAGATATTTTTGAAAAGGTTCTAAAATACCACTGGAATTCAGCACATCCCAAACTGGGTGCCTCAATTTTGCTCTCTAGGTTCTTTGTAAAATGGGGCTGTAAATATTTTTACTAGCTTTCCATCTCTCGTCAAGATTTTTTTTTTTTTTTCAGATGGCATTACCATCTTTGGTTTCAGAATAATCCATGTGCTGTCTCCTGACTATTGTTCCTTGACCTTATTGCAGTCTTTTCTTCCCCCTACTCTGTTATTGATGGATTACTCTCTTTTTTTTCTCTGACAATTTTTCTAATCTAATCTAATCAGGATTTCTTAATTGCATTTATCCAATACAGGTTCACGGTAATTTACAAGAAAAGAAGCCCTTGTAGAGTAAAGGGAAAAGGTTACATCACATCGTAGAGGAAGATTACAGTGTTTCAATAAGACAAAAAGTTACAACATATTGGGCTCCTTTTGCGAAGGCGCGTTAGGGCTTTAATGCACAGAATAGCACACGCTAGCCGCTACCGCTTCCTCATGAGCAGGCGGTAGTTTTTCGGCTACCACGCGCTATAGTGTGCGCTAATCCGGTGCGTGCGCTAAAAATGCTAGCGCACCTTCGTAAAAGAAGCCCATTGTTGAGGAAGCTTACATTGTTGCAAGTGAGGTAGAAGTTAAAATATGTTGAGGATGACTGCTACATTTTCATGGAAAGTGGGTCACTGAGCTGAAAGGAATTTATCAAATAGATGCATTTTCAGTCTTTTTTCTGAAAGTGTGGTAGTTCAGTTCAGTTCTTATGTTAATTGGGAGAGCATTCCAGGTTCTAGTTGTGACGTATGTGAAAAGGGTGTTGAATGTATGCTTATATTTCACTCCCTTGGATGAGGGGATGATCAGTAGGTAGGTGTTATTGATCTTTGTTAAGGTGAAGATGGAGTTGGAGAGCAGATGGATTATCTGCTGAGTTGAATTGGTGCCTAGTGCATGGTGTACAATGTAGATTTTAAATATGATTCAGGCATGTATAGGAAGCCAGTACAGTGTTCGGTAGTAAAAAGACATGGTCGTACTTTTTTAGGCCACATATCAGCCTGATTGTCATGTTCTGAATCAGTTGGAGTTTGCACATTTGGGAAGAGGATATGCCCATGAAGAGGGAATTGCAGTAATCAAGTTGCACTATGGGATAGATTCCGTACAAACATAAGGAAGTTCTTCTTCACCCAGAGAGTGGTAGAGAACTGGAATGCTCTTCCGGAGTCTGTTATAAGGGAAAGCACCCTCCAGGGATTCAAGACAAGGTTGGACAAGTTCCTGCTGAACCAGAACAAACACAGGTAGGGCTAGTCTCAGTTAGGGCACTGGTCTTTGACCTGGGGGCTGCCGCGTGAGCGGACTGCTAGGTGCGATGGACCACTGGTCTGACCCAGCAGCAGCAATTCTTATGTTATTAAGTACCGTATATACTCGAATATAAGTCGATCCGAATATGTCAAGACCCCAATTTCCCCCCCCAAAAGGAGGAAAAAAGGTTGACTCGAATATAAGTCAGGGACTTAATATTCAAGTGCCATGCCCTGCCAGGATCTGCACCCAGTGGTCCCTCCATCACACCCTCCCCTGCAAGGTTCTGCACTCAGCCCCCCTCCCTGCCAAGTTCTGCACCCAGCCCCTTCCCTCCCTGCCCTGCACTCAGTCCCATTCCCTACTAGGCTGTGAACCAAGCCCCCTTCCCTGCCAGACTCTGAATACTGTCCCCCCTCCCTGCCAAGCTCTGAACAATGTCCCACCTTCCTTCCCTGTACCCTCTTGCCCCTAAAAAGAGCAAAACTCATCAGTGATGTCACAATGGCTTGATTGTCCTGTACTCCCCTCTGCCCTCTAACCCAACCAGCAGACTAACCATTCCTCTTAACGTAAACCACCTAGTGGTAGGCTGGGACAGGAGAGATCCCTCCCGTCTCCTGCCCCAGCTGACACTAGAAATTACCGCCCTCCCTCCTTCCCTCTCTCGCGTACCTGAGTGTTCCCTGGTGGTCCAGCGTGTATCCCGCGCTGAAATCCTCAAGAAGATTGTCAAGGTAAGCAGCCAGTGGCGCACCGAGGCCAGCATACCGCAGCAAGCTTTTCGCAATGCCAGCCGGCCCTGCACTGCTCCTTGATAGGCTGCCGCAAGAACTGCAGATCCCGTGAGAACTTGCGGCAGCCTATCAAGGAGCGGTGCAGGGCCGGCCAGCAGCACAAAAAGCTCGCTGCTGTGTGCCGGCCTGGGTGTGCCGCTTGCTGCTTACCTTGACAATCTTCTTGAGAATTTCAGTGCGGGATACACGCTGGACCACCAGGGAACACAGGTACGTGAGGGAGGGAAGGTGGTAATTGTTAGTGTTGGCCGGGGCAGGAGATGGAGGGATCCCTCCTGTCCCGGTCTAAGGCAGGCCTGCAGGAAGTCCGGGATGGTTTCGGATGGTCACTGGGGGATGACCCGAATATAAACCGGGACCCCTCATTTTTGGGCCAATTTTTTGGCCCAAAAATCCCAGTTTATATTCGAGTATATACAGTATTTGAACCAGAATTGCAAAGTGATTGCTGTAGAAGTAAGGTTTGATCAGTCTCAATAGTTTTAGCCTGTAAAAAGTTGTCCCCTTCCTCTCAAAGGTTGAATATTTGAGGTTCATAGGATCAAGCACAATTCCAAGCACCTTGGAGATTTTCTCCACATTTAGTGTTGCACCAGAGGGTAGTGCTTGTCCAAAGGCTTGGTTTTGGTGGTGTTTAGTTGTAGTTTGTTGGAGAATGCCCAAGAGTAGATTTTTCAATGCCTTTGGAAACTTAATTGGAGGCCTCTTTTGGTATCAGTGCAAAGTGCAATTAAGAGGAATATGTCATCTTATTAGGATAGTAGACATTGTCATTGATAGTTTAATCATGTGTGATTAGTCAATTGGATTATTGTGATGCACCCTATAAAGGTTGTTCTTACAGACTAATGCAAAGATTGAAAACTATACAAAATATTGCAGCTAGAATGGTAGGTTGAGCAGAGAGATATGATAGGATCTCACCTCTTTTAAAAAGTCTTCCTTAGTTACCTACAGAAGCAAGGGTGATAGTCAAACTTTATACCTTAGTTTTTAATGTTATTCATGGTACAATTCCTTTGCCTATTTTAGTTTTATTTATTTCCTCATCCAAGTGGAAATCATTACATTCAAAGGGTTTATTCAACCTTTCATTTCCTACAGTGACACAAATAGAGTACAAAGGATTTCATACCCTTTTATTCTTTATCAAGCAGCTATAATTTGGAATAACCTTCCAACATCTGTGAAAGTTAAGACAAATTTCATGGCGTTTAAAAGCTAAAAGCATACTTGTTTAGCAAATATCTCAATAAATATTTTTTTTCTAGAAATAATTGGAAACTTTTTGTTTATTTCCCAGCATGTGTTGTTTTTTTTTTGCTGGAAACCTTTTTCGTAACATGCAAGATTAATTGAAAAACACTCCATTAAAGGGTCACTCACAGCCCACATTCAGGACTAAATTAGCACTCATAAGCAAAAAGAAGAGGTGGAAGAGAGTGACATAAAGTGATGCTAGAAGAGAATTTCCATCCAGAAGATACAGCAAATGCTATACAATATAATATAATACAACACGATGCTTATACAAGCATGAGGGGCTGTTGAAAAGTTCTCAGCCCAACCAAGATGCGAATGGTGTGATGCCTTGAAACCTACAAGTTATTCCATACTTTTCTTGACACTTTTCATTTCAGTGATATGAAATGAAACAAAAAGTGCCAAAAAAAAAGGTATGGAAAAACTAGCAAAGTTCATATCTCCACATCATTCTTGTCTTGGTTGGGCTGAGAAGTTTTCATCAGCCCCTTGTATGATGCCATGTGCAATAAAATTGTTTCAATGTGGATTACAAAAAAGAGTACAAGACAGAAATGGGAGAAGCCACTGCTTGCCCTGAATTGGGTTTTTTCAGGTACTTGTGACTTGGATACTAGGCTAGATGGATCATTGGTTTGACCCAGTAAGAAAACTAAGAAAGAATCTGAAGATAAACTTTCCAAAGAGGCAAAAAAATAACAATTTTTTTTAATGTATATCAGAAGCAGAAAATCTGTGAGGGAATCCATGGGACTGATGGATGATCAAGGAGCAAAAGGAGCCTTCAGGGAGGATAAGGTCATAGTGGAGAGACTAAATGAATTTTTTGCTTTGGTCTTTATGAAAGAAGATGTAAGAGAACTACCTGAACCGGAAATGGTTTTCATGAGTGCTGATGTGGAGGAACTGAAAGAAATCTCGGTGAATCTGGAAGATGTACTAAACCAAATTGACAAGTTAAAAAGGACACAAAAAAAGCTCAAGCATGAAATTGCTGACCTGCTGTTAGTGACATCAATAACATAGTAGATGACGGCAAATAAAGACCCGAATGGTCCATCCAGTCTGCCCAACCTGATTCAATTTAAATTTTTTTTTTTTTTTCTTCTTAGCTATTTCTGGGCAAGAATCCAAAGCTTTACCCGGTACTGTGCTTGGGTTCCAACTGCCAAAATCTCTGTTAAGACTTACTCCAGCCCATCTACACCCTCCCAGCCATTGAAGCCCTCCCCTGCCCATCCTCCACCAAACGGCCATACACAGACTGTGCAAGTCTGCCCAGTAACTGGCCTAGTTCAATATTTAATATTATTTTCTGATTCTAAATCTTCTGTGTTCATCCCACGCTTCTTTGAATTCAGTCACAGTTTTACTCTCCACCACCTCTCTCGGGAGCGCATTCCAGGCATCCACTACCCTCTCCGTAAAGTAGAATTTCCTAACATTGCCCCTGAATCTACCACCCCTCAACCTCAAATTATGTCCTCTGGTTTTACCATTTTCCTTTCTCTGGAAAAGATTTTGTTCTACGTTAATACCCTTCAAGTATTTGAACGTCTGAATCATATCTCCCCTGTCTCTCCTTTCCTCTAGGGTATACATATTCAGGGCTTCCAGTCTCTCCTCATACGTCTTCTGGCGCAAGCCTCCTATCATTTTCGTCGCCCTCCTCTGGACCGCCTCAAGTCTTCTTACGTCTTTCGCCAGATACGGTCTCCAAAACTGAACACAATACTCCAAGTGGGGCCTCACCAATGACCTGTACAGGGGCATCAACACCTTCTTCCTTCTACTGACTACGCCTCTCTTTATACAGCCCAGCATCCTTCTGGCAGCAGCCACTGCCTTGTCACACTGTTTTTTCGCCTTTAGATCTTCGGACACTATCACCCCAAGGTCCCTCTCCCCGTCCATTCATATCAGCTTCTCTCCTCCCAGCATATACGGTTCCTTCCTATTATTAATCCCCAAATGCATTACTCTGCATTTCTTTGCATTGAATTTTAGTTGCCAGGCATTAGACCATTCCTCTAACTTTTGCAGATCCTTTTTCATCTTTTCCACTCCCTCTTCGGTGTCTACTCTGTTACAAATCTTGGTATCATCTGCAAAAAGGCACACTTTTCCTTCTAACCCTTCAGCAATGTCACTCACATACATATTGAACAGGATTGGCCCCAGCACCGAACCCTGAGGGACTCCACTAGTCACCTTTCCTTCCTTCAAGCGACTTCCATTAACCACCACCCTCTGGCGTCTGTCCGACAGCCAGTTTCTGACCCAGTTCACCACTTTGGGTCCTAACTTCAGCCCTTCAAGTTTGTTCAACAGCCTCCTATGAGGAACTGTATCAAAGGCTTTGCTGAAATCCAAGTAAATTACATCTAGCATATGTCCTCGATCCAGCTCTCTGGTCACCCAATCAAAAAATTCAATCAGGTTCGTTTGGCATGATTTACCTTTTGTAAAGCCATGTTGCCTCGGATCCTGTAACCCATTAGATTCAAGGAAGTACACTATCCTTTCTTTTAGCAATAATAACATATGTCATATAAATATTCCCCACAGTTTCTTGCTCAGTGCAGCCTCTCACACATTCAAAATTTGCAGTTATTCAGTAATGAACTAGACCCTGCATATAAGCACGTCAAATGCATCATACAGATAACATAACATAACATAAAAAATTTACTTCTATACTGCAATTACCGTTAACTTCTATGCAGTTTACAAAAGAAAAATAAATTGAATGGGAAGTTTAATTACCTAAGTATCTCGTGAACAGATACATTTTTAAATGTCTCCTGAAAAGTTGGTAAGTACAAGAAGTCACAATTAAAATACTTAAATCCTTATCCCACGATACTGCCTGGTATGACAAAAGACAATGATGATATATTTTATATTTGCACCCTTTAACCAATGGAAAGGTAAATAGTGCACATCTGGAGTATTTAATATTAGTAAAAGTAAATGAGTCTATAAGGTAGTTGGGTATCAGCTCAGTTAACACCTTATAACAAATACAGCCAAATTGAAATCTGACCTGAGCCTCTGTTGGCAACCAGTGGAGTTCGTGAAAAAAAATGAGTAACATGATCTCACAGCGAGACTCACAGAGATACAAGGCCCTGCCTCTACCTGTGATGGTGCTGTACCCAAGCATATCCATAGCACCTCTTCAAGGCCCACATTTTCTTATTCCCTGATTCAATACCCTTCGGAACCCTAATCCTTCTCTGCTCACAAAGTAAGCTTTGACCAACTCTACCCCCTTTTCCTAAAAATCCTACCTAAATCCAGTACCCCTACAAACTCCCCCCAAAATGCACACCACCCCAACAGGGAGGGGAAGGCGGGAAACCTTTACAAGTTTTCCTAACAGCCCACCAGTTACCTCACCACTGCCCTCCGAAAAAGAATGAACCTCTCAGCCTTTCAGTTCCTCCTTCTGATCCTTCTGACCAATCCTCCAAGCCTCTCTGTTCTTAACATCAAACCCCATCTAACTCTTCTGCCCAAACACCATCCTCCACCGCATCCACCCTGCCACCCCACCAACACCTGCATATCCCCTCCTTCTTGGTCTCAGCTGATGTTATATGCCTATAGTATAAACTGTGAGCACCCATATTAAGGGGGTCCTATTAAAACAGGGTAAATCTGTTGCAAAAAGATGTCTATTTTAACCTTATTTTACAAAGCCAATATGGGCACCTATGTGCCATTACCAAATAGGCATCCAGAACCAGCCTCAATAATATATAAATTTGCATACACAGATTTTCCTGTTCTAAAAATGGCATTTGTGTGGGTTTTCTGTGCATGTAGTTGTGTATTTTGTGCATTGCAATTCTACCTCTGATCTGTCCCCGGGAATGCCTAGGCTCAGTCTACGTTAAAGTGCACATTTGCTTATTCATTTTTATTTTAAAAATTTCTATACCGATTTAAACCAAAACGGTTTACAGAACTGTTACATACATAAAATTTTACAACAAATAAAGACAGAATTCAATTATTTCAGAAAATCAGCAAACAAGGAAAATCAATACTTAAAGGAACGCATTTACAAATAATTGTGTTTTAAATAGCTTTCTAAATGATCTTTAAGCTTGCATACCTTCCTTGTATGCATATAGACACACAGTTTTATTACATATATTTTTCTGCATGTTAAACAAAAATCTTCTTAAAATTACCCACACAAAGCCTGGAGTAATGCTGATCTTTTTTTTAAACCTATGGGTTTTTTTTGTAAAATAGCTGTTCCCACTTTACACAAATACATGGAGAGGCATAATCGAAAGGGACAACTAAGTCCGTTTACGTCCATCTCGCACGTCGTCCAAAGTTAAAAAGAGCCTAAGACACATTTTCGAAAGATACGTCCAACTTTTTTTGACTTTTGAAAATCGTCTAATTATATGTCCTGCCGATCTGATCATCCAAGCTGCTAAATCGTCTATCTTTATACCACATTTCCGTCCAACTTTCCGTCCAAGTCCAAAACGCCTAGCACAAGCCCTGTTGGACATGGGAAGGGTCTGCAAAGTGATGGATTGCACACCCAGACATGCCACCTAAATAGTGGGGTACCTTACATGGCACTGCTGTGAACTTCACAAAAAGGGTGCCATGGCTTCTCCTCACTACAGCTCCCTTATAGGTGATGGTGAGCCCCCCAAACCACCTCCAGAATCCCCTAGACCCACCTATCTACCACCTCAATAGCCCTTATGGCTGCAGGAGCCACTTATATGCCAGTAAAAAAGGGTTTTGGGGGTGTATAGGGCAGTGCACATGTTTCAGTATCAATGCAGTGATTACAGGGGCTTATGGGCATGGGTCCTCCTCTCTATGGGTCCCTAACCTACCCCCAAGATGACTTAAGCTGCCTCTGTGCTGGACGACTAGGCTTTCCTATGCCTGGCTGCCAGGTGATGATGGTCTGGAGGCTGAAATTTAAAGTTGTGAATAACATTTTTATGGGGGTGGGGGGGGATTGATGATCACTGGGGTAGTGTGTGGGGGTCTGTGTTTTCAGTGCTTATCTGGTGAGTTTAGGTGGTTTTTTGTGACTTAGACCATGTTTTAGATGGTCTAAGTCACAACGTCTAAATTCCGTTGATCGTCAGTTGTATAACGTTCGGTTATACATGCTGTACAACTAAGTCTAAGTCGGCCCACGTCCCACCCAACTCCCGCCCTCGACATGCCTCCCAAATTGCCCCATTTAGCTTTGGATGTTGAGCGGCACTATGAAGGCCTAAGTCGTTTTTAAATATGTCCAAAACCTGGTTTTATTATCGGCGCTTGGACGTTTTTGAGAAATGTTCGTCCAAGTGCTGACTTAGGCCGGTTTTTGGATGTTTTTCTCTTTCGATTATGAGCCCCATAATCTTCCAGGTATGCTATAGAAGGCTTCCTGTTCAGCTAACCTTTTGTAAAATATTGTGAAAACTGTGAATATATTAACCTGGACATTCCTTTTCTGACCTAGATGACCCATGCAAAATTGCCTTTTATGCATGTGTGTTTTAGTACAATCAAAATAGAAGTTTTGCCATACAACAAAACAGAATTCTGTACCCTCTAAGGCAAGTTCATCTGACATTCACAGGCCAATGTTGGGCTTTCTCAATAGTTTCCTTATGTAGTCACTACAGAAACAGAATGAATTGAACTTTGTGTTAGAGTCCTTTCTGCCCATTCCTCCTTTAATAGATGCAGTGAATAGCACTTCAGCAGCTAGACTCAACTGGTCAGAGGAAATGTGTATAAAAAAGGATGGAATTCAGTACTCTTGGTAATATCCTATACATATATGATCAGTACTTAAGGTATTTGATGGATGGTGAATGTATTATGTTAGTTGTGTAGGGGCAATTCTGGGAACCATTGATTTGACCGGTAAGGATTTTCAATGATTACAAAATGAGCACAGCTTTTTAGGTGCATTAAGGCTGGCTTCTTATGAGAAAATGACACTGTATAAACACTCATTAGTAAACTGTCTATTAAAAATAAAAAAGTGCATGCCAAGAAAACGAATCAAACCCCCCCAAAAAACATATGCACCCCTATGAGAAAAATAGATGAAAATGAGTATGTTGCAGTACATTGCAGTTAGAGTGCATTGGTGTCACTGGAGAACTTTTGTTGAGAAAAGAGGCTTTGCACTCCAGAAGCCAGAGTACGTATTTTATATTTACTGAACATATGGGTAGTTGGAATTGTGGTTCGTTATGAATTACCGTATTTGCCGGCGTATAAGACGACTGGGCGTATAAGATGACCCCCCAACTTTTACAGTTAAAATATAGAGTTTGTTATATACTCGCCATATAAGACTACCCCTTCTTCCGCACACCTTCTGCACAACAAATAAAACTTAAAAGAACATCAGAATTTATTTCAACAATTTTAATTAATTCACTAAAGCTGAATAGAACAATAAACCCATGGGAGCTGCCATGCTATTTGTTTTCTAAACTGTTAACCAAACTGAAACTGTCAATGATAGAAGGAAGATAACACATAGAGGGAGAGAGCAAGTGCCGGGCAAGTCCCTAGCAAGTTTGCTGGCATGACAGTTTCCCTTTAAAAGTCTTCAAAAGCCTCATGTTCGCCCCTGCAACTTCCTTAAGGGCTAGACTCCACACACGGCCGCATGTGCGAGAGACGTAGTAAAGAGAAAAGGGGTGGGGCCAGAGCGCCACTGCTTCCCGCTGCGCAGGATGAAGGAGCTGGCACCCTTGTCACACTGATGTCCCGCCATGGCCCCGCTGATGTCCCGGCAGGTTTACTAGTACCGTAAGCACCGTAAGGAGGTAAGGAAGGAGATGTTAGGGCATGTAAAGTAAGGGCATGTAAACAGTACCCGGCGTATAAGACGACCCCCGACTTTGGGGAGGATTTTAAGGTACTGAAAAGTCGTCTTATACGCCGGCAAATACGGTAATTCTCTGCTTATAATTAAATCATTGAACTTGAATCTCTATATCCTGCCACAAAGACACGAGAGTACCTTGAGGCCTATTAGGCCTTAAGGGAATTAAATATTCCACAGGTACTTGATGAAAAATGTAAAGGTAGTAGTAGCAGCAAATATTTTTCACAAATATCCCTTACCAATCCTTCAATCATTTTACTAGCTGCAAGTTAGATCTCAGCAGCTAAACTCAGATAACCTTCTGACTTGTTACTGAGCTGTTACAAAGCCAGTCTCGTCAATTGGTCCTATATATATCTATATATCTATATACAGTGTATAATGCTTTCAAATAGAAGCAATTGATTTTCTAAAAAATGTATATTTTGTTTATTATTATAATATTAACTTTAAGCATTCCACTCAGTATATCATATCACAACAATTCACAGCATAACAACATAATAATCAAAACATTAGAAGCCCTCTCCCACAAACACCCTCATATAACTAACGTTTTCCAGTATTTAAAATGTGCACAGTTCACACCAGTTCTACAGTTCTTCAATTATCTCAATTAGCAGTAACGTGCATCGTCCTTACTCGATGCTGATATTCATTCATTGTAGTTACAGCAGTTCAGCCCAACATAGAACTGTGTTTCTCTCAGAAGCGTCTTCAGGAACTGTAACTGAACAGGGCTCCCAAAATACTTTAAACATACATAAACATTAAATTACTAATACATTAATTTGACAGCACAAAACAGGGTAAAAAACAAAACCACAAGTAAAATACCAGAAAGTAAAAAATTGAATTGTCCAAAGAAGAATGATGTGCACTAAAATAGTGTCCACAAACTCATCTGTAGATTGTGGTATGCGAGGTAGGCCTGCTAGGATTGGCCCTAGTATAAGGCCTATGCCTGGAGCAGTTAGTGCCCATTCTGACCAAGCTAAAGAACAATTTCCCTTTTCGCCTGCTATTTTCCCTAAGGCCAGCAGAGGGAGCTTGGGGGTTGAGCTTCAGACTTCCCCTCCCCCTCAACTTCCCAGGTCTTGTGACCGGAAATGCTTTGCAACTGGGAAGGTTGGGCGGGGCTGCAAGTTCCTTAATCTCAGGTCTGAGCAAGGCAGAGGGAGAATTGGAGAGGTGGAGAACAGTCACAAGGAAAGTACTGGCAACCTAGCTCAGGACTAAGAGCTCTGCAGGACCAACAAACCCCAGAATGCATGGAGATTGTTGAAGCTGGGACTAAAATGACTCCTGACCTCTCTGAAGTTCCACAAGCCATGGAATTAGAATCAGAACCAGGCCCAGAGGTTCAATCAGATTTTCAACCCATGGAAGTGTGTCTCTCCAAGGCAAGTACAAAATCTGCCTAAAGAGTATATCAATTACTTATGCTTTGGACAGTGAACTGTTTTTGGGGTTTTTTTCTTTTGAGGATGTGTTTTTGCCCTGCTGAATCTGAAGCAGAGCAGCACAGGAGTATGAGACTGTAAAACTGACATTTAATAATCTTTTGTGTTACACTTTATCCAGCCAGTGTGGTGGGGGATTTAGCCCCACGTTTTGAGGTGGGATAGAGGGCTCTATTTTGTAGCAATATTACAACACGTGGAGCACACTACCTGGTCAGCATAATTTACATTGCTGAAGGAGTGCAGTGCTGTGTCACTGACCATAATCCAAGTGTACTACCAAAGGGAAGAGACTGTTTTCTTTTTGTTAGTTTTTCTTTTTGAAAGAACTTTGAAGCTGAGGCTCATTGATAAATACAGAGCCCTTTTGCTATTTGAATTTGAAACTTTTATTGTGTATGATATTGAAATTGAGTTTTGTTTTTTTGAAAAGACTGGATTGCGTGGTGAAAAGTCCTGACAAATTAGTTATGTTTTTGGTTTCACTGTTTGGCAACTTAAATAAATCCAGTCCTGGTTTTCATGAACAACTTACCTGACTTGTGGGCAAAATCCTTATTCTAAAGTGGTTTGCTTTTATCTTCCTTGTGGAACCTTCCTGCGGCTCACAAGGGCATAATCCTTGTTCCCGCAGTCCTGGACACATTGCCCGGAGCCTGCGGGTTACAAGATGTAGAGATCTTTATTCTTCCAATATCATCATGGTACAATCAATGATTCAATGACTCGACACGTACATGTTTCAGCCAACAGGCCTGCCTCAGGAGTCTAAAAATATATATATTTAGTATATATATATATATATATATATATATATATATATATATATATATATACTAGTGTGTATATATATATATATATATATATATATGGTGTATATATACTAGTGTATATATATTTTTAGACTCCTGAGGCAGGCCTGTTGGCCGAAACATGTACGTGTCGAGTCATTGAATCATTGATTGTACCATGATGATATTGGAAGAATAAAGATCTCTACATCTACAGATGAGTTTGTGGACACTATTCCATTTTTTGCTTTCTAATACATTAATTTGCCATAATTATTTATGACATTTACATATAACAAAATCCTTTTATATAATACCTATAAAGCTTCCTAGCTCATCATAATGCAACAGCACGGCGGAGCATGCCACTGGGCCTCCTAGATCATCCTTTATCCTCAACCGGAAACAGCTACTCTCATTTCTCACTTCCTAATCATTAAAATCCTGAAATGGGGCTCACATCAGAGGAAGAAGTGGTGCCAGTGGCATACCAAGGGAGGGGGGAGGTCCGCTCCGGGTGCACGCTCCAAGGGGGTGAACAGCCGGCTGGATCTGGAACCTCCTGCGCTGCTGCAAACGGCACCTCAACGCGGCTGCCGTACTTAGAGCAGAGTCGGCAGCCACGCTGAAGTGAACGAAGGTCCCGTGATGACTGCGCCGTCTACCGCCTCTGTTCTGGAAGAGGTAAGTGATGTCGGGGGGGGGGGGGGGGTGGACCGGCAGCCACAGACATCGCGGGATCTTGCCGCAACTAACTGCGTCTGCCGGCCCAGCCCCCTTCAAAGTCACTTACCTCTTCCATCCGGAGCAGAAGCAGTCATTGCGAGACCTTTGGGATGGAGAAAGAAAGGAGCATAGTAGGGTGGTGAAAGGAGGTCAGGGTGGCATGGAAGGTGTGGAGGATGAGAAAGGGAGTCAGGGTGGTATGGAATAATGGTGAAAGGTGACATATGGGGGTCAGGATGGTATGGAATCATGGTGAAGGGTGACAAAGGAGGGTCAGGGTGGTATGGAATCATGGTGAAGGGTGTCAAAGGGGGTCAGGGTGGTATGGAAGGGTGTGGAGGGTGACAAAGTGGGGTCAGGGTGGTATGGAATCATGGTGAAGGGTGAGAAAGGGGGTCAGGGTGGTATGGAAGCGTGGTGGAGGGAGAGAAAGGGGCAGATGCTGATGGAAGTGGGGGGAAGGGAGAGGAGAAAGTGAAATGCCAGACCATGTGTGTGTGGGAGAGGGAAAGGAAGAAGAGGAGAGGAGAGATGCCAGACCATTAGAGGAGGGAAGGGAGGAAGATGGATGCCAGACTAATGGGGGTAAAGGGAGAAATGGAAGGGGGATGCATAAAGTTTCTAGAATGGGAATAGAAAGAGAGAAGATGCCAAATATAAGGGGCAGAGAGAGGGTAAACAGTGGATGAAAGGAAGAGAATGAAAAAAAGATGAGAAAAGCAGAAATCAGAGAAGACAAGGTAGAAAAAATTCTATTTATTTATTTATTTTTTGCTTTATGTGGGATGCATCACTGTTTCTGTGATGTTGCATTGTATGCAGAGTCCAGCTTCTTGGTGCTTCAGTTTAACCTTTGTCTACGTATTTTTATTCTATCTCCCCATTTACAAAACTGTAGAGCATTTTTTAGCGTTGGCATCTGAGCTGTTACCACCGTGGCTAAAAACCACACTACAGTTTTGTAAAAGGGGGAGGAGTTAGTTTGTGATTACATACTAGGCGAAGGTGTTTTCTGTGTTCTGTGTGTTTGAAAAGACATAGTTTTCTGTTAGGATTGACTGTGTAGGATTGATCTATACTAGTCTGGCTTGTTTAGTTTTACACTGCAGTATGTAAGATGCTGCCTTTTCTTAGATATTCATGTTTGATGTGTGGATTGTTACTAAAAATCATGTTTTTCATGCAGATGGGGAGGGGTGTGTGTCAAAAAACGATGGGTCCCTGGTGTCACTTATGCTAGGTACGCCACTGGGTGGTGTTGCAAGATAAGTTCATTATTTCTCAATTTGCACGCAAAGTTGACTAAAAGTAGGAATTGAATAATGAGTAATAATGAGTTTATTGATTTTGCCCTTTGATCATACACGTCTATGGGTGGGTGGGGAGATACTTATAATTAGAGTGAATTGTTGGATATGTATAAAGGGGGGGGATGATATATGTATTTATCATAAATATAATTTGATAGAATGTGTTTAAAGTTAAAGTGTGAAATGTCTATAAAATATGTTGCACTTATTTTTGGCTTTAAAATGAATAAAGATATTTTTAAAAAAAGAAGAATGAGTAACAGAACAATATGAGTAAAACAGAAGAGTATAAAGTAAGAAGAACAGTGTAGTAGTTATTAAGGGATGAATGAGAATTGCAGCCAGCCTGGGTTATGCTACCTGGGTGGTAATCTGAAGATTCCTATACCTAGCATATACGATCTGTGCTACTGACTAGTGTGTAAATGTGGTCATTTCTTTTATAACACTATCAGGTTCATAATCAAAATACATAGGGGTCCTTTTATCAAGCCGCGCTAGCGGGGTTAGCGCGTCAGACATTTCATCACGCGCCAACCCCCGAAGACGCTAGTGGCTAGTGTGGCAGGCGGTTTAACGCGCGTTAAACCCCTACTGCAGCTTGATAAAAGCACCCCATAGATGTCCATAAAGCATTCTAAACTGGCCCTTAGACATCCTAATCACCAGCATAATCAAAATGGTCTTTCTGTGTACATCTAGTGAGGTGTTACAGCCTCTGTACGTTCAGAGTACGAGATGGGCGTAGTGGAGGTGTGTTATGAGTGGGCTTTAGGTGGTCTCAAGGGTGGCTTAGACATGGACGTCTTGCAGTGATACACATTTTGCAAGACATAAGAACGCACTAAATCAACACGTGTGCTAACTGCTAACGCATCCATAGGATAACATGTACATGTTAGCATTTAACATGTGTTTAGCGCGTGCTAATATTTAGCATGCGCTATAAAGCATAGCACACCTTAGTAAAAGAGGGGGTAAGTGCCACAAATGTGTCCACACTGACCAGATGACCACTGCATGCATCTAGGTAAGACACCCCCACACTCCCCGTGCTCACTGACCCCTTTACACATACAAAAAACGGAATACAAACGTACATACCTGTCTCCAGAACATCAGACCTTCTTATAGGAAAGCCTAGTAGAACTGCACACAGGTGTCTTAAGTAGCCTGGTGGATGGATTAGTGAACCATAGAGAGGAGTAGCAAGCAGGGCAGGATTAACCAATAGGCCAAGTAGGCACGTGCCTAGGGCCCAAAATGGTCATGGGGGCCCGATGAAGGAGGGCATCAACATTGTTTTTTTCCAAATGGCGATGGGCCCCTCCAGCGTCGATCAGCAATGCAGGCCCTCCCCTCCCCCGATCAGCAACGTAGGCTCCACCCCGATCGGTAGCACGGCCCCCCCCTTCATTGACGGAAAGTAAGACAAGCAAGCAACGCGGGTAAGAAAGGCAACGGGAACTGTAATTGTGAAAGCGGTGCTGCTTGCCCAAAGCTTCCTTCTGACGCAGCTTCCTGTTTCCGCCTGGGCGCATGGTGGGGTGGGGCGGGGCAGGCGGCCCAGTGTACTTGTGTGCCTAGGGGCCCTCGACGAATTAATCCTGCCCTGGTAGCAAGTCCCATAAGCCACACTAACCATTACATTTATGGTGGAAAATGTGGGCTCCCCAAAAAAATCTCCCCAAACCCTACTCTACTGCCATATTGTTGCCACCTGCAGCCATAAGGGTTATTGAAGTTGTAGGTAGGTGGGTTTAGTGGTGTTTGGGAATGTTTTTGGGGGTCTCACCATAACCAATAAGGGAGTTCTGGTGAGATGTTTATCTGGCACCCTTTATGTAAAGTTCATAGCAGTGCCCTCTATGGCGCCCCACTGCTCTGTTGCCATGTCTGGATAGCCAGTCCATTACAGGACTGGCCCCTCCCACATCCAAATGGTCTTGATCTGGGCGTTTGGGACTTGGACTAAATTTTGGTTGAAAATATGGTATAAAAATATATCTCCTGGCAGTCTAGGCATCCCAATTTCAAATTTTAAAAAGATAGCATTCCACCCCTTAAATATTGTCATTTCAGTCTCAGATGCTTTAATGATCCATTAATGTGGATAGCATCTTTTTCAATGTTATTTATTATTTCTTTATTTTTTTTTTTTTACAGTTGACATGCTAGTGGCAAATAATTTTACTGGAACAATTTGAAGGCTGGACACAATTGATATCTATGGTAAAAGTATAAAATTAATGTATTTTGATAGAATATACCCATATGCTATTCCTGTAGAAGATGCATTAATCAAAATGCTTATCACAATAATCATAAGATTGATGAAATTGTTGTGGAAAAGCTAATTTAAGAAAACACAGAATATGAAGCTAAGTCATAGCTCTGTGTCTTCTATATATAAATGCACTCAGAACTCTAGAAATAATTGCATTAGTTAAATTATAAGTGCAGAACTGATTAAATGTCAACCACTCCAAATAGTACAAAAAAAAGAAAAACAAGCTGAATTGCTTAAAAGGAATATGCATATGTTTCTTTGGTATAAAAACTTTTTACCTAGTAGCATGCCGGCTTTCCGCTGTCACAAAGACGCAAATAAGACAAAAGTATGATTTTTAAAAAGTAAAATAATTCCAGTACCTGATACTATTATAAATTGGAACTCTGGACATAGCACATGGAAAAGTGTACAATGACCCCAGTTCTTACAAATGTGACCAACATAATTTTAACACTTTGGAAAGTTCCATTACTATGCAGACTCTTTGACCAATTACGTTTTGAAATCTTTAATGCTGCTTTCTTTTCTGAAAATAAAGTTCCCACGGGAGATGTCTTTCCCTTTTTAACATGGAGCCTCTCAGGCCCTCTTTTACAAAGACGCGCTAAGCATTTTAGCGCAGATTTAGCGCATGCTAAATGAATGAGTGTGCTAACTGATAATGCGACCATAGGATAACACGCACGTGTTAGCATTTAGCACATGTTCAGCGCGCGCTAAAAAGCTTAGCGCACCTTTGTAAAAGAGGGGGTTAGATTTTTGCTCTCATACCCCTTTACAAAACTGCATTAGCAGTTTTTAGCACCGGCCAGCACGCTGCTCCTGACACTCATAGAGCACAGAGCATTCAGCATTCCGGACTGCACTAAAAAACGCTATTAAGAACATAAGAAGTTGCCTCCACTGGGTCAGACCAGAGGTCCGTCGCGCCCAGCGGTCCGCTCCCGCGGCGGCCCATCAGGTCTGTGACCTGTGAAGTGGTCCCTGACTATTCCTATAACCTATCTCTATTTCTAACTGTACCCCTCAATCCCCTTGACCTTTAGGAACCTATCTAAACCTTCCTTGAACCCCTGTAGCATGCTCTGGCCTATCACAACCTCCGGAAACGCGATCCATGTGTTGTGATAGGCCAGAGCACGCTACAGGGGTTCAAGGAAAGTTTAGATAGGTTTATTGCGGTTTTGTAAAAGGGAGGGGGGTAAGTCATCTGATAATATGGAAGTTTATCTTTAAATAAATATAACAAAAAGAAAATAAAATCCTGTAAAAATATTGTCATTCTTAAAATACTGTGGGGCCTTTTTACTAAGCAGTGTTAGAAAATGATCTGTGCTATCCTCACTAAGGCCACTTATAGAGCTGCCAGGAAATGGCTGATTTTTCTATTTTGACAATAATGGTCACTCACTAATGTTTCCATTATTGCATGACCATTAACATGTGAGCCCTTTACTACACCTATTTTCTAGACCAGACATGGGCAACTCCGGTCCTCGAGGGCCGGAATCCATTCGGGTTTTCAGGATTTCCCCAATCAATATGCATGAGATCTATTTGCATGCACTGCTTTCAATGCATATTCTTTGGGGAAATCCTGAAAACCCAATTGGATTCCGGCCCTCGAGGACCAGAGTTGCCCATGTCTGTTCTAGACCGTAAGGGCTCATGAGCTAACCACATGCTAATCGATTAGCGTGCAGCCATATAGCTGTGCTAACTGATTACCGCATTCTTTACCCCCAGATCTACCCCTGGACTAAAAAATAAAAACTATTTTTTAACACATGTGTAGCACACAAGCATGCAAAAAAACTACAATTGGACACAGTAATGGTTTTGAACCTGAGGTAAGCACAAGTTAATGCTTATTGCAATTTAGTAAAAGTGCCCCATAAGGGGGAAACCACTCAAAATATCTTATTACAAGGAGTTAAAAGTATAAAAAGGTCAACAAAACTATCAGTAACTTCAAAATAAAGATTGTTTTTAGGAAATATTTAACCTGAGAGCAGAAAAAGCTTTAGTGGTACTGTTAATGCAATTCATAAAAAGAAATAGAAAACGAAAATGCCAAAAATGCAATCAGAGCAAACTCCAGGAAGCACGTCTTCATTCAAGGAATCATAAATGTGTGAAATGGCCTAGCAAGTGGTATTATGAAACTCAAGCACTGGGGTTGTTCAAGAGACTATTAGAGAGGATCCTGGGGAGAGCAGAGCATTGAAAAAAAAGGAATGAAGCTTTCTGATCCTTCTTAAGAGTTCCTCCATTCTCAGGCCACGTACGAGAAGCTGTTTCAGAAACTTTAAGCTAAAGTCTTCATACCACAACTTAGGAGTTAAAATCAAGTTTATCAAGTTTATTAACAAAATTTGATTAATCGCCTATTATAATCACTAAGCGATGTACATAACAACAATATAATAAAGTAAAAAGGGATTAACAATTTAACAAAAAAACATTTAACTTGAACAAACATACAGTTGGGAAGGAAAAGATAAAAGTTACAATTTTTGTTTGGGGTAGAATAAAGGAAATGACAATAGGTAAAGGGGAGTAATAACCTCAGCAATTATAAATATACTATGCTTTAAACATTAAAAGCATCTCTAAATAAATAAGATTTTAAAAGTTTTTTAAATATTAAAATATCTTTTTCATTACGAATATATTGGGGAAGGGCATTCCACCATAGGGGGCCTGTCACGGAAAAAATGTCGGCCCTTCTTGTACCAATGATTTTCAGGGAAGGAACTGAGAGAAGATTCTGGTTGGAGGAACGAAGTGAGCGTTGTGTATTATAAGGTATCAAGAGTCTAGATATGAATTGGGGTTCACCACATGCTAAAGTTTTAAAGATGATTAGAATTATTTTAAATGTGATTCTATGACTAATAGGTAGCCAATGAGAATCTATTAACAGCGGAGAAACATGATCATATTTCTTTGCATTGTATATTAACTTTATTGCAGTATTTTGAATCAATTGTAATCTCCTTTTTTCTTTCAATGATATGTTAAGAAAGAGAGAATTGCAGTAATCGAGTTTCGATATTACTAATGAATGAATTAGTATTGTGATAGATTTAGGGGTCAGAAATTTGGATATTGATCTAATACGGTGTAAATAAAATATAGAACTTAGCAGCTAAATTAAAGAAGCTGAAAGAAATGAAACTTCCTATAAGGAAAAATGGCAGTATTTTCATTTTTTTTTTAAGCGTGAATATCTTTGTGACAGTATTCTATCATCCTTCTCCTTGAAAACTGCAAAAGATCAAGATAAAAATCCTTGTCCTTTATTACAGGTGCCTTCATTTTCCGATCATTTTCTGCTTCCATCTTTCATGAAAAGGATATTATTTGGATAAGCAGGAGGGAAGAGTGATGAAGTTTAGGCGTGACAAAAAATTGCACTAGATTGAAGTTCAGTCTGAGGAGAAGGACACTCAGTCCTTGATCTGATTTGTTTTTCAGCGTTTTTGCAAGTGACACTGTGGAAGGGATACGGGGGAATTGTTGCCTCTTTATAAGAATGGCCATGGATTTGACAGCTAAGATTTAATATGAAAAAAAAAGTTAGGGAACAATCTCATGTTTATATTACAGCAAAGCTATATATACTCAATTTTCATACATAAAGCATTTATTTATTATGTCATACAAATACATAACCATAATTAAACCAAAAATGAACACATAATCCATTCAAACTCACTCATATCACATACTACACACATGCAAACAGTTCACCAAAATAATGGATCACAATATCTAAACAGTTCATCATAAATACAAATATTTTCCAAAAATATATCCTACTCAATCACAGACAAGAAAAAAGTTGGAGTAATCCCTTCAAGAAAAAATTGGAGTAGTAAGCAGCATATATTCATTAGTCCAACGGCATTTAAATGCTCACAAATAGGATCCTAAAACTGCATGATGTCCTACAGAATAGTGCATACCGTTAAATCACAACTTTCAGCTCAACACAGGTCTGTGTTTCGCAGATGACATCTTCGGGAGCTGAAACACATGGTTTTATACCACCACACTCTTATCATTTGCGCTTTGCAGGCAGCAGTAACAAAAATATTTAAATACCCATAACCCACTCATCATCTGATTTATATTTTTGTTATTGTAGCTTGCAAAGTGCAACTGATTAGGGTGTGGCGGTATACAGCCATGTGTTTCAGCTCCTGAAGATGTCATCTGCAAAACACAGACCTGTGTCGCTGGGAGTAACGCTTCAGAATGGCAGCAGGGAAGGCCTACATAAAAGATCATTTCCTGATGCGCATGTTGTCATCGCATTGACATCTGCGGGTGCACAGAGGCCCTCCAGATGCAGCCACAAGCTCAGGGAAGGAGACTCGCGATTTGTATGTGGCGGGGCCAGGTGTCTTCTTTTTTTTTTTTTTTTTTTAAGAGGAAATCTGTTAATCCTAGGCTACTGTGAAATGCTGACACTTCTTATCTCCGCATTAGGAAAGAAAGCAATTTGATATACAGAAAGGGCAAGTTTTAAACAGAGAGAAAAAAAACCTGATAGGGTGGGGAGCAGAGGACTAGAGGGGGATAAAGAAATTGGAGACTATGTGGAAGAAGGGAAAAAAGGAGAAAGGGCTAGAGCAAGAGACTCAGAGACAGGAAAGAAGAAACAGGTCATCTGGGTGTCCTTTTACTAAATTGTGGTAAAAAGTAGACTTAGGGGCTCAATTTCAAAATAGATAGATGTCCAAATAAGCCCCAGCATAAACCAGCACTTAGACATCTTACTAGTCAAAATGTCCAAGTGGGCATTCTCAAAACAGACTTTCTAGACATCTTTCTGGTTGTTTTGTCTCCGGTGCATCCAAATCTTAAGGGGGAGTGTTAGAGTCATGTTTTGGGCGGGCTTAGGGCAGGCTTAGGACTTGGATGCTCATCAGGCATACTCAAACCTTTAACAAAAAGTCCTGGGCTTTTATTTTTTTGTTGTTAGACATTTGGAGCAAGACCTGTTTTAATAACATCTAAATGCTAAAAAGGTGCCCAAAATGACCAGACGACCACTGCAGGGATTAAGGCACGACCCTTCCCCCCCTTATTCCCCCAGTGGTGACCGACCCCCTCACATGACCCAAAGATGCTAAAAAAATAAAACCCTGTACACGCTAGCCTGTATTAGGAGAGGGAGTTGCTGAAAAGTTCACAGCCTCAGAAGCTTCAGATTTTAGCAGACATTTGAGCCCAGAGAGCAGAGGGGTAATCTAAGGGTTACTGCAGTGAATTTCACATTAAAAGTCCCAGGTACAGATGTCACCTTATCTTACTTATATTGTATGGTGAGCCCTCCAAAACCTACTGTACCTACATTAAGGTGATACCTGCAGGCATAAGGGCTTTTGTGGTGTACAGGTAGGTACAGTAAGTTTTAGATGGGTTTTGGAGGGCTCACCATACAATGTAAGCTGTTTATAGTAACATGTGTGCCTGGGACTTTGAAATGTGAACCCCCTAGAGCACGGGTGTCAAAGTCGGTCCTCGAGGGCCATAATCCAGTCGGGTTTTCAGGATTTCCCCAAGGAATATGCATTGAAAGCAGTGCATGCACATAGATCTCATGCAAATTCATTGGGGAAATCCTGAAAACCCGACTGGATTCCGGCCCTCGAGGACCGACTTTGACACCTGTGCCCTAGAGTGCCCCTCTGCTGTGCTCAGCTCTCTGTGAACAGAATTCTGGCTGCTTTGAGGTCTGAAAAACTTTATTTTGTGTGTTTTTCATGTGGACCTATGTATATTCGAGAATGGACAAAATAGATAAGACGTACTAAAGACCAAAACGTATACAAAAGGTCATTAAAAAAAAAAAGATAGACAACTTGTTTTGAGAATGGACATTTTCTCTACTGGATTTCTGGACATCTTTCCCACAATATCCAAACTCATAAGAACATAAGAATTGCCATACTGGGACAGACTGAAAGTCCATCAAGCCCAGTATCCTGTTTCTAATTTGTACAACAAATAGAGATTGAAGAGAAAATGTCTGGGCTGGCCAACTGAGAAGTATTTTTTATTGCATTGAAAGTTCCACTTTTGGTTCTAATTTATTTTGCACTGTGGAATTTTCTGATTGTTACGTGTGCTAATGTTACCATTAGCATGTGGCCATTAAAAAAAATATATATATATTGCATGAGCACTAACTGCTATCCATTTTGTAAGTGGTAAAGGCTTACATGGTATTCCTGCACTAACAAGTTAACGCACAGTAATATAGCTGTGTTAACGGATTAGTGCATGAATGCCCACTCTCTGCCCTCTGACATACCCTCTGAAAAATATACTTTTTTGTGTGCAATTAGTATAATCACATTGGGCAGTTTCTGCAGGATGCCCGAGTGTGTCCCTTGCTACTCTCTTAAGCGTCTACAACTCATTCAATCTACTGCAGTCAAGCTTCTCCACAACACGCTTCGTTTTGATCATGTTGTCTCCCTTCTTAGGTTTGAGCACTGGTTTCGATCACTGCTTGTGTCACTTTCAAACTTCTCACTTTGATTTACAAATCATGTTTACCTCAATAAAGCCCCTCATCCCCTACACACCTCTCCGTTTCCTTTATGCTACTGATTATAACCTTCTCTTGCTATCGTCACCATCAGAAACTCCATTTGACTTCTTCACATGCCTCAAATTATGGAATGAGCTCCCACTCGGCATCAAGAACCAGCCCTTTCTAGTTTTAAGAAACTGCACAAATTTTTTTTTTTACTCAGTTGTTCAGTTCAGCTATTAACTAATTTGCCTTTTCGATCTCCTCTATCCTCTCTTTTGGTACTCTCTTCCTTCATTTTCATTTTGTAAACCACATCGAAGCCTAGCCCTGGTAATTTGATGGTGTGTCAAGCAGAAATAAATAAATAGATTATAAGCTGTATTAGGTACACATTAGTGCCTAATGCAGCTTCATAAAAGGCCCCCTTGGTGAAAAAGATGGGCTAATGACTGGTTTGGGGATGAAAAGTTGTGCTAATACTTGTAGTAATACTATAGAAATAAGTGGTCATTCTTGAAAAAAGCCAGTTTGTGAGGAGAACAAATAGTTCTATGAAGTACAAAAAACATTGTACACTGGTGAGATTAAGGGGTCCTTTTACTAAGGCGGGCTAGCCGATTTTGCGCGCACTAAACGCTAAGGCACCCATAGAATATAATGGGCACCTAAATCGGTTAGCGTGACTTAGTAAAAGGACCTCTACGTTTAAGGTTGAACTCCCAGGTACTTTCTGTACCCACAGGGTGTTTAGAGCTATCCAATTGCATAATATATGTGGTGGAATGTTTTATGCCTCACTGCAAAGTACGAAAGGACTTATGCTATCAAGAAGACTATTGCATTCTTTTCAAAAGTCATAGAATCTACTACTGGAGGAGTCTATCCTGCCGTTTTAACGACTTGACAGTATATTTACCACCTCTTACTCCATTTTTTTTTTTTGGGGGGGTAGCACATCCATACATACGTTTCATTTTATCATTCTTACTCCATTTTTTTTGGGGGGGTAGCACATCCATACAAACGTTTAATATTATCATTCTTAGTTGTTTTGTAATTGTTACATTTGCATTGTTCTACTGTAACATGATTGTCTATATCAGTGTTCTTCAACCTTTTGACACCTATGGACCGGCGGAAATAAAATGATTATTTTGTGGACCGACACCGCTCCACGGACCGGCGGTTGAAGAACACTGGGCTAAGTCGTGGGCCAGACCCCACCCATCTCCGCCCCAGACCCTGCCCCCATAATAGTACTACCGTATTTTCACGCATATAACGCGCATACGTGTATAACACGCATACGCGTATAGTGCACGGGTCCAAACCATGCGTTTACCGCGCATGCTGCTATAACCTCCTCCCGCTACTCCCGTTTACTCCCTCTTCTGGCCTGCGAACTGGCATCCTCCCCCCCGCTCGCGTCACCCCCCTCCCCCGCGATCCTACATCCCCGCCAGCACCGCAAAGACATCGGTCGCTTACCCGATTGGGCACCAGCACCAGCACCAATGCACAGGAAGTGCCAGTGCCAGTGCCCGAAGATCCTCCCTCGGGCTGGGCTGGGCGGTGCGAGGGAGATCCTCCCTCTTCCCTGTGCCAGGCTGGACTGGGCTTTGAGCATTTGCGCATGCTCAAAGCCTTCTGGTCTTGCTCTCTCCGAGATTCTCAGATTCAGAATCTACACAAAGAACACTTTGTGCTTCTAAACATTCATTCCTACCAGAAAACAGATAATCCCATGCAAATACGGGACCACAAATTTAGGGTCCTTTTACTAAGCTGCAGTAGCATTTTCAGCGCACGCTACAGATTAGCGCACGCTAACCCCCGCGCTACATGGAAAAACTAACGACAGCTCAATGGAGCTGTTAGCGTGTAGCGCGCGCGCTAAAACCACTAGCACAGTTTAGTAAAAGGAGCCCTAAAAGTACTAATATATACAAACGAAACCCTAAGATTCAAGACACAGGGGCAGGTGCACAGGGAACCCCAGAGAAAAAGAAACAAATGCATTTCTTCCTGAACAGCGCAAAATGCAGACAGGAGATGAACATTCCCCAAACTGACACAATTCAATCACTAAATTAAAAACTAAAACCGTTCCCCCCTACCTTTGTTGTCTCTCTCCCTCCATGCTGTGCCTTAACTTCTGGCCATTTTATGCCGCCCCCAGAATAGCGTGCGCTAAAATGCTGCGTGTTCTAAAAACACTAGTGCAGCTTAGTAAAAGGAGCCCTTAAACTTTTACTTCAGATAACTGGGACAATTATTTCAGAGTAACTATTTACAGAGAAATATATGCAAATAGGTTTAGGCAAGTAAAAATAACAACAGTCACACTCCTCAGAATTCTCATTTCTTAGTTGCAGTTCTTAGAGTAAAGATGTTTCTCCATACAGGAATATCTGGTTTTGAGAGGCTTTGCCTGGTTCTTCTTCTGCTTCAATTGGATTTAGTTCTTCCTCTCTTCCTCTTTCTGCTCCATGCAGGCATTGGTTGAAAAGAGGTTCTCTATAACCACAAAAAGGCGGTTCCCCCTCTCTGTGGGCCTCTGAAGCAGTCGAGCAAATTTCCAGGCTCTGGGGCTGGTTCCCACTTCTTGCTCTTCAGGGAAAGTGACTGTGCTAGTCAAAGATTATGCCTTAGTAGGCCAGAAGATGCCACAGCTTGGAGGTTAAAAGTTACTTTAGCCCCCTCGCATGGGTACTAAGGCCCTCTTTTACTAAGGTGCGCTAACCGATTAGCGCCCGCCAAATGCTAACACGTAGCACCTTAGTAAAAGAGGGGGTAAGTGAAATATTTCCACACACACAAAAAAAATTAAAATTATAGGGGAGGTAAAAATCAATCATGTAATTTGGCATCAATGCATATTTTAGAATGGATGCCCAACTTAGAATAAGGAATTGTTTCTAAGGAGCTCTTCACTTTCCCCTTCCCGATTTGATTAATTCATTAAACAATTTTTAGAGACCTCAGAACCACCACTCCTCCGTCCCACCAAGGTGTTTCAACGGGGAGATTCAAGTAGTGAACTTCTCACCAGTCTGCTTAATTTTAATGTCTCTCTTATCATTTATAACTTACAAGAGGATTTGTAGACCGCTGGGCAGGGCAGGATTAATTCGTCGAGGGCCTCTAGGCACCCAAGTACACTGGGCCCCCTGCCCCGCCCCACCCCACCATGTGCCCAGGCGGAAACAGGAAGCTGCGTCAGAGGGAAGCTTTGGGCAAGCAGCACCGCTTGCACAATTACAGTTCCCGTTGCCTTTCTTACCCGCGTTGCTTGCTTGTCTTACTTTCTGTCGATGGGGGGGCCGCGTTGCCGATCGGTGGGGGGGCCCGTGTTAGTGATCGATGCTGGAGGGGCCCATTACCGTTTGGAAAAAACAATGTTGATGCCCTCCTTCAATGGGCCCTTCTGACTATTTCAGGCCCTAGGCACATGCCTACTTGGCCTATTGGTTAATCCTGCCCTGACACTGGGCAGGGCACAGAAGAAACCTCCCAGTGCCTACAATAGGAACAAATGCAAAGTGCCCTGTGCAGGGTGTGAGGCTTCTGTGTGATGAACTCCAGTGGCACAAGTTTCTCATTTAACTGAGAGCCGTCCTAATATGGAACCACTCTGCAATTATGTTTAATTAATTCTACCTTAGCCAAGTCCTTAAATGATACCAGAGTGTGTGTTGAAATAGTATGGTACTAGTCTTATAGCCCGTTACATTAACGGGTGCTAGAATATATGTGTGTGTGTCTCTCTTTATTTCTTTCTCTCTCTCTCTCTCTCCTTAGCCGCTTTCTTTCTTTCTTTCTGTCTTTCTTTTTCCTTGGCTGTCCATCACCACCCCTTGCCTGCTCCCCCTGTCCATTCTCCCTTCCTTTTACCTCCCCTGTGTCCACCACCACCCCTTCACAAGTCTCCTTATGCAGCAGCAGCCCTTCTCCCTTTGTTTTACCTCCCCCCTGTCCAGCAGCACCTTCCTTCTCCCCTGTCCAACATTAGGCCTCCGTTCCTTTTTCTTCACACACCCCCGTCCATCAGCACCTCTTTCCTTCTCTCCCTGTCCAGCAGTAGGCGTCCCTTCCTTTTTCTCCCACCCTCTTCCTTCTTATCCCTATGATACACTTACCTTGCTGTGCCCGTGATCAGAGGCTCCCGACAGCCGCCCAGTTGCACCCATTGGAAAAGTTCCCTCTGCAGCATCCCGCACCCCTCCTGACGCGACTCCCGCTGTCCCGCACCTGCCCCTGTGTCTTTCTTCTTGTCTTTCTGTGTCCCTTCCTCCCTCCGTCTGTCTGTCCATCCAAAGCAGCATTTCCTCCCCCCACACCAGTTCCCTGTGCACCTGCCCCTGTGTCTTTCTTCTTGTCTTTCTGTGTCCCTTCCTCCCTCTGTCTGTCTGTCCAAAGCAGCATTCCCTCCCCCACACCAATTCCCTGTGCACCTGCCCCTGTGACTTTCTTCTTGTCTTTCTGTCTTCCTTCCTCCCTCTGTCTGTCTGTGCAAAGCTGCATTCCCTCCCCCCACACCAGTTCCCTGTGCCTGCATTAGCGTTTCCTCTACCCTCTTTCCCTTCCCACAGTCGCGACTTTGTGCTGCAGTCTTCACACGCTGCTTTGGGTACTGCCCTGATTTACTCTGGCACGTCCGGAGCAAATCAGGGCAGTAGAAGGGCTCGAAGCAGCGTGTGAAGATTGTTGGACACGCTGCTTAAATCGCCAGTCGGGCCCGCGGTAAGGGAAGAGGGGGGGGGGGGGCGGCAAATAAGTCGGGTCCCGGACAGCGGAAAGTTGCTGGGCTCCTCGGTGGGGGCGCTGAGTGGCCGCGGTCCCTCTCCTCCCAGACCCCCCCCCCCCCCCCCCGGAGGAACGGAGATCGTTTTGCCGCCATTTTGAATATCGTTCTGCTCTGCTCCTTGCCTTAGTATATTTTTAAGTTGAAAGACACGGCGGCGGCGGCTCCTCTCAAGATCCCCGACCGCACTGGACTTCCGACGCAGGTGGGGATCCTGAGAGGAGCCGCTGCCTGTTCTTTCAACTTAAAAATATAGTAAGGCAAGGAGCAGGGCAGAGCGAAGAACATTGATTCCCATAAGATCATCCGCCTCGGGGGAGACAACCGCCGCATCCGACAACAGCCTCGGGGGAGGAGAGAGGACTTCAGGCAAGGAGCAGGGCAGATGAAAAAACAGCACGGGCCGACAGCCGCCGTGTCCGACATCCGTCTCTGGGGAGGAGAGAGAGAGTGTTTCCGGCGCACTCCTATCTGAGATGCTGTACATCTCACGGAAAACGGACCCACGCTATGGAACTGCGCATGCGCGGCCTACCGTTTTATTATATTAGATGGTCACTTATCTCAGTAATGGTGATCTGCGCATTTCTCAATGTAGACTAGCGGTGAGACCCTACATGTTTCACAGCAGTTTCGTCAGGGGTCTACCCACCACCGCAGCCGTCCACCTCTTATCCTTCATTGTTTATAAAGAGTTATAATATTGTAATAGAAATTATACAGCTTACCATAATGCAGAGCCCTGAGCTTGCAGAACACCAATGACCCTGCCAACCCATCCCCCTGCGCAACATTTTTCCATCTTGCCCTCCCATCCCCCTGTGCAGAAGAACCCCAACGACCCCGCCAACCATCCCCCTGCGCAGCATCTTTCTCTCCCATGCCCCCCTGCAGCAGAACCCCGATGACCCTGCCAACCCATCCTTCTATGCAGCATCTTTCCATCTGTCACTCCCACTGCGAGGCCAACATACCTCCGCTCCAAACAGCAGTGGCGGCAGCACTGAACAGGCTGTTTCGCTGCCTTCCCCGCAGGAGCCTTTCCTGTGCGGGGCAGAAGGAAGGCCCCAGTGGGGATGGCAGCGAAGGAGCCTGTTTAATGCTGCCGCCACTGCTGTTTGGAGCGGAGGTATGTCAGCCTCATGGTGGGAGGGTCGGTGGGGTTCTGCTGTGTAGGATGGGAAGTAGGGATGGAAAGTTGTTGCACAAGGGGATCTTCTGCGGCCCGGCTGACAGATGGCCATGGCCTGCTAGTGAACCGTGGATCGGGGGTTGGGAACTCCTGATATAGAGAGTTTATAGGTTACAATGTTGGCTATTTAACTGTTAATTACTGTAATTAGTAATTAGTTTTCATTGCATAAAATGGGACCTGTGCTAAAGCAACACAATTTAGGGGTAAAATAACATATACTAATGATACCTCATAGTTTGTATTAAAAAAAAATAAGAAATGAAGGGCCTAATTTCTATACTGGGATAGCTTATTAAATTAAACTTTATGAACAAAACGTACCTCCCATTTTATAAAGCTGTGTAGCAATGGCACTGAAGCCCATTAATTCCCAATGGGTTTTAGTTCTATTACTACAGGCCGCCATGGTAATCAGCCCAGTAAAAGAGGGCCTTAGTTTGGTTTGTATCTGCCTTTACCTTATCTTTGCTACAGCTATGATGTGTCCTGTGTAGCTCATTGCCCTGTGTGTAGATGGTGATATTTTCAAAACAAATCAAAGTTCTCAATAGTATATTTTTACCTCATGAGGAAGGTTCAGGAGAAGATTCAGTTATACTTAAATGTTTCAGAAGCATTCTGGAGGACTCATAGGAACCAACTCGGGGGGGGGGGGGCTGTGGATGTTTCGGCACCCCAATATTGAACACTTGTTTCATTTGCTTTTACTTTGTCCAAGGAGGAATGGCTTGTTAAGGGTTTAGCACCCCCAATTAGGGTTACCAGATATCCGGACAGACTATCCAAAACCTGGCAGTTTGTCCAGGTTTTGGAAAGCCCTGACAAGCTCTGGCCACATCTGGAGGGCATCTAAGCATGTGCGGATGACATCACACATCTGTGCTTGCTCTAAGCCCTACAGACACAGTCAGAGCTTGTCAGGGAAGAAGAGAGGTTTGTGGGGGTGGGGTTGGAGGCAGAATTAGGAGGGGCTGGGGCAGAATGGGGTGGAGCCGAAGGCAGAACCATGTGGGGCCAGAGGCGGAACGGGGCGTGGCCATGTGCCCAGATTTTTGCAGCCAGAAAAATGGTAACCCTACCCCCAATCACCTTGAAAAGTTGAATCCTGTGCCAGAAGTGTGCAACAAATTCAGAGTACGGAACACTAAAGACATTTCCTGAACCCAAAGAGACAATACCAACCTTCACACACACCCCTGATAAGATTATAAATTATATCTTTGAAGTGATTCATAAGCTGAAGAATTTCTTATTTATTTATATATCACTTATATCCTAAGTGGTTTTACATTCAAGTACTTTATCATATTTCCCTATTTGTCCCAGTGGGCTCAAACTCTGTCTAGTTTACCTGGGGCAATGAGGGGATTAAGTGACTTGCCCAGGGTCACAAGGTGCAGTGAGGGATTTGAACCCAGAGCCTCAGGGTGTAGAGGCTGTAGCTCCAACTCCTGCACCACACACATTTATTCAGTCTCCTGTGAATATTCTTATGCTGGTTCACTATTAAGCATCAAAATCTACTAAGATTTCAGTTTTCTCCAGGACTAATACAGAACTTGAAGCTATTAGTAACTGTCAGTAAAATAGTTTCTAGTGTTACAAATAGGTACGATTTGTTTTCCACAGGGTAAAAAGAGTGGAGTTGGCCCCTAAGGCTGCCATAGAGCTCAAGGGCATTTGTCTACTCTAGTTGATAAAGTTAAGTCATTTAGTAGATTGTCAATAAAGAATAATTCCCTGGGGCTGGTGAAGCTGGAAAAAAAAAATATGGCAGAAATATTTGTGCATTCTGACAAGGTTTAGATTACAATCATTTTCCTGAACAGTAAATTCAGACCCAGCAAACATGTTCTGCTTCAGATTTTAATGTATGAAATGTCAGAATATTTTCTGGAGGAACTGCCAAGTTTGTGAATTAATAAATCCATCTCACTCAGGGACTCAGCTGGGGATTCTGCTGTCTCTTTTCAAACATTTATTCCTTTTTTAGGCTTGTTTCACATTGAAACTATACTGCCAATAGTCAAGGGAATAGTTGCCTGTCAGTCCATCCCTCTGTATGAATGCATTTGAATGCACATGCATGGCAGCACAGTAGAGTGTGAACTGCTGTAGGGGTTTCCAGTCCCACCAGAAAAAAAAAAACAGACTTGTAGCTGCTCAACATCGAAAGAGCTGCCAGGGTTCTCACCACCCGCAACCAGTAAAAGAACCAGATAAAAAAAATATGGACCATTATACAGGCTCCTTTTAAAAAGGTGTGATAGGGCCTTAACGCGCAGAATAGGTACGTTAGACAGATTGTGAGCCCACCGGGACAGATAGGGAAAATGCTTAAGTACCTGATTGTAAAAACCGCTTAGATAACCTTGATAGGCGGTATATAAAATCCTAATAAACTTGAAACTTGAACTTGAAACTCTAATCAAGAGAGGTCAGTTACACTCCGAGACTCCAGAGTTCCAGTTCCCCCAACCCAGGACGTTTGCAGGAGGTCAACCCAGCAAAGGAGGAAGTGTTAATTCTGGGAGGTACAGTGCACTGCCTGGCCAATCTTGGGAGGGAGACCCGGGGGTTTGCCCTCAGAGACATAACGTTCTGAAGGAGCTGGCAGGCAGGCAAAGTGGGGGATGGGTGGAACAGCCTGAAGTTAATGGGTGGAGAAACAGCCCTGACTACAGAACTAATGACTGGGAAATGAGCAGCCTTCTTGATGAAAGTGAGTTTGAAGAGGGCATGGATATAGGAGGGAATGAAATATGAAAGGTCCTTCCTGTCTTATGGGAAATCCAGTCCTGGTGGTTTAAAAAACCCTGAGCTAGAGCAGGGCTGTGAACAGAGCAGAGGCAGCTCTGCACTAATTAAAGACAATTTGAGGGAAGTCTATTTCCCGGCTTTCCAATAAGCCCAGAGGACTCCAGAGGCAAAGTCAGGAGTTGGTAATTGCCTCAGGGAGGGAGACCCTTGGAGGGGGAGAGCAAGTAGCCCAGCAGCAGGGTGTACTGGCTGGGTGAGCCCATGGACACTGGCTGGAAGTTGCCAGCCTGCTTAGGAAGATGTGGGTTCAAGAAAATTAAAGCATACTCCTGAATGGGGATTTTGGAAAAACGTTTTTTTTTTCTTTATGCTTTTGCTGACAAGTACAGGGCAAGTGGCCCACGCTGGAGCAAGAGGGATTGCTCCAAAGGACTTATAGGACATTGCCTTGATGAACATATTGTTGATTTACCATGTTCCAGGATTACAAATAAAAATGAAGCTGTTTTTCTTTTGAGAAATCCCTTTTCCTGGTTTTTTCTTTCTACCAGCCATATAAAAGGCGCTACATAAATCTACCTGTGGTCCGGGTCTGGCTTTCCAGCCACCAAGGAACCGGCCCGGTCACAAAATATATTAAAAATTGTTTATATTTTCTGCCTTTTCATGAAGAAATTCACCCAAAATGGTTTATAATCCATTGAATAGAAATAAGGTAGACTCCCAATCTAACTGTGGTACCTGGGGCATTGGGGGGTTAAGTGACTTGCCCAGAATTATAGGCAGCAGGCTAGGATTGAGAATGCAACCTAAGAGTGTTGAAGCAGCAATTAAAACCACTAGGTCATTGAGTGCTCCAAATAAATGTTTTTGCTACAAAATTTTAGCAACAATATAAGTCTGTAAGTTTGGGATGATAAGCTCCTTAGGGCTCAGCCTCTCTATGGAGTTGTGATGTCAGTTGTCACTCTGAATGTGGTGCAGCAGCACTGTGGCTCTTAATTTTAGTTTTTATGCAAATGAGCTGCGTGGTGCAGGAAGCTCGAGAGGCTCGCTGTTTAAACTCCATTCCTGCGAGCAGTGGCGTACCTAGGGTATGTGGCACCCGGGGCCCATCATTTTTTGACACCCCCCCCCATGTAAAAAAATATTTTTTGTAATGACCATGAAACGGAATAAATGGTCAGAATAGAAACAGGCAGTGAAAATTTTCTTATATTCCAAACATAACATAACATAAATTATGTCTGAATTGTCATGACATCAGAAGTACATATGGAGTAGTTGCAGGTGATGCTTGGGACAGTTCTGATTGTGTTAGATCGGTTTTATATGTTTTTTGAATAGAAGGGTTTTTATTTCTTTTTGAAGGTTTTGCAGTATGTGGTCGATGTCAATTGGTTGTAGAGTTGGGGGTCGAGTGTTGCAGCTCGAATGGCTAGGAGGTTGTCGAACAGTTTTTTTTCTTTTGACGTTTTTGGTTGGAGGGTGTGTGAATGGTGCGTGAGTTCTCCTATGTCTGGTTGAGGTGGATTGAATTATTTAGCTGAAGAAATTAGTTACCCCCTCATCCCACACACATTAATTCTCTTCCATTTTTGTTCCCATTATAAAAAACACTGATAAGTTCCCAGAAAAAATATACATTAAAATAAGAAGTGAAAACAAAGGCCCCTACAGATGAGAACATAACATAAGAATAGCCTAACTGGGTCAGACCAATGGTCCATCATGCCCAGTAGCCCATTCTCATGGTAGCCAATCCAGGACACTAATACCTGGTCAAAACCCAAAGAGTAGCAACATTCCATGCTACCGATCCAGGGCAAGCTGACACTTCCCCCATGTCTTAATAACAGATTATGGACTTTTCCTCCAGGAATTTGTCCAAATCTTTCTTAAAACCAGCTACACTATCTGCTTTTACCATAACTTCTGGCCACTTCATTTTTAAGTTTAGATCTTTCCTTTCAAACAGAGACCTTGCTAGATGTCAAATACAGCACAAGGTAACTTCACATGGACTTAGCTGTGCAGGAAATGTGAATCTCCTCATACACCCACCATATAGTGCAAAAATGTGCAAAGGTCTGTTTTTTTCTTTCAATCACTACATAGCCTAATGCCACACAAGCAGCGCTGTTACAAACATATTCTGTAGGTCAATGCTAAGGATAACAAAGTTTCCTTCCTTGGACCAGAAGGAGATACTGATAAACCACTGGAAGAGATCCCAACACAACACCCAATGACCCACTCAGTGTGTGAACCAGTTGAGTGGAGTGGACTAACTGGGGGGTGGAAATGGGCCCGGAGTTTGCTCAGCAGAATTTCCCAGACCACCTCTTCCTCTCAACACTTTGACACGCTGCCACCACCACCACTAGAAACACCTCACTGGGTAGGCCAGCTATGCTATAAACTTTATAAAACACATTATTATATTTTCTTATAAAGCACATATTTTAACTGAACTCTCTGACATCCTCAGCCTTTCCATTCACAAAAATAGAAGGAAGAAAAGTTCCCATTTCCTGCTGTTTCATGTCCCCGGCCTATACAATATTTTTTTTCTGCAGATCCTTCAAAAGTCTGACCAAATCCTCGTTTCACTTGCATTATAAAGTACTGAGGATGCCATCTCTCCCCAATCGCAGGTCCTAAAGTCTAAGACAGTAGCGCAAACTAATGCTGCCAGATTCAGGAAAAAAAATTTCGATTCGATTCAGCCTATTGAATTGGTTTTTCAATTCGATTTTCCTGCCCAGTTGGGTGATTTTTTTCAAAACTCCTGGTGGGTTTTATTGCTTTTTCACCCCCTTTGGCTTCTCCTAACCACACTGGCGCTGTGGTGTAAATAAAATAAAGAAACAAAAAGGACTTTTCCTCTCTCTGTTAAATCCTAGCTCACGTTTGCAGTCCAACACCAGCTCTGTCAGGATATACATTTCAAATCTGACATATTATAATCACAAAACAGAAAATAAAATTAATTTTTCTACCTTTTGTTGTCTGGTTATATTTCAAATCTTGTTGGTCCAAGGCTCTGGTTTTCTTCTGATAACTTGCTTGCCAGGGTCTCCTTCTTTCTTCTTTCTGCGTGCTAACCATCCATCTGCCAACTCTGTCCTCCCTTTCCATTTCCCTTCCCTCCCCAGGAAGTCTGGTATCTTTCCTTTTTTTCATCTCCCTCCACAGATCCACCTTTTCTTAACTACCCTTTCATCCGGCATCTCTCCCTCCTTCCCCACCACCCCAGAGTCCACCATCTCTCCCTTTCTTTTCCCAATTACCCTCCTATCCAGTATCTCTATCCCTCCTCCACACCATCCCTTGTGTCTAATTTCTCTCCTTCAGTTCCTTCCCTCCCTAAATCCCATGGTCCATCATTTCTCTCCCTCTCCTCTATTTTCAGACCCATTATTTCTTCATCCCCCCCCCAAAGTTTGGCATATGCACGTCTCTTTGAACACCCCCTTCCCTCTGTGTACTTCTAAACCAGGGTCCCCCCAAAGGCCTGTCCCCCCTTAAAGGTCTGCCTGTCCCCCTTGAAGGCCTGTACCCCCCTTGAAGGCATGTCCCACCCCCTTGTAGGCCTGTCCCCCCCCTTGAAGGCCTGTCCCTCCCCCTTGTAGGCCTGTCCCCCCACCTTGAAGACCTGCCTGCCTGTCCCCCCCTTGAAGGCCTGTCCCCCCCTTGAAGGTCTGCACCCCCCCGAAGGCCTGCACCCCCCTGAAGGTCTGTCCCCCCTTGAAGGCCTGTCCCACCCCCTTGTAGGCCTGTCCCCCCCTTGTAGGCCTGTCCCCCCCTTGAAGGCCTGTCCCCCCCCTTGAAGACCTGCCTGCCTGTCCCCCCCTTGAAGGCCTGTCCCCCCCTTGAAGGTCTGCACCCCCCCGAAGGCCTGCACCCCCCTGAAGGTCTGTCCCCCCCTTGAAGGCCTGTCCCACCCCCTTGTAGGCCTGCTCCCCCCCCTTGTAGGCCTGTTCCCCCCTTGAAGGCCTGCCTGCCTGTCCCCCCCTTGAAGGCCTGCACCCCCCCTGAAGGCCTGCACTCCCCCTTGTAGGCCTGTCCCACCCCCTTGTAGGCCTGCCCACCCCTTTGTAGGCCTGCCCACCCCCTTGTAGGCCTCTCCCCCCTTGTAGACCTGTCCCCCCTTGAAGGCCTGCCTGCCCCCCCCTTGAAGGCCTGTCCCTCCCCCTTGAAGGTCTGCACACACACCCCCGAAGGCCTGTCCCCCCCTTGAAGGCCTGCCTGCCTGTCACCCCCCTCCCCCTTGAATGCCTGCCTGCCTGCCCACCCGCCCCACCCCGAAGGACCGCTCGCCCCCTAGCCTCCCCGCACCACCTATGAAGCAGCACTACCTATGCTCCCGGCCTTGCCGTTCAGTCCCCACCACCACCACCACCTCCGAAGGACCGCTCGCCCCACTGACCTTCCTGCACCACCTATGAAGCAGCCGCAGCAGGATCGCGAGGTCAGCTATCCCTGCGCTGCTTCCTGCGCCGCGTTCCCGCCCCTCCTCTGACGTCAGAGGAGGGGCGGGACCGCGGCACAGGAAGCAGCGCCCAAGCAGCTTAGGGATAGCTGACCTCGCGATCCTGCTGCTTGCTGCTTCACAGGTGGTGCAGGAAGGTCAGTGGGGCGAGCGGTCCTTCGGGGGCGTGGGGGGGACTGAACGGCAAGGCCGGGAGCACCCCTTCAGGGCTGGCACCCGGGGAGGACCGCCCCTCCCGCCCCCCCCCCTTGGTTCGCCACTGCCTGCGAGACTCCCAAGCTTTCTACACCACCTGGCTCAAGATTGCATTTATTAAAAAAACATGGTAGAGAAGCCCTTTGCTAGCACATTGCTTTTTTAAAAATATTCTTTATTCATTTTTAAAACTTACAATAAGTGCAACAGCATATAACATCAATTTATATTTAAATATATCACTTAATATCCTATTAAAATTTAATTCAGATCCCATAACCCTCCCTTCCCCATATACAATGACTTTCATCAAACATAAGAAGACATATAATAACCCTCCCCTCTCCACATTATTTGCACTTATAAGAAAACTAAAATACCCCCACCCTCCTCCCCCCATTGATTCTTTCTTTTTGGAAGTTAATTTGGGGGCAAATAAATAATTTGCTGGAAAATCCGGTTGCATTAACTTATGATACTGTGTTATTTGGCACATCAATGAGGGCCAAGAGCCAATTATCTTCGAACAATAACTAGCACATTGCTTTTGAAGAGGGGCAGTGAGAGAGAATAGGGGAAGGCTGAAGAGAGGGGTTTGAGAGAGAATGGTTAGGGGGGGAAGAGATTGAGAGAGAGAGTGGATGAGGCCTGCGCTAGTGCTGCTGAAATTAACAGCTGCTGGTCTTGTTATCTCAAGCAAGATATAGCGGTACTAGAAAAGATTCAAAGAAGAGCAAAGAAGGGGATGGAACTCCTCTCATATGAGTAAAGACTAAAAAGGTTAGGGCTCTTCAGCTTGGGAAAGAGACAGCTGAGGGGGAGATATGATTGAAGTCTACAAAATCCTGAATGCGTACAACTGGATCGATTTTTTACTCCGTCAAAAATTACAAAGACAAGGGGACACTCTATGAAGTTACAGGGAAATACTTTTAAAACCAATAGGAGGAAATATTTTTTTTCATTCAGAGAATAGTTAAGCTCTGGAACTCATTGCCAGAAGTTGTTGTAAAAGTGGATATCGTAACTGGTTTTAAGAAAATTTTGGACAATTTCCTGGAAGAAAAGTCCAGTCTGTTATTGAGAAAGACCTGGGGGAAGTCACTGTTTGCCATGGATCAGTAGCATGGAATGTTGCTACTGCTTGGATTTTGGCCATGGATTAGGGACCTGGATTGGCCCCAGTGAGAATGGGCTACTGGGCTTGATGGACCATTGGTCTAACCCAGTAAGAGTATTCTTATGCTCTTGTGCAGGACTACTCAGGACAGCATTCCTTCTTCTCCTGTTGGCTCTAACCCAATTAAGGTCAGTCTCATCTAGGGAGCATAAAGAACTAAATTAGAAGCAAGGAGAGAAAATGGGGAGGGAGGGGGAGGTCTGGAGAAGTAATATTTCTAAATTTGTGGAAGGTTTGGAGGGCTGAGGCAGGCAGGTGGACAGAGGTAGAGGCCAACCATTGGGAGGGGTATCTGAGGCCCTCGGAGCTTTCTTGTTACCTTGTTTCGGAGTGAAAAAAGTTGAAGACTCCTATCATAGTGCCACATATATTCCAGAACATTATTAAGTGGAAGTAGAGCATTCTTGTTGTGCTATCAATCAGCCCCATTACTTCAGGTAAATGTTATAGGATGGATTTATTAAATTTGACATTGATAAAATATGAGATCAGTGAACAATAAAGATTTGTTCATCTATGATCTATTTAATGATGACATGATTGATGTACTTTGCTTAACAGACACTTGGCCTGATCATAGGACAATAGAATCAGCTGTGCCAACCTGGATACATAATAGCTCATCAATTGAAAGTATAAGGGTTGGAGAGGTTATCATTAGTTTATATTCCCATCTGCCTTTATGAAGATACTCTATTATCTTACCTGAAATACATGGATGCTTATTCCTCTGGTCTTGAATAAAAGAAGACTTTAGTATATGTCTAATATAAAGATATATCTAGAGTTATGCCTACATCAATGAATGTTGGTGTATTTGCCCTAGACCTGCTCAAATTGATGAATCTGTCTTGTCACAAGTTAGACTTTGAATAATAAATTAGATATACTGGCCCCTTTAGCAGCCACTCTTTTGATTTAATCATTTTCTTAGGTAGAAACTAAGGGGCCCAGGGCCCTTCTATTCAAGTGTGGTAAAATCTGGCTTAATATGTTTTAATATAGGACTTCCTCATTCATTAGGCCCAGCTTTAACATAGCACTTTTTTTTGCAGATTGTGCACTGATGTTCTCATTATTGCATTATTGTATAACCAAAAGTTTAACCAGATTGCCCAGTCAGAAATTCTAAGTTTTCACTTAGACCAAGTCAAAACAGGTATAAGTTCTGAATAGGGGCTGCTGAGCTGATCGCGGCTGCCGCCCTGGCAACCTGCTCCCCCCCCCTGCAATGATTGCAGCAGGAGAGATGCCTAATCTCTCCTGCCTCCTGCCGTGATCGCAATCCCCGCTGAATGGTTGTGAACTGGCAGAAGGGATCCCAAGCCCACCTGCCAACACCCCAAACCCCTCACAAAACTGGCAAGATGGAGCCCAGCTCCTCCTGCCGAAGACACAGTCCTGAACTCCCCCACAACAGTACTGGCAGAATGGAGCCCAGGCCCTCCTGTCAAAGACACAGCCCCTGAACCCACCACTCCTGACAATACTGGCAGGAGGGAGCCCAGGCCCTCCTGATGAAGACATAGCCCTCCCCCCCCCCCGTGATCCCCGGTATACCCCGTGAATACCAGCAAGAGGGAGCCCAGGCCATCCTACTGAAGTTGGACCCCCATTCCCCCATGAATCTCAATGACCCCCTGAATGCCCCTGAACAACCCTACCACCACCCCGGACCTACCAATGCCACCCCAGACTCTCCACCAGTAACCTTAACGTTGGCTGGACGGACGGGTTCCCAGTCCGGCTGGCAGGCCCGCCATCCTTGGAATGGCGGGCCTGCTCCTTCCCGATGCATTGAGGGATGCACAGGGAAGGGGCCTAGGACCTGATTGGCCCAAATGCCTAAGGCACGCCCATAGGAAGGGCCTTAGGCAACTGAGCCAACTGGAATTGGCCCAGTTGCCTGAGGCCCCTCCTATGAGCGGGGCCTTAAACACATGGGCCAATCCATGCCAGGTCCAATATTAAGGTTATTGGGGCGGGGTCTGGGGTGGTAGTGGTGTTGTTCAGGGGGCGTTCGGGGACTCGTGGGGGTTCACTGGGGGTGGGGGGTCAATCCTCAGCAGGAAGGCCTGGGCTCCCTCCTGTTGGTGGGGGGGTTCGCGGGGGGCTGCATCTTTGGCAGGAGGGCGTGGGATCCCTCCTGCTAGTATTGTCGGGGGTGGGGGGTTCAGGAGCTGTAACTTCGGCAGGAGTGCCTGGGCTCCCTCCTGCCGGTATTGTCAGGGGTTCAGGGATGTTGGCAGGAGGGCTTGGGATCCGTCCTGCTGGTTTACAGCTATTCGGGGGGGATCGCTGAAAGGAAAAGATAGGTTTTCTGTCTCTGTCTATGAAAGGACACATTTAAAAAGGACACACATATTTTATGTCTTTTGTTCCTGCCTGTGCTGGAGGTAATCAAATGCAGAATGTTTGTGTTTACTTTCTTAATGGTTTGGGAAGAGGTCATTTAATCATGTTAACAAAGTTTCGTCTTTAAGACAATAAAGACTCAAACCCCCCTGCCATGTACATATCCTGCTCACACACTCCCTCCCCTCTCTTGTCCATCCCCCTTTTCCTGTGATGATTACCACTGACCCATGTTCAAGGATATATAAATGAATGCAGACTAATAATAAAACAGGCTATCCCTTTAGAACTCTGTCTGGTATCTTTCTTTCTAAGGGGAATTGCCTCCAGACGTCTGTAATAGATGATAGAATGTTTGCAGGACGATTTCGGGACCAAGAAATGGATCCTGTTCGTTTCAATTTGGGGGCTACGTTCGGGATGGACTTGACATTACCAATATTTTGTGAGTATTTCTGAATTTTGAATTCTGTTCTTTAATACTCACGGGTATTGGAGTCATGTTCCAACCCTTTATTTATTGTAGGGTTTTTGGTAAACCCGCCGCAGTTACTGTTCTTTTGGCAAGGACAAATATTAATGTGGAGTTTTCGGTAAATTCCCGCTGCGAAAATAAGCAGCTGCCATTCTTTCGGGAAGAATGAAATTAAGTGAAGACTTTTGGAAAGTCTCTATTGTGGATTTACGTCTGCTCATTCTGTCATCTGTACCATTCTTTGCATGCGCTTTTCTCTTCTATCGCTTAGATAAGATTTTATAGAGTATAAGATTATATTGTATATTATTAATGTACCTTGCTTATAAGGTAAGGTAAGCAAAAATTTCTGCATTGTTATATTGTTTTTGTTATTGAAAAAATTCCTGCATTGTGATATTGTTTTTCTAATGGGTCATAAAGGCACTTAGGATTCTCCACCTCCTAGACAGATGAGACTTTGTTCACTTCAGTAATAATAATAATAATGGTAATAACTTTATTCTTCTATACCGCCACAATCTTGCGACTTCTAGGCGGTTTACATTTAAGAGAGCTGGACATTCAGCGATTTACAATATGTGGAGGGAGTACAGAGTACAGAGACTATTAGGAATCAAAATTACAAAATATAATGTTTGCTAAGAATTTTGGAGCGGACCTGTAAAGAAAAATCGCAGCTTTCCTGAAAAAAGGGAAAAAATTACAATGTACAGTTTGTTTAGAGATTCAGAAACAGCAAGAATTAGGATTTCAGAGAGCATTGTGAAAAGAAAGAGTACTTGGTGAGGTTCTGTTTAGGTGATATATCTGTCGAATAGGGTAGTTTTTATGAGTTTTCTAAAGGCATTGTAGGTCAGTTCGGCTTTATTAATGTGACTGTCTAGCCAATGTTGTTGTTTATTTGCTTGGAGCATGAAGGTTCTGTCCAGAAAGGTTTTGTATTTACAATTGGTTATGCTTGGGTATGCAAAAAAGATAGCTGTTTCTGGTTTGTCTTGTTGGGTTGTGGAGTGCAAAGTGGGTTTGTAGATACATAGGTGCTAGTCCCCAAACTAGCTTGAAACATATGCAGGAGAACTTGAATAATATTCTTGCCTCAACTGACAGCCAGTGCAGTGGTTTGTGGTGGGGGATGACATGGTCATTATTTTTTAATCCATATATCAAACGGACAGCTGAGTTCTGAATGATACCCAAATAAACGATATTACAATAGTCCAGGGTAGAAAGCACTAGTGATTGCACTAGTAATCTAAACGATAGTGGGTCGAAGTATTTTTTGATGGTCTTTAATCTCCATAACATCGTGAAACATTTTGTTGCCACTATATTCATGTGTTCAATCATAGTGAGGTGTGTGTGTCCAATGTGACTCCCAATATTTTTATTGTGTTGGTAATTGGGTAATCATGGTCTTTTATATGTTGAATTGGCAATTTTATCCGTTGGGCTTGCAAGGAAGATTTTTGTTTTTTTCTGTGTTAAGTTTCAGTTTGAAGTTGCTTGTCCAATGTTCTATTTCGGTCATTATATGAGTAATGTATTTTGAGGTTTCATTTGTTATGCTATTCACTGGGATTAGGATGGAGATGTCGTCTGCATATATGTACTAGATCAGGTTTGGTTTTGCAGTGGGTGTCCTAGAGAGGATATGTAAATGTTGAATAGGGTAGGTGAAAGTGGTGAACCCTGTAGGGCTTAATATGAATTGAATGTGAGTGAACCAGGTTGTGGATGTGTGGTATGGGTGAAGTGGTTGAGTTGGAGTCGGAGATTTGATTCTGATTCTGTGGCAGTCTTTGGCGGGAAGAGGGGGAGGGCAGCCCCTCCTTCTCCTTTGTTGTAGTGACAAGCAGGCTGACTAGTTTTCAGCACTGTTTGTAGGTCGGCTGAGAACTTTTCAGCAACTTGTTTGATACATAGATAAATTGTCTGAAATAAGTTTTTAAGAATGATAAAAGAATATTGGAAATGTAATAAAATGTTAATGTATATTCAGTGGACAGAACGAATATGGTTTCTAAAACTTTTAAACGTAGAAGAGCTCCCTGTAAGTAGGTTTAAGGTTTGTTTGGGGAACTTACCGAAACAAAATGAAAAAGGGTAGAAATACATTTGTGTAATTATTAAAACAGACAGTCAGAAAGGCATATATTTAAAAACAAAACTAATTATAATGAAAAAGAAAGAGAGAAGGATCAAAACAAAAGGGAGGAAACAAAAAAATAATAATAATCTAGCACTTTGTAGAAAAGATTAAAATGAATAAGAAAAGCAAGGAGCAAAGTCCCATTACAGTCCTTAAAAGGACTATTATACTTCAAATGCGTCTTTAAAAAGAAAGGCCTTCAAGCTAGTTTTAAATTTATCAAGTGATGAACTTTCTCTTATATAGTTTGGTGCTGAGTTCCAGACGGTATCACAGAAAAGATATTAGTATGCATAGTGCCAATGTGTCTTAAAGAGGGAATGGATAACAGGTTTTTGATAAGAAGAACATAATGTGCGATGGAGGTTGTGGGGGATTAATAACCTGTTGATGAAATCAGGTAGACCGGAAGCTATGGTTTTATGTATCAGTAACATTATTTTATAAGTAAATCGATGATCTATGGGAAGCCAATGGGAGTTAATCAAAAGTGGTGTGACATGATCAAATTTTCGAGCTTTTAAGTTGAAATGATTTTAATGGCAGTATTTTGAATAATTTGGAGGCATTATCTTTCTTTCTTACTGATGCCTTTATATAATGCATTGCAACAGGATCGAAATACAATGCAGATAGAATTGGAAAGAGTAAAAAGTGATTTGACAGCCAGGAAAAAACAAAACAAAACAGTGTTAGTGCATAGGGATGTCCTGACTTTCTGTATCTAAATACCAAGGTCACTCAAACCTTCACAGCCCTGCCGGACTCCTATCACTTTCCTGTGGACTCAGTTTTGGAGACGCAGGATAAGGGAAAGAAGTCAGACTCTGAATTCAGCTTGAGGTATGTGGCACCTTTGATTTTGGGTACTCATTTTTCCTTATCTGTCCTGGCAGGCTCACACTCTATCTAACGTACCTGGGGTAATGGGGGATTAAGGCCTAGATTCATGAAGCCTGCCTTTGCCGGGCGATTCGTGGCCGATCCGTTTATGAGGTTTCTCGGGTGATCGATTCAAGCCTCCTCATTCAAATTAATGCACTCGGAGGCACGCCCACACAGCCACTGGATGGATTGCTGCAGAGCGATCAGGACACATGCACGGACCATCTTATTTCCTGTAAATGGTCCGCGCATACATTGGCTCTCAGCACAAGCATAGGGAGGGAGAGGAGGTATCGAGGAGGCTATGAGCTATCTTTACACTTATCATGGTGAAAATATTTGCAGACGAGCAAACAATACAAGGCTGCCTGTACTTGTAACAGGGAATGCTGACATGCCTGCCTGCCCCAACACATGCCAATCTGACCTTGCAAATGACGTGGAGATCAGCCAGGGCTGGTGATGAGAAGTGCAGCCCCATTTTTAACCCGTGGGTTAAAACCGCGGGTTAAAAACATGAGTTCGCAGCAGAGCATGGCTGAAGAGAGCAGGGCAGCATGGTGGAAGATATGAGAGCGGCAGAGAGCTGGGCGCTTTTTGGATAGTTTCAGGGCTGCAGGGCTGGGATTTCAGGCAGAGAGCAGAACAGTTTGAAAGGTGGTCAGTGACTGGTCCCCAGCAGTCGTTTCTCTTGATCGGCCAGCCCTGTCAGTGTTCCTGAAGTTTTATTTTGTGAATTGCTTCCTTCCTATATTTGCATACAATTCATCCTCATTTGCATGCGCAGATCGGATCGGGCAGGAATCGGATTGGGAGTAAGGTTAGTGAATGGGATCGGTTTGCTTTGTGAATCTAGCCTTAAGTGACTTGCCCAGGGTCACAAGGAGCAGTGTGGGATATGAACCCGCAACCTCAGGGTGCTAAGGCTGTGGCTCTAACCACTGCACCACATACTTAATTTCTTGTCTTCTACCTTTGTAGAGTCTCTTGTTCTGAATTTAAAGCCATTTTTTAAAATATCCACTTTTTGTACTGTTGTATTGTGGGGGGGGGGGGGGGGTTGCCTTCAGAAGTCAATTTTGAAGAAGCGTGTTATTCTCACTTATTCTTCAGCACAACCATACAAAATCCTCCTGCTATCAGTTACTATACAGCAAAGATTTCTGGATGGGCTGATAAAAATCACTCTAATAAAATGCAAACTTCAGCCATGCAACCCAAATATTACAATGTCACATTCGATGGACATATGAAATTCACTTTATTTTTCGTATGTATTTTATTTATATATTTATTTTAAAAATGTATACACTGCCTATAACCTAGCTGGTTTCCAAATAAACATACATAATTATATATTACAAACAAAACATTAAAACACAACACAACACAAATACAATCAATGCCCCAATATCCCCACTGTACCACTCACATAGATGCAGTCACAAAGAGCAAGAGGGCCTGTTGTCATGGATCAGTTTGTTTGCCAATCCATACTCTTCAAACTCAAATTAGGAAAGATAGAGAAGAACATCAGATTAGTGAAGGAACCCAGTGCCAGAAAGGGCTTTTCAGTTTCTTCTAGTGGTGGATACTAGTAAAATATTGCATAGTTTACAAAGTTCTCTTGGTGACCTTCAAAGTGGTTCACCATGAGCTTCCTTGGTATCTGACTCAGTCACCTAGATCTTTAAGGTCAGAGGGGATGTCGTGGTTAGTCCGTGAACATAGTAACATAGTAACATAGTAGATGACGGCAGATAAAGACCCGAATGGTCCATCCAGTCTGCCCAACCTGATTCAATTTAGATTTTTAAATTTTTTCTTCTTAGCTATTTCTGGGCAAGAATCCAAAGCTTTACCCTGTACTGTGCTTGGGTTCCAACTGCCGAAATCTCTGTTAAGACTTACTGTAGCCCATCTACACCCTCCCAGCCATTGAAGTCCTCCCCAGCCCATCCTCCACCAAACGGTCATATACAGACACAGACCATGCAAGTCTGCCCAGTACTGGCCTTAGTTCAATATTTAATCTTATTTTCTGATTCTAGATCCTTTGTGTTCATCCCACGCTTCTTTGAACTCAGTCACAGTTTTACTCTCCACCACCTCTCTAGGGAGCGCATTCCAGGCATCCACCACCCTCTCTGTAAAGTAGAATTTCCTAACATTGCCTTTGAATCTACCACCCATCAACCTCAAATTATGTCCTCTGGTTTTTCCATTTTCCTTTCTCTGAAAAAGATTTTGTTCTATGTTAATACTCTTCAAGTATTTGAACGTCTGAATCATATCTCCCCTGTCTCTCCTTTCCTCTAGGGTATACATATTCAGGGCTTCCAGTCTCTCCTCATACATCTTCTGGCGCAAGCCTCCTATCATTTTTGTCGCCCTCCTTTGGACCGCTTCAAGTCTTCTTACGTCCTTCGCCAGATACGGTCTCCAAAATTGAACACAATACTCCAAGTGGGGCCTTACCAATGACCTGTACAGGGGCATCAACACCTTCTTCCTTCTACTGACTACGCCCCTCTTTATACAGCCCAGCATACTTCTGGCAGCAGCCACTGCCTTGTCACACTGTTTTTTCACCTTTAGATCTTTGGACACTATCACCCCAAGGTCCCTCTTCCCGTCCGTGCATATCAGCTTCTCTCCTCCCAGCATATACAGTTCCTTCCTATTATTAATCCCCAAATGCATTACTCTGCATTTCTTTGCATTGAATTTTAGTTGCCAGGCATTAGACCATTCCTCTAACTTTTGCAGATCCTTTTTCATATTTTCCACTCTCTCTTCGGTGTCTACTCTGTTACAAATCTTGGTATCATCTGCAAAAAGGCACACTTTTCCTTCTATCCCTTCAGCAATGTCACTCACAAACATATTGAACAGGATTGGCCCCAGCACTGATCCCTGAGGGACTCCACTACTCACCTTTCCTTCCTTCGAGCGACTTCCATTAATCACCACCCTCTGGCGTCTGTCCGACAGCCAGTTTCTGAACCAGTTCACCACTTTGGGTCCTAACTTCAGCCCTTCAAGTTTGTTCAACAGCCTCCTATGAGGAATTGTATCAAAGACTTTGCTGAAATCCAAGTAAATTACTTCTAGCATATGTCCTCGATCCAGCTCTCTGGTCACCCAATCAAAAAATTCAATCAGGTCCGTTTGGTACAATGTATCTTTTGTAAAGCCATGTTGCCTCAGATCCTGTAACCCATTAGATTCAAGAAAGTACACTATCCTTTCTTTCAGCAAAACTTCCATTATTTTTCCAACAACTGAAGTGAGGCTCACCGGCCTGTAGTTTCCTGCTTCATCCCTGTGACCACTTTTATGAATAGGGACCACATCCGCTCTCCTCCAATCCCCAGGAATCACTCCCGTCTCCAGAGATTTGTTGAACAAGTCTTTAATAGGACTCGCCAGAACCTCTCTGAGCTCCCTTAGTATCCTGGGATGGATCCCGTCTGGTCCCATTGCTTTGTCCACCTTCAGTTTTTCAAGTTGTTCATAAACACCCTCCTCCGTGAATGGCGCAGAATCTACTCCATTTTCTCGTGTAACTTTGCTAGACAATCTCGGTCCTTCTCCAGGATTTTCTTCTGTGAACACAGAACAGAAGTATTTATTTAGCACATTCGCTTTCTCCTCATCACTTTCCACGTATTGGTTCCCAGCATCTTTTAGCCTAGCAATTCCATTTTTCATCTTCCTCCTTTCACTAATATATCTGAAAAAAATTTTGTCTCCCTTTTTTACATTTTTAGCCATTTGTTCTTCCGCCTGTGCTTTCGCCAGATGTATCTCTCTCTTGGCTTCTTTCAGTTTCTCCCTGTAGTCCTATCTGCTCTCCTTTTCTTGGGGTAAGTGTGCACTATGTGAAAATTAGAGCCTCAATAATCTCTGTGGCGGGGGTACTTTTATGGAACAATTTGACTGCACCACTAAGAAGGTGTTGAAGACAACTTTGTAGAGGCTTTTTCTTGAAAGCTAATTTATTTATATTGGACAATTTTTAGATGAATATAAATAATCTGACATTGCATTCTTTTTTGAAGATTATGTATGTATTTTGTGAACTGCTTAGTTTTAAGTAGACTATATTGTTTTTATGTTTATAAATTTTTAAAATAACAACACTAAGACTCTTGTACAGAAACGATGGTGTAGTCATGAAAACATTTTTTTCCCATAAGGAAAAGAAAAATAAAAAAACTCAAAATTCAAGAAAATATAAACTACTCCTTCTCAAATCCACATTGATAATTAAGATCCTCGATTACACATAAACGGATAAAATACAACTAGTTTACCTAGAAATGAGAGAAAAAAACTTAAATAAATTAAGGGGTTTAGCGTTTAGCATGTGCTAATATTTAGCGAGTGCTAAAATGGTAGCGCACCATAGTAAAAGGACCCCTAAGTTCCAACATCTGGTACCAGAAATTCTAATTCCTACGAATTAGATCTTCATACCCCTTTGAGGCGTTTTAAGGACAAAAATGCAGTTAGGTGAGCAGGTTTTAAAAAAACATTTCAAGGACATAAATTTCACTATACATTTGCTTGGGTATCTTAAATAAAAACTACCCCCTATAAGTAAGACTCCTGGTTTTAAAAACAAGTGTTGCCTTCACTTTTGGGATTCACGTAACACATCTGGGAAAATCTGAATTTTAAGACCTAAAAAATCTTTGTCTATTTTGGAAGAACATCTTCACTATCCAAACTTTATCTGGTAAAAGAGCTACTGAAGCTGCTAAAGTAGATGGTTTAGCAACCTCTTTATCAGAGGTGTCCAAAATGGTTGAAATGTCTAGTGGTTCTTCATTTTTATTCTGGTCAGTAACTTGCTGTTCTTGTATCTTTTTTGTTGGTAAATAGTAAGCCAGGGAGAAAGGAGGAATTGATGTTTCTGGGACTGAAAAAGTTTCTAAAAAGTACTTCCTCAACTTTTTCCTCGGTGTTACTTTAGGTACCCAAGGGAAATTCACACACCTAATTTGCTTACGAATCCCTACATTTCCCTACTCCCCTCATACACAGCCTGGACACAAATAAACCTTATTTACCCTTCCTCTACACACTCACATACATTCCTGCATCAACACCAGCTCAGGTATACCCTCCCAGAGATAACCCCACCCCCAAATATACATAAACATAGTATGTGCCCCATGCCTTTTATGTAAACTACATCCATACCCATATACCTGGCCATTCTGTAACATGGCCTAAAGTTAGGTGTCAATTTCACATGTAAGTTATAAAATACTATCACTGTAGGTGCATATAATGCACAATTACACAGATCAGTACTAGGTGTTATTCTACAACCTATGAACAAAGATTGCTTTGCATGTCAATATGAGGGGGCATAACATTGGCGGAACAAGGATGGGACATGAATGGGTCTCCCAGTCATGCACATAACTTACATAGTATTTTGGTGCCAACAGTTACACCTGCAATGGGCATGGGGTAGCTGTTGGTGCCTACATTTAAGTACAGCAATGCTAACTTACACTAGTATTTTATAACAGAATCTTGATGTTCAGAAGCAGGGCAGACATTTATTAATGAACATCCATGCTGTTAATTATATGTTGATTATTGCTATTATCTCATGGTAGTAGTTGCTAGTGAGCTACATTTATTTGTGCTTTGTTTTAATTGTGTTAATACTTTTTTTTCTGATGTATTATATAACTGTTATTGTATAGGACAATTTTTGGTTCCTATGTATAATGTAAATCTGTTATGACTTGGTTGTATCTATAAGTATTATATATTAAATTCATTGAAATTTAAAAAAAAAGGAAGAGGCCCTCCAGTCAGGGCAGGATTAATTCATCGAGGGCCCCTAGGCACTCAAGTACATTGGGCCCTCCTGCCCCACCCCACCCCACCATGTGCCAGGAAGCTGCATCAGAGGGAAGCTTTGGGCAAGCAGCACCATTTGCACAATTACGGTTCCCATTGCCTTTCTTACCCGCGTTGCTTGCTTGTCTTACTTTCTGTCGATGGGGGGGGGGGGGGGGCGCCTGCATTTCCGATCGATGCTGGAGGGGCCCATCACCATTTGGAAAAAACAATGTTGATGCCCTCCTTCATCGGGTCCCTCCTGACCATTTTGGGCCCTAGGACTTGGCCTATTGGTTAATTCTGCCTTGCCTCCAGTTCCTTTCCTCCCTGCCCCCTTCCAATTTCCTCACCTACCAAATGTCCTTCCTTCTAGTTTCTCTTTCTCCTTTCCCACCACCCCCAGGTCTACTAAATACTCTCCCATCCAGACTCTCTCTCTCTCTCTTCCTTTTCAGATCATAGTAATGGTCTTTTCCCCTCTGATACAACTTCCCATTTCCTCTTGGGCAGACTGAGGCAGAAGAACAGCAGCAAGGAGACCACAGGCATTGTCGGAGAATCACTGCCATGCCGTGACCCCCTTCCAGTTTAAAAGGTAAGGGGACATAGGACTTGGGTAAGAAAAAGGGAAGGCCATCCCAGCCCATGGGGATGCCCTGCAGCTGTGGGGCCTGTTTCCCCCCCCCACACACACACACACACATATCCTAATGTGGACCCTGCATTCATTATGCAGCTTGGGGTTCCCATAATGTATTCACTCTCACCCGTAGATACTACCACCATACCGAAGGCTTCACTGTTCATCTCCTGCCAAGTTCTCACACAGAGGAGCTTGGCTCTGACAATAGAAGGAAAAATGTACCATCATGTCACTGTGAAATACTAATTTTTCAATGCGATTTTAGTTGGCAAATGTCTAATGTGCAGTAGGTTCAGAAATCAAAAATAAATTTTCTCTAAATTATCACAGCTGTGTAATCTGATAACTCACTAAAATACAAGAAACAGAACATGTGCTCAGTGTGAAATAAGATATGTATATAATTAAAGTGGAAAATGCATATGTGATTACAAGACTATAAAGCTGTACAGCACAGATAAAAGTGAATCACTACAAGTCTCTGTCAGTTTGATCTAATCCATGAAGATGAAACTGTGACCTGCATGCCTAAGCAAATATTAACTGAGCTTGTATAAACTGATTTTAAAGAACACATTCATGAAAGCTAGGATTACTCAAGGAAGCTCTGACAAAATGATCTTGCAAGGCATATTATTCAGTACTGCTGTTTTTTCTTTAACTCTGAAAAAAATGTTGTTACATTTTTATGGTTTTATCCCTCCTTTTATGAAGCTGCGTTAGGTGTTTTTTTTATTGCTGACTATGGCAGTATTAGCTCCGACATTCATAAAATTCCTAGGAGCGTCGGAGCTAATATCACTGCAGCCAGCGATTTAAAAAAACCTAACACAGCTTCATAAAACAGGGGTTAGGGTTAACCAGCTAATTTTTGAAAGCAGAAAATGCACAAAAAGAAAATCTGTAAACCTCAATTTAAAATTCATTTTAAAGTATAGGTCTTAGTTCATTCAAATTTTGTACATTGAAAAATATCCAACAGAAAGAAGTCAGAGAGTATAATAATGGGTGATTTCAATTACCTCAACATTGACTGGTTAAATGTTACATCAGGGAGTGTAAAAGATAAAATTCCAAGACGTCATAAATGATGGCTTCTTGGAGCAACTGGTCCAGGAACCAACAAGAGAGGAAGCTATTTTAGATTTGGTCATTAGTGGAATGCAAGGCAAGGTACAAGAGTTAACTGCGTTGAGCTGATACTTGGAGTGACATTGAAAAAGAAATCTATATAAAAATCGGTGTTACACTGACCACTCTCCAATCTTCATCAACACCAGCAATTTCATGTTTTTAAGTTCAATCGTCTTTATTGGTATTTTGAATATGTAACAGTCAGTGACCAAGTACAAATGCAATTATATATGGTCAATGACTAACAAAGTGGTAATAACAAAAATAAAATGTATCCTATAACCAAACAAACAAACCAGTCAGACGTGTGTGAATGAAAAGAACAGTATCACAAGCTACAGAATGACCTAAGTCACAAGAAGTTATTTATTACTAGAGTACATCGTTGACTTGACTCAAGACTGTGATAAATTTATTAAACACAAGGAGGTATGTTATGTCATATTAGTCCAACTCACTGGAACCTGCAAATAGGCAATTTGTCCCCATATTATGGATCAATGGAGCCCACATTTTTGTAATCCTTTTAAGTGAATTTTTATGTTCTGCCGCGACTATTTCATAGCGTGCATATAAGCAAACTGTATGTCACCATTCATTATAAGAAACGGAAAAATCCTTCCAGTTTGCAATTATACGGAGTGCAATTAACAAGAGTAATTGTACTAGATGAGAGATCTCTAATGAGGTAGATGGTTGTGATGTATTAATGATGGAGATGAGGAAGGGATAGGATAATAGCATTGAGATATCTATAATAGAGAGTATGCACTTCCAGATCTGATTCCAGTAATCCTTCAATAGAGGGCACTCAAATAACATATGTTTCAAGGTTCCTATTGACAATTTACATGACCAACATAGATCTTCTGCCTTCAATTTCTGTAATTTTGATAATTTTATGGGTGTCCAATAAGCACGATGCAACAGGAAATAGAAGGATTGATATAAGGTGGCAGAGCTCGTTATTTTATAGGGCAGTGACCAGACACTACTCCTATAAGCATTCCTAGATCTTCATGCTATGCATTCATCACAGCAGTTGGAGTATGCATTTTTAATATTTACAGCGTTTTATATCAGTTGGAAGCCTCTTTCTATGCAAAGTTATGACATAAGACTAGCAGGTATTTCCCATCCTCTATCACGCAAGTGAATATGGTTATGAAGTGCATGTTTGAGTTGGAGCCATTGGAAAAAGGCTGTAGGAGGTAATTTATAGAGGGAACAAAGCTTGTCATGGGGTATCCAGTTGCTCCCATCATACAATTGACCCAGATTCCAAATACCCTAGGATTTCCAATTCTTCCAATTTACAGTGTGGTTTTGTATTTTGATCTCCAAATTACACCATAATGGCGTATGTTGTGTTCTATTCCATTTGATGTTTAAGAAACTATCAATCTCCTTGACAGCTAATTGAACCGAATCCAGTATGTAATCTTTATTATGAATAGTCCCTGAGGAGGTTACAAACGGCAGGTAAGTTAGTTTCGTCCACCAATAAAGTTCCTGATCTAATCGCAGCTATGCTGAGAGTGTATTGGAACGATATGTTCGAAGAATCCATTGAGAGCATTGTCTGAGGAGGAAGGCATTATGGTAGTCTAGGAAATTTGGAAAACTAACTCCTCCATTCTGATGAGACTGTTTCAATTTTTGTAAAGCTATTCTAGGTACATGTTTGATTTATTTTAGTATCAATGGGTGTACACCATCTGGACCAAGTAATTTATCACTCTGACTTGTTCACCAAGATTTCTTTCAGCTTCTCCATATCATCAACCTTGAAAACCATTTCTAGTTCAGGTATATCTCTTGCATCTTCTTCTGTAAAGACTGAAGCAAAAAATTTATTCTGTCTTTCTACTATGGCCTTGTTCTCCCTCAATGCCCTTTTTGTTCCTTCATCTAGTGGTACCATGGATTCTTTCACAAGTTTTCTGCTTCTGACGTACCTGAAAATATTTTTACTGTGAGTTTTTGCCTTTGTGGCAAGTTTCTCTTCCTATTCTTTTTTTAACTTTCTTCATCAAGCCATGTGTGCTTTCCATCTAATTTGCCTGTTCTTCATTCAGATCTTTTTTCCATTCTTTTAAGGATCTTTTTGGCTCTAATAGCCTCTTTCACTTCACTTTTTTACTATGCTGACTGACATTTGTTCTTCTTTCTACCTTTGTTAATTCAGAGTCTAGCACTAAGATAAGTGTGCTGATTTAATGCTTATTTAAAGGTTATTTAAGATAGTCATAAAAACGTTAAGCATTTATCACATATCATACATTTATCATTTGAGAGGTTTTTATGATCAATGAAAGATAACCTGACCTGCCAATGCTGATTGACAGCACGGGCATCTGAGATCTTTTCCTCTCGATTATATTCAAACATTTAGGCTGTGTTACTGAAACCTATTCTTATGTGTGTTGGCACCAACAGATGTTTCTTCCATTAATATATTATTAGTGTTCCATTTTTAAACAACACCCATGCTTGATATAAAGTCCTAACCTTTTTGGCTGATCCTATTAGCTTTTTTTTTTTAAAAAAAACAATTTATTCATTTTATCATATTTGCCCTTTCGAAAATTAAATGCCGCTGTAGTAGATCTTTGTGATTTCACTCCCGATATTAGCTAAAATTTGCTTGGATATGGAGAGAGGCTAATTTGCATATTCCCCAAATGCTAAAAAAAAGTATTTTTTTTTTAAGTAGAGGAGCCAGAAGGCTCAAGAAGTAAAAATGTTTCTTTCTAACCCAACAGAGAGAAGGTATTGAACATAAGGAAAGTGAAATTGAAGAAACTTAAGAAGTTCATCTAAGTGATGGGATAATGGCAACAAGGACTATTGCTGAAAACCAGATTTCTGCTCTGAAGCCAATAAAAAATGCATTTTAGTCCAATAAAAAAGGCATCCCCTTATCTCCTTTATGTTTTGTTTTGTTTTATTTCTATATATTACCTTTAAAAGTGGACTTATGTGGCTACTACACCATTTTACCTTTTAGTTTTATAAATCCCTTTTATAGACATAAAAAGGACTTTACATAAGAAAAATTCTTATGCAGTATATAGAAGTGTTGCTGAAAGAAAGGATAGTGAAATTCCTAGAATCAAATGGGTTACAGGGGCCGAGGCAACATGGTTTTACTAAAGGTAAATCGTGGCAAACAAATCTGATTGAATTTTTTGACTGGGTGACCGGAGAATTGGATCAAGAATATATGCTAGATATAATTTACTTAGATTTCAGCAAAGCATTTGACACGGTTACTCATAGAAGGCTCATGAACAAACCTGACGGGCTGAAGTTAGGACCCAAAGTAGTGAACTGGATTAGAAATTGGTTGACGGACAGACACCAGCAGAGAGTGGTGATTAATGGAATTCACTCAGAGGAGGGAAAGGTGAGTAGTGGAGTCCCTCAGGGATCGGTGCTGGGGCCAATTCTGTTCAATATGTTTCTGAATGACATTGCTGAAGGGATCGAAGGAAAAGTTTACCTCTTTGCAGATGATACCAACATTTGTAACAGAGTGGACACTAAGGAGGGAGTGGAAAACAGGATAAAGGATCTGCAAAAGTTAGAGGAATGGTCTAATATCTGGAACATTGGGAAGAATAACCTGAATCACAGTTACCAGATTCTAGGGTCCACCTTGGGGAATAGCGCCTAAGAATAGGATCTGGGTGTCATTGTACACAATATGATGAAATCTTCTACCCAATGTGTGGCTGCGGCCAAAAAAGCAAATAGGATGCTAGGAATTATTTAAAAAGGGATGGTTAACAATGTTATAATGCCTCTGTATCGCTCCATGGTGCGACTTCATCTGGAGTAATGCATTCAATTCTGGTCTCCTTATCTCAAGAAAGATATAGTGGCACTGGAAAAGGTTCAAAGAAGAGTGACCAAGATGGTAAAGGGGATGGAACTCCTCTCATATGAGGAAAGACTAAAATGGTAAGGGCTCTGCAGCTTGTAAAAGAGATGGCTGAGGGGAGATATCCTGAATGGAATATAACAGGTACAAGTGGATCGATATTTCACTCCATCAAAAATTACAAAGACTAGGGGACACTCAATGAAGTTACAGGGAAATACTTTTAAAACCAATGGGAGGAATTTTTTTTTTTTTTAAACAGAGAATAGTTAAGCTCTGAAACGCATTGCCAGAGGATGTGATAAGAGTGGATAGTGTAGCTGGTTTTAAGAAAGATTTGGACAAGTTCCTGGAGGAAAAGTCCATAGTCTGTTATTGAGAAAGACACGTGGGAAGTCACTGTTTGCCCTGTATCGGTAGCATGGAATATTGCTACACCTTGGATTTTGTCCAGGTACTTGTGACCTGGATTGGCCACTGTGAGAACGGGCTACTGGGCTTGATAGTCTGTTGGTCTGACCCAGTAAGGCTATATATATATAATTTTTATGAGGACTTTATCTTAGCTTCTATATATACCCAACCCAGAAACAAACACAAAACCAAGAGAAAGGACCAATGTTCCACTAACAGAGATGAGAATCCAAAAGCAAAATGAGGAACACAACTCTGGAGGTCCAGGAGTATAATTTATTCAAATAATAAGGTAAAAACAACTTCTAAAATCCATATCAATGTAGATCACAAGGTATGTTCCTTCACAGGATTTTACTCAAAAGTTTCAATCAAGCAATTAGGTACCACGTAGTTTGAGTCTGCTTTCAAAGGACCCCTGAGGAAGGCTAAGCTTAGCTGAAACAAAGACCATGTAGGATCCAACTCTTACCTTCTGAGCAACCTATATTTGAACATGATATGGATTTTAGAAGTTGTTTATACCTTATTAGTTGAATAAGCTATACCCCCCTCCCCCCCGATCTCCAGAGACTTATGTTCTCCATTTTGTTTTTGTATACCCAACGCAGGAAATCTAAAGCAGTGATATTGATATCAACAATGCATAATGAGAGGGGGAAAGAAAACCACTTATTATGGAATATAATAAAGCCAAATTGGAATTCTATCCCCTGTGTTCTTTGTATCAAACAATCCTGAAACAAATTTAAATGCACCCTTAAAACTCATTTATTTGCCCTTGCTTTTAATCTCGATCATTAGATAGAGTTTGGTCTGGTGCGCAGTGAATGGCCACCATATCTTTCTTGTTTAAGTATATAACCTAGTATTGTTTCTGAACTGTTATAGTTCTATCTCTATCCTATTATTAATGCAGTTTAGTTTTTTTTTTAATGGCACTTGAGCCATAGTTTATTTTAGACTGCACTGCCTTGATTTAATTGCCAAAGGCAGTATAACAAGTACTTAAAAAACATGTAGGGTGAACAACCTTGTGGCTCATTTAAAACAAACTAAATAAACTCTAAATAAACAAGTGAACAATGATTATGGTGGGGGGGTTGTTTGGGTTTTTTTCAATGCTATTGATGTTAGCATAATTGCCAACTTTATTGTTCAGATGAGAAATCATCCTACTTAGAGTAGCAGCTTACCTTCAGAAAGACAGCAGCTGTTCTTTTATTCAGTTGAGAAAGCAGTTATCAATTGACTGATAAATGAAAACTGGAAAATACCAATAATCAGATTAGGCCAATCACCACTGCACTTCCCGAACAGCTCACTTCAAATTAAAAAGATACTGTGAGGACCTACAAACTTTTGTGTGGAGAGAACATAACTATCACAAAGCTGTGTTCTGATTGATATGTACAATGGGGTGCTGAAAAGTTCTCAGCCCAACCAAGAAGAGAATGATGTGGATATGGTTCAATCAATGACCTGAAACAACGTAAAAAAAAAAAAAACAACAAAAAAAAACATAGAATTTTGTTTCTGTAAATTGGCACTTAACGAAATAAGATAATACACTTTTCAGCTATAATGGTAAAATAACACTCAGAATTTAAAAAGTTAGTTAGTCGGGCTGAGAACTTTTCAGCACCCCTTCATATAGCTTATTAGTTAATATCTTGATTCTAAGACATTAAAAAAAAAGCTTAGTCCCAGAAATATAATTTCTTCCTAACTTTATAAACATAAAGATGTTGTTTGCATGTGAATGAAAATGCTTTAACTAAATACAAGTTTAAGGGTGCCACCCAAGTTTGGTTGGATTGCAAATAACGTAGTGTGAAAACCAGCCCAAAGGACGGTAGAAAGAGAAGAGCTGAGGTAGGGAGAGATAGAATTGGAGGAAGGAGGGGAGGAGATTGGGGGAATAGGGATTAGTAGGATGGGGGAAGGAAAGGAGGAGTCAAGGAGAATAGGAAGGGGAGGGGGTTGGAGGATGAAACCCGAAGAAAATTTGGCGGGCAAAAATGGGAGTTAGAAAGAGAAGGGGAAGAGGGAGGTGGGAGCAGTGAGCAGAGTTTCCCTCCCACCCTCCCTTCTACTGCTATCAGGTTCTAGGTAAGTGGTGGGAGAGGCTGGAAAAGGTCATCTGCAGGTTTCCGATATTATGGGCCTAGACAAGAACATTTATATCGGAAGGGGTGAAGTTGAAATTTGATATCTGAGTCATTGAAATATGGACTTGTGGGCGGCACCACTGCAAGTTAAGGTGACATGATAATACCATAAGTCACAAAAATGGGCTTTTACTAAGGCATGCTAGCTGATTTAGCTAATGTGTCCATAGAATATAATAGGCGTGTTAGCATTTAGTGCGCGCTAAATCGGCTAGTGCGCCTTAGTAAAAGATCCCCAAAATGTTATAAAGTAATATGGTGGATACTGGAGCTAGTTTCATTACCGAATGGCTCCAGTGAGTATCAAGCAAATTGCAAGTTTGTATTTTGATGTATGATTGAAATTTGTTATCAACTATTACAGTTGGCTAAGAAATTTAATGTGGAGAAGGCTTCATCTAAGGCAAGGCAGATATTGGGTTGTATCAATAGAAGTTTTGTCAGCCGAAAGCCTGAAGTCATAATGCATTTATACAGGGCCATGGTGAGACCTCATCTGGAGTACTGTGTGCAATTCTGGAGGCCACATTACAGTAAAGATGTGCGCAGAATTGAATCGGTTCAGCGGACAGCCACTAGGATGATCTCGGGGCTCAAGGGTCTCTCGTACGAAGAGAGACTGAACAAATTGCAGCTCTACACTCTCGAGGAGCGTAGGGAGAGGGGAGACATGATCGAAACATTTAAGTACCTCACGGGACGTGTCGAAGTGGAAGATGATATTTTCTTTCTCAAGGGACCCTCGACCACAAGAGGGCACCCGCTCAAACTCAGGGGTGGAAAATTTCATGGCGACACCAGAAAGTATTTCTTCACAGAGAGAGTGGTTGATCATTGGAACAAGCTTCCAGTGCAGGTGATCAAGGCAGACAGCGTGCCAGACTTTAAGAATAAATGAGATACCCATGTGGGATCCCTACGAGGGTCAAGCTAAGGAAATTGGGTCTTTAGGGAATAGACAGGGGGTGGGTAAGCAGAGTGGGCAGACTTGATGGGCTGTAGCCCTTTTCTGCCGTCATCTTCTATGTTTCTATAAATAAATAGGGATGCAGCCAAAAGTGTAAGATTATGCACCTTGGCAATTTAAACCCATGCAGAACTTACACCCTGAATGGTGAGATCTTAACAAGAACAGTGGCAGAACGGGACCTAGGAGTAATCATTAGTGAAGATATGAAGACTGCCAATCAAGTGGAGAAAGCTTCATCCAAGGCTAGACAATTGCTGGGTTGCATCCGAAGAAGTTTTGTCAGCCGAAAGCCTAAAGTGGTAATGCCGCTGTACAGGTCCATGGTGAGACCTCATGTGGAATATTGTGTTCAATTTTGGAGGCCACATTATCAAAAGGATATGCTGAGAATGGAGTCGGTTCAGCGAATGGCCACTAGGATGGTCTCAGGACTCAAGGATCTCTCATATGAAGACCGTCTAATTAAGTTGCAGTTATACTCTCGAGGAACACAGAGAGAGGGGAGACATGATAGAGACGTTCAAATATGTTACTGGCCATATTGAGATGGAAGAAGATATCTTTTTTCTTAAAGGACCTACGGCAAAAAGAGGGCATCCGTTAAAAATCAAGGGTGGGAGATGTCACGGTGACATTAGGAAGTATTTCTTCACCAAAAGGGTGGTTGATCGTTGGAATGATCTTCCACTTTAGGTAGTTGAGGCCAGCAACGTACTCGATTTTAAGAAAAAATGGGATAAACATGTGGGTTCTCTTCGAGGAAGTGCTTAGGGGGGAGGGTTCTTCGAGCGGGCAGACTTGTTGGGCCGATGGCCCTTTTCTGCCGTCATATTCTATGTTTCTATTCTCTGTTTCTATGTAATATTATGCCAATAATCATAGGTTTGTTGGAATTATTTGGTATGAGTTGGGGATTGAAAGGTCATGGTTGATGTTTGAGTCCCAATATTATGTTAATATAATATTAAATCACAATTTTCCAGAGTTAATTTTATCTGGTATTCTATTGAATTACTATTTTTAATTTGATTGTAAACTGTTCTGAAATTTGAATGATATATCTATTGTAGAAGTTCTCAACCCTGGACACACGCAAGATATTCACAGTGAATATGCATGAGAGAGATTTAAACCAACTGCCTCTTTTACAAAGCCGCGCTAGCAGCTTTCGCGTGGCAACAGCCCCGAAGCTCTTTAAATCTCTATGGGCTTCGGGGCCGTTAGCGCAGGGCAGCCACTAGCGCGGCTTTGTAGAGGAGGCCCTAAATGGAGGCAGTGCATGTGAATCTATCTCACACATTTTTATCATGGGTAAACTGAAAACACAACTGACTGGTTGTGCCCCAAGAGCTGGGTTGAGAACCCCTGATCTATCAATTTTATAAATACAGTCAAACCTCGGTTTGCGAGTAACCCGGTTTGCGAGTGTTTTGCAAGACGAGCAAAACATTATCGCAAAACTTGTCTCGCAAACCGAGTGTTGACTCGATTTGTGAGCACCCCCCCCCCCCGATAACTGGCATCGCTCCCTCCCACTCGCAAAGGCTCCCCCGCGTGAACCGGCACCCCCCCCCCCTCCGTGCGAACCGGCACACACCCCGCCCAAAGAAATTGAAACTTACCCCCCATCTGGCACCAGTACGCAGCCCACAGGACACGCCGGTGCTGCTTGAAGAACTTCCTGCCTCTGCTGGGCCTTGAGCATGCATCTGCGCATGCTCAAGGCCTTCTAATTCTCCCTAAATGTTTGAAACATATTAATGCACATGAAACAGACCTATTCTGAAGAAAAGGCAGCTCTAGAACTAGGAACCTTGTAACCTCAAGCTTAGATTACTTCAATCTGCTTCTAACTGGTCGCCCACTGTGCAGCCTTTCCCCCCTACAATCTGAGCAAAACTCTACTGCATGACTCTACCAACCTCACTACACTCATGTTACCCCTCTCCTTAAATTACTACACTGGCTCCTTATCCGCTTTCACATACAGTTCAAATTCCTATTACTAAGCTACAAGTGTGTTCATTCTGCTGCCCCTTAATATATCTCCTATCTTCTTATACACCTCCCAGAGAACTCCATCCCTCAGATAAGCAACTCTTAGCTGTACCCATCTCCTCTACTGCCAATTCCAGACTTCGTTCCTTTTATCTAGCTGCCCCATATGCCTAGAATAAACTATCTGAGTTTTTCCACCATGCCTCTTGCCTTATCTTGTTTAAAAGCAGACTGAAAACCTACCTTTTTAATGTAGCCTTCAATCCAAAAGTCTACTTCCCACTGCACTAGCTAGCAGATTAACCATTCCCCCTAACTGTATCCATGGCATCCTGTTTGTCTTGTCTATTCAGATTGTAATCTCTTTTGAGCAGGGACTGTCTTCTTTGTGACTCTGTACAGCACTGTGTACGTCTGGTAGCACTATAGAATAATTAATAGCAAGAAGAGCCTTGATACGAAGCTACAAGCAATGAAAATACTAATAACAACAGATGCCTGCATATTCTGTAAGAAAGAGCTGGAAATGCTTACTGCAAACATGGCTGCAAAGTTCTGAATGTAGAAATCTTCTATATAGAAAGACACAATTTGGTGGCACATCTCATCTATTGTATCACTCCATAGTGTGACCTCACCTTATATATTGCATTTACTTCTGGTCACCGTATCTCACAAAAGATTTAGCGGAATTAGAAAAGGTTCAAAGACAAGCGAAAAAGATGATAAAGGAGATAGAAATCCTCTCATATGAGGAACGATTAAAGAGGGCTCTTCAGCTTAGAAAAGAGACAGCTGAGGAAATATATGATTGAAGACTACAAAATCCTGAGTGATATAGAACAGGTACAAGTGGATCAATTTTTTACTGTGTCAACAATTACAAAGACCAGGGGACACTCAATTAAGTTATAGGGAAATATTTTTTTTTAAACAATAGGAGGACATAGATGGGTTAACATAGGCTAACATAGATGGGTTTAATAAAAGGTTTGGACAAGTTTCTGGAGGAAAAGTCTATAGTCTGTTATTGAGAAGTAATAGGAATAGCCCTTACTATAGAAAACTGCACTGGTTGCCAATAGAAGCGAGAGTCATCTTCAAATTCGCCTGCCTCTGCTTCAAAACCTTAACTGGCTTGTCCCCGATACATCTGTTTCACCACTGTCTGGAACCACTCGCACGCGTAATGCCAACCTGTTTACCTACCCTTCCCCAAAGGGATGCACCTACAAAAGATTCCTCAATAGAACTCTCTCATACCAAGCTGGCAGATGGACAAACTGCCTGACCACCCTCATCTCATCTGCCCCATCTTACTCATCCTTCAGGAAATCTCTCAAATCTTTCCTCTACAACAAATTTCTTGAAACCCCCCCCCCCCCCCATCACCAAATAATCAAATACTTCCATCCTGTAATTGATACTGGTTGTTTTCTTGACATTCACCACCCTGCATTGGTTTTGTACACTGCTTTGTTCTTTATAAGCCTCTCGCACTGCCTCTCCACTATATAAATATCTCTGCTGTATATGCACAGTCTCCTGGATGGTAAATCTACATTGTTCTTTGCTGTATAAACACCTTTACTGAATATGTACAGTCCTCATTGTATCTTCGCTGTAAATGTACAGTCTCTTACACTGTAAACCGCTCTGAACTGTTTGTGGTACTGCGGTATATAAAATAAAGTTATTATTATTATTATTATTATTACTGAGGGGAGATATGATTGAAGTCTACAAAAGTGGAGTAGAATGGATACAAGTGAATTGATTTTTCACTCCATCAAAAATTATAAAGAGCAGGGGATACTTGATGAAGTTACAGGAAAATACTTTTTAAAACCAATAGGAGGAATTTTTTTTCACTCAGAATAATTAAGCTCTGGAATGCATTGCCAGAGGTTGTGGTAAGAGTGGATAGCGTAGATGGTTTTAAGAAAGGTTTGGATAATTTCCTGGAGGAAAAGTCCATAGACTGTTATTGAGAAAGGCATGGGGGGAAGGCACTGCTTGCCCTGGATCGGTAGCATGTAATGTTGCTACACCTTGGGATTTGGCCAGGTACTAGGGACCTGGATTGGTCACTGTGGGAACAGGCTACTGGGCTTGATGGACCATTGGTCTGATCCAGTAAGGCTATTCTTATGCTTTTAGTCTAATATTTATCCATACCTCAACTTTTCTGCCTATATTTTAAATATGTAATATCATGTTATCGAAAAGGAAAGGTTATCCATGATAGGCAATATCTTACATATAGTAGTCCAAATTTCAGACCAATATGAGTTGTGAAATTTACAATGAAATAACATGTGATCTGTCTGGGATGTGGTATTATAATATAATAATAATTTGCATAACTGAACTAGATTCTTTTCTGTTTATACCTCCTTGTAACATACCATGTCTGTAGGCAATTGTAACATGCCAATTGAATGTTTGAAGACCCTTTTCCTGCAAGTTTGTGTTCATCAGATTATTTTTGGTTACTTCTTTCTCTGTTGTTCTGTTAAGGAAATTTTCAATAAAACTTGTTGAACTTAAAAAAAAATAATATCATGTTATTTAAATACATTTTTTTATTGAATGGCTATAAAAGAGTAACGGTTCTATGAAGAAAGCTACCACTACTATTATTACTATTTATTATTTCTGTAGTGCAGAAAGGTATATGCAGTGCTGTACATTTAACATATAATACACAGTCCTTGCTCAAAAGAGCTTACAATCTAATTTGGGCAGGCAAACAGGACATATAGGGGTTGGGGGAGTTTACTTATTTTATTTATTTATTTATTTAAAAAATTCTATACCCGCTTATTCTTAAGCAGTTTACGAAATACAAACATAATCATAATTTAACATATAAAACTTAAAACAAACACAGCATACCATATTTAAAAGTTTCTTGCAGAGATAATGATAGGATAGACAAAGTTATCATATGGTGAGTGAAGTTAGGAGTTGAAAGCAGACTTGAAAAAATGGGCTTTTAGCTTGGATTTGAATACTTGAGATGAAACTTGACATATTGACGCAAGCAGTCTGTTCCAGGCATACAGGAGCAGCAAAATAGAAGGAAAGGAGTCTGGAGTTGGCAGAGGAGGAGAAGGGTAAGAATAAGAGTGACTTAACTAATGAATGGAGTTCACGGGGGGGGGGGGGAGCATAAGGGGAGATAAGTGAGGAGAGATATTGGGGGGCTACAGAATGAATGCCCTTGTAAGTTAGTAAGAGGAGAATGTATCTAAAGTCAACCTTCTCTTCTTGCTTGACATGTCTAAATTTCAATATCATCGAATAAACTGATGTTTCCAGAAATAAAATATGTTCTCATGAAGCATTATGATGACTGGCATTCTGCAGTACTGATTTGGGAGAGAGGCTGGTCATTACTGTACATCATGCAATAGCTGTAGGAAAGTAATGAGCAATATACTGGAAAACAAAATTCCAGGCTATTTACCTATTAGCAGTATGTTTCAGAAAGATGAAGGCATATGGCGAGCATCAAAGTGATCCCCAGGTTGATTAAATTTGCCTGCCTTATGGAACATTAATTTATTGACAATGAATAGTGCATTAGCATGTTGATAAATGCCAGAGGTTAAAAGTAGCTAACTCTTGAATATTTCAGTTACATTAAAGGCAAAAGTTAATTTTAGAATAGCTGTAAAGCAACACATTGATATTATTATTTTAGATTTATTAACTGCCTTTTCATGAAGAGATTCACTCAAAGTGGTTTACAATTCATTGAACAGTAATCAGGTACTCTTAACTATTTTCCGTATCTGCCTAGCAGGCTTACAATCTGTGGTGCCTGGGGTTAGACAATGACACGGTGACAAAATTCATCACCGTTCCCGTCCCCGTAGATAACCGCGGGAAATAATCCCATGTCATTTTCTAGTGTCTATTTCAACCTCAGTCCTTCTACACCAGCATTCTTCAAAGCAAAGCTTGCAGGTCAGTGGTTGTGCCCAATTATACTCTGATTGTTCCCTCTCTCCTTAAAGAATGACATGAAGATGGTTTCCCGCGGTTATCCATGGGGATGGGAACGGTGATGAATTTTGTCACCGTGTCATTCTCTACCTGGGGCAATGGAGTATTAAGCAACTTGCTCAGAGTCACAAGGCTGGAACTGAACTCACACTCTCAGGGTGCTGAGACAGCAACTCTAACCAATAGGCCACCTGCTGGTAGGTAGGGTGTGTCAATTTTAGGGGTAGATTTTTTATTTTTTTTCAAAGGTTGCAAACTACTAGTGACCAAATTATGCTGAATCTAAATCTATTTTCAAAAACTGCTTAAAATGAGTCTTACCTGATTCAAATCACAATTGAAATACGCAGAAATTAAGTAACATAGAAACATAGAAATAGACGGCAGATAAGGGCCACGGCCCATCAAGTCTGCCCACTCCAGTGATCCTCGCTATCTATCTTTGCGGATAGATCCCACATGTCTATCCCATCTGGCCTTAAAATCCGCCACACTGGTGGCCTCAATAACCCGAAGTGGAAGACTATTCCAGCGATCAACCACCCTTTCAGTGAAGAAGAACTTCCTAGTGTCACTGTGCAGTTTCCCGCCCCTGATTTTCCACGAATGCCCCCTTGTTGCCGCGGGACCCTTGAAGAAGAAGATGTCTTCTTCCACCTTGATGCGGCCCGTGAGATATTTGAATGTCTCGATCATATCTCCCCTCTCTCGACGCTCCTCGAGTGAGTAGAGCTGCAAATTCCCCAACCGCTCCTCGTACGGGAGCTCCCTGAGTCCCGAGACCATCCTGGTGGCCATCCTCTGGACCGACTCCAGTCTCAGCACATCCTTGCGGTAATGCGGCCTCCAGAATTGCACACAGTACTCCAGATGCGGTCTCACCATGGATCTATATAGTGGCATAATGACTTCAGGTTTACGGCTGATGAAACTCCTGCGTATGCAACCTATGATTTGCCTTGCTTTGGATGAAGCTTGCTCCACTTGGTTTGCCGACTTCATGTCTTCCCTGACAATCACTCCCAAGTCTCTTTCTGCTACAGTTTTTGTCAGGATCTCGCCATTTAGGGTGTAGATCTTGCATGGATTCTGGCTTCCCAGGTGCATGACTTTGCATTTTTTGGCATTGAAACTGAGTTGCCAGGACCTAGACCAGTGCTCCAGCAGAAGTAAGTCATGCACCATATCGTCTGTCATTGCTTTTTTGTCTGTTGTGCTTTTGCTCACTACATTGCACAGTTTGGCATCATCGGCAAACAATGTTATTTTACCTCGAAGCCCTTCTGTCAGGTCTCTTATATAGATGTTGAACAAGATCGGGCCTAGGACGGAGCCCTGTGGCACTCCACTTATCACCTCCGACATCTCGGAGGGAGTGCCATTCACCATCACCCTCTGAAGCCTACCTCCAAGCCAGTTCCCAACCCATTTGGTTAAAGTGTCGCCCAAACCTAAAGAACTCATCTTGTTCAGCAACCTGCGGTGTGGCACGCTATCAAATGCTTTGCTGAAATCCAGATAGACGATGTCCAGGGACTCACCAACATCCAGCTTCCTCGTCACCCAGTCAAAGAAGCCGATCAGGTTGGATTGGCACGATCTCCCCTTAGTAAATCCATGTTGGCGGGGATCCCGCAGATTCTCCTCGTCCATGATCCTATCCATTTGGTGTTTGATTAGGGTTTCCATTAGTTTGCTCACTATTGAAGTGAGACTCACTGGTCTGTAGTTTGCCATATCCACCCTGGAGCCTTTCTTGTGTAGTGGAATGACGTTAGCCGTCTTCCAGTCCATCGGGACGTTACCTGTACTAAGGGAGAGATTAAAGAGCGTGGATAGTGGTTCCGCCAAGACATCTCCCAACTCCCTGAGTACCCTAGGGTGTAGGTTGTCAGGCCCCATTGCCTTGTTGACCTTGATTTTTGACAGCTCGCAGTAGACGCTGCTGGGTGTAAATTTGAAATTACTAAACGGGTCTACTGATTTAATCCTTGTATGTGGTTGAAGGCCGATTCCCGGCACCTCGCGGGTGAAGACTGAACAGAAGTATTCATTTAACAGTTGGGCCTTTTCCGAGTCCGTCTCCACATGGTCTCCGTCTGGTTTTCTGAGTCGTACTATCCCACCTGAGTTCTTTTTCCTGTCACTAATATACCTGAAGAAGGATTTATCTCCCTTCTGGATATTCTTTGCTAGAGACTCCTCCATGCGGAATTTGGCCTCTCTAACTGCCGCTTTGACGGCTCTTGATTTGGTCAGATAATCTACTCTGGAGTCCTGTGTCCCTGATTGTTTGTAAGAGATGAATGCTTTTTTCTTCTCTTTGATGAGGTCTGAGATCTCCATAGAGAACCACTGTGGCTTGTTGTTCCTACTCCGTTTGCTTACTGATTTAACATAGCGGTTTGTTGCTTCCTGTATGGTGGTTTTCAAAGTTGACCACATTTCTTCCACGCTGTCGGTATCTGCTTGGGTTTGTAGCGCCTGGTGAACGAAGTCTCCCATGTCCTGGAAATTTGTGTCCTTGAACTTGAGAACCTTGGTCAATGTGGTAGATTTCGTGAAACCTTTCCTGAGATTGAACCAAATCATATTGTGGTCACTGGAGGCCAAAGTTTCACCACCGAGACCTCTGTGATACTTTCTCCGTTGGTAAGTACCAGGTCCAAAATTGCCTGATCCCTTGTTGGCTCAAATACCAGTTGCCTGAGTCCTGCTCCATTCAAAGAGTTTAATAGCTTCCTGCTGCTGCCGGAAGCAGAGGAAAGCGTGACCCAATCCACATCGGGCATGTTGAAGTCACTTACCAATACTGTGTCCCCCCGCAACATAATTGTCTGTAAAATGTCATTTTTGTAGTTAATTTAATGTTATCTACTACTACTACATGTGCAGTGATAGACATATGCAGTACTTACATTAAAATATTTGAGAGACCATCCTTGCTCAGTAAAGCTTACAATCTAATCAAACAGACAAACGGGATAAGTAGGGGGTCAGGGAGTTTCTTAGACATGTGGGGGTTAGGAGTTAAAAGCAACTTTGAAAAAGTGGGCTTTTAGTCTTGTTTTGAATACTGCCAGGCAGTCTCTTCCAGGCATATGGTGCAACGAGCAAAAAGGGGCATAGTCTGGTTTTGGCAGAAGAAGAGAAGTGACTCGCCCAATGAATGGAGTTTCCAGGGAGGAATATAGGGAGGGATAAGAGAGGAGAAAAATTGAGGAGCTTTAAAATCTCAACAATATAGGTAGGTGGTTGCAATTGAAGCAAGCTATTCAGAGTGGGTTCCCTGAATGGAAAAATTTAAAAACTTATTTTAGCTTGCAGATCCTTTGCTACCAAACTGATCAGGCTGCCAAGTGGTAAAAATTGATTTCTGGATTTCTGAATAAGAAGCCAAAAAATAGTCTTAGAAACATCTGAAGCATCGAGATAAAACAGTATATATCTGTGTCCCGTTGGCCACGAATTTGGACTTGGAGATTGAAATGTACAGCGTCAGCATCTATGAGAAAACCTGGTTATTTTTGTTGCATAGGATTTTCTGGACCCCAGTTCGGTTAAATAAAATAGATAGTTCTAAGTCTAATAGATGCTGGCATTGTCATATTGATATAGGGACTTTGGATCATCTGTTATATATTTGTCCTTTTATATTTATATTTTGGAAGTCAATCTGGGGACAAATAAATCTTGTTCTGGATTCAAATGTTCCACTATCATATGAAGCTATAGTATATGGAACGATACTACATGTGAAACCCACTTTAGATAAATATAAAAATCGTCTATTTATGATTATGACAGGTATTGCCATTCAATTGATCACAAGTAACTAGACAAACCATGATAGAATAAATTACACTTTATGGTGGGTAAATGTGTGTACTACGTACAGATATGTAACACGGAATGTAGAGGAATTGTATTTAATAAAGTGTATTTAATAAAGTTTGGAACCCATTGACTAAATTTATGAAATTATAAAATGTTTATTTATCTTTTCTTTACTTCTGCTCATTTACCTTTACACATCCAGGGAGGGAGGAGGGGTTGGTAGGAGGGAATTAAATATTGATGGTTACATTTGGGTAACTTTAATTTCTTCATGACATATATATTATTTTACATTATGTTACTAATAAATGTAGGAAAACTGGGAAAATTTTGAATGATATATATATATGTTACCTGTACAGTTAATAGTGCAATGTATGTAATAATTATCGTTCTTTTATTTGTATGGCACTGTTTAAGATTAAAAACCAATAAAGATTTTTTTTTAAAAAAAAGAAAAATTGATGAGCTGCAGAGTGAGTACACTTGTAAGCCAATAGGCGGAGTTTGAACTGTATGTGAAAATGGATAGGGAGCCAATGAAGTGACCTGAGAAAAGGGGTGATGTGAGCATAGTGACCCTGGCAGAATATAAGTCATGCAGCAGAATTTTGGAACAGGTTGAAGGGTAGAGAGAGGGTTACATAGAAGACCTGTGATAAGCAAGTTCCAATAGTCTAGGTGAGAAGTGATAAAGGTGTGGATAAGGGTTTTGAAAGTGTATTCAGAGAGGAAGGGTCAGATTTTGGTGATATTATAGAGAAAGAAAATGACAGGTTTTGGCTGTTTGTTGGATTTGTGCAGAGAACATAAGAACATAAGAAACGCCTTCACCGGATCAGACCCTTGGTCCATCTAGTTCGGCGACCCGCACATGCAGAGGCCAAGCTAGGTGCTCCCTGTTGGAAACCCTGATTTCCCGTATCCCTCAATGTGATTTGCAAGAAAATGTACAACCAACTTGCGCTTGAATCCCAGAACGGTAGTCTCCGCCACAACCTCCTCCGGGAGAGCATTCCACTACTCTCTGTGCGAAACAGAACTTCCTGACATTTGTCCTGGACCTGCTGCCCCTCAGTTTCAGTCTATGACCTCTTGTCCGTGTCACATCTGAAAAAGTGAACAATGATGTTTCTTGGTCTATTTTGTCAAATCCTTTTAATATTTTAAAAGTCTCTATCATATCCCCTCGCAGTCTCCTCTTTTCAAGGGTGAACAGTCCTAGTTTTCCGAGGCGTTCTTTGTAGCTCAATTTTTCCATACCTTTGACTAGTTTCGTGGCTCGCCTCTGCACCTTCTCCAGCAGGGCTATATCTTTCTTAAGGTATGGAGACCAGTGTTGGACACAGTATTCCAAGTGTGGTCTGATCGTTGCTCTATAAAGCGGCATTATGACGTCCTCGGATCTACTCGTGATGCCCTTCTTTATCATGCCCAACATCCTATTTGCTTTCTTTGCCGCCGCCACACATTGAGCCGATGGCTTCAGGGTCCTGTTTATCAGTACCCCTAAGTCCCTTTCTTGCTCGCATTTGCCCAAGGTTACACCTAACATTCTATATTCATGTTCCTTATTTTTCCTACCCAGATGCATCACCTTGCATTTGTCTATGTTAAAATTCATCTGCCACTTTTCTGCCCATTTCTCCAGCTGGTTCACATCCTTCTGGAGATCCTCGCAGTCCCTTTGAGAGCCAACTGCCCGACATAGTTTTGTGTCATCTGCAAACTTGATGCATATTCATTGTGGATATCCTGAAAACCTGACTGGCCAGGAGGTACTCCAGGACAGATGATAAACACTGATCTATCTAATATACCTGTAGCAATGGAGGATTGAGTGACTTTGCAGGGTCACAAGCAGCGGCATGGGGTTTGAACCCACAATGTCAGAGGGCTGAAGCTGTAGCTCTAACCACTACGCCACTACACCCTCCTCCTCCCTTTCATTCATTAATATGATATGCAAAACCATTAAGCAGTTTACAACATGCTTGCAGTGCTAAGAGTGGAAGATCAAATTCAAGGCTCCCAAATATGTGCAGAGAGAAAAAAGAGAAAGTGCAGCCGATTGGCTATAAGGACTCTGACTCCTCTCAGATAAGAAGAGAAAGAATGCAGCTCAAATCATCATGGAGAGGAGGAAGGGATGATCACCACCACTACAAGAATGAACAGGATGAAGATCAAGTGACAAAACAGTCAAAAGCACCAGGAGCCAAAAACCATACTGAGAAGGGGAGGAAAACTGTGCTGCCACATGCCCCTTAGTTAGCTTCTGCTCTGTATGACCAGAAAAGGCAAGTAGAATGATAATCCCGAGAAGCATTTCCAGATACTGCTACATAAGAACATAAGAATAGCCAAACTGGGTCAGACTGATCATTCGTCTAGCCCAGTATCCTGCTTCTAACACTGGCCAATCCGGGTCACAAATACCTAGCAGAATCCCAAATAGCAGCAAAATGTCCTGCTACCAATCCTAGGGGCAAGCAGCAGTGGATTTCCCTATATTTTTAAGTTTATTAAGTTTTTATTATTTTAAGTTTATTAGGATTTTTTTATATACCACCTATCAAGGTTATCTAAGCGGTTTTTACAATCAGGTACTCAAGCATTTTCCCTATCTGTCCTGGTGGGCTCACAATCTATCTAACGTACCTGGGGCTATGGAGGATTAAGTGACTTGCCCAGGATCACAAGGAGCAGAGGGAGTTTGAACCCACAACCTCAGGGTGCTATTTCAAATCCAGATAAGCTAACCACTTTTAACCAAATTCTCCGGGAATGAGTTCTAGAACTTAACTATTCGTCAAGTTAAAAAAAAAAAATTCCTCTTATTCATTTTAAAAATGTTACCATATAATTTCATTGAGTGTCCCTAGTTTATCGATACTGTTCTACACTATTCAGGATTTTGTAGTCTATCATATCCAACTCCCCCCCACCCCCACCCCAATCATTGCTTTACTAAGCTGAAGAGCTCTAATTTCTTAAGCCTTTCATCATATGAAAGGAGTTCAAGTCCCTTAATTATTTTGGTCTCCCTTCTTTGAACCTTTTGTAATTCCACTATAGCTCTCTTGAGATATGGCAACCAGAATTGCTCATATTATTCAAGGTGAGGTTGCACCATGGAGCAATAGAGGGCATTATAATATTCTTTGTCTTATTTTCTATCCCTTGACTAATAACTCATAGAATTCTGTTTACTTTCCTTAGCCATTCTTTCTGAATTGTTGCTTTTATGGTATATTACAACTTGATATATTGCCTAATTAAACAGGCCTAAGCATTTTACAAAGCAATAGCATAGAATAATGAAAAGAACTCCTAAATTTATAGGACAGAACACCATATAGAACACATTTAAAAAAAAAACAAAAAAAAACACCAAGAACAAATATCTAGCACTGTGGTCCCAAACACCATTTGGAAAAATTAAGTTTTTAATTTACCCCCTCTTCTACGAAACTGCGATAGTTTCTAGCACAGAAAGCCGTGCTGAATGGCCCGCGCTGCTCCCAATGCTCGTAGGAACTCTATGAGCGTCGGGAGCAGTGCGGACCATTCGGCGCAGCTCCCCTTGCTAAAAACTGCTAGTGCAGTTTCGTAGAAGAAGGGGTTAGGTTTGAATTTTTTATATGATTTTTCTGTCCCTATCTGAACAGGCAACCAATTCCATTGTCACCAGGTGAGCCCTGGATGATGTAGGGATTGCAAGCTTTATCGTACTGACAGAACATAGGGTTCTCCCATGTGCATGCATAAGAACATAAGAATAGCCTTACTGGGTCAGATCAATGGTCCATCAAGCCCAGCAACCCGTTCTCACGGTAGCCAATCCAGGTCACTAGTACCTGGCCAAAACTCAAGGAGTAGCAATATTCCATATAGGGCAAGCAATGGCTCCCCCCCCCCCCATCTTTGTCAATAACAGACTATCACGCACTTTTCCTCCACGAAATTGTCCAAACCTTTCTTAAAACCAGCTATGCTTAACTATTCTCTGAGTGAAAAAAAAATTCCTCCTATTGATTTTAAAAGTATCTGCCTGATAAGAAGGGACCACCAAAAGAAGCTTTATGGATAAAAAATAGAATTTTAAATATCAACATGTATTCAACTGGCAACTAGTGAAACCAAATAAACAAGGGTGTCACCCGATTCCCTGTATGAGCTCCTGCCAAAAATCAAATTCCCATATTCTGAAGGATCTCTAGCCTTGGCAAGAGATCACGGCATCTATTTTCCAAAGGTGCTACAAGGGGCAGGAGCAAGAGACCTGTGTTCCTGCCCCCATCAAGGCCACTGGACCACCAGGGCTGCTGGTAGGCCAAAGGGGGAGATAGGCCTACCTGGACAGCATAAGGACGGGGAACACTCGAGGGGCGGGGGCAGGGAGAGATGGATTTTGATGAGGGAGAGGGAAAGAGTCACTGTGGTTGGAAGGGGAATCAGGAGCTCTGGGAGGGAAGGGGGCCTTCCAGTTGGGGAGGAAGGAATGGAAAGATGAATTTTGTCACAGGTGAGCAAAGGGGGAGGGAAAGAGGGGCTATGATCGGTGTTGATTGGGGCTCTGAGGCTATTATTTTTCCTTACAAATAAAGTGGTTGTGTGGGTGCCGGCTCCGATTAGGACAGCTTTTCAGCTGGCTTAAATCAGGCCACTCAGTTATGTGGGTGCTAGCACTGAATATTGCCACCCCCAGCGCTGCCTCTAACTTGCCCACTTTTTGCTTGGTTTGTCTGAGGGAATACTCAGTGGCACTCTCCAGTTAAGTGCCGCTGAATATCTCCACTAAGACCACAGCAAGCAGGTCCTGCCCACTTACATGGCTCTGCATATTCGTTTCTTTGTATATAGTAATATGTTTTCAGTGGTGTTTTAAATCTGTATAAAGAAGCTTCAGAACAAATAAAATTATTAGAATAACATTAACAAACAGCTGCAGAGCAAATATATAATGCCAAGCCATTTCACAGCAGAGGTGCCACAATTTAAAAACAAGAATGACAAATAGGAGGCGATTGAATCTGTGAATGGGTCAAATCAACCAATAGGTATTGGGAAGAACAAAGATATTGTGAGGGAACATAGGGAATAAGAGAGTTAAAATAAATGAAGGGAGACCAATATAGAATGCCATAGGAGCTAATATAAGGAATTTAAATGGAATAAAGTATGTGCTGCTCCCTGTGACCTTAGGCAAGTCACTTAATCCTCCACAGCCTCAGGTACATTAGATAGATTGTAAGCCCACCGGGACAGAGAGGAAAAATGCTTCCAAACTGCTTTGAGTGTGGTTGTAAAACTACAAAATGGTGGTATACAAGTCCCAGTCCCTTTCCCCAGATATTCAACCATGTTTCTCCATTCCTAGCAGATAAACATAGGCCAGTAAGTACTGATTAATATGAATGAAGAATGGGGGACTGCATTTGTGGCTATGAGGAGACATGCTGTGAATACTGATGTTTCATCGCTGCTAATTGTTTTATGATTTTTAGATTGTACTTTTGTGTAGTTTTATGTTTGTAATGACATTTATTAAGTTTGTTCATTTGTACTTCGCTTTGAATAAGGCGAATAATAACTTAACCTTATCATTAAAAATGATGAAATAGAGGAATGGATTCCTTTTGGATAAATTAATCAACTCATCTACTACTTCTTAAATCTTCTTGGAACTTAAATCTTCTTATAATGGTTAATACGTAGTGCTTTTTTAAACTAATCATAGTATCATTCATATTCAACTAAGAACTAGTCTTAGTCAAATCTGCCTATTGCAGGCTATCACTGGTTTCAACCGATCCCTGCAATAGGCAGATTTGACCAAGACTAGCTCTTAAAACCAAACTGCCACGAGCACTTGACATATCTTTATCCCCAGTTCAATTGCAACTTCAATCACAAGTGTTAGCAGTTGAATATGAATCTATACAAATTATTAAAGTATCTTCATTCTATTCATTTTACACCTTTCCTTAAGCAATCCCATCCTTTGTGTTCTTACCTTAAATGTTCCTTTTTTTTATATATAAATTGTAGTCCCTCCCATTATCCATTTGTACCAGTTTGTAATAGAACAAAAATGATCTGTATGTAATGTCTTATTTTATCTTATTTTGTCCACCCTGTTTTCTTTTTATGTAACGGAAACATGTTATACGCATTGAAATATATGACATTGCGTAAAAATCAAATTCTATTAAACTTGAAACTTGAATATGAATGATACTATGATTGGTTTAAAAAAAGCACTAAGTATTAACCATTATAAGAAGATTTAAATTCCAAGAAGATTTAAGAAGTAGTAGATGAGTTGATTAATTTATCCAAAAGGAAACCATTCCTCTATTTCATCATTTTTTATGATGAGGGTAATTTGTCATTGACGTTGTGAGAGTGTGGGTTACAATAATAAATTAACACACAATACAATGCAATACACATCTTTGGGGGATGGGAGAGGGGGGTCAGTACCACTGGATGAGTAAGGGGGGCCATGCCTTCATGCCTCCAGTTGTCATCTGCTCAGTTTGGCCACCTTTTTGCCACTTATTCATTATTGAAGCAGGTCAAACCTTAAGTCTTGCCCTAGACAGAAAATTCCACCCAAAACATGCCCCCCCTTGAGATTTAGATGCACTGCATACAAACAACATAGAAAACTGCCTAAAACATATGTTTCAAAAAATGGTAATTTGGATAATTTAGCAAACAAAACGTCCAAATGCCACTCTATGCCATTTTTGGATGCTTTTCTCTTTTGAAAATGAACCCCATAAGATAATATTGTAATTAAATCTTATTCATATAAAGCATAAAGTATGCACAACTAAACAAGCAACTGAGAGAGGCAAAGATTTACTAATACAAACCATAAAAGTACAAGATGTAATAAAGTTCTGTACCCCAAAGAATCTACATTCTATCTTTTCAGTTTCTATTGATGTATGTACATTTTTATGTTATCTTAAGACTATCACAATGGAGAGACTATTGCAATACAACAGGGTTGCTTCAGGAAATTTCAAGATATTTGGGAGCCATTAACAAAATATTGTAATGATTAGAAAAATCTTGTTTCCCTTGAATTTAGAAGTTCAATTATGGGGTGGGAGGGAGGGTATTTTTATTGTTACATGTTGTATAAGTATTGATTATATAATAGATAAGGGTGGGGAGGGGGGAGATAAGAGAATATTATATGTATCATTGTTTATTATTAAGTGATATATTTATGGTTATTTGTATGGATATGTTATCAAACTTATTATAAGTTTAAAAATGAATAAAGATTAAAAAAAAAAGACTATCACATTCTAATACATGCCTATTATTAAATCCTCTGAAAACAAAGGAACTATAAAACCAAAAGCAAGTTATTAGCTTTTTCTGAATACACACTACAAATTTTATTTTTTATAATATATGATTAAACTCTAAGGGCTCCTTTTACGAAGGTGCGCTAGCCTTTTTAGCACACACACCGGATTAGCGCGTGCTACAGTGCGCGCTAGCCGAAAAACTACTGCCTGATCAAGAGGAAGCTATAGCGGCTAGTGTGCGTGGCATTTTAGCACGCGCTATTCCGTGCGTTAAGGCTCTAACGCGCCTTCGAAAAAGGATCCCTTAAAGTGTCCTAAAAAGATCTGAAAAGCAGATGTAGCTTTTCATAAATCGGAATAAAATATTTCAAAAAGATTCAAGGACACCTTTCATGTCTTTGTAGAGCGACTGGTAAAGGAGAAAAAGGACAGAAAATGAGACGAGGAAGCATTTACGTCGAGGCAAAAATAGATATAGGAAGCAAGGACAAACCATTTTCTGTGATTTGATCCTTGAACAAGGAGACGACAAGGCCCTATATTTAAGCACATGTTTCTACAAATAAAGTAGAACGGACAAATAAGGTTCTGCTTCATTACTATACTTGAAAATTGATATTCAGGAAAGCACGAAACTGTCTCGGTTGCAGATCTGCTTCTACAGTGAATGTGACAGTAACTGCTCTAGCAATTGTATGTGATAAAATGGGAATAATAATTACTTATTATGCATCAGATCCGTATTTCCAGAAGAGCTTTATCTATCTATTGATCTATCTATATTATTCCCATCTACCAAAGGTTCACCACTGAGCAACCCTTCACATATAAAATGGGAAAGTCACAGTGCCTATAAATATATATTGAAAACTCTATTTATCCAGCACTATGACCTGAGAAAAGATGATGCCGCTGACTTTAATAGTACTTTATTCAATATAAGCAACTTCCTAGTTATCTATCTAGAACAGAAAGATAGATAGATACAATTTAGGACTATGTTGGAATTTTTAGATGAAAATAAAGCAAAAAATTGCACAAAATCTTCTGATATTTTTTTTTTTAATCCAGGTCTTATGTGTGATATATCTCCTTCGCAGATAGAAGAAGCAGACAGAGATTCACCCCCTCCCCTTTTACAAAACCGTAGCGCAGTTTTTAGCGCTGGCCATGGCGGTAACAGTTCTGATGCTCATAGGAATTCTTTGAGCCGTCGGAGCAGTTACCCACCGTGGCCGGTGCTAAAAACTACACTACAGTTTTGTAAAAGGGGGGTTTAATGTGTATGGAGACAGACTTAAAGATCTCAATATGTATACTTTGGAGGAATGGCGTGAGAGGGGTGATGTGATAGAGATGCATGAAAATGTGATTATTGTATCCAGCTTGAGAATTCGCCCTGATGCAAGTGTGGTGAAACAAGGGCCTCGACAGAAGCTTGGAAGCTTTAGCGTGTGGCATTTAACATAACATAACATACTACTTTATTTGTAGATCGCACAATGCCTTTTGGTTCTAGGCAGTTAGAGAAGGAATACAGTAAGACAAATGAATAACAAGGAATGAATACAGAATAGAAAGAATTGTTAGCATTAAAAATAATATTCCATAGATATTCCTGTCTTTCATAGACAGGAACACAATCTATGCAAATAACCTATAAAATGAGTTATGGGTAATATGTATGTACATTTGATGAAAGAGTACAGTGGTTAAAAACAAGAAAAAACTGCAGATCAAAATGTACAAGATGCAGGCTATGTTTATTTGTACCAAATATTAATGCAGTTACTGATATCACCTTACTACAAACCAAGGGGCCCAACATGGTCCGGGTTTCGGAGAACACACCTTCTTCAGGGGTCCATGGTTGTTGCGGTTTGAGATAAACCACAATGAGAATGGTATAAAACAAAAGCCTGTGTGAATGAAACGCAAGCCAACAGTGCAATGCCAAAAGTGCATTTCTTGTTTTTCGCTCTTGCCTACTGTACTGCAGACTTTGTCGGATCTGTTTGTTGTGTGTTGTCTGAGAGTACAGTGGTTAGACACAATGAAGGATGAAGGGATAAGAGAGAGGAGCCGTTAGAATAATAGAATTTCAAGAATTACTCAAGGGCTTTGCAATAACTGAGAGCTGAGGCAGTTGAGAGGAGACAACGTTGTGACGAAGGAGTTGCTAGCTGAGTAAAAAAAATTGTATTTAATCCCTATGCACAATGGTGGGCTTAGTCCCTATATGAAATTTACATTTTTGTAAGTGGAGTTTTTTTTATGACTGTGATAAGAAGTGAGCAGCTTAAAATCGATGTTGATTGCCATCTCTGATAAAGCGCTTGAGCCTTTTTCTCCACTTTGTTATTAAATGCTTTTTTCTGTGGCCAAACTCACTGCTGGCTGGTAACATTAATATTATTTGAAAAGTGTAATTTGTTGCCAAGCTATTATTACTTGAGAGATGTTTAAATACCTACACGGTGTAAATGCACATGATTCAAATCTCTTTCATTTGAAAGCAAGCTCTGAAATGAGAGGGTATAGGACGAAGGTATGAGGTGACAGAGAAGAAGGATGGAGTCTTCAAAGGTATCTTTCCTGCCATTAGGAGCCAAGTTGGAGCCTGAAGGGTGAATTATGTCTAGTATCTCAGCAATGTCATTGCCGGAAACTGTTTCAAAGTTAGTTAGGTTCCCAGTTGTGGTTTTAATTGTTTTGTCTGAGTCATGGGGAGACAATGTCTGCAGCATGGCGGAGTCATGGTGAGACCGTATTTTGTCTACTTTGTTAGCAAAGTAGTCTGAGCGTTTCACTGTTGAGTTCAGTGTTAAGATACTGATTGTCTCCTTGTGATGTTGTGAGTATATTTTTTGTTAGTTTGTAAAGGATTTTTGATTTATTGGAGGTCTTTAATAGTTGTTCAAAGTAGTACTTCTTTTTAGCCTCTAAGGTGGCCATTTTATTGTTGACTGCTAATTGCTTGTTAACCAATTGATTTGCAAACACAACTCAAGGTTGTGCCCAATTTTGGGTAAATAACTTTTAGCAACTTTTAAAGAATCTGGAGTATACAACCTTCAAGTGCATAGATACCTGTTGTTTCGACAAAGTAAACTAACACCAGTTAAAGAATGAAGAAGAAAAAACACATTGGATCGCCTTGGTGTTAAGAACATATAACATCAATTACCGCATCCATTTATTCTTTTAGAATTTAGCCAGAGGGGTGACAAACAATGCAGTGCTGATTTCGAAACACCTATCAGACCACGTCTCCAGGGGAACAAAATACAGCACAACAATTGATTTTTTTTTAGTCAGTAATGGGCCTATAGGATTATTATACTCGTACACTGGTTTATATTACTGTGTTATGCATCAGAAAGGATGTGTTGCTTACTTTACATTCATTGTCTCGAAGAATTCTGTTTCCGATACCAGTGCTTTGGTAATTGTAATAAGGTTTATGATTTATTTCATAGTTTATTTAAAATTTGATTACTTGCCTATCCTGGATTCTAGGCAAAATACAATGTTAAAAAATGGGGAATACAAAAATTAGAACAAAGACATATACAAACTGACTACAAAGACAAAAACAAAAAAGACAGCTAACAGAAGGGAAAGAGGAGAAACTACAATATAATCAAGGAAAGATGACATTGATGGAAAGAACAGTGGGAATTGGGAAACGTATATTATACTGCTGTATCTCTTTAGCTTGGAAGCAGAAAACAGAAAATAAGGAGCGAGAAGAAAGAGGGAAAAAGAGAGAGATAAATGTTCAGCAATGCATACATATAAATCAACATCAAATAATACAATGCAACACACACTACTTACAACAAACTAGGTGGGCAACCAGCACTACACTTTCAATACATGCTTCAAAATCATGCTCCATATTTCATCTGACAAAAAAGATGGATGAATGAATGTAATCTTTATTACCTTTCCCTGAGGTATTCACCGATTGTCAGCTAGTGATGTAAAGACAATCAATATCTACAGACGGAGAAGTGAAAGCATCTTATGTGGGTCTTCTGAATTATACTGTGGTTCCTAGCAATCGTTCGTGTCTTTTACCTGTACAATACCTCACTAAGGGGTCCTTTTACTAAGGCACGCTAACCGATTTAGCAAGCACTAACAATTATATTCTATGGGCACCTTAGCATTTAGCATGCGCTAAATCGATTAGCGTGCGCTAAATTGGTTAGCATGCCTTAGTAAAAGGACCCTTACAATCTGACTGGTCTAAGGGCTAGATTCACAAAGCAAACCGATCGTGTACCGATCGGTTTGTGACCCCTTAGCGACCCCGGCCCAATTCACTTACCTCTCTTCTGACCATCCTCTGATCCGCGCATGCAAATGAGGGCAACGGCATGCAAAGTAGGCAGGGACGTGATTCACTAAACAAAACCCTGCAACACCGACTGGGCTGGCTGATCAAAAAAAAAGGACTGCTGAGGACCAGTCGCTGAAGCCCTTTCCGAATGCCCTGCCTTCTGCCGCCCTGCACTCTGCCCTGTCAGCCCCAATCTCCTGCTGCCCCATATGCCTCCTGCAGCCCCGAACGCACCTGCCTGCCTGCCCTGAACATGCCTGCCTTCCAGCCCCTGCAGCACCTGAACACCCTGCCTGCCTGCCCCAACTCTCCCACCCTTCCCTGCACTGCAAGCCCATGGTTTTAACTTGCGGGATTAAGCGGGTTAAAACCATGGGCTCCAAAAAGTTCCTCAATCGCCTATTTTTAAAAATCTATGCCGGCCCTGAGGTCAAGCACTTTTCAGGCTCCCTGGCTGCGCTCAGTGGTTTAATAAGCAGATCCACCTTCCATTAAAAAAATAGAAGAAGAAAACAAAAAAATAAAAAAACTCTCTGATGGCCTGAAGGTCCAGCGCATATGCAGACCATCTACAGATGGTCTGCTCATACGCGGGAATCGCTATAGAGTGATCCGTGCCTGCAGATGGGAGTGTTCCTCCGGTGCATGTTGGAATTTGCTGAATTTGTCGGACCTTCCCAGATCGGGCCAATCGGGCAGGTTAGTGAATCTGGCCCTAATATCTTAATTCTTGCTTATTAGAGGAGCTGTATTCTTTAAGCATTGTTTCTGTACTATTTTTCTACCATTGCCTGCCTTTGCAATGTTGGTTTTTTGGGTATTGATTTGGGCTTGGGATTTTTGTTGTTGTTGTTGGTATATTATTGCACATTAAGCTTTAAATATGATTTTCCTGGAAGTAGCTGCCAGAGGCTGGCTTGTGCAAGGGGAAGAGAACTGATGTTAATAGTCGGTGGATGAACTGGGAAAGAGAGAGCTACAGCTAGGTGTTGCCCCATCTCTGGTCCTCCAACATTACCAGTGAGGGCATCTGATAATGGCTCAGAAAACTTTCATGGCTGCAACACACAACTGCAAATGTGCATCTTTAGAGGTCAATCCAAAATGGTGTGCCTCTTTGAAGCCACTGAGGAATAGAAAGAAGAAAAGTAAATTGAAGCCTTTGATAACTGCACATCCTCTGGCCATGCAAGGGCCTAGGGTTTGCCATTTTTTTTAAATCTCATGCCTTTTACAATACTAGCTTATGGCAAGTTACAGTCTGTTACAGTAGGTATTTTTCAGTCCCTGGAGGGATGACAATCTCCTTTTCTTTTTAAATGTTTTTTTTTTTCTTATTATTTCATTTCTCCTTTTTTTCTATTTAATATTTTATCAATATTTCAAACTCTCAATTTCTCTATGCCTCAATGATTAAGGACTTCCAGGCTATACATCACAAGGTACAGGCAATGGAGCATAATGCTTAAGAATTTGAGAATTTTAAATTTTCCAATGATTAGATTGTTGTCTTCTCTGGAACACTTAAGAATATGCATGCAGGACATTCTGAAATTACCTACACAAGTTCAGCTATCTATTTCCAAGTTATATGATCTTACTAGGGACTCTGAGGTTGAAAATTCTAACATGAGTGGTTTAGAACTGGTTGTTCCAACTCACAATTTACAGTGATCGGCTTTTTTGAAAGTTTCATCTGGCAATATTAAAATGAGAATCATTCTCTTGGTCAGTTTTAACAAGGAAGTGAACATGAATAAAGGTGTTACTATTCAGTCAGCAGCACTCAATGTTTTGCTGACCTCCACCAGCGTTATACCTGGCCATGTCTTGGCATAGGCATTAAATTTCCAGGTTTGTAAAATGGGCTAAACATAGATGGTTAAGTATGGAAGTAAGGAAGAAGGGAACTACAGGCCAGTAAGTCTGACTTCTGTGGTAAGTAAATAAATGGGAACATTTTTTTTAAAACAGAGAATAGTGATGTTTCTGGAATCCAGTGGATTATAGAACCTGAGCCAATATGAAATCACTAGAGGCAGGTCTTGTCAGACAAATCTGATCAATTTCTTTCACTGGGTGACCAGAGAATTGGTAGAGGGAGTGCGCTAGATGTGGTGTATATAGATTTTAGCAAAGCCTTTGACAGTGTTCCACACAGGCATCTAATAAATAAACTGGGTGCTCTCGGGATGGGCCCCAAAGTGACAGGCTGGGTCAGGAACTGGTGGAGTGGAAGGTGACAGAGGGTAGTAGTGGCCAATGGAGATCTTTCTGATGAAAGGGATGTTACCAGTGGTGTGCCTCGAGATTAAGTGCTTAGACCTGTTCTTTTTAACATTTTTGTAAGCAATATTGCAGAAGGGCTATCAGGTAAGATTTGCCTCTTTGCAGATGATACCAAAATCTGCAATAGAGTAGACACCCCTGATGGTGTGAATAATATGAGGAAGGTACTAGTGAAGTTTGAAGAATGGTCTGAAATTTCACAACTAAGATTTAATGCTAAGAAATGTAAGGTCATGCATTTGAGCTGCAGAAACCCAAGGGAAAGGACAGTTTAGGGGGTGAATAACTTTTGTACACATAAGAGGAGTGATATTTGGGTGTGATAGTATGTGATGGTCTTAAGGTAGCCAAACAGGTTGAAAAGGTAACAGCAAAAGCTAGAAGGATGCTAGGGTACATAGGGAGAGGTATGGCAAGTAGGAAAAATGAGGTATTGATACCCCTGTATAAGACTCTCGTGAGACATCATTTAGAATATTGTGTATGAGTACAATTCTAGAGACTTCACCTTCAAAAAGATGGAGTCAGTCCAGTAGAAGGCAACTAAAATGGTCAGTGGTCTATCATAAGACAAATGGGGACAGACTTAAAGATATAGAGACAAATTATTCACGGTATGCCAAGTATACTATTGTGAAAATTAAAGTCCTAATATAATTACCTAGAGTATGCAATAATAAACAGGCATGTAGTGAAATGAAGAAAGGGTTCTTCAAAAAAAATCAAAAAGTTTCTGTTGAAGCACTGCAATCCACATCAGCTGAAGCCACAATAGAGGCACATTTAGCTGGCATAATTCCTTCACCCCTAGTAGCAGAGCAATCCAATTCCCAATGGACTGATAGCATGGAATCTGGATATTATTTAGGATTCTTCCAGATAGTTGTGACTTGGATTGACCACTGTTGGATGCAGAAAACTGGGCTAAATGAACTATTGATCTAGCCCTGTATGGTTATTCTTATGTTATGTTCTCATCACACACACACACACACACACATACCCCGTCCCATTATAGATACTTGGTTTAAGAACCTAATTTTAACCTTCAAATCAATCCACTGCAATGCACCTTCTTATCTTTCCTCACTCATCCATTCCTATTATCCATCCAGAGTAGGGGTGCTCAACTTCAGCCCTTGCCAAGGCAGATTTTCAGGAGTTCCCAAATGAATATGCAAGAGATCTATTTGCATACAACAGAAGCAGTGCATGCAAATAGATCTCATGCAATTTCCTTGGGGAAATCTTGAAAACACAACTGGATTGCGGCTCTCTAGGACTGACATTGGACCACCCTGATCCTGAGCCTTGCATTCTCTAAATGATCAACGCCATCATATCCCTGCAGTTCATTCCGTTCATTATGAGCTTATTAGGAACAGAGCTGCCTTCAGTATAACACCTGCCTTACGGAATTCTCTCCCTAGTTCAATTCATGTGGAGCCAGTCTAGCTCAAATTTAGGTCTCTTTTGAAGAATTTTTCTCTGTCAAGTTGGATGGTTCTGGTGTCGTTAGGGTTTACTAAATTTGCAGTCCATGGATTTTTGTATTGTTCTCTCTTTCTTACAACTCTCCTCTTTCCTATCGTTATTGGAGTTTCTTTTTCTTTTTTCTTGTGTGATTTTATCTCCTGCTGTTATTTTATTGTTAACTACTCTGTTATTGATTAAGGAAGGGTGGTATAATAAATACATTTAAACCATACACCATGCCTAAATGTAAGTGTGTGCTAGCACACTTACCTTTAGGCACTGCACCAGGTCAAGGGCAAGCATAAATAAGCATGCCTAAGTAATCCATGCTATGAGTGTAACTGACAGTATTCTATAAGTTACATACACAAGTTGGAGACACGCCCATGCCCCTCCCAAGTGAATGCTCCCTTGTACCTCATGCAGTAGCATTTATGCACTACATATACAGATTTCACCTAGAATACACCATGGACCAATCAGAAACAGTTTTGTCTCATTGGTTGTTGCGGGTATTTAAAAGGTTAGGACGCCACATTCAGTATGCTGAGCCAGTAGAAGAAAAGACTGTGTCTGAGTAAGTAAGCTTTAGAAATTAAATGCAGAGGGTATGGTGTGCCTGCATAGGTTTACATAAAATACATTTTTTGTTTGCAGGGTCATGTTTGAAGGTTTTTTGAGGCCCTGAGGAAGTGGCGCTAGTCCACGATACAGTCGTTGGCCTACTTAGTTTAATCCTCTATGAAACAAACACATAGAACGAGGTCCAGCTAGCTTAAGCCTTTGTAAAACAGAACATTCATATTTCCTCTACAAGTTAGAGCAACAAAAGTATTTTTATGCCAAGGGTGTGTACTCAGTAGAGTCACACTATTAATTGACTCACTGCGAACTGAGGCTTTTTCTTTCATCGTCCCTCAATGTAGTGGTGTCCTTGCTATAAATAGTGGAGTGTATGTATTTTATTGGACATTTTTCCTCCACTTCTCCAAGTGTTAGTTAGTGGGTGCTATATTATAGAACAGCACATAATGTACTTACACATGTAAATGCCACTGTTCTGTGCACTTATACAAGATACACATAACACAAGTGACCAGTTATAAAACTGCTCTTTGAGTTTGTTCTTGTAGTGATGGAGAGTTAAGTGAGGTGTCCAATGGTGTCCAATGGTGAGAACCATTGTAGAGCAGAGATTCAAGCAATAGGTATATGAGATACCAAAAACAACTTTGAGGAGTCAGGCGTTCCAGTAAAGGCAGGGAAGGAATTCAATTATGAAAGGGAAGGTGGGTGCTCCTGAAAGTGCTTGGAAGAATGCATCTGTCCTCTATTTTGATTCATTCCATTTGTATGTTGTGTGGCTGCTTTGGAATCTATTGTCATTGACTGTTGTCCCGATGTTCTGAAGAAACACTATAAAGACTTTGGTTTTGGAACACTGTACAGTTGTCTGAGGTATCTGAGGGACTAAGATATGGAACTAAGTAAGTCCCTGGTTTTAATATGGAAAGAGAAATAGAAGAGATTAAATTTATTGGAAATGGGGTGTTTCTTGAAATATTTAAGCAAGGCTCTTAGCCAAATACTTGGAAGAAGTCTCATTTTATGGCACTTTGGCCATTTTGGAAATAATAATAATAACTTTATTTTATACCACAATACCTCATGGTTCACAATAAGAAAGAAAACTGTAAAACACAGCAAATTTACATCAGGGATTCTTTACATCATAAGTATATCAAAGATGCATAATTCATAAGATAACATTGTAGTAAAATTAACTAACTTAATTATACAAATTTATCACAAAAATATATGTTTTTAACGATCTTCTGATAAATAGAAGAATTCTTAATGAAACCACCAAAACATTTATTCCATTTCCCTGCCCGAAAAAATAGAGTCCTATCAAGAAATCTTTTAGATGTACAACCTTTTATCAATGGGAAGGAAATAAGGAACTACTACGAGTGAAACGATTAGGTTCTGACAAATCAAAATGATCGATAACATAGTTTGGAACAAAACTAAACAATGTTTTATAACATAGTCAAGCAAAATTTAAAATTATTCTCGCCTCTATCGGAAGCCAATGCATCTTTCGGTAATAAGGTGTCATGTGATCTGATTTTTTAAAATTGAAAATTAAACGTACTGCCGTTCTGCTATTGGAGAAAAGTTTTCTCCATTCAGCTCCATCTAAAGCACTAGAGGCCTGATAGCATTGATAATAGTGCAAAAGGCTTGGTGATCAGAATTACCAAACTATCAAAATTAACTTGATTAAATGTATGCAGGTTTATTCTTATTTATTATTAGTATTTATATACCTTTTATAGCCTAAGTGGCTTGTGATCAGGTACTCAAGTATAACTTATGAATATTCATTGCAGGCATTCCATAATCAAGTTCTTTTGGCAGATCTCCAAAATCTGAGTTGTCAAATTCTGTGCTACATTATGATCGTTATAAATGTGCCCTTGGAAACATATTTTGGAATCCAAAAGCACCTCTTATCAGTTTTTACAGGCAGTGTCTCAAAGGATTTTGTACTAGGAAACAGAAAAGAGGTTTACTGGTATAAGCAACATGGTAAGGTAGAAGGAGGAGTGTGGAGAGTCTAATCCCAAAATTTCTTTAATCATTCAGCGTCAACCAAGCAGAGAAAATGATTGCTTCATCAGCTGGAACTCACTGCCTTTCAGGGTTCTTTTTTAAGAGCAGGACCCCCCTTAGGAATGCTTATAAATAATCACAACCTGCTGTCACTAACTTCTGAACTCTTCTTAGAGAACATTTTGAAACAGCATGCAATCAGTGAATTTCCATACAATTTGCAAAACTGTCTTCACTTGAATACAAATGAGATGCTGAGGTATAACAAAAATAGAAAGCAAACAAGCATTAGCGACTTATTTTTATATTTCTCTGGTTTGTGAAATGGCATCTGCCATCTTCATTTGAAGCTACATAAGGCAACTCATACATCAACAACATTTTGCACAATAAAAAAATTTATTTTAGTATTTACAGTATATACCACTTATGGCCTAAGTGGTTTACTTTCAGGTACTCAATTGTTTTCCCTAGAAGTCCCAGTGGGTTCACATTCTACCTAATGTGCCTGGGGTAATGGAGGATTAAGTGACTTGCCCAGGGTCACAAGGTGCAGTGTGGGATTTGAATCTACAACCTCAGGGTGCTGAGGCTGTAGCTCTAACCACTGCACCACCCACTCCCTCCTATAATGGAGCAAACAGCAATAATATATAAAATAATGACCGACAGTGTTTGAAACACATACAAGATAAATAAACAGCAAGTATAAGATTTTATATAATTCAATACAGAAAACCTATAAATAAAGGTAAAAAGCTGCTGAGCAGAAATATATACAGTATGTATGTATGCAAACAGCTAGAAAAGGGCTACCTTCATACATAAGTCTGGTTGAATGACCTTAGCCAACAGGTCTGATAATACATGTGCAAGGCAATTTCACAGCAGGTTGCCTCAGTTAAGAGTGTAAGCAGGCACTTATTTTCAGCATAAAAACAAAATCACCTGAGTGTTTTTAGAAAATAGTAGGGGTAATGCAGCTATCCATCTCCTACACAGCCTCAACGACCATGATCCCATCTCCCCAGCACTCCGCGTTGAACACTGGCTCCCAATTAGCTAACGCTGTGCATAGCACACAAAATAATTTATGCCACCACCCCCTCCTACATAAAATCCAAGCTACCCATCTACATCCCCACCCGCACCCTCCGCTCAGAAACGGAGATATGCCTATGCATTCCCCCCGGAAGGTCCCTCCTCTCAGAAACCGCCCGCAAACGTTCCTACAGCCACTTCATTCCCCAACTCTGGAACCAACTCCCCCCTCAACTCAGACTACAGAACTCACTAATGACATTCCGGAAAATGGTAAAGACCCTCCTCTTCAACTAAAGGTCACCCTCAGTCTACACCCAACCCCTTAAACCCCACCTCTACCCTCCTTTCTCCATTCTAATCTTCTGCCTAAATTTCTGTATAGTCCACTCTCAGCCTATACTCAAATAACTTGTATCTAAACTAAACTACTTATATTTAAACTACTGTTCTTAATTTGCTGTATAGTCCCTATATTTACACTGCTGTACAGTCTCGTATGTCCAAGTATTTAAATCTACTGTATAATCTTGTATGTCCAATTCACCCCATTGTGAATGTTTACTTGTAAACCGTTCTGAGCTACTGGGAGGACGGGATAAAAATCTAAATATATAAATAAATAAACCTGCAGAAATCATGGAGCCAGTGTAAAGGCACACACCTGCAATCTATATAACCATGGGCCCCTTTTTAAAAGCTGTGGTAATAAGTCCCGGTGCGGCAAATCAGATGCAGCCTATAGGAACCGAATGAGTTGTGTCGCATTTGAAGCATGGGAATCACTACTGCTGCTTTGTAAAAGAGGCACCATCTGGTTTGTTTGTTTTTTTAATTTATTTATTCAATTTTCTATACCATTCTCCCAAGAGAGCTTAGAACAGTTTACATGAATTTATTCAGGTACTCAAGCATTTTTCCCCATCTATCCCGGCAGGCTCACAATCTATCTAATATATATGGAGCAGTGGAGGGATTAAGTGACTTGCCCAGGGTCACAAAGAGCAGCGTGGGTTTTAACTCACAACCTGAGGATGCTGAGGCTGTAGCTTTAACCACTGCACCTTACTCTCCTTCAACCAAGGTTTTAGAGCCTTATTATTGAAAAATCTTCAATTTATGGTCTATTAGCTACAATCCATAAACACCATAAATGGTTTTAAGTGTGCTGCCCAAATCACATTATTGCAGTTTGCAAAAAAAAAAAAGATGACTGAAATCAAGTTTTGTACTTGTGACTTTGTACAAGTTCAATGCAGGAGTCCACTTTCAAACTGCCTACAAATACTGCATGTACTTTTCATTTGCAGTCTTTAATCAATTTTCAAATGACCTTCATGGTATGCTTATTGACTTGCACCTACCTTTGATAGAATATTGGATTAGCACAGATCATACTGGTACCTCATTTTGGGCACCATGTATTGACAATCTCTCTTAGGGTACATGCAGAATAGATTGTTCATCAGTGAGTCCTGTCATGTACCATATGAGTTTAGAATTGGACCATTACCTAGATTTCAACTTCCTGTGGGGTAAAAAGGGTTATTGAGCATACTCAGAATTTTCTTTTGATAGGTTTTGCCCCGCTTTCACATCTTATCTCTGGCCACAGTCAGGAATATATTTATATCAGGAGCTTTCCTGCAAACTATGATGAAAAAGATAAGTGATACTTGAGATTATTGGGCCCAGTATTCAGCTGGTGCTGTTCAGCATTTTGCTGACTGCAATCAGATTCATGCCTGGAAATTCAATGGAGAGGCCATATCTGGGCTTCAACATTGAATGTTCAGGTTAATCCATCTGGTTAAGTATGATATTCTGCACTTAAGAAGCTATGGAGCACTTTATAAAAATAGGATTGAGTTTTATGTGGTCCGATATATGCCGCTATCTTGGCCAATTAATTGCTGAATAGTGGCACTTAACCAATCAAAGGATAGAGTGTGGTACAGGGGTTAAAAGTTACAGCCTCAGCACCCTGAGGTTGTGGGTTCAAACCCACACTGTTCCTTGTGACCCTGGGCAAAGTCACTTAATGCCCCTTTGCCCCAAGTACATTAGGTAGTTTGCGAGCCCACCATGATAGACAGGTACCTGAATAAATTCATGTAAATTGTTCTGATCTCCCTTGGGAGAACAGTTTAGAAAATTAAATGAAGTGCTTACTCTACCCTCAAAATAGCCAGTTTTGGCATAGATGCTAAATATTTTCAGGAGTACTAACCAGTCAAGTGTCACTATCAATATGTGTCCCCTAACACAGCTAAGTGTGAAATAACGAGCCCATGTTGGGGTATGAGTTAATTTGGGATTGTTTTGTGAAACTGCATTGCTGAAATTTGAAGAGGAGACCACCAGTGAAAGAACTCATGTCCAAATGTAGAAGATTTAAGGAAGTTCTACAACAGATACAGTGCGCTTGTTTTAATTGGACTCACTGTTTTGATGTTTTTCGATAATAAAATGTTTTGCGGTTTGTTTGTTTTTTGTTGTTTTGTTTTTAAGTTCAATAAATTTTATTATATAATACTTATAAGATACAACCAATAACAGTTATATAATACATCAGGAAAAAAAGTATTAATTAACACAATTAAAACAAAGCACAAATAAAGGTAGCTCACTAGCAACTACCAATAGATAATAACAATAATCAACATATAATTAACAGCATGGATGTGCAATAATAAATTTCAGCAAAATAAATCTGCTACGTCACTATGGGCTCCTTTTACTAAGCTGCGGTAGCGTTTTTAGCGCGTGCTAACCCACATGCTACGCGGAAAAACTAATGCCAGCTCAATGGAGATGTTAGCGTCTAGCGCACATGGCATTGTAGCGTGCACTAAGCACGCACTAAAACCACTAGCGCAGCTTAGTAAAAGGAGCCCTATATTTGATGAGAGGTTTCCATATCTTGCGATATGTGTGCAAACAACTTCTTTTTTCAGCAAAAGCCCTTTTAAATTTAGCTATGAGATACAGAATTCCACCAAGTAATATACTCTATCCTCGTAAAATCTTTCCAATATTTTGTTTTTAGATCTTTTTTGGCATAACTGAGGGACTCTGCAAGTGATTTGTGTTTAGGTTCAGGCCATCTGAAAGTTGTTTGGGTTTTTTTTTTTTTGGGGGGGGGCAGCTGTTTTTTTTTCTCTGTTGAGTTTTTTTTGTTGTCTTTGGTTTTCCATGATGAGCTGTATGAAACCAACGATAATACGAAACTCTGCGATATTAGGTATTTAAAAGTTTGGATGCGCCTTTGGAACTTTGAGGTTTCTGTGGTATTTTAAAGAGTTTTTGGGAAAAGCACCTTTGCACAGTTCCTCATTTATATGCAAACTTTTTGATCACATAGTTCTGTGATAGATAAGTTTGCTCCCTTTTGGTGGTGATTACTTTCAAAATACTGTATAGTTGCCCATCTTTTAACTGGTGGAGGGAAATAGGATAATATTTCTCATATATTATATTATTTATGCTGGTTTCTGTGGAATGGGATATTTGTTTTAAAACTGTTCTTTTGATTATTGAAGTGAGAAAATTATCCCACTGTTTCTGGTTCCTTTAAATGTGTTGTCTTCTATGCCTGATAAGATTTCAATATCAAGAGTTAGGATTCACTAAGGACATCGTCGTGTCCCGACCACTTTGCGACCCCGACCCGATTTACTAATCTTACTCCCGATCCGATCCACGCCTGATTCCATCCACATATGCAAATGAAGGGGAATTGCATGCACATGTAGGAGGGCAGCGATTCACTAAAAAATTTCATGAACACCGACTGGGCTGGCCAATCAAAAAATAAGCGACTGCTGAGGACCAGTCGCACAGGTCCTTTCTGACTGCCCTGCTCTCTGCTCCGACTCTCCTGCTCTCTGCCCCGACTCGCTGCCCTGACTCTCCTCTTGCCACCCTGCTCTCTGCCTCGACTAACCACCCTGCTCTCTGTCCTGACTCTCCTGCCCTTCCCCACAGTGCAAGCCCATGGTTTTAACCCACAGGTTTAAAGCAGGATAAAACCACAGGCTCGCGAAGTAAAAAAGTTTTTAAAAAAAGTTTCAAGCTCTGTAAGCATGCGCAGATCATCTACAGGCAAAAAGATGGTCTGTGCATGCATTGGGTTCGCTCTTCAGCAATTCCTTCTGTCGGTTGGGGGCATGAATCCGATCACCTTCATTTGCATTAGGACATTTCGTGAATCAACCCTCTCCCCCACCACGGATCAGATCGGATCGCTCACGGATCGGATCCTGAGCATGGGCATTGGACGCCAGCGCACTCATAAATCTGCAGCTGCCAATTAAGCTGCTAGCTTTCACTCAAGGTGTGCAAAAATAACAAAAATATGAAAAATGAACGCATAACGCAAGGTTCACCAAAATATGTTAATTTTATTGTTATTATTGTTCCATCAGGAAAATCAAAAGAATAAAGAATAGTTGCGTTAGCGGGAGGTCGTTATAGTTGCCAAAATGCTGGCCTTCTGATAACGAGCTCAACTCGAAGCTCCCCATTATATACCTTAAGTTCAGTATGACATCATTGGCTGTGTGGGCCAATCAAAACTAACTGAGGTGGTCTTAAAAGTTAGACAAAGAAAATTCCTCTACATGTTTAAAAGTTTCGGAAATCTTATTTGTTTTGTTTACATTCATTTCTGAATATACATTAAACATTTTATAACATATCCAATATTCCCTATTAAGAGAATCTGCATTTGTTAAAAAGAGTGCTGAGATATTCTCAGCCCTCAGAGAAAAAGGCAGTCAAGGAGAAGGAGGGGCTGTTTCACCCTCTCCCTGAAACCTAACAGCTTCATGTTACACCTACACAGTCCTGAGCGTGGGCCTCTCCTATGTTTGAGGCTAGAACAGCAGCCTGTGACTAATTATTTCCAGATGTTGTGCTCAGGCTTCCTTTAAATTTCTTTAGGTCGCAAATATATATAATATGTTTTTTCAAAACCAATTCTTTTGTTCAATACACATCCATACACATAATCACTCATTCAGGGGCCCCTTCCATTCATAATTTCATTCATACCAGGTATTTCATTCATAGTTAAACCATTTATATGTATCTCAGGTTGGGATACGTAATCTAATATGCTCTTCCTACCCAGCCTAAGGCACATCTGGTATCAATTAGAACCATGATGCTAGAAGCGGGAAAACTCTGAAAGAAAAGCAGGGAGAACAAAGAAGACAGAAAGACAGAACCCAAAATGGAGTTCTTAATACAAGATGGAGTTCTTAATCCTGATTTCCTTTATGATCTAGCCTAATAGCAAAGTACATAAAAAGAATATTATTATGCTTTTCCTTAATATTAATCAGTAGTGTGTTTTTCTGGCCTTGGCTACATCCATATTCAGATTTTTATTCACCAATTTTTCGTACGCTTCTATTGGGCGTGGCCTTAACTAACACATATGCTTGTATCTAACTAGAGTTACCCAGAATCATACAAAAAACAGGCTCTTTTATAGAAAAATTCCATAAAATACTGCACTATCATGTCCTGACGTCCACTCCATTACCGTCCCACAGACATCACCACCCACTGGCCACGAGCCACTACTGCTCAATCCGTGGCCATAGTGAATCTAACCTTTGGTAAGGTCAAAATGAGAAAGGGAATATCACAAGTTACCTTTTAAAACAATACTGTTGTGAAAAGAATGCTTCTCTTTGATGCCCAGCTCTTCTCATAAGGAAATGCAGGCACAGCATGCAAAAAAAAGGGGAATGTGTGTTCTTTTTTCATGACTTTGCATTTATATCAGTCTTCTAAAACTTCAGCATATCATATCTGTCTGTATTGACAATAAAGTGATAGGCACAGACTGGGTGGACTATCTGCTTTTCCTTCATTGTTGCCCAAGGAACTGGAATGTGTGTTTAATATGCTATTTGAATGAGGCATTGTGGTGATGAAAGTGGGCGCAAACATTTTAGCTTATGTTCTGAAGGAATAAAAATAGATTTATGAGATGTGTATATGCGCGTGTGTATGTGTGTGTAATCAGATATCTATGAGCTTTTGATTAGTGGACTGGAGAGAATGTGACGTACTATAATGGATAAGTAATTTATTAATGAATTGAGGTTCATTAGTGGAAAGGGTTTTAAATACTGAGTAAAATTTTAAAATTATACGATAGTTAATTGGGAGCCAGTGAGATTTAATCAGAAAAGGAGTGACATGATCATATTTTTTACCATTATGAATGATTTTGACACAGTATTCCGAAAGTTTAACAACACTGCCAAGACGGAACTTGGACGTTGTGACTTAGGCCATCTAAAACCAGGTCTAAGTCCACAAAAGGTATCTAAAGTGACCAATAAGCACTGCAGACACAAAGTACAGATTCACACACACTGCCCCAGTCATCACTGCCCCCACCACCACCATAAAAATCGTAATACCAACTTTACATATCTGCCTCCAGAACATCAGCACCTGGCAGCCTGGCATAGGAAAACCTAGTAGAGCTGCACAGAGGTGACTTAAGTGGTCTTGTGGGTGGGTTAGTGAACCATGGAGAGGAAGACCCAGGCCCATAAGCCGCTCTAATGGTGAAAAATGTGCAACCCCCCAAACCCTTTTGTACTGCCATATAAGTAGCTCCTGCAGCCATAAGGGCTATTGGGGTGGTAGATAGGTAGGTCTAGTAGATTCTGGGGGTGTTTTGGGGGGCTCACCATGACCTATAAGGGAGCTGTAGTGAGATGTTTATGTTGGCACTGCTGTAAACTTTTTGTGAAGTTTACAGCAGTGCCCTGTAAGGTACCCCATTACTCTGGTGCCATGTCTGGGTGTCCAGTCTGTCACTTTTCTGGCCCCTCCCATGCTCAAAAGATCTTTTTGCTAGGCGTTTGTGACTTGGACAAATTTTTGGACGAAATTGGGGTATAAAGATGGATGACTTAGTGGTCTGGGCGATCAGACAGCTGGATGTACAGTTGGACAATTTTTGGGAAAAAAAAATGCTGGACGTATTTTTCAAAAATGGACCTTTTCCCGTGTCCGACTTTGGGCGACTTGCGACTTAGGCCCAAAACGGACTTAGATGTTTCTTTTGATTATGCCTCTCTAAGTGGCCCTTTTACTAAAGCTTAGCATGTGCCAATGGAATTAGTGCATGCTAAATGCCAAGAAGCCCATTTTATAGCTATAGGCCAGGATATAAAACTAACCAAATAAATAAAGTGTGCGGTTATCGAGAGAGACGTTTCATTGCAAATGACAGCCCATTCCTATAGCCCTGTGGTTTGAGAAGGGATGCAACTAAGTGGGAACATGCCTGAGTAGTTATGAATAGTGGTGGTAGTGGTGATGGAGGGGGAAGGGGCAAGGCAAAGTTCATGGGTACTTTTTATCCATAGACTATGAAAACTATTTAAGAAAAAAGATGTTCAAACTTGCCCTTCTTTTCTGTTCCTATTCTTTTTACAGCTAAAATGTATTTTTTTTTGTTAAACACAAAGGCACATGCATTGCTACAATCCCTGCTCTAACCCCACCCTGAGGATTATCTTCTCTAAATATGAGCAACAACGCATTGTTTTGTAGGACTAAGTATCCTTTTATCTACATGCAGGGTGGGCAATTTTTGGGCAACCAGTTTATGGGAGTAAAATGCTTTTTAAACACAAGAAAAAGTGGGGAAGGGACACTGTGCATCAGCCTTTAGAACAATCAATTTATTGAAACTATACATAAAAACCTCACAAACATATAAAATGGCACAAGTCTAAATTAAGAGCCCTTAATCCTTTTCAGCTGGACCCCAGCATGGTCCGTGTTTCGGCTTCTCAAAGAAAGTCTTCCTCAGGGCTATGCTGTGATCCAGTAGATGGTGCTGTTGGTGCTGTTTGCGTGTGGATTTTGTTGCAGCATTTGATATTGAATGCCTCGTTTAATCGGCGAGTCTTTTCTAGACAAACCTAGAGCTATTTTAGATTTCCACTATAACAGCGCCATCTACTGGATCACAGCATACCTTTTCTTTGAGAAGCCGAAAGACGGACCGTGCTGGGGTCCAGCTGAAAAGGATTAACTCACAGAGACCCAGTGTTGTAATATTACAACATCACATTTAAGGCTACAAAATAAACCCTCCCCCATTTTTTTTCTTTTTAAAACTTCATGTACATTACTAATAGAACCTATTGTTCAGTTCTGCAACACCATTGGATGGTTGAATGTGTAAATAGGTCTGTTTATCTGGCCATGAAGTCATACAACCCTGTTGCCTGCTTTGGAGTATATCATCTTGTTGTTTTGGACGGGATACATCAGGACTAAAGTAAGTAAAAAGCTTGAAATATTTTTTTATGTGATCATTAATATGTGTAGATCATGCAGATTTTATGACATCATTGAATATACTGATTTTAAGAGATTTAGAGCTGGTTATTTCTATGTTGTAATTTTACAACAGTGGGTCAAAGTGATAGCAAGGTTTTGTCTGCACTCCCCTGAGACCCAGTGTTGTAATATTACAACATCACATTTAAGGCTACAAAATAAACCCTCCCCCATTTTTTTTCTTTTTAAAACTTCATGTACATTACTAATAGAACCTATTGTTCAGTTCTGCAACACCATTGGATGGTTGAATGTGTAAATAGGTCTGTTTATCTGGCCATGAAGTCATACAACCCTGTTGCCTGCTTTGGAGTAATGATGTCCATTCCCTCTGCACACCACTGGAGTACTTTCAGAAGTTTGTGACAGAAGATATGATCAACGCTCTGGCAGATAACACAAATCAGTACAGTTTTCAGAAGAAAGGATCATCTATAAACACAAACACAAAGGAAATAGAGCAGATGATTGGCATGTATCTGAAGATGGGTCTTGTCCAAATGCCTGGAGTCCGTATGTACTGGGAAGCAGACACAAGATACAGTCCTGTCGCTGATGTAATGTCACGAAACAGATTCCAGTCTCTGTTGACATCATTACATTTTGTGAACAATCTAACCGTGTCTGAGATGGAACAAAAAAGTGACAAACTCTGGAAACTCAGACCATGGCTTGATGCTTTCAGAGAGAAATGCCTAAAAGTGGTCCCTGAAGAACATAACTCTGTTGATGAAATGATGATCCCTTTCAGGGGGAAATTCAGCAGCATCAAACAGTACATGCGTGGCAAGCCAAACCCATGGGGGTTCAAGCTGTGGGCAAGGACTGGAATCTCTGGTATACTTTGTGATTTTGATGTGTACCAAGGCAGTGTGAATGGAATACGGGCAAGATCTGAACTTGGACTATCAGGGGATGTTGTGATGAAACTTGCTTCCACACTTCCACATAGTCACAACTACAAGATCTATGCAGACAACTTTTTCACCAGCATCCCATTGATAGTTAGGCTGCTGGATTGTGGAATTCATTACACAGGAACAGCCAGACAAGTGCACCTTCCAAACTGTAATCTTGAGGATGAGAAAAGCTTGAAGAAAAAGGGAAGAGGAAGCTTTGATGTCAGAGTGGAGTCAAATCACAACATTTGTGCTGTGAAATGGTTTGACAACAGACAGGTTACACTTGTGTCTTCCTTTGCTGGCCCACAACCAGTGGAGAAGATTCAACGCTGGGACAAAACTGCCAAAAGATTTGTTGAAGTTGAGAGGCCTTATATCGTGGCTGCCTATAACAAATTCATGGGCGGAGTGGATTTGTTAGACTCATTTGCAGCAAAATACAAGTTTCCACTGAAGTCCTACCGCTGGTACCTTTACATCTTCTGGCACACCATTAACCTAGCTGTGATCAATGCTTGGCTCCTGTACAAAAGGGACTGCAAAGCTTTGGATATCCCAAAGAAACAGATGCTAAACAGGAGAATGTTTCAGGCCCAGTTGGCATCTTCTCTTATCCTGATCGGAACGGCTGGGTCAGTGTCAAAGCGAGGGCGACCATCTGCAAGCCCAGTTTCATCAAGAGGGGGCACCTTGACTTCCCAAAAGAGGCAGTTTACAGATGATGGAGGTTCTTCAGCTGCCATGACAGCCAAAAAGTCAAATGCACACCCTCCAAAGGAAGTTTGCAAGGACATGATTGGACATTTTCCCATCAAAGCCGATAGAGGACGGTGTCGACACTGTGCAAAAGGCTATACCAACACACTTTGCAGGAAGTGCAATGTTCGCCTGTGCTTTTCAGAGCAAAATAACTGTTTTTGGAACTACCATAACTGAATAAATGAACAAATAAAACATGCACATATAGGGCTCGATTCACAAAACCGTGCTATGAAGATAGCACAAGTGCTATTTCATAGCGTGGCCGTTTTTACCCGTATTTGCGCTAACATGAAATTTTTTGTGCAAAAACACGAAATTTCTTGATTACCGCTGATAGAAGTCAATGGGCGCTTCACAGGGAAAAATTTGCGTTTTTATATGATACTCATTTTTTGTATTAAATTGATAATAAAAATTACTTTTTTCTTTATTATACTATTGTTGTTGTGTATATACATAAACTTAGGTGGGTCTTTATAAGCTGTAAAGTACAAATAAACTTTTAATTATTCCTTACATGTGTTCAGAGAGAGAGTGACACTATTGAAATTCTGCTACCTTACAGGCCCAGCGTTGCAATTTTACAACATCCTCCCCAAAAGTTACTAAAATGTCAAAATAAAAAAAAAAAACACTGATTTAGGGATCACAAGCCTCCTATAACAACATGTGAACGTTCGAAAACATTTTTTTACGTTTTTTTCTATATTTGGGTCTCTGGGGGTTAAGGACTCTTAGGGCTCCTTTTACTAAGGTGCGCTAGCGTTTTTAGCACGCACTAAAGATTAGCGCACGCTAAATGAAAAATACTAACGCAAGCTCTATGGAGGCGTTAGTGTTTAGCGCACGTGGCATTGTAGTGTGCGCTAAGCGCGCGCTAAAACCGCTAGCGCACCTTACTAAAAGGAGCCCTTAATTTAGGCTTGTGTCATTTTATAGGTTTGTGAGGTTTTTATATGTACAGTGGAACCTTGGTTTACGAGCAACCTGAACAAGCTCCTTACTCCATCTGCTGCGTGCCGGTTCCAGTTAAGGAAAGATCCCGCCTCTTGCCTAGGCTGGGCCTTAAGCATTTGCGCATGCTAAGGCCTTCTGGCTCTCGTTCTCTCCGGTACAAGCGCCGCATCATCTGTAGGTTCACGCGGCCTGTAGAGGATCGCTGGTCAGCAGTAGCAAACCCTGCAGGCCGCCGTAGCTTCAGCTGCAAGTTCCCTCTAGCATAAGTACATAAGTACATAAGTAGTTGCCTCCGCCGGGGCAGACCAGAGGTCCATCCCGCCCAGCGGTCCGCTCACGCGGCGGCCCATCAGGCATATTGCCTGAGCAGCGGTCCCTGACTAATTTTATACCTACCTCTACACTTATCTCTAAACCTTCCACTGCTCTTATCTGTACCCCTCAATCCCATTGTCCTCCAGGAACCTATCCAGGTCTTCCTTGAAACCCTGTACTGTGCTATTTCCTATCACGGCCTCCGGAAGGGTGTTCCATGTGTCCACCACCCTCTGTGTGAAAAAGAATTTCCTTGCGTTTGTTCTAAACCTGTCCCCCTTCAATTTCATCGAGTGACCCCTTGTTCTTGTGGTTTCTTTCAAATTGAAAAATCTGTCCTTGTCAACCTTTTCGATGCCCCTCAGGATCTTGAAGGTCTCTATCATATCTCCTCTGAGTCTCCGCTTTTCCAGGGAGAACAGCCCCAGCTTCTTCAGTCTGTCAGTGTATGTAAGGTTTTCCATACACTTAATCAGTTTAGTTGCTCTTCTCTGGACTCCCTCAAGCATTGCCATGTCCTTTTTGAGGTACGGTGACCAGTACTGTACACAGTATTCCAGATGCGGGCGCACCATAGCCCGGTACAGTGGCAGGATGACTTCCTTCGTTCTGGTCGAGATACCCTTCTTAATGATACCTAACATTTGGTTTGCTTTCCTCGAGGCTGTGGCGCACTGTGCCGACGCCTTCAATGTCGTGTCTACCATCACTCCCAGGTCTCTTTCCAGCTTACTGACCCCTAGCATTGATCCCCCCATTTTGTAAGTGAACATAGGGTTCCTTCTCCCTATATGCATGACCTTGCATATAGTCCCACTCCTCCTCTGATGCACGGGACCACACCAGAGGGAACGTGCAACTGAGGCTACAGCGGCCTGCTAGGATCGCTACTGCCGACCAGCGATCCTCTGCAGCCGCGTGAACCTACAGATGATGCCACATGACCCTGCAGAGTCAGGTCCCAAGCAGATCTGCAGCTGAGGAATGGTATTTTGGGGGTTTCCTAAAGGGAAGGAAAGAGATCAAGGAGACCCACAAAGAGAGGCCCACATTCCATTTTCTATTCATTTATTACAGTGGTGTGGCCAGGAGGCCTCATGCATTCCAGGGAACAGTTTTTATTATTTCAACACCCACCTGCCTGCATGCTTCTCAACCTTCTCTGCCCTCATCCCCACCCCTACTTCCTTGCTACCAGGCCCCTGCAGTTATATTATTGAATAATAATGCACAACACCCTCTCATTCACCCCCATCTCAACAAGAGCACACACATACACTCAAAATCAGAACAGACTGCCTAATCCAAAATTTGACCCCCATGCCTGTCTAGGACCTAAAAGAGAGGAAAAGTCTTTTTTATTAATTTTGTTTACATCACAGAGCCGATGTGAGGTTGGAGAGGTTGTAACCCTAAACTTCTGCTAAGACTAAGGGGTCTTTTTATTAAGGTGCGCATTTAGTGTGCGTTAAATCGGTTAGCGTACCTTAATAAAAGGACCCCTAAGTATTTTTTTAAAAAATTTGGCCCGCGACTCAGCCTTTTTTCAGATTTTGGCCCCTTATGTGATTGAGTTTGACACCCCTGTTCTATAGGCTAATGCACTGTGTCCCTTCCTCACTTTTTCGTGTGTTTAATTCCATTATCCGTGGGGTTGTTTTTTTCCCTTTCTGTTTTGATACATTGGTAAAATGCTTTTTACCTGTGGGAATCCTTTTAAATTTATCTTCTCAAGGCTTATGGTTCTAATTCTGTTGGATAATGGCAATATTTTTGTATGGAGACTATGGAATAATCTGTCCTCTAATCTCTGCTCTTCTAAACCTGTACTTAAGTTGCTGTATAGTCATTGTATTGTCCAAATGTATTCCACTGTGAATGTTGGCTTGTAACCCGTTCTGAGCTACTGGGAGGATGGGATAGAAATTGAATTAAATAGATAAATAAATAAAACAACATGGAAGTAGAAATTTCCTAAGATTCTAAACAATACAAATCTAGATTGTGAAGGATTTCCTACTCCCCAATTTCATCTTCTCCGCTGCCTGCATCCCTGCTCATATTAACACCCAATTCTATGCAATTCTGTTTAATTACTACTTAACTGCACATAACTATGTTTAATTAATGTGAACCGCATGTAACGATGCATGTAATTATATTCAATTAATGTAAATCTGTTCAACTAATTCTTAACCGCATGTAATCCTTGTTTAACTAATGTGAACCGCCTAGAACTCACTGGGTATGGCAGTATACAAGAATAAAGTTATTATTATTATTTATTTTTTTTTTTTTTTTTTTGTTTGAAATAATTTTTATTGAACAGAAAAGCACTAGTTATGTAAACATCCTTACCTTCATTTGAGAATAGGATACAGGTGTACTAAGAATTTTCCCTATACTTACTAAATAGGATGAGTCCTTTAGTTTGTCTGGCCTTTCATGTGCTGAAAGAAAGAACAGAAAAATGCAAGAATGTATTTTTCATGCTCATGTTTTCTATTTTCTACATAATATATGAAATAAACATTTCAAAGGCATTGAGCGAGCTTTGAAATACAAATATTGCCCTTTCTTCATTGAATTATGATAACAATAAAAATGTCAAACATAAGATGATAGTGATTATATTTATAGTACAATAGAGGAAGGCTTTAGTGGCATGGTACTCATCAGGGATCTGAAGCACAAAGGCCCTGATTCTCTAAAAGTGCGTCCCGATTTTAGGCAGCTGTAGGCGTCCTACAGCTGTCTAATCAGCCAATTGGGATGTACGTTTTTTTTTTAAAAATGCTCCCCAGGCAGGCCTGAAGGCGCTTCCGGGAGCCTAGGGAGACCCGCAAGATGCCTAAGCTCGTCTAAGGGCCTTAGGCGGGCCTTAGGCTGAACCTAGGCAGCCCTACGCGTCTCCCTAGTAGATGAGAAGCTTAAAAATGTAGGCCAGCAAAATGCTGGTCTACATTGTAAGTAGACGCGGCCGCTATACTTATCGCGGCAAGGGATCTCTCTGCCGCTATAAGTATAGCGGGCCGTGGCCCCCTGACCGATCGCTGGCAGGAGGGTGCCCAAACCTCCTGCCTGAAGACGCACCCCCCTCCCTGACACTACCGACCGCCCCCCCACCCCCGACATTACCGATCGCTGGCAGGAGGGTGCCCAATCCCTCCTGCCCGAAGACGCACCCTCCCGACACTACCGACCCCCCCCCCCGACATTACCGATCCCCCCCCCCCCCGACAATATCGGTCGCTGGCAGGAGGATGCCCAATCCCTCCTGCCCGAAGACGAACCCCCCCCCCCGGCGCTAACAACCCCCACTCCACCAAACCTGTTCTTACAGATGGGTCTTGCACGTCGAGCAAGCAGGCACGCCTCGTCGAAATGAGGCGGGCCCACCCCTTCCCGGCCCATCCCGCCGAAGCCTATGGCCTGATTGGCCCAGGCTCTAGAAGGCCTTAGGCATAGCGGGTCCGCCCATCCCTACTAAGTCTAAGGTCTGATAGGCTTCGGCGGGATGGGCCGGGAAGGGGCGGGCCCGCCTCATTTCGACGAGGCGTGCCTGCTTGCTCGACGTGCAAGACCCATCTGTAAGAACAGGTTTGGTGGAGTGGGGGTTGTTAGCGCCGGGGGGGGTGCATCTTCGGGCAGGAGGGATTGGGCACCCTCCTGCCAGTGACCGATATTGTCGGGGGGGGGGGGGGATCGGTAATGTCGGGGGGGGGTCGGTAGTGTCGGGAGGGTGCGTCTTCGGGCAGGAGGGATTGGGCACCCTCCTGCCAGCGATCGGTAATGTCGGGGGTGGGGGGGCGGTCGGTAGTGTCAGGGAGGGGGGTGCGTCTTCAGGCAGGAGGTTTGGGCACCCTCCTGCCAGCGATCGGTCAGGGGGCCACGGCCCGCTATACTTATAGCGGCAGAGAGATCCCTTGCCGCGATAAGTGTAGCGGCCGTGTCTAGTTTAGGCCGATTCTGAATAGGACGCCTCTCCCGGGCGTTCTATACAGAATCAGGGCCTAGGTGTCTTGCGGGCCTCGCCTTCAATATAGGCGGCCTGCCTGGGGAGCATTTAAAAAAAAAAAAAAAACGTGCATCCCGATTGGCTGATTAGACAGCTGTAGGACATCTACAGCTGCCTAAAATCGGAACGCACTTTTAGAGAATCAGGCCCAAAATGTCTGAACACTTCGCAAAGTCAACTGAAATTCTACAGTGAGGGTCTGTACTAAAGATGGCTGGTATCAAGGCAATGAATCTTTGCATGCAAACTAAGACCATTTTGTATTCAATTAAATTAGTTTATTAAGAACATAAAAATTTAAGAACAGCCACGTTGGGTCAGACCAATGATCCATCTAGCCCAGTTTCCTGTTTCCAACAGTTGCCAATCCAGGTCACAAATACCTTGCATAATCCCATATAGTAAATACTATCCAACAAACATTACCCATAGACAATAGAAAAATTCAAAAATTCATTCATAAATTTGTTCAAGTGATTCACAACTTGATTTTATGTGCTCATAGATCAGTGTGTTACATGCAGTCAGCAGTTATTCTGGGCCTTTCCATCAGCTGAGCTCCACTACAGGCTAATACTACAAGAAAGGAGAGTGATCAACAATGGAGGAAAACTGATTGGCCTCTCTTATTCTGAAGAGTCGTTGGTTTTATTTATTTGTTTATTTTTGCAAATGAACACGGAACTGGTTTGGCCCTCTGGCCCAATCTCAGCTGGCTTTCTGGATCCATCCTCTTGAAGATCTGGAGACATTTTAGAAAGCACATGTAGAGGAGAATTCAAATGTCCAAGTCAGGACATGTGGAATTTCTATACTATATTTTAGAAGAAGCTGGCCATGCCTAAAGCCTCTTCAAAAATAGGAGTAGGGATGCACTTTCAAGTCCTCCACATCTAGAAGGAATAGCAGTTACATGGTTGTGGGCTCCAGATGCAGCCAAATTATACTGAAATATGGCTATGTCAGGTTATCATGAGTGTTTGAATCTTTGAAAGATAAAATAAACATTTGAATTCTTATAGAACCCTGAAACATAGAAACATGACGGCAGGTAAAGGCAAATTGGTCCATCCAGTCTACCCATCCACAGCATTCATGCATATCACATGCTTTCTTGAATTCAGACAAAGGGCTCCTTTTACTAAGCTGTGATAGCGGTCTTAACGCACACAGAATTGCCGCACACGCTAGACGCTAATGCCAGCATTGAGCTGGTATTAGTTCTAGCTGCGTAGCACGGGTTTAGCGCGCGCTAAAAATGCTATCGCAGCTTAGTAAAAGGAGCCCAAAGTCTTTGTCTCTACCACTTCTACAGAGAGACTATTCCACGCATCTACCACCCTTTCTGTAAAAAAATATTTACTTAGATTACTTCTGAACCTATCACCTCTTAGTTTCATCTAATGTCTTCTCATTCTGGAGCTTCCTTTCAAATGAAAGAGACTCACCTCATGTGCATTTATACCACATAGTTATTTAAACATCTCTTATCATATCTTCCACCTTTCCTTCAAAGTATATTGAGATCTTTGTCTGTTCCCAGACATCTTATGAGAAAGACCACTGACCATGTGGTTGTTGCCATTTTTTTTCTGCATTCATTCAGTATGTGTGTCTGTACCATAGCACCTAGTTTATATTTTGGCATTCACATAGGCAAAATTTGAGTGGAATGTGGGTTGAGTGCACAGTGATGCACATAGTTATTGAATACTATTAACTATACACATTCTTACAAATTTAAGAATGATCATTTATACCAGCTTTATAGCCAGATCATACACAGAATATGGGTGTTCTTGGTATCTAAAGCAGGCATTCTAAAAAGAATAGTCACCTAGTTCACTTTATAAAATAGACTTGAACAAGGCATATTGTAGATGGCTATATATATGCATCATTTAGAGAATTAGTATCATAAGAACATAAGAATAGCCTTATTGGGTCAGACCAATGATCCATCTAGCCCAGTAGCCAGTCCTCAAAGTGGCCAATTCAGGTCACTAGTACCTGGCAAAAACCCAAAGAGTAGCAACATTCCATGCTACCAATCCAGGGCAGCAGTGGCTTCCTCCATGTATGTCTCAATAACAGAGTATGGATTTTTATTCCAGGAAATTGTCCAAATCTTTCTTAAAGCCAGTTTTGCTATCCGCTCTTACCACATCCTCTGGCAACATATTCCAGAGCTTAACTATTCTCTGAGTGAAAAAATATTTCCTACTATTGGTTTTAAAAGTATTTCCCTGTAACTTCAAATATCCCCTAGTCTTTGTAATTGTTGACGGAATGAAAAATCAATCTACTTGTACCCATTCTATTCAACTCTGGATTTTGAAGACTTTAATCATATTTACCCTCTCTTTTCCAAGATGAAGAGCCCAAACCTTTTTAGTTTATCCTCATATAAGAGGAGTTCCATTCCCTTTATCATCTTGGTTGCTCTTCTTTGAATCTTTTCTAGTTCTGCTATATGTTTCTTGAGAAAAGGAAACCATAATTGACCGCAATACTCCAGGTGGTCACACCATGGAGCAATACAGATGCATTATAACAGTGGTCTCAGACTCAAACCCTTTGCAGGGCCACATTTTGGATTTGTAGGTACTTGGAAGGCCTCAGAAAAAAATAGTTAATATCTTATGAAAGAAATGACAATTTTGCATGAGGTAAAACTCTTTATAGTTTATAAATCTTTCCTTTTGGCTAAGTCTTAATAATAATATTGTAATTTATAGCTAAAGAGACATATGATCAAGAAAATGTTTTATTTTACTGTTGTGATTATGATAAACATACCGAGAGCCTCAAAATAGTACCTGGCGGGCCACATGTGGCTCCCGGGCTGCAAGTTTGAGACCACTGCATTATAACATTCTTAGTCTTGTTAACCATCCCTTTTTTAATAATTCCTAGAATCTTGTTTGCTTTTTTGGCTGCCGCCACACGTTGGGCAGAAGGTTTCATCATATTGTCTACAATGACACCCAGATTTTTTTCTATCCCCCAAGGTAGACCCTAGCATCTGGTAACTTTGATTTGGGTTATTCTTCCCAATGTGCATCACTTTTCATGTGTCCACATTAAATTTCATCTGGCACTTGAACACCTAGTCTTCCACTTTCCAATTTTTCACAATCTGCATGCATTTTAACAACTTTGAACAGTTTAGTGTTATCTGTAAATGTAATCACCTCACTCATCGTTCCAATTTCAAGATAATTTATAAATATGTTAAATAGCACCAGGCCCAGTACAGATCACTGTGGCACTCTACTATTTACTCTCCTCCATTGAGAAAAATGGCCATTTAACTCTACCTTCTGTTTTCTATCAAATAACCAATTCCTAATCCACAACTGAACTTTGCCACCTATCCCACAGGAGTCTCTCATGAGGAACTTTGTCAAAAGCTTTCTGGAAATCTAGGTACACTACATCAACAGGCTCACCTTTATTCACACCTTCAAAGAAGTCAAGTAAATTGGTGAGGCAAGATCTCCTTTGGCTGAAACCATGCTGACTCTGTTCCATTAAATAATGTTTGTCTACATGTTCCACAGTTTTATTTTGTATAATTGTTTCCACTATTTTGCCCGACACTGAAGTCAGGATTATTGGTCTGTAATTTCCCAGATCTCCCCTGTAACCCTTTTTAAGAATCAGGATAACATTGGCCTCCCTCCAATCTTCAGGTACTACAGATGATTTTAGCAACAGGTTACAGATCACCAGGTCAGTGCTTTATAAGCTTTAGCAGTCCAAGTACTTCCAAAACCAACTTAAACACAAAAGTCACCAGCTAAAGAAAAAAACAGTGCTAGGGATGGGAGAATTGCCTTAGGTTTGCTTTACCATGTAGCTCAATACACAGCTCCAAAATGCCCACTCTGATAGAGGCAAACCCCTCCCTCCTAAAGGCAAGACTCAGCTTCTTAACCAATCCTTACTGCAAGGTAAAACAGCAACCCTTGCAGCCAGCAAACAGCGGTGCACAAATCATAAGAAAACAAAACAAAACCCCATATCACATAGTCCTTTTCTTCAGGACACAGACTGGTGCCCCACCCCATACAAAGTCCAAACAATTGGGGTTTTGAAACACAGGGAACTGGATTCTGTCCTCACCAACATTCCAGCACAGTGTGAAAAGAAAAATGTCCCCAAAAGAAAAACAAGTGTAGCAAAACACAATTACTTCCACACACAGCAGTGTCCTCATAGTGCTTTGTAATTACACTCGCATCCATTACTTCCAGCTCCTGGAACAAGTTTGCAGGAATCAGAACTTCCTCCACTTCCATATGTTCCTCTGGAGAAGTTGCTGCACATTCCATAGAGGAGCCAGTCTCCTCTATCTCCATAGGGACTAGGCCATTACCCTGCATGGAGCTGGAAACCTCTTCAGGGGAGAGAGACTTGTTCCTTTTCCCTAACCTCTCTAAAAGCCTAGAGATGTCTGCAGGCCCTAACCTGCCTGAGCTTGTTCTGGCAGGTTAGGACACCGGGAAAATTACTGGGTTTGCTCCAACTAGGATTAGGTTTAAAACTGGTGTTTCTAGTACTGCTATGAGAAGTGTAGTGACTGGGTAGGTTTTCCCTGTCCTCCCATTCAGAGTCAGTAATCTCATCAAGCGAGTCTATTTGATCTTGTGGTTTGGGGGTTCTGTGCATCCCCTTTTGGGTCTTTCTACCACCCTTCCTGCCAGATTTAACAGGGACCATGGCAGGCTCCAAGCCTGACTGGTCACAATATAAGATGTAGCTGTGGGGATCCCCAAGCCCTGCCAGCTGAAACTCCCAAAATCTCTCCTGCTGTGTACCTTTAAAGAGGCAATCTTCACTGGCAGCAAGTAGCAACCGATGCACACTGCTCACGTTAGCCCCAGTGTCATCCTCCTGACGTAACAGGCAGTTGTAATCAGAAGGAAGGCTGTGAGGCAGGAGCGAGCAGCATGTATTATGCTGCCGGCAAAGCTTGTCTCTTGGAAAGGTATGTGGCAGTGGCAGCTGCAGGGGACTTGAAACGCCAGAATGCCAGGGGGCCAGAATGCTTGGGCAGGAGAGGGGTGACTTGAGAGTGGGGTCAGATTGCCCAGGAAAGAGAGGGGTGGCTTGAGACAATAGAGTGCCAAGGGAACTAGATTGCCCAGACAGGAGAGGGAGAGATCTGCCCACCCAACTTGAGACTAGGCCCACCCAAAATTGGGTGTCTGGCTACACCTCTGATTCCATGCTGTTTACCCCAGGTAGGAGCAGTGGTTTTTCCTAAGTCTACCTTAACATTGTATGAACATAAGGAATAGGTAATGTTCTGCTCACTGGTTGCACATTGAAGCAAGGAGTTTAGAAAGGAAAGTATATACTGTATACATTTTCCCCTTCTAAAATCACTTCTTTTTAGACATATTCCAGCCACATCCATTTATGCAACCAGCTCTAAAATCACCTCCCTAATCTTTTTGCCTAGTGGACCAAATGTAAAATTTCATTCTATGTAATCAGTTCATCTTGACCTGTGCTAGAGAAGATTGACCCTGTCATTTTAAAAATCTCTCTTTGCAGGTCTTTTCACAAGCACGTTAGTACAGCCACATTTTAGAAAAAAAACCAGAAAGCACTTTGGGATATATTCTGTTTAGGAGCCCAATTTCTTTTTAGATGAAAGGATTAACTGATTCACACTTATTTTCAGCTTTAATGGATTCATCTTTGACAGTGCAAAAGATTACAACAATCTGTTAGTTTGGGGATATTGCTAGTTTATCATTGGTTATCCTGTTGAAATATCACAATGTCAAGAATGTTCCTGCATCTTTTATTGGATTGTGTTTAAAATTTCCAGGTGCTAGATCATGAAATATTGCATTTGTATATAAAATCCTCATAAGAAAAAGGTCATGTACGTATCTATTTCCTTTATTGTTCTAGGGAATGCAGACTTTAATTCAAAAGTCAAAGCCTTTTATATATATAATTTGCCACTGTAATAGGAAAAACAACAAAATAGCTTTGGAAATTCATATTAGATCCTATTGTCTAGTCCACCTGACAGGGAGACAGCTAATTTGTTCAATTGTGATGCTCACTAAACAAGTACATTGTGTCTCACTTCAGAACAAATCTATGCAAGAAGGAACATTTTTCTCTCATTTTTATTTATATAGCTTCCTCTGCCTTTGCAGGTGACATTCTCATCAGGATTATGTACAAAATGCAGCATCGTTAATTGGCATGTAGAGAGTCTCACTAATAAAGAAAGGTCAGAGCGAGCTATACAATCTATATAAAAAAATAAAAATAAAAACACATTATAAACACTAATTTGCCATGAAACTCGGGAGTCATTAATCCAAGCAAATGTTAAATTCAGAAATCATCACACACAATAAAATCTATTTTTCTACATATACACACACATATAGGTTGACATTTTGTAAATGGGCACCTCCTTTGGGGTGTGCTGGTGCAGTGCAGGAAGCATCTATTTTGCAATGGCAGCTGGGAGTCAAGATGGCATTATAGAATACTAGTGGAAGTTGGCATTGGCATGGCTAAAATGTATGCGCCTGCAGTTATACCAGCCGTAGACCTAGTATAATTGGGGATGTTTAAATGCAGCAAATGTATGCGTATCTGTAAGTTACGTGCATTAACCCCCACATAAAAAATGCTAAAAATTCTATGCACAATTTCATACCCAAATTGTGGGCACAATTTAATTGAATAACCAGCTAATTAGCACCAATAATTGGCTTCTTGACAAGCAATTGCTGGTGCTACTTAAAATCAATTGAAATTTATGCATGTAAATTTAAATCCCGAAGAGGTGCTAAGGATCTGCTGAGGGAAAGTAAAATTCTATTGGAATATCTTACCTGTTGGCATTCAAATTTGGGAAAGGGCAAAACTTGGGCTCCAGTAGGTTATTTCATTGTCCTTCTCTTTTACTTTTTAGTTCCGTACTCTGTTTTATCAGCAAAGTCAGTTAAGCAATGGTGTAGCCTTTAAAGTCTCTGTTAGGGTTTTTATATAAAAAGTGTTTAGTCTAGATTAATATGTATGTTAGGTTGAATTTTAGAGCATAAGCCCAGATTAGGGCACAGATAGCAGTTGAGGAAAGTCCTTATTTAGGGTTTAATTCCCACCCACCCCTTGCCTGATCTCTGATTTAACATAAGATATAGGGCCTTGGATGAATTAAAAGTCCAAAAAAGTAATTAGCTAATCTCTATTCGCTAGTAATTAGCTCTTAAGAAATAGTCTAGGAAATCTTAGGAGGGTAACCTACCAATTATATAACATTCCAAAGTAATAATAAAATTAAACACTACCATAGCCTAACATAAAACTAAACTAAACTAAATCTTAGGCTTATATACTGCATCTTCTCTATAACAGTAGAGCTTGGCACAGTTTATAAGAAATTAGAAAAGAGAACAAATACAATATGGATTTGGAATAGTAAAGAGAGAAGCAGAATTTACAACTTTGAAAATAGCCAAATTTTCAGATGTTTTCAAAATGGTTGGAAGGAGCAATCTTAGGAGACCTTAGTGCACACTTTCCAACTCCCATAGCAACTTAAAGAAATCACCAATATTAATATGCAGGCAGCAGTCCAGCAGCAAGATAGGAGCTATTCAGTCTTTTGCACTGAGTATAACAATTTTATTATCTCCCAGTTGGTAAGAGGTCTTATGTGCATGCTTGGTGCAAAGAGCTCCTAGCTCAGGGAACAGGTCCAATCTCTTGAGGCTAGAGTAGCAGACTTTGAGGAGCTGAGGGAGACACAGAGGTACATAGAGGAAACCTACAGGGAAATTGTAGAAAAGTTCTACCTCCAGTCTGGCAACCTTTGTGCTGCCTTGAAGTAGGAGGCAGGCCTGTAGACAGGGGATGCAATATCCTCTCACACTGAGGATATGTCTCCAAGGCTTCTGCTCAGGAGGTAAGGGTTAGGATGTCCATTATAGTGGGAGATTCGATCATTAGGCATGTAGCTAGCTGGCTGACTGGTGGAAGTGAGGATTGCTTGGTTACTTGCCTGCCTGGTGCAAAGGTGGCAGACCTCATGTGTCACTTAGATAATATTTTAGACAGTGTTGGGGAGGAGTCTGCTGTCTTGGTACACGTGGGTACCAATGACATAGGAAAATGTGATAGAGAAGTTCTGGAAGCCAAATGTAGGCTCTTAGGTAGCAAGTTAAAATCCAAAACCTCCAGGTTAGCTTCCTCAGAAGTGCTCCCAGTTCCACATGCAGGTCCCAAGAGACAGGCAGAGCTCTGGAGTCTCAATGCATGGATGAAGTGATGGTGCAGGGAGGATTGTTTTAGATTTGTTAGGAATGGGTGACATACTGGAGAAGGGGAAACCTATTTCGCAAAGATGGCCCCACATTAACCAGTATGAAACCAGGCTGTTGGTGTCAAAATTTAAAAAGGAGATAGATCGGCTTTTAAACTAGAAACTGGAGGAAGGCTGACATTCGCTCAAAAAAAGCATGGTTCAGAACAAGGTATCTTTAAAACATATCATCATAAAATGGAAGACAGAGCATCCCAATAGCAAGATTGTAATACAGGCCATGATAGAGCAGGGTTTTTTTTTTAAATACAAAGCAGGCTGATTTTAAAGATTGCAAATTATCCATGCCAACTGCTGAGCAAATTGTAAATAGATATTCCAGCAGACTAAGAAACAAGATGGGAGAGTTAGAATATATTGCACTAAATGAAATGATAGATATAATAGGCATCTCTGAGACCTAGTGGAAGAAAGATAACCAATGGGACACTGTCATACCAGGATACAAACTATATTGCCATGATAGGGTGGATCAAATTGGTGTAGGTGTAGCATTATTTGTTAAGAAGGGCCTTGCATCAAATGGACTGAAACTTCTACAGGAGCAGAAACACACCTTGGAAACCCTATTAGTAGAAATCCCATGTGTAAAGGGAAAAGGATAGTGATAGGAGTATATTACCTTCCATCTGGCCAGAATGAATGGACTGATGCTGAAATGTTATCAGAAATTAGGGAGGCTAACAAATTAGGTAACACAGTAATAATGGGTGATTTCTTAGAGGAAGAAATAATGGTTACTGCAGATGGTCAGACTAGATAAGCCAATTGGCCTTTATCTGCAATCATGTTTCTATGTCACCCCAATATTGACTTGTTAAATGTAACATCAGGGCGTGCTAGGAAGATAATAGTCATTGATGAAATTAAGGTCTGCTTTTTTAGATATATTAAAAGCAAGAAGCCGGGAAGAGAATCGGATGGATCGTTAGATGACCGAGGGAGGAAAGAACTTAGATGGATTTTTGAGTTAAACACTGTTATGCCAAATGGACTAAATGAAAGTAAGGAATGGATGTCAGTGGCTGCTTAAATCATTCCGGGATTATAAAGCCTATCCCTTTCTTTTATTAAGGCACACTAGCCAATTTAGCATGCGCTAAATGCTAAAGCATCCATAGAATATAATGGACGCGTTAGCATTTAGCACACGCTAATATTTAATATGTGCTAAATTGACTAGCACACCTTAATAAAAGGACCCTTATATTGTTATAGATATATGATGGTGAGTGTAGCTTTAAATAATGTCTTGGTTCTAATGGGTGAGTGAGATTGATGTCAGGGGAGTTTTCCTTATGGGAATCCGCAGCTTAACGCCATGGCCATTTTAAACAGAGTGGTGGCAACTATCAGTTGAACAAGCATCTGGGTTAAAAACCTTGAGGTAAAGGGAAGTTATTTTTTTTGCAAATCATTTTTATTAAAGTCAACCAGAGGAACACATAGGATACATAATAAACAGATGCATAACAGATGCAAAACAGGAGCACAACAGAAGCGGCTGGGAATAATACAAAAAAGTACCAGCAGCATAGGAGATATTAACAACATGACAACCATATAGAATAAAGAGAAAAGAAGAGGGGATGCCCAAGATCTTCCGTCCAGACTAAACCACAAGATCAAGGGCACCAATCGAAGATCATAGCTCCCCCTTCAGGCTAAGAGGAGGAAAGCAGAAATGAATAAAAAGCTCCAGACCGCTGTCTTGGGATAATCCATCCGCTAAATATCCTGGCTCCCCTAGTGACCCCACAAAGTTGTTGTTTTTTATGTATGGATATCTCTGCCCTAGTGATCCCCAATGCAAGGGGCAACAGCCACACCATACGACACAACCAGACAATCAGTCCATCAAGCACATCACTAACACTCCCCATTCAAACCCCCTCCCCCCTTCCCCTCCCCCATGTTGGGAGACTAGAGGTAGCCGCATGAATGCTTCCCATAAAGCCGTTTATGATAACAAGACTCAAACCTTGCCAGCTCAGACATCTGAGTGAGCCAGCATTCCAGGGGGGATAGTCCCGTCCTGGGACGTTTCTGCATTCCTTCCTGGAGTGTCCTGAGCTATCCTTATGGAACTCTTCCTTTGCGCAGCTTTCTTTGCTTTTGCAGCGTGACTTGGAATGGGATTACAAAACGCTTCTTCTGGGCGATCAAACCTTGCTGGAAGCACAGGGCTTCACTGTACCTCAGCGGCGCTTTATTTATTTAACCCTGTTAACAGTTAAACAAACCATTTTACAGTAGGGGAAGTTATTTTAAAGAAACTAAAGTTCATATGTTAAACTGAAGTGGGGTTTTGATTTTAACATATACACTTCTGTTGCAGCTTGATTATCTATATCACCACCCCCAACCCTAAGGAAGGGCATTGAAATGCATCGGAAGGGGTGTAGCTGCAAGAAAGCTAAGTTATAAATTAATCTCATGCTATATATAAGTAAAGATTCAAATGAACATAATACAGCAAATTTTAAAATTTTCAGTAAAAAATATACAAAAAATAAGGCTCAATGAAGAGTGGAGTCTTCAGGAGTTTTGCTACTTGGAAGACTAGCTGAGGAGCCTTGTAGTAATAAGTACTGTTCTGTATACTTTATTAGATCAGCTAATAAGAAAATTGAGGGTTTGTTCAAAAAAAATATATGTGGGATGTTTACTTATTGATTTCTATCAACTAGCCATATATGAGAATAATTGCCTATACAGCATGCTGTGCTCTAGACTTGACTGGCACCAATTTGGTGAGTTATATGGTGTTTTATTCCCTTTTAAGCAGAGGTTTTGCTCTTTGAACATTTTTTTAAACAATGTTGTATAATTGGAGCTATTTGTCATGCTATGCATTTGTTTTTAGTAACTGCTAGTTATATGAAATCAGCCAGCTATTGCCAGATTAATGAAATATTAGATTAGTATTTTCTGAGAATGTACTGTAAAAGTTTTTATACTTATCAGAAACTTATTTTTAACAAGAGACTCATCAGTTTGCAAATGAAAGTGGTTTTAATTGTGTTGGAAAACATGATTTTATAATAATAATAATAATAATAACTTTATTCTTGAATATCGCCATACCCAGTGAGTTCTAGGCGGTTCACATTAGTTAAACATGGATTACATGCAGTTAAGAATTAGTTGAACAGATTTACATTAATTAAACATAGTTACATGCATAGTTACATGCGGTTCACATTAATTAAACATAGTTATATGCAGTTAAGTAATAATTGAACAGAATTGCATAGAGTTAGGTGTTAAATTGAGCAGGGATGCAGGCAACGGAGAAGATGAAATTGGGGAGTAGGATAAGGTGGATCAGGGGGTGGGGTATGGGGCAAGATGAAAAAAAGGGGGGGAGGGAGGTGATTCTTTGAGGAGGGGGCAATTAAGTGTTGTGGCGTTGGAAGAAGTGTGTTTTGAGTAATTTACTAAAGCTGAGGTAGGTTGGAGCCTCGAGGATTAATTGGGCTATCCATGGGTTTAGCTTGGCGGCCTGGAAGGCGAGGGTTTTGTCGAAGAATTTATTAGAGTGACAGAGTTTTAGGGAGGGGAAAGCAAATAGCTGGATTCTGCGGGAGTTCTTGTTTCTGTGATTCAGGATGAAGTGTGGGTTGATGTAGTTTGGAGCTAGGCCGAAAACTGTTTTGTAGCAAAAACAGGCGAATTTAAATAGTTGGGGTTTTTTAAAGTATAGTTTTTTTGAGCTTGTTAGTTTAGGAGGTAGTCTCATGTTTAAATAATAGGTCTATTTGAATATGACCTCTAACCCCCTGATACTTTTATAATAGGTCAGAGCTTTCAACAGCTGTGTTTGATCTCCTTCAAAGCTTGCTGTGCTCTATACTTGACTGGCAACACCTTGGAGAGCTACATGTTATTTTATCCCTGTTTAAACTGAAGTTTTATTCTTTGAACTGTTTTATAACAATGTTTGTTTTTTGAACAATGTTGTGTAATTGGCATAATTGCCATTATTTTTACAATGTTGTGTATTTGGCATTATTTTAGTAACTGCCAGATAAATGAAAACCAGCCAGTTGTTGCCAGATTAATGAGATCTTGGATTAGCATTCTCTGGGTATGTAAACATTTTTATACTGATCAGCAAAGGATTATGTGCATAATGATGTAATGACCTTTATATCATAATTGATATTTTAAGTAGAACTTTTGTGGGTTTTTTATCCATATAGTAATTTATTTAATTATTTTACAGTGTGATTCAGCCCCTGATGCAGCCCCAAGAGGGTTGAAACATGACCATGTTGGGCTAATAGGAGTGTTTTAATAAATAATGTTTAGATTTTCATCACTGTGATCTGCTGAATTTTTGTTCAGACTAGTCCTAACTAAAGCCATACACATAGAACACTCAATTGCATTTCCAAGACATTCTGCACTGCCCTCTTGCTCCTTTGGTTTGAGTAGGTCGAACATGTGTCAATGAGAGGAAAAACTACTTAACACATATACTCAATGAGGGCAACTTTCAAAGTCATTTACCTAGGTAAATTGATTCAGAAAATCACTCAGGGCTCCTTTTACGGTAGCCGAAAAACTACCACCTGCTCAAGAGGAGGTGTATCGGCTAGCGCGGCCGGCAAATTAGTGCACACTATTACGTGCGTTAAACCGCTAACGCGGCTTCGTAAAAGGAGCCCTCAGTGTAGCTAAAAGAAAGTATGGACTGCCATAATATGCATACTTTTCGCTGAACTGAGGGGAGGTGGTCTCCAGGGTTTTGTTTGGGGTGGGATTATATAATAGCATATAAAAAATGTATTTTCAAGTCCATATGCTTTTCATAGACATTTTAACCACAGGTGCAAACATCTGCAGGTGTTTTCTGCAATCCCTTCGCTGAGAATCATAGGCACAAGACGTAATGATATGTTCTCCGTGAAAGCCCCTACATTGTGGAACTCCCTTCCAAATTTTATTAAAAATGAAACAGACCTAGTCTCTTTTAAGAAAATTTTAAAAACATACTTATTTCAAGATGCATTTGATGCATGAAAAGTAACATTTCAGGTTTCTGCATTCTTCTTATTTTATCATAACCCATCACTACCCAATGTGCTTTCCGTTTGATGTTAAATTCTAATATATAAAAAATTGTAATTTTCTCCCTCCTTCCCACCCCTTCCTGTCTGTCCAATTTTGTCTGTCTTTTGTTTAAATTTTGTAAACTAAATGTATTACCACATTCTGATGGTTTTTAAAACTGTACATCGCTTAGATATTGTTATAAGCGATTCATCAAATGAATATTAAACTTGAAACTTGAACTTGAAACTTTTGTATGCCTGGCAGTTTTCAAAGGGGACACAAGCAAAGATTTTTTTCCATTGAAAATTAAGTAAATGGCTTCAGGGTATTTTTAATTTAAATGTATTATTGTTTAATTAGCATTGATTGACTATGGGTTTTCTTTTAAAATATGACCTTCAAATTACGAGAACATATTAAACTAGGGTTGGAATGTTTTTGCAGGAATATGACTATATTGCTAAATCTATGATCTTACCTTTGCCACACCATAACAAGTTGGCTATGATTCACTAGTTTTCAATTCTATTGACCTGTTGCTGAGCTTCTTCAACAGCTTCATTCATTTCTTCTGAATTGGCTTTCTTTTTTTCTTTGTAATTATAATTGATTTTGTTTCTGCATAGTTCTTTTGACATAGTGCATTTTGTTCAGTGTTATTTGAAAATCGTTAAGAACCGGAGCAGGATATTCCATTTGACTTTCTTATGAGTTTCTGAACAGAATCAAAATCTGGTCTATCTACTCTTTTCTGCTTACAGTTTTTTCTCTCATTCCTATAGTTATTGTTATTTCTAGAGCTTTATAAATTAAGATCTTAAACAAATAAAACTGAACGAGTCCAAAACTAAACTTCTCTGGCTCGGTCCAAAATTAGAACAGCTGCCCACCCTCTTCGCACTGCCCTCTGGCGCCACACTGCAGTTTGAGTTCTCAAGCAAAGTTCTAGGCATCATCATCGACTCTTCTCTTTCCTTCAACGACCACCTCAACTCCCTGGTAAAATCATGCTTTTTCTGCCTCCACATGCTGAGGAAAGTGAGATCCTGCTTAAGCCAACAACATTTTGCCGTCCTTGTTCAATCCATCATCCTTTCCAAACTAGACTATTGTAATTCCATCTACCTAAGTCTAACTAAAAAAAAGTCTTCAAAGACTTCAACTAATTCAGAACACTGTGGCCAAGTTGATCTTTGCAAAATGCAAATTTGACCATGTTTCCCCACTTTTGTCTAAACTCCACTGGCTCCCAATAATTTCCAGGGTTCATTTTAAATGCTCCTGCCTAGCTTTTAAAATCCTACACGGCATCCTCCCTCGAGTCCTGACAACACCAGGCCCACCCAAAAACTTAAACTATCTTTCACCTCACTAAAAGGTATCCTCTATGCGGGAAAATTGGGAAAATCTCTCTTCTTCAGAATCACAGGGCTTTGGAATAATCTTACTACCCCACTACAGAATCAGGTCTCCTTCCAACTATTCCGCAAGCACCTGAAAACTAGGCTTTTCACAAAAATGTAATGCTCTCCTCCCCCCCCCCCCCATACTCAACCACCTAACCCAATGTGTTATACCTTCCTTTATTAAGCTCTTGTAAACTGTGCCGAGCTCTATATTCATGGAGAGGATGCGGTATATAAACTTAAGGCTTAGTTTAGTTTAGTTTAAACAACTAACTGTTGTTTTGTATGATTGTGTATCTCAGCCCACAGACAGATTTATCCCCTAAATAGAAATATAGAAACATGATGGCAGATAAAGGCCAACTGGCCCATCTTGTCTGCCCATCCGCAGTAACCATTATCTCTTTCTCTCTCCAAGAGATCCCACATGCCTATCCCAGGCCCTTTTGAATTCAGACACAGTCTCTGTTTCCACCACCTCTTCTGGGAGACTGTTCCATGCATCTACCATCCTTTCTGTAAAAAAGTATTTCCTTAGATTACTTCGAAGCCTATCGCCTCTTAACTTCATCCTATGCCCTCTTATTCCAGAGCTTCCATTCAAATGAAAGAGACTCGTCTCATGTGCATTTACATTACATAGGTATTTAAATGTCTCTATCATATTTCCCCTCTCCCACCTTTCCTCCAAAGTATACAGAGTGAGAATTTTAACTCCGTCCCCATACACCTTATGATGAAGACCACATACCAAGAATCTTTCAAAAAGTGTACATTTATTTATTTATTTGGTTCATTTTAAATCCTGCCTTCCCCATCAAGCTCAGAATGGGTTACAAGTATACTTATATTATGTACTTTTGCAATGTATGCACTTAGGCCCAGATTCTATAAAAGATACCTAAACTTAGGTGCCTAGATCTGCATGCCTAGCCAATCTAGGTGCCTAACTTAGGGCTCCTTTTACTAAACAACACTAAAGGTTTTTAATGCCGGCTGGCAAGGTAAATGCACCGACGCTCATAGAATTCCTAAGAGCATTACAGCATTCATCTCGCCGGCCCAGGTTTAAACCTCTAGCACCACTTAACAAGCACTGATAACAAGCAATTAACCTCATAACTAGCTTCAATTAAAATGAATTGGGTGGTAGGCACCTAACTCAGTAGGCGCCTAGTCCAGAGTGTGATTAAAGGGAAGATTAGGGGCATGTTAGGCATGTAGAAGCCTGTTTTGGATTTAGGAATAAATAGGGTTCACCTAAGGCTAGGACGCCTTCTGGCACCTATGTCCGCTTTAGGTGTGATTCTGTAACTCGTGTCTAACTTAAGATTGACATGTGCTAAGCTATGCATTCCTCAGCAACTATGTTTTAGCCATTGTTTATAGAATCGGATATTTAGGATTTAGTTCTGTAAATAAGATGTCAGCATATGAGTATACATGGCAAATACATGTGGCATATGTACCTATTACTGTGTTTCCCCCAAAATAAGACACTGTCATATTAACTTTGGGCCCAAGAAAGGCAGTAGGTCTTATTTTTGGAGATGTCTTCTTTTTTTTTATATGTACAATGATCATCTCTCCCTTCCTCCACCCCAATTCTTCCTATTTCCTTTCTCTCCCCCACATGTGCAGCATCTTTCCTCCCCTCTTACCCATCCCCTTGAGCAATGTATTCTATCCCTCCCTCCCATCCCTTGTATAGCAGAACCTTTGTAGCTTGTATCCCTCCCTCCCCCTCGCCGCTGCTGCCACTGTGCACCCCCCTCCCCTCGCCAACCCTTCCATCTCTCCCGCCGACCGTGAGACTAAAATACTGTACCTTGTAACAAATGGCAGCATTGCAGCAATGTAGACAGGCTGCTTCGCAGCCTTCTCCTGCCTGGGCGTGAGTGCCGGGATGCTGATGACATCATCAGTGATGCACCGGAGGAATGCCTGAGCAGGAAGGCCACAAAACAGCCTATCTACATTGCTGCAATGCTGCCATTTGTTACAAGGTACAGTATTTTAGTCTCAAGGTCAGTGGGAGAGATAGAATGGTTGCGGGGGGGGATGGTGGCGAGGGGGGGAGAAGTGTGGGGAAGTGCTGCTGCCAGCAACTAGGGCTTATTTTCGGGGATAGGGCTTATATTAAGACCTACCCCGAAAATCATGCTAGTGCTTATTTTGGGGGAAACACGGTAGCTTGCTTATAAACCTATGCCAGAAATCTGGCTATGAGCTATTCTGTAACTACACACACAGCTTTGATAGCATGTAGTTTGCAGGTGAGCCTGGATGGAGTCCAGTGAAACATGGATGGAGTTTGCACTTCTATGTATAACTCATAGCATACACAGTGGTATACACTCCTCTTTCTAATCTCACCCCATGTGCTGGTGTGCAGCTGCAGGACTGCCGTTGTATGCTGTCGCACACACTGACCACCGCTAAAAAACGCTGCTCGCAGGCGGCCCAATGCTATTGCGCTCCACACCCCCCTCCGGCTGATCTCAGACGCCACAGCAGCCAAGTTGAACACAGCGCCTACTTCAGAAGGCCTGGATGTCGGCCTGGGAGGAGAAATGAGGTAAGACGACCACTCGCTCTCGTAGCCTGTAGGGAAAAGGGGGTCTGAGAGGATTTCTCCTACCTAGCGTGCCTCCCGTCTCCCGCCTCCTGGCGCCCCCATTGGCCTACCCCTTCTCCCTGTGACCCCCCTTTTTCCCTAGCCTGCCTCAATTCCCAACCCGCTCCTACCCCTCTCCTCCCCCAGCCCTCGTCGGCCTGTCCTCGGATGTTTTGTCGCCGCTGCCCACCCCGCATGGGGGGTTAGGGCGCTCTACCTTTACTTTGATAATAAAGAGAGTAAAATTGGTAAGCCTTACAAACTCTTCGGTTGGCAACAAGTGGGATTTATCTAGAAATTTAGTAGCAGATACCCACTGACCACGTGATTAATTGTTAGGTATATTTAAAATGTAATCACATGAATTCCCTAGAGTTAATTTCAAAATCAGAATTACATTCATCCTTTAGGAAATTTACTGGTCTTCCCAAGGAAAAGTATGCACATACTTTTTACACATTTGCACAATTATAAAATCACCCCTAATATGTTTACAGCCCCTAGAGGTCCACTCATACACTCAAATATCTAGGGTCTTTGGGATTACCAGCATAGACTCACCCCCTCTTCTACGAAACCGCGCTAGCGGTTTTTAGCAAAGAGAGCCATGCTGAATGGTCCGCACTGCTCCCGATGCTCATAGGAACTCAATAAGCATTGGGAGCAGCATGTGCCATTCAACGCGGCTCTCTGTGCTAAAAACCGCTAGCGCGGTTTCATAGAAGAGGGGGTTAATGGCTATAAACTTTCTAGCAAAATAAACATTTACAATCTCATAGGAGCATAGATGCAGCTTACTTGACTGGAGTTTCTATTCATATACTGTACACAAGCTGAGTACTTGCTGATACAGGATGCAGGTCACTTTTTAGGTAGGGCAACATACTGCAATCCATTTAGCAGGTATACTGAAGTTTGTGAGGAATGAAACACCTCGGTATTCAAATCTTTTATGGCATTTACTGCAATTTATCAACAAAATGAAAAGAAACAGAAACAGTCCATTAGTTAGTATGTGTGCAGCAACTCTTCATAATTAAAGAAGGCAAAGCAAGGATCATAAATATTTTTAGCAACAAAGCAGAATTTAGAAGATATTTTCCAGCATAATGACAGTATTTATGTATCTGAACCAGCGAGGTTTTTCAACAGGCTTTGAAAGGACATACTTTATAACCAGTCATCTGGACTGGGGATTATATACAGTTTGAAAGCTGCATTAAGAAATTCTTCAAAAAGAGTAATGTTTCACAAGTCTGGTTGAGTCTGGTTTTTCACGCCTACAGAGTTCCAAAATGTTTTCTTTTTATTCTGGCAAATTGTCTGTAATCAACTGTGGTATATTCTGTTCCATAGTATGCTTGAAAAATTCATCCCATCCTCCCTTATGTATAAAAGAAAATAAAACACTAAGTACTTTATGATCATATTTTGAATATAAGAACATAAGCATTGCCTCTGCCGGGTCAGACTGCTGGGTCCATCATGCCCAGCAGTCCGCTCCCGCGGCGGCCCCCCCCAGGTCCATTACCTGTAAGTGATCTTTTATTTAAAACATGTTATTCCCTAACTGTTAAATATCCAGTATAGTAACCCTCTAACTATACTCTTCAATTCACTTTTCCTTCAGGAAATCATCTAACCCCATTTTGAAACCCGTAATCGTACTCTGCCCTACCACCTCCTTTGGGTTTTTTTTTAAAGGTATATTTGGGTCAGCTATGTGCACTGATAATAGGTTATTTCACTGGTCCTGGAGATGACTTGTGCTTAGGTGACCCTATGATTCTTTGAGGCATTTTTACTAAAGCTTAGCATCCACTAACAGACCCCTCTTTTACAAAACCACGCTAGCGTCTCTAATCACTAGCCACAGCAGTACCAGCTCTGATGCTCACAGAATTCCTATGAGCGTCGGAGCTGTTAACAGCAATAAATAAAATAAAAAATGCTTTGTAACAGGGGGGGGGTTAAGTATTAGAGTACACTAAATGCTAAGGGCTTCTTAGTATTTAGCATGTACTAATTCTGTTAATGTGCACTATACTAAAAGGGCCCCTTAGTAGAATTAGTAATAAGGGTCAAACAGGGACCACATTCTTGAAATATATATTACAATGTATTTATGATATAGATATATATATATTGATATAGGAAAGCAGTTACAAAACTTAGTAGTAGAATATTATAGAAACCTAGAAATGACAGCAGATAAAGGCAATATGGCCCATCCATATCATCTGCTATTTCTTCATTCCCTATGAGATCCCAGAGGCACATGGGATCTTTTAAGGGAGAAAGAGATAGCAGATGATATGTATGGGCAAACTGGATGGGCCATATTGTCATTTTCTAGGTTTCTATAATACTGTATGTATTTTGCTGCTAAGTTTTGTAACTGCTTTCTTGAATTAGACCCAGTCCTCATCTCTACCACATCCACCTGGTGTTTGTTCCAAGCATCTACCACCCTTTCCATAAGGAAGTACAAGGGTGGTATGAAAAGTCTGGTAAAAAAAACAAAAAAAAAACAAAAAAAACATGTTAAACAAATATTTTAAAAAATTTGGCAAAACCTATTTTTCCGATGGGATGAAAAAATTGGACACTCGCTGGAATAAAAATAACCTTTTTTTTAAAAAAATATTTGTTTAACTTGTTTTTTTTACTAAACTTTTCAAATAACCCTCGTACTGTATTTCCTTAGATTACTTTTGAGCCTATCCCCCTTCAATTTCATCTTATGCACACTTGTTCCAGAGCTTCCTTTCAGATCTGCCTTTTGTGCATTTATGCAATACAATTTCTCCAAAAGAACAGCTAAGGATACTTCAAAAGACACTAAAAAAAAAAACAGTAAAGGTCAATAGGTTCTTTGAGAGGTTCAACCTTGTAACTCCGCACTTGAGTGAAAGAACCATGTATAACGTGATATAAATTAAATCATAACAATTATTGTGAAACGGGGTGTCCTCAGTGTAAGAGGTCAGCGAAGGGAGAAAATTCTCCAGCGCTTTACACAGCAAGGCATAGGTTAACCAACCTCTGCCTGGTTATAAGGTGGTGTAGGAACGCTGCCCCCCTTATTTGACTGCATGCCAATGGACAAATCTTCAAGCTAAGTCTGAGTTTATATCCTAGGAGCTGGCTGGGGGGGTTCTCACAGCGGTTTTTCCTATCTCATTTTGCACTTTTGTGATTGATAAATTATGTATCACTGTTTAAGTTATTACACAAATTAATTTGAGCACACGTGAGGTGTCCTATGATGGTGTGCCTTGGTTAACCTGTGCCTTGATGTGTAAAGCGCTGGAGAATTTTCTTCCTTCGCTGACCTCTTACACTGAGGACACCCCGTTTCACAATAATTGTTATGAATTAATATATATCACATTTTACGTGGTTCTTTCACTCAAGTGCGGAGTTACAAGGTTGAACCTCTCAGAGAACCTATTGACCTTTACTGCTTTTTTTGAGTGTCTTTTGTGCATTTATGCCATGGACATATTTAAATGTCTCAATCATATCCCCTCTCTCTCACCTTTCTTCCAAAGTATATATATTAAGGTCTATAAGTCTGTCTCTATATGCTTTATGATGAAACCCACTGGCCATTTTAGTAGCCTCCCTCTGGACTGACTTTATCCTGGTCATATCTTTATGAAGGTACGGTCTCTAGAACTGCACACAGTTCTCTAAATGTGGTCTCGCCAGTGACTTATACTTATACTCCTTTGTCCTGCTGGCAATTTCTTTCCCTATGAACCTAAGCATACTTCTGTCTTTGGACATCATCCTTTCTACCTGTTTGGCATGGCTCACTGTAGCGGTGAAGGAAGCGATCAGAGACAAGAAGACTTCGTTTAAGGAACGGAAAAGGTCAAAAATGGATGAAAACTGGAAAAAGCACAAACAGCATCAACGCAGGTGCCATAATGTGCTATAAAAGGGGCCAAAAGAAACTACAAGGAAAAAATAGCCAAGGAGGCAAAAAACTTCAAGCCGTTCTTTCGATATATTAAGGGGAAACGACCCGTGAAGGAAGCGGTGGGACCGTTGGATGACCATGGAATAAAGGGAGTGCTAAAGAAAGACAAAGCCATCACTGACAACTGAATACATTTTTTGCATACGTATTTACCGAAGAGAATATACACGATGGACCACTGGTCTGACCCAGCAGTGGCAACTCTTATGTTCTTATCCTCCAAGTCTCATTCTTCTTTCGAGCACAGAAGTGCATCACTGACTTCATCACTTGACTTGTTTGATGCATTTTAAGCTATGTAACCATTTGTTATAAGAACATAAGAAGTTGCTGCTGCTGGGTCAGACCAGTAGTCTGCTCCTGTGGCAGCCTCCAGGTCAAAGACCAGCCTTAGACCAGCCCTACATGCATAAGTTCCGGTTCAGCAGGAACTTGTCTAACTTTGTCTTGAATCCCTGGAGAGTGCTTTCCCCTATAACAGCTTCCGGAAGAGTGTTCCAGTTTTCCACCACTCTCTGGGTGAAGAAGAACTTTCTTACGTTTGTACAGAATCTATCCCCTTTTAACTTTAGAGAGTGCCCTCTCGTTCTCCCTACCTTGAAGAGGGTGAACAACCTGTCTTTATCTACTAAGTCTATTCCCTTCAGTATCTTGAATGTGTCTATCATGTCCCCTCTCAGTCTCCTCTTTTCAAGGGAGAAGAGGCCCAGTTTCTCTAATCTCTAATCCAGCCCCTTTTCTATTTTAGTTGCTCTTCTCTGGACCCTTTCAAGTAGTACCGTGTTCTTCTTCATGTATGGTGACCAGTGCTGGAGGCAGTATTCCAGATGAGGCCTGGTATAGCAGCATGATATGCTTCTCTGATCTGTTCGTGATCCCCTTCTTAATCATTCTTAGCATTCTGTTTGCCCTTTTCGCCACCACTGCGCATTGCGTGGATGGCTTTATCAATTTGTCGACCAGTACTCCCAAGTTTCTTTCCTGGGGGGTCTCTCCAAGTACCGCCCCAGACATCCTGTATTCGTGTATAAGATTATCTTATTTAATTTTCCATTCTGCTGTCATATGTTCAGTTACTGTACATGTACTGTATATTTGATGAAGATGTGCCTTTAAATAAATTTCAGTCCAGAGAAATTGGCAATGATGATGTATTGTGCTCGCATGGCTGGATGATATTAAATTATAATAATAGATTCTGTTATATTACTATTAGTTTTACTTTTATTTCTATAATTAGCCCTGAAGAGGGATGTTTTTCCCTGTCTACTGCTTTCAATATTTAATTGGTCAGCCTTTGCTCTTGCGGACAAGCCAACATCTTTTGGGCATAGAGTGGACCAGCTTCACCAGTTGCTCATGGGTGATAATCCTATTCCAAGCTTCAATCAATGACACAATCAGCTCTTGCTTTGTTGTTGGCTGGGTTTTTAAAAAAAATATATATATATTTCCAGTGACAGTTTCTCAATTGGACTGAGATCTGGTGACTGAGCAGGTCAATCAGTTGTCTTCACTCCCTTCTTTCTCATCCATTCGAGTACAGTTTTTGCTCGATGACATGGTGCATTATCATCTTGAAAGAAGTAATCACCAGGAAACAAGTTCTCTGCTGAAGGCAACATGCGTTTCTGCGGGATTTCAGTGTACTTCACTCCGGGGGGGGGGGGGGTGACGGTCCGCCCCGGGTGCACGCCCCAAGGGGGTGCACAGAAGACAGCTGAACGGAGATGATGGGGGACCCGCGGGATTAAATACAACTGGAGCTGTAAGGCTCATCTTGTGTTCCTACCTGCCCTGCCGTGCACACTTAGCCAACCGGAAGTCTTCCCGATGTCAGCGCTGATGTCGGAGGGAGGGAGGGCTTTGCTTAAGCCCTCCCTCCGACATCAGCGCTGACATCGGGGAAGGCTTCCAGTTGGCTATGTGTGCGCGGCAGAGCAGGTAGGAACACAAGACGAGCCTCGCGACTCCAGTTGTATTTGGCTGAGAAAGTTGCTAAGATGAGGGCTAGGAGGCAAACGCGGAACACAAAAGGAGGGAGGGAGTGCATTTTTGGACACAGAAGGCATGGGAGAGAGGAAGGGAGGGAAAGAGATGCTGAGGTGAGGGAGGGAATGCATTTTTGGACACAGAAGGCATGGGAGAGAGGAAGGGAGGGAAAGAGATGCTGAGGTGGGGGAGGGAATGCGTTTTTGCTGAGGTGGGGGAGGGAATGTGTTTTTGGACACAGAAGGCATGGTAGAGAGGAAGGGAGGGAAAGAGATGCTGAGGTGGGGGAGGGAATGCATTTTTGGACACAGAAGGCATGGACTTGGGAGAGAGGAAGGAAGGGAAAGAGATGGTTGTGTACACGGGGAATGGAAGAAAGGAGAATTTTTGGTCATAGGGAGGGAGTGAGGTACAGACAGTGGCATACTGGGGTGGGGGTAGGGCGGTCCACCCCAGGTTTACGCCCCAGCGGGGTGCATAGCTGGCCACCCTCCAGTGTTCTCTCTAGGCCGGCAAACTGCGGCTCTTTAGCCACTTGAGTGCTACCGCCACCATCGGGAACAGGCCAGCTCCGAGTTCTCCCTGCTTTTCCCTGTGGGGCTGACCGACTCTCGCCATCCGCGTCAATTCAGATGTCAGAGAGGACGTTCTGGGCCAGCCAGTCACTGCCTGGCTGGACCAGAACGTCCTCTCCGATGTTAGAATTGACGTCGGGCGGTGAGAGTTGGTCGGCCCCGTGGGGAAGAGAAGCAGGGGGAACTCGGTGCCGGCCTGTTCTCGATGGTGGCAGTGGCAACCTATTCCCCAGCGGCGGTGGCACCATTTTCCCAATGGTGGTGGCATGGGGGAGGGGAGGGCAGGGAGAAAGAAAGAAAGGGGGCAGGGTGAAACAAAGAAAAATGAGGCACGGAGAGAGAGAGAGAGAAAGACAGACATACAGAACGAAAGAGGGCATGGAGAGAGAAAGAAGGGGGCAGGGTAAATCAAAGAAAGAAATAGGGCACGGAGAGAGAGAGAAAGACAGACATACAGAAAGAAAGGGGGTATGGAGAGAGAGAAAAAGAAAGAAGGGGGCAGGGTGAAACAAAGAAAAATTTTGGGGAGGGAATGAGGTCTGGAGCATACAGGAGGCTGAAAGCATACAGGAGGCTGAAAGAAGGGAAGAAATATTGGATGCACAGTCAGAAGAATAAAGTGCAACCAGAGACTGATGAAATTACCAAAGGTAGGAAAAATGATTTTATTTTCAATTTAGTGATCAAAATGTGTCTGTTTTGAGAATTTATATATGCTGTCTATATTTTGCACTATGGCTCCCTTTTACTAAACCGCAATAGCGGTTTTTAGCGCAGGGAGCCTATGAGTGTCGAGAGCAGCGTGGGGCATTCAGCGCAGCTCCCTGCGCTAAAAACCACTATCGCGGTTTAGTAGAAAGGGAGGGGGTATATTTGTCTATTTTTGTATAGTTGTTACTGAGGTGACATTGCATAAAGTCATCTGCCTTGACCTCTTTGAAAACCCGCGGAATATAAATGATAATTAACATTTTCTCTGCGTACAGTGTGCTTTGTGTTTTTAAAATTTTATTGTTGGAAGATCATTTTGACTTGGCCACAAAGGTAAGGGGGAGGGAGGGGAGCTGCTGAAAGACATCTAGTAATCCTTGCAGGCTTGACTGTGCAGGGAATTATTTTTGTAAAATCATGTTTTGTTATGTGACTGGCATTATTTAGACTTTAATTTCTATGAATGAATAGAATGAAAATGATATAAATTACTTGCTTGTTTTTATATGCGTGTGCTGAAGGAAAGTGGAGAGAGAGTGGGCTGAGGACGCTGAAGGAAAATGGGGAAGAGAGAATGGGGAGAAGACGCTGATTTATAAATTGACAATTGTACAGAATATTGTTTCTTTTTTATATTCATCCATAGCTGCATGTTAATGATGTGCTTATATGCATTTATTTATCATCATAACATATACATCATCATTAACATGCAGCTGTGGATGTGTAAGGACAGGCTGAGGAGGATGGATGGGAATGAAGGAAGGTGCACATATCAACATATCGTACATTTTTAACATGCATGATGCAGCTATAGGCAAGCAGAGGAGGATGGGATCATACAGATGTGTATGTTCAGATATGCGCTCAGATGTGTAGTTTTTTCTGATATATTTATTAAGCTTACATTATTTATAAAAACACATTTAATACTTGTTACAAAAAATATTGTGCAATTGTGATCTACTTCTGGCCTACAAAGGTCAAAAGAAATCCTTAACTGAGATTTTACATTCAAAAGTGAATTATAGCTACTAGCACTATTATTTATTAGTTATTTATTATGCAGATGTTTGTTAGTTTGTTATTAGTTCAGTATTAGACATATGTTAGTTTAGAATAGATAGGTATAGATTAGTTTAGTTTAGGTTTGGTTAGGGCCCTGCTGAAAGAGTCTACCTTGACGTGGTTGCAGGCTTACAAATCTTTTGGTCAAAGAGTGCGGCAACAGAGAAAAGTATGTGTGTATTCGGCCCATGGAAAAAGGGGGGGGTTGGGGGGAAGGGGTGCGTAGGGGGCCCAATAGGATTGCTCAGTAAGGGGCCCAGAAATTTCTGATGGCGGCCCTGCACATACTTAAACCTGATTTTCAGCAAAAACACAAAGGAGATATGTGATGCTCAAATTAGTTATATGGGAGCTGATAGTCTACCTCCCTATAACGAACAGATCTTTCACCTATTTCCCATTACCACATTTCTATCCTCTGTACTAGTGCTGCCTGATTCAGGGAAAAAATTTTATTCGATTTGATTCACCCTGTTGAATCAATTTTTTTATTCTGTTTTGTTTTCAATGACACAGCTTTTTAAGTTTATGTAAACATTTTAAACATTTTATTTAATCAAGGCAATATCATGTCATTCAATTTATAACATGAGTGTCTATGTGGCTTATATATTGGTCTGACCCAGTATGGCTGTCTTTATGTACTTATTTTTCTCTTAAAGTGCTCTCTTCCATTTTTCTTTTTTCTGCATCTATCCCTTAATGTAACTCTGGCTTTATTACTTTTCTCTTTAATCTAATCAACTTTCTATCTCCTTTTCTTATCCCCAAGCTTTCACATTCCCATCTTCCTATTCCCTTGTATCTGTTCCCCATTACAACATTTCTAACCTCTGTACTCATTCTCCTCTCACTCATCTCTTTCACAGCTCTCCCACATGGATCCCCGTTTTAAGCATCATCTTTCTTGTCATTTACTCTACCCTTGTAACCCAGCATTTTCTTACTCTCTTTCTTTCTTTCTCTCTCTCTCTCTCTTCCTCCCTCCTACAAGTCCAACATCTCTCCATTTTTGCTCTTCTACCCCTTCTCCCGAGTCTGACATCTCTCCCTCCCTCCCTCCCCCTTATGACCCCAAGTCCATATCCCTTCCACCTTTCATGCTTCTCTTCCCCTCTGATATCTCTTGAATTGTTCATCTCTCCACCAAGTCCATCTCTCTCTTTCTTCCCATTTTCCTCTCCACCAAGTCCATCTATCCCTCTCCCCCTTTCACACCCTCTCCCATCTCTCCCTGACCCCCTTTCACCCCTTTTGCCATCTCTTCCTTTCTTGCCCCCTCTATCCTTCCTAAAGTCTATCTCTACCTGTCCCCCTTCTAGCCCCCCTATCCTCCCCATCCATCTCCCAAATCTGATATCTCTCCCTCCCTCACCCCATCCCTGAGTCTATCTTTCCCTCTTTTCCTCACTTGAGTCCAACATCTCTCCCTTCTCCCACTCCCTCCCCCAAGTCCAATATCTATCTTCAGGTGGCATCTTGCTGCCGGCCAGCCTAGGTGCTGGTTGGCTCTCTCCGCCGCATCTAATGCACTTTCACCCTTCCCCTTTCTTTTTCCCATGCTATCCCTCCCACCACCCCCATCACCCTGCATACGCCTTTAATTTTCTGTAAAAGTTGCCGGATGACAGTAGCAATTCCCTGCCATCGGTTCCTGTGTCTTCTCTCCACTGCAGCTTACCCTCTCGGTCAACTTCCTGTTTCCACTGAGGCAGGCCACAGTGGAGAGAAGATTTAGAGACCAGTGGCAGGGAATCGCTACCGCCGCCTGGCCACTTTTACAGTAAATTAAAGGTTGGGGGGGAGGAAAGAATGGGAAAAATGTTGATTGGGGGAGAAGGGTGAAAACATTAGATGCCAGGAAGGACCTGACCAGCATATAGGCTGGCCGGCAGCAAGATGCTGCTCCATCAAGAGTGCCGCCTGAGGCCACCGCCTCAGTTGGTCTCATTATAGGGCTGCCCCTGCCCTCACCCAACTTTGGGCTTGAGGACTTATGTCAGCTAAAACCTGGCATAAATCCTAACGCACAAGTTGGACAGGTAACCCCAGTATTCTATGGCACTGTGTGAAATGCTCCTGACTTCCCCCCCCACCCCCCATGGCCCTGCTTATTACTGCATGTTGGAGAAAATTAAAGACATATCCACCATTAGATTGTTCAAGGAACTGCTTAAGAGAAATCTCACAGTAGCCAACAACTAGACCACAAGGGGCCGCTGCAAAGTTCTCAGCCCAATCAACAAAGTTGGGACAATCTTCATCGAGGGCTATATGCTTTTTCCAATTATTTTCTACTTTTTTCATTCAATCAGAATAATACGGAACAAAAAAGTGGAAAATCACTGAACTAAGCATATAGACCTTGATGGAGACTGTCCCAACTTTGTTGGTTGGGCTGAGAACTTTGCAGCGGCCCCTCCTAAGTGCACACCCTAGAGATTGTTTTTCTGAGGGTGGGGGTTGGTTTTGGTTGTTTTTTTTTACAGATGAGCCTTCATGGTTGCTAGCTTATTGTCCTGAGTACTTTGGCAAAGTCTGAAATGCAGATCTATACTAATGCTGAATGCCTGAATAATTGTTTGCTTATTGATCAACCTGATTATTTCTGGTAGACCTCATTTCATAAATAGGCACTAGATGAATGGGATCCAAAAGGTCTTTTTTTTAATTGATTTTTGAAAAATAAACATCAAGTAACACTTGTACAGAAAGCACATTAGCCATTACATATTCCATCAAAACTATAAGCTTAAATGCTCCTAACAATAAGAAAATAAAGTAACTTTAACTAATAATGCTCAAGTTCTCAAAAAGATCCAAGATAATGAATTTTAGCAAGAAAGAAGAAAATATGCAAAATATACTATTAAGAGGCTGTAGAGCTGGACTTGGTCTTTTTAAAGACTTAGGACTTTTATTCTGTTTATACATCTTGTGTTTTAAATAAATTTAACTATTGGTTGGTTCAGACATCTCTCTTGCCCCTTCTGTTTTACTTTTGAATTCTTGACGAGGCTAGTTTCCTTCTTTTTTCCTTGTCCATAAATAGACACCTCCAAATAATGCAGGCAGTGAGTCTACCCTACAGGACACCTTCTGATAAATGTAACCCTTCCTGAGTCAAAATGGCAGAAAAAGTGACATCCAGGAAGGGTATCATTTAGGGAGGAAGATTCTAAACCCCAATTCTTAGTCCGCTGTTCTAGTCTATGGGGCTCATAATAATTTTTTTTAAAAAAGTGGCCTAAATGGGTACTTGGATGATCAAAAAGCATGATCGTCCAAATACCCATAATCAAAGCTGGTTTTAGACGTATCTAAAACCAGCTTAGGCCTTTCCCCTGCCTCTAAATGCATAGAGCGAAAAGAGGCGTTTTTAGAGGAAGGGAAAGGGTGGGAGGTGGGTGGGAGGTGGGCCGACCTAGACATAGGCAACAGGTATAACCAAAAGTTTAGGCAGGTTGTCTAGTCGGCACATATACGTTTTGACTTAGACCAAGTCAAAACAGGTATAAGTGCTGAAAAAGGGGCCGCTGAGCTGATCGCTGCAGCTCAGCGGCCCCAGCAACCTGCCTACTGCAACTATCGCTGCAGGAGATATGGCTGATCTCTCCTGCCGCGATGATACTTCGGGGTGAGCATCGCGACAGGGCTCCCTCTTGCCCCGATTGTAGTCGGGGAAGGTCAGGCTAGCGGGGCAAGAGGGCTTGGGCTCCCTCTTGCCCCGATCGTAGTCGGCGGGGCCAGGAGGACTTGGGCTCCCTCCTGCCCCGATCGTTGTAGGGGGGGGTGGATTCTGTAACCGGTGTTGTTTTTGACAAACGCCGGTTACAGAATCCAGCTTTTAGGTGAAGGACTTGCTCCTCCTTCACCTAAAAGCCGTTGTTATAGGTGTTTGGGACTTAGTTTTTTTTTAGGTTGATTATATGGTGTAAGTTTAAACGTAGTGGCGGTCTGGGTGTTTAAACAGCTGAACGTAGAGGCAGGCCATTATTTAAAAAAAACCTCCTTTTGGACGTTGTTTTTAATAATTAACATTTTCCCTGCTTCTACTTTCAACGTTTAAGGCCTTAGGCCGAAAGGGGACTTAGACTTTTTTTTTTATTATGCCCCTCCACGTCTCCTATTGACAAGAAAGCCAGATTAAGATAAATGTTTTTATGGGTCAGAAAACCCAGGGAGGTGCACAACTTGCCCATAATCACATAGTCTGAGGGAAGTTTTAAAATCAAATAGCAGAACTTTACTGAATCATAGTCCCGTAAGCACTACAGAAAGCCATTAATTTTCCTAGTTTTGGGGGATTTATTTTAATTTATTTTTACTTTTTGTGTCTTTCATTCCACATCATTAATTTCAAATCTTCAGAGCACAATCTATTGAACATCTTTCTTTTCATACTCAATCACATTGAGAAAGAAAACGCTTCATACAATTCCCTCCTTAAATGTCACATTGCTATTTTTAGCTCTCATGGTCACTGTATAGACTTTAGCTTTCATCATTCTGGTTTATTTATTTCATAATTTAAAAGCTATTAAACCTTCAAGACAGAGAAAATTTGAAATGTTCAGACAAGTTTTGAGAGAATACAGGGAACTTTGTGGAATATGGGGGAGACAGTCATAGTGTGATATAGAAACATGCTTAAATCTTTATTACATAGATTTACAAGTGAATATTTATTGTGCATTTACATAAGAACATAAGAATAGCCATACTGGATTAGACCAATGGACTATTTAGCCCAGTATCCTGTTTCTAATAGTGGTCAATCCCTGTCGTATCCTGTTTCTAATAGTGGTCAATCCCTGTCAGAAATACCTAGCAGAAACCCAAACAGTATTAACATTCTATGCAACCAATCCTAGGGCAAGCAGTGGATTCCCTCATGTCTGTCTCAATAGGAGACTAAGGACTTTTGTACAAACTTTTTTTTAAGCCCAGCTATGCTAACCACTGTTACAACATCCTCTGGCAATGAGCTCCAGAGCTTAACTATTTGTTCAGGGATCAATTACTTATAGTACAGCACTAAGCGTTATTCTATTAAAGTTAGGTGCACTGTATAGAATCCCATTAGCGGGCTTAGGCATCATTAGGGCGGCCCCCCAAAAACAACACATTTTGTTTGTTTACAAGGCTAATTTTTTTCCTTTATATAAAAATAAAAAATACACAAAATTTTACTTAAAACAAAGTTTACTGTGTCACTCTACCTCACTGTTTTTTAAAACTACCACTAAGCTTAACAGTATATTGTAATTCTTGTGCACTCGACAAACAATCAACGGTCTATGACATAAGAGCCTCCGTTGATGTAGAAGGAAACTTATTTTGGTGGCTGGCCACTAGCCGAAGAACAAATTGCTTCTGTTCTTCATATTTTGTCAAAATATTATTGTATTTTTCAGTGAGGCTTATCTCTCGTTCTGCTGCATCATTAACAACAGTCAGTTTGGATGCCTGATTCCAAAGTTCCTTGAAAATAGATCATCAATCCACTCTGTGGGATGTTTCTTCTGGAAAATTCAGATGTTATATGGGTAACTGCTTTGACCTGCCTTTCCTCATACCTCACTTTTGTCATGATTTTCTTTTCCTCATGCTGCCCCTTTCTGCATTCTTTTGCAGTTGTTTGAAGGTCAACTCCACTCATATAGCAAGAATACATGTTCTGACTTTGCTTCTCAGTCTTCATTTTTAAGTTCAGTAATAACATCTGTTTTTGAAATATCAAACAAGATTTCTTCATTTCGTTTATCACCTTCTTATTGATGAGTTCTGTGTTTCTTTAGGGACAAATACTCTTCGTATAGTTTCCTGAACTTCCTAATACAAGAGTCTATGCATTGTGTCTTTATCCTGGCTCAATCCCATATGACCATCGCTGACTTACACACCAACTTATAGCTTTCTGGTAAAGGTTTTCCTTTGTCATAGTGATGAAAATTGACCAGTCAAAGAACATCCAGTCCACATGGCAGTCTAGCAGTTGACAGCTGACAGACTGACTTCTCAAAGAGCCAGTTTTCGAGTACAGATCGCAAACTAGACAACACCATACAAACAAATTATGTGCAATCACCTACATACACAACACACAAGCAAAGAGTGCATGCTGGGGTGATCTCTAAATATTGTATAATTAAGCTGAAATTTGACACATTAGTAAGACATGCCAAGTGGACAAAAATAATTCTTGTGGAAACAAGATTAGACAAGGATGATATTTTTTTGCATACTACCATACACCCTGCTAGGCATCCTAACTTTAGGTGCATCCAGTTTATGTTGGGGTTTTCTTCTCCTAAATACCTGAACCTAAGTTAGGTGCCTAATGGAATTTAATTCACAAAAAGGTGCCTTACTTGAAAACATGCCCACAATCTGCCCCTAACCACACCCACTTTTAGGTAGGCTCTTTGAACTGGGTGACTACATTTTATAGCATCATGTTTTTTGAGCTATGCACCTAACTTTCAATGAAGTCCAATTAAAGCCAATTATGAGTTAAGTGCCAATTAAGAACACTTATTAAGCCTATTAATCTATTAAGTTAGGCACCTACATTGGCTACATTGACCATCAAAAAATTCTTTGATGATGCTTCTTTTCGTCTGCTGGTACAGTCTTCTATTCTAAGCGTTCTGGATTACAGTAACATCATATACTTAGGCGTCTTCAAGAAAATCACCAGGAAGTTGAGGTTGGTCCAAAATACCGCCGTCCGTCTCATCTTTGGCTTGAAGAAATGGGAACACATAACCCCTTTCTACCGCAAGTTGCACTGGCTGCCGTTCGAATCCAGAGTTCTATTTAAGTTCTCAGTATTTGGTATGTCACCAGATTATCTTTACCCACACTTCAACATGAATTACAATAATAAGAGCTCCCGCAGAATAAACCTGTTCGCTTTTCCCTCATTAAAATCGTGTCATCTTAAAAGATTCTTCGAAAGAACCTTCGCTTTTCAAGCGGCCAAACTAAATTCATGGCTTGCCCAAATTGTACTAGAAGCCTCTTCATATCTCAACTTTAGAAAGCAGATCAAAACTCAACTCTTCAACAAACCAAATCCTTAACGCACCCCACCACTTCTTTAACATGCTCCACCACTTCCCTTCCCTTTCTTTTAAGATTGTTGCTCCCCCTCCTTAAAGCTTGTATGCATCTGTCTCCTTCTCTTAAATTCATTGTATATACTTACTGTATGTACTGTATATAATCTTTTCCCTCACTTAAATTGTAAACATATAACTAGTTTGACTTCATGATTGTTTTCAACCGCATTGTCTGTATTTCATCTAACTGTTGTGAACCGCCTAGAACTCCCTGGGTATGGCGGTATACAAAAATAAATTATTATTATTATTATTATTATGTGCACCAATGTAGACACCTATTTTAGGTGGACATAGAATTGCCAGTCGGTGAAAAAAATATTTTGTCTTATTTGTTTTAAAGATATTTCCATGTAACTTCACTGAGTTACCCCCAGTCTTTTTTGTAGACCTCAATCATATTCCCTTTCAGCCATCTCTTTTCCAATCTGAAGAGCCCTATCCTTGTTAGCCTTTCCTAATATGAGAGAAATTCTATCTCCTTTATTATCTTGGTCGCTCTTCTTCAAACCTTTTCTAATTCCACTATATCTTTTTTGAGATACGAAGACCAGAAATGAACACAATATTCAAGGTGAGGTTGCACCATGGAGTGATATAGAGGCATTATAATACTATTCTTGGTCTTATTCACCATCCCTTTCCTAATAATTCCTAGCATCCTATTAATACGGTAAGTAGTCTTCATGTGAAACTGTTTTATCTAAACATGAGTGGTTTATAAACATAAAATGCTAAAACTAGCAGATTTCAGTTTGGATACAAGTTGACAGGGTAAACTGAATTGTTCCATTGTTTCACTATCATGTAATAAATTTCACGTACTTATGGACATGTCAACTGTAAAGTATTGTGCCACACCACATCTCAACAGATACTTCATTCCATATTCTTTCAGGATGATTAGATGATCACTTCCTGCTCTCCCTTTTTCTTTTGGAGCTGGAAAAGCAACATGTTGTAGGTTAATCAGACAGGACCCCCCCAAAAAGAAAAGAAATACTGTATAGTAGCAAAGGCAAATGATGAAAGAAGGCCTGCTGCAAATTTAGAAGGGGGAGTGTGTGGCACAGTGGTTAAAGCTATAGCCTCAGCACCTTGGATTTGTGGGTTCACTGCTCCTTGTGATCCCAGCCAAGTCATTCAATCCCCTCACTGCCCCAGGTACATTAGATAAATTGTGAGCCCACAGGAACAGTCAGGAAAAAATGCTTGAGTACCTGAATACATTCATGTAAACCAAAATAAAACAGTTTCTTGATCATATGTCTCTTTAGCTATAAATGACAATATTATTATTAAGACTTAGCCAAAAGGAAAGATTTATAAACTATAAAGAGTTTTCCCTCATGCAAAATTGTCATTTCTTTAATAAGACATTAGCTATTTTTTTTTCTGAGGCTCTCCAAGTACCTACAGATCCAAAATGTGGCCCTGTAAATGGTTTGAGTTTGAGACCATTGAGTTTGAGACCATTCTGAGCTCCCTTGGGAGAACAGTATAGTAAATAAAAAGCCCATAGGTTTCTACTCATAATAAGAGAAAAGTGAGTTCATAGACTAGAATTGAGAGGTTTTTAATGAAAGGAAGTTCTTCAAGGGCAAAGTAAGTTTTGAGTGCTGTATCAACCTATCTCCAGAGCAGAGTTGGAAATGCCATGAGAGAAGCTGGGGAGATATCAAGGGGATAGCACACTGTGCTGTTCTGAGATATGTTGCCAGTTGGCCTTAATGGAACTTTTTCATTGCATTTTGTTTTATAGAAGATCTTGTCCTACCACCCTGACCCAGCAAATAGTGAAACATCAGAGGAAGGCACTTAGGATGCTACACAGCTTCTGCAAGCAGTTCTTACAAAGCAGGCAGCTTGTTTTGCAACTCGGTTATAACAACGGTGCTGATTGTTTAAGATAAGTAACTGCTGTCTATGTGTTAAAACAGTTTTCAAATGATTTATTCTATCAGCATTAATGGATTAGAAGTGGTTAAAACCACAGGTATAGAACTGTGGTGCAGGACTGAGTTTGCAAAACAAATTACAATATATTTGAGTGTGATTACATCCATATAATAATAATAATAATAATTTTATTCTTATATACCGCCATACCCTTCGAGTTCTAGGCGGTTTACAACAATTACATTAGGATCCGCATTGACCTGCCGATTTACAATAATTTATTAGATTAACAACACACTTTAGCCGAACTTGGCTGATAAAAAAGGGAGTGGGTAGAAGAGAGGGAAGAAAGCATTTAGGAGGGGGAGGAGAGGGCCGCATATGGGGCCCGGTAATGCCGGAAGGGGGGCGGTTACGGGTCTTGTTTGTTGAAAAGGTAAGTTTTGAGTGTTTTTCTAAAGCCGAGGTAAGTGGGGGCCTCGAGTATCATTTGGGCGAGCCAAGGGTTCATCTTGGCTGCTAGGAAGGCAAAGGTTTTGTCTAGGAATCTATTGAGATGACAAAGCTTTAGTGAGGGGTAGGCAAACAGTTGAATTCTGCAGGATTTTTTGTTGGTGCAGTAAAGGTTAAAGAGGGGGTTGATGTATCTTGGCGAGAGGCCATTTACCGATTTGTAGCAGAAGCATGCGAATTTGAAAAGTACTCTGGATTCGAAAGGCAGTCAGTGAAGTTGGTGATAGAAAGGGGTGATATGTTCCCATTTCTTTAGGCCAAAGATGAGACGAACGGCGGTGTTTTGGATCAGTTTTAGTCTCCTGGTAGTTTTCTTTGTGGAGTTTAGGTAGATAATATTACAGTAGTCTAGTATGCTGAGAATGGCAGATTGCACTAGTAGGCTGAAAGCGGTGTTGTTGAAGTATTTTTTTATGGAGCGTAGTTTCCAGAGTACCGAGAAACATTTCCTGATGATGAGGTCGGTGTGAGTTTCTAAGGATAAATTTTTATCGAGCGTGACTCCTAGAATTTTTACGGTGTTTTCGAGGGGGAAAGTCCTTCCTTTCAGTTGAATTGTGGTATCCTTGATTTTGTCGTTGGGGGTGGCAAGGAAGAATTTTGTTTTGTCGGAGTTTAGTTTCAGCCTGAATGCTAGCATCCAGAGTTCAATCTGGTTGAGGATGTTTGTAATGTAATCGAGTAGTTCTGGTGTGAAACAGGTAAAAGGGATGAGTATTGTGATGTTGTCTGCATAGATGAAAAATTTGAGCTTGAGGGTAAGTAGGAGGTTGCCTAGGGAGGCCAGGTAGATATTGAACAGAGTGTGGGATAGTGGGGAGCCCTGCAGGACCCCGCAGGTGTTGTCCCAGCTGTACGAGAAAGAGTTGTTCTGGAGTACTTTGTAGGATCTATTTTTTAGGAACCCCTGAAACCAGTTGAGGACCTGGTCAGAGATGCCTATGTGTGTCAGACAGTCCAGGAGAATGGTGTGGTCGACCAGGTCGAAGGCACTGCTTAGGTCTAGTTGTATGATCAAGGCACTAGAGCCTTGGCTAAAGAGTGTGTGGAGATGGTCAAGAAGGGCGGCTATGATGGTTTCAGTGCTGTGGTCTGCGCGAAAGCCTGATTGATAGTCGCTTAGAATGTTGAATTTATCTAGGTACGAGGAGAGTTCAGCCTTTACCACCCCTTCTGCTATTTTGGTGAATAGGGGGATGCTTGCGATCGGTCTGTAGTTGGATGGGGAATTTGGTGATTCTTTTGCGTTTTTAATAATAGGGGTAATCATGATGTGACCTTGCTCTGTCGGGAAGTTTCCTGTGGATAGAAGGAAGTTGATCCATGTCATCATGTTTGCTTTGAAGTGGCTCGGGGCAGTTTTCATGATGTTTGGGGGACATGTGTCCAATTTACAGAAGGAGTGGGTGTATTTGTTGTAGTAAGTGTTAAAGGTTTGCCAGTTAATTGGTGAGAATTGTTTCCAGCTGAGGTTTGTTCTGGATCCTGGATCTGGGTTAGGTATACCAGAGTCTACGTAAGATGTGTCTGTGTCTGGGAGAATGGGGAATTGTTCGAGGGAGTTGGTCCTAGTAGGTAAAGTTGATCTTAATGTTTGAATCTTGTTGTTGAAGAAGTCTGCAAGGGAGTTGGCCGTTAGAGTGGAATCTTCATGGATGTTTGTAATGGTATCGATGTTATATAGGTCATTGACCAGTTTAAATAGGTTGGTACTGTTGGTCTTAATGTTGCCGATTTTGTGGGAGTAGAAATTTTTTCTCTTTTCCTTAGTGAGGTTTTTGTAATTATTTAGTTTTTTCCTCCATGCCAGTCTGTGTTCTTGGGTTCCTGATTTCTGCCATAATCTTTCTGCTTTTCTGAGATCCTTCTTTAATAGTAGCAATTCTGGATCAAACCAGCCTTCTTGGTTTGTATTTCTTATTCTGCGTGTCTTAATGGGGGCAATCTCGTTTAGTATTTTCGTGCTCTCCTCGGTCCAGGTGGTCATGAGTTGCTCAGTTTCTTCGGTTTGGTTGGTGCTTGTTTTGTAACGGGACCAGAATTCCACTGGGTCAATCTTTCCTCTGGTAGAGTGTGTTTTGGTGATTCTTGTTTTGTGGATTTTGGGGGGTTTAAGTTGGCATCCTATTGTGAAGGTGCATAGATGGTGATCTGACCAGAGAGAGTCAGACCAACTGCCTTATTTCCAATAGAATGTGGGGCTGGCCTGTTCCTTGGAGGAGAAAGTTACTAGGTCTAGTTGGTGACCTCTTTGGTGGGTTTTGATAGGGGGTTGTTTGGCGAAACCTAGTTGGGTAAGCAGTGTCCATAGGTCCGATATTTCTGGTTGGTCTGTTTGCTCAAGATGGAGGTTGATGTCCCCACAAAGTAAATTGTAGGGGCTTGTTAAGGAGTTAGTTAGAAGGGATTCCGCGAAGTCCTCTTTGGTCAGGGACCATTTTTTTGGAGGGATGTAAAATAGAGTGATGGTTAGCGAGGCTGGTATTGATATTGAGGTTAGTGAGATGGTTAGTATTTCTGCTTTTGGAGAGGATATTGAGTTGAGAATGGCACAATTTAGCTGCTCTTGGTAGATTATAGCTAGTCCTCCTCCTCTTTCCCATGTTCTGGCTAGTGAAAGAATCTTGAATCCTGGGGGTAGACAATCTTTGATGATGATATCTTTGTCCAATTGCAGCCAGGTTTCCGCGAGAAGGACAAAGTCAGGGTTAGTTTCAGTTAGCCAATCTCTGATTAGTATCGATTTGTTTTGCATTGATCTGATATTTAGGTAAGCGCCCCGTAGGAGCTGGTGGTTGGTGTGGTCGATTGGTGAGAAGTGGGTGTAAGAAAGTTTTTTTAGTGACCTTGGTTTATTTGGGCGAGGCTTGGTTGCAAGTAGGGTTTTTTAAAAAAAAAACGTGAGGTTCTTGCCCTTTCTAGTCCTTCAGCAAGATTTGTTCTGGCTGACAGGGATCTGAGGTTTTTTTCCCTCCTTGCAGCATGGTACAAGTTTGAGATACAAGTTTTTTTTTCAAAAGAGTCACCCGATATATTTGGTATATGAATTTAAAAGAAACCTACTCTATCTGCATATTGTTGATAGAGATATCAAGGGTCTCCAGCTCTCCTTAGATCTGAGCAACAATTGTAGGGTGTGCTCTTGAGTTTCTAGAGAAGGAAGAGGCAACTGTTTCTCTTGTTATAACTAAAGCGCTTACTTCATCTGCTTGGAAAGGACTCGTAAATTCAAAGGGTAGGGGAGAGTGTGGCATAGTGGCGCTTAAGCCTCAGCACTCTGAGATTGTGGGTTCAAACCCACGCTGCTCTTTGTGACCCTGGGCAAGTCACTTAATTGCCCCGGGTACATTAGATAGATTGTGAACCCACTGGGACAGAGAGGAAAAAATGCTGCTTGAGTACCTTAATAAATTCATGTAAAACATTCTGATCTCCCCTGAGAGAACAGTATAGGGTGCAGAAAAACATTTGACCCAAATAATAAAGGGACATATTCAATGTGAGTTAAATAGGCAGGAGAGGCTGTCACCTTCTTAAACAATGCTTAGCAGATCATCCTCAGTTGCACATGGCCACAAAGTCACTGAAAATCTGGTTTGATCGCTGTGGCATTGGGTAGTCCAGGGCTGGAAGCAGGACAAACCTGGAAGCTATATGGGCAGTGATGATATTAGTGTCAGTGCCCATCTACTTAATCAAACAGATAAGACTACTTACTTTGCTTTGTTAGTTATGTGGGTGTGAACACTGACTATTCACCGGCTCCTGCATTACTTCTGAGTCTGCCAAAGACCCGTATATTCAATTCCAGGGCCGGCATTTGAATTGCACAGGCATTGATATGAACTGGCATTGAATAGCAGTCTAATTCAGCCTAGAGCTGTCAGTGGCTTTAAAATCCACTGATTATCACGGGCTGAAAAAGGCCAGGAAAGTTTCTTCGATAAACTGTGAGTAAACTATTAAAGTAATTCCAATGATGGCATGAAGTGTAAAAGTAGGGAAGGGAGTAATGGGTGATTAGAATCTAGTAGACAGTAAAATTTTATGATGCATAGTATTTTTGGAAGCACAAATCTTTGTCATTTTTTTTTTATCAGTTCTAAAGCTGCTGGCAGGACCATGCTGGTCTTTATCTGCTGTCAGTTATATGTTAATTTATTGATTATTTTAGAAGCATCCTCATATCTAAATTACAGCTTTAAAATGTCTGGAGAGGCTCTGAAATTTATATACAAGCAGACACCAAGTGGGGAGTGGGACTGTGCATATCAACCTTGGAAATAACAACCTTTATTAATGTAGATTCAAACACAAAGAGCAAATATAAATGCATATACTGTATACAAGGATAAAATGTCCTTAGTCTTTGGGGACCTGACATAAGAACATAAGCAGTGCCTCATGCCCAGCAGTCCGCTCACGCGGCGGCCCATCAGGTCCAGGACCTGTATAGTAATCCTCTATCCATACCCTTCTATCCCCTTTTCCTTCAGGAAATTGTCGAATCCCTTCTTGAACCCCCAATACCGTACTATGTCCTATCACGCCCTCTGAGTGCGCATTCCAGGTGTCCACCACCCTTTGGGTGAAGAAGAACTTCCTAGCACTGGTTCTGAATCTGTCCCCTCTTAATTTTTCCGAATGGCCTCTCGTTCTTGAAGTTTTTGAAAGTTTGAAGAATCTGTCCCTTTCCATTTTCTCTATGCCCTTCATGATCTTGTAAGTTTCTATCATGTCCCCTGTAAGTCTCCGCTTCTCTAGGGAAAAGAGCCCCGGTTTCTTCAATCTTTCAGAGTATGACAGGTTTTCCATACCTTTTATCAAACGTGTCGCTCTCTTCTGAACCCTCTCGAGTATCGCCATATCCTTTTTAAGGTACAGCGACCAATGTTGGACGCAGTATTCCACGTGCAGGTGCACCATCGCCCGATACAATGGCAGGATAACTTCTTTCATTCTGGTTGTAATACCTTTCTTGATAATACCTAGCATTCTATTCGCCTTCTTAGCGGCCGCTGCACACTGTGCCGACGGCTTCATTGTCTTGTCCACTATTACCCCCAAGTCCCTTTCTTGGGTACTCTCACCCAATAACAGCCCTCCCATCGTATAGTTGTACTTTGGGTTTCTGTTTCCTACATGCAAGACTTTACATTTCTCTACATTGAAATTCATCTGCCATCTCGTCGCCCACTCTCCTAGCTTGTTCAGGTCCCTTTGTAGATCTTCGCAGTCCTCTTTAGTCCTAGCCCCACTAAATAGTTTGGTGTCATCTGCAAATATTATTACTTCACACTTTGTCCCTGTTTCTAGATCATTTATAAATACATTGAACAGCAGCGGTCCGAGTACCGACCCCTGTGGAACACCACTTGTGACCCTCCTCTAGTCCGAGTAGTGGCCCTTCAACCCTACCCTTTGCTTCCTACCTGCCAACGAATTCTTGATCCATCTGTGTACGTCTCCTTCCACCCTATGGTTTCTTTGTCTGTATTGTTTAATGTGGGGTTGGTTTACCTGGTGTTTCTGAAATGGATATGCCATTTCAAAACAGGGGCAAACCATGCATGTGGAAACTCGCTATGTCAAAATGGCATGCAGTGAGGGGAGGATGGGAAAAAGATTGGTCTGGGCTAGCCTTGACGACAGATGTGCATTCCTATTTCATAAAGAGAATCTATGTTTGTGTGGGGAAAACAGGTGTTGGTGTTTACAACTGTCCTAAGACACATCTAAATGCCAGTTTTCTCCCCCTGCCCAAACAAATAGCTTCCCTTATCCGGTGGCATCTGGAACCCCCTCCCCCAGAAACTGCCCCACCAGCAGCACCTTATCCCCCATTACCTCCCTACTCCGTACCTTTCTTGTGGAACTCACTTCCTAATGAACTTCATGATAAACTTACTTATACAGTATTACATTTAGAACCAAACTAAAAACTTACTTATTTGGATTGGCATTTCCCTCTTAGTTTTTTCTTTAAGTATGTTTTTAATCTCTTTTATAATTTGGTTTTAATTCTCAATTAGGCATCTCTCAATACAGGAACTAAATTACTTCTTTTTTTCTCTCTCTCTCTCTCTCTCTTTTTCTTCTTGTCCTTGTATCATGATTATTTGGCATTCTTTTTCTTTTTTAACTGATTTACACCGCACTGATGTTATAATCGAAGAGCGGTATATGAATACAAATAAACATAAAAGAGAATATAAGCCCCCCCCCCATATACACACACACACACATACGCACCCCACCCTTAGCACAGCACCTGCCCCCCTACACCAGTGGTTTCCAACATGCCCTCACAGTCAATGTGACCCCTGCCACTTCTGAGAGTTGATAAAAGGCCCTGTGAAGCTCCACTGTGTCGTGTGTGTCACATTGACGTACATGCGCACACACACATGCATGCATGCAGATGCTGGTTGACTCACCTCTTCCTGCGTGTTAGTGCACTCGCACTTCAGTTAGACCACACAGTCACACATGACCCAGCGGAGTTTCACAGGGCCTTTTCTCTACCTGCAGTACTGACAAAACCTTCCGACATTGTACCTCTGCTCCAGCCCAGCCCTGAAAATCGAAGCAAAGTGAAATTACAGGTTGCACCTCATGGCGCAAGATAAACTTCAACCACCATTTAACCTCTTACCCTTGTTGGCCCATACCCCTCACTTCCTAGAGTTACCAGAGTTACCTGGATTTACCCAAACATGTCTTCCTTTTCGAGGACATGTCCGGGGGTCCAGACGGCTTTTCAAAACCCGGCACTTTGTCTGGGTTTTCAAAAGCTTCCTCAAAATCATGTCAGACAGGAGCACATCGATGACATCACACACACGTTGACATGCATGTGACATCATCATATCTCATCTGCGCATGTTCGTATGCCCTCCTGCCCAACGAGAGCAGGCAGTGATGGTGGGAAGGGGCAGGGCTTGGGTGGGATTGGGGTGTGATGGGGAGGGGCTGGGTGGAACTGAGCGAGCCTGGGGGTGAGTTTAAGGGTCCAGATTTTACTAAAGTAAAATTTGGTAACCCTATCCCTTCCCCTCACCTTTGTCGTCACCTTTCCATCCCCCAAATCAATGTTTTCTTTATGGAAACGGCTCATAAATGCTCATACAGCCACTTCATTCCCCGTCTCTGGAATCAGTAGCCCGCCCAGATAAGATCTCAAGTCTCGCTGATGACCTTCCGGAAAATGCTGAAGACCCATCTCTTCACTTAAAACAGTGCTAACAATCAGCCTACACCCTGCTCTTCTCCTCTCTCCCTCCTTCTCCTGCCTCTTCCCACCTCTGACTCCCTGCCTTCTCGTGCTCCCCCTCCCCTCCTCTCTCTCCTTTTCTCACTCTCCTGTCTCTTCTAGGAATGCCTTTGTCCTATAATTTTTTGTGAATGTCAATTGTAACCCGTTCTGAGCCCCCGGGAGAACGGAATAAATAAATAAACATGGAAAAAACAGCACTCTGAGCACTTATTACATGTAGGAATTTCTCACATAGTATCATTGAAACATAACCAGTAGGACTTAGGATGAGAATATATAGAGAGTAAATATAATATTCTCTGGGTGAAGATGGCATGTAAACACGGTATTGAAACCCATCACAGAAACTCTTTAAATCTGTATTGTAACCCCTCTACAAATGCTCTTGTATGAAAAACCATCACAGAAACACTCAATCTTTTGTACCATCTTTACAAAAGCTTATGTAAGCTCATGTAATATAGCTCCTTCACAGAAGATCAAGCATTGTAACACCATTACAGAAGCTCATGTATTGATTGTACCACCCTTACAGAAGCTCATGTAAACCACTCTGAATTGACTCCCCAGTCATTAGTAACAGTATACTGTATACTGTAGAAGTTTTCAATAAACAAACATTCACAGGTTATTGGGGCACAGGATAAGGAACAGGAAGGACTGGGTAAACTTTGGAACAGGGAGACACAGATGGAAAGGCCTATAGTGAGTAAGAAAGAAATCACAAATGGGGATGGCTAAAGATGTGTGTGCCCTGGGGGCTATGTGGGTGTGGGATCTGGGTTACAGAAGGAGTAACAACAAAAGGCAGGCCAGTTAGGGTTATGAGTAGTCAACAGAGGCAGACAATAATGGCTATCAGACCATATATTTGGCTCCAGTGTCACCAACAGCAATGCACTAGATCCCTTAAAAATGCTTGTGGCATCTTTGGGGTGTTATTTATATCAGGACCAACTACATATGTATGGATTTGCTTGCCTGGACATAGAGGTACTATATCATATTGTGTATAGTTTTCCCTCTTTCTACTCCTGCATCCCCAGGAACATTCCACCATGCCTCTTTTGAGAAGGTTAGTCTTTGTCATTCATGAATCATGGACATTCATGACCATTTGGACATGTTGGTGATATGGCTGTCATGTGGGTACTTATGGATGCTCATTTTGCAAATAGACCTTCTAAAGTAAGTGTCATTATATCAAGCATTTTGACAAGAGAAAGTGGACTGAAAAGGACTTGAAATGAATTTGGAACATTTCCCCTAGCAAAAGCAGGACAAGAATAGAGAATAGTTTCTTTTGTTTTATCTTGGTGATTCATTCATCATTAAAATAAAAAAGGAGAGCAAGCACAAAGCTGTACAGAATATAAGCAAGCAAATAAAAGTAATAGCTGAAAAGCAAAATCACATATGTTCAAGGCCTAGGTAACAAAGTTCTATATTTGCAAGTCCTAATGGCAGAGGCAGACTTGCTGTTATTAGAGAGGTGTTTCAATGAATCCCATGGGTGAGATATGGCATACCAAGCTTTAGTCTTGCAGCTGATAGCGCACTGAATAGGAAATAGGTGAGGATGGGTGCTAACTGGGATTTGTTCAGAATACTTTTCTTAACTTTAAGAGAACACGACTGTCCATGGCTCAATCAGAAAGTAGAACCAGGGTGTCGTTGATTTATCCTGTTGTCCACAATAGACTCCAGGTAAGTAACTTTGTTTTTCTGAGATTGTAGAGCAAATGAACACTTGTAAAGTCACACATCATACATCTCCTTCATCTGTGTTTGTGATCCTTTTCATTTATAACTCCTGGTTCACGTATTCTACATAGGCTGCTGCCTAGTACAAGCCCCATGGAATAGGAACTGGGTAAACAAACACAGTTATTAATTTGGGAACCAAGGTTGGGACTAGATAACTATCCAGGAGGTCAAATAACTGGTTCAAATTTTTTATACTCTCCACTCAATCAACTCTACCAAAATTGCTCTAAACTAGGATTTAATTAGGGCCATATTCTATAAATGGTGCCATAAGTTAAACAGCGCTAGGCGCCCTACTGCTGTCTAACTTAATTATTTTAATTGGTTTTAATTGGCATGGTAATTGACTGCATCATTTAAAACCAATTTTAAAAAGTAGGCACTGGGAGACACCTACAGTGTAGGCGCTGGAATTGTGTCTACAGCAGGACGCCTAAGTAGGCATGGTTAGGGATGGAACAGGACTTAAGTGCAATTCACTAAAGAACTTCACGTGTCTGCAATGAAGGCCAGTAAAGCCCTGGTGTATTTTGCAGACACCTATGTTTGTCCATTAGCCAAGATTCTTTAAACAGTGCCTAAGCATGATTGACACACGGTTTTGTAGGTGGCTGCCGATTTAGGTGCTGTTTATAGAAGCTGGCTCTTAATGTCTTTCAAAGTCACTTATAATTTTAACAGTGGTAAAAGCATGGATAGGGTAACTTTAGCAAAAATATTTACAAGTTTTGCTGCAGCACTTCACTCCTGTTTCTCAGCAACGCTGCCTTCCTTTGACTCCTAAGTCTTACCACTAGGGTAGCAGGGGTCAAATATAGTTCTCCTTGCTCTTGTTTCCACTGCCGGGTGCAGATAGGCTTTCATTTCTCTTAACAGCTTATCACTTACAGCTTATCACTTACTTTGATGAAACTCAGGAAGACAGTTTAAAAGATAACTCTGGATGGGATCCTTTAGCTGTCCTGGAACTCACAGATACTCCTGCAGATGTAATTTTCCTGGCTCCCAAAGGATTGTGACCAGGGCATCTTGCTGATATTCACAAAGTAGCTCACGTCCCCCTTTCCATCTCTATGATTAAAATGATTACAGAGCGGTCCTCACCTTCATACATTCACATAGGTCAGCAATTTCATAGGGTCTGTTTCCTGCACTTCAATATCATTCGTATGCCCTCTTTTTTGTATCAGTCTGGGTGACCCAATAATGGGATCAATATTTTGGAGACCTACATTAAAGGCTTTCCCTAGCAGATAAAAAGTCAGAGGCTGTGAAATGTAAAACCTAAGACATTGCTCCTAAGGGGTGTTTTAGAATCAGAGGAGAAATGCTTTTAAAACCAGAGCCTCCCACTGATTATACTGGTCACTCATTTTATTCTATCACTTACCTGCAACTTCTAGATCTCTCTGGAAAGTCTGTCTGTCTGGAAAGTCATTAAAATTCACTAGTAGGATATCAGTCTACCTGCTTATAAAGGAGGTCAGCCAGAGGGTTTTATTCTGTTGATGGACTAAAGTAGAAGCACTGAAAAGTCAGTCAAATACTCCACACTCTTCAAGCTGTTACACATTGATAGCCAGTTCTTTTCAGGTAGTGTTTTCTTGAGTGTTGAGAAAACCTATTTAATTCTTACTGAATTTGCAAGTGTTTTTCCTTTCCTGTGTGATTCTCTTTCAGGTATTCTCTGCACAAGAGAATTTTTTTTTCTTACAATGCCTTCTCCTGTAGTTAAGCTCCTGGTTGGTGAATCTCTCTCTCTTCCTTTGGTTTGTATCTCAGCAGTCAAACGGAGGGTTTGGGCAAAACCTCTGACCTTCCATGTGCACTTCATATGAGGACAGTAACATATAACTACAAAAAAAGATATAGAAATACTCTCCATCATGCTGGGCACCACAGGCAGGATTAAAAATACATATTAATTAGTTGCCTACACATATTACATTCAAGATTAATCTATACATCAAGATTGAGGAATAGGCAAACTAGACATCTGCCTAGGACCCAATTGTTTAGGAGGTGCTCTCTCTGATATGCTATTTCAATAGGTCCCAGAGTAGATTATTTCCCTGGTAAGTCAGCTGCAAGCAGAAAGAAGAGTTGGAGGGGGACACAAGAGTCACCAGGGCCCTTACAATTCTCTGTATTCTTTCTAATTACATTCGTTTATTTTATTCCGCCAAAACCTTACGGTTCTAGGCAGATTACAAAAGGAAGAGATTCCAGTCATTTCCAGAAGTGAAGCTATTGGTTAGAACATTTGGAGTCTGGTGATGGAGTGAGGATATTGGTTGTATGAGGAATTTGTCTTGACATATTTCTTGAACAACCTGGGTTTCATTTCCCTCCTGAAGGTTCTGTAGTTAGGTGCTGAAATCAGTAAATTGGAGATGTGGTTGTCTAGTTTTGCTGCTTGCATAGCGAGTAGTCCGTCGTGTATTTTTTTTTATGCTGAATGCCTTTGATTGGGGAAGGGGGAGAAGGGTGTCCGAGGTCTCCTTGGTCTGGAAGAGTTGTCCCGAGTTAGGCGAGTGTTCAGATAGGATGGTCCATTGCCATGTAGGGTTTTGAAGGGCATGCAGTGGAATTTAAAAAAAGTATTCTGTGTATTGTTCTCCGGTTGCCACAAATATTTCATGAGCAGTGCTTTTTCATCCTCTCCACTCAGATTCATAGAACAATGCATTATGAAAGGGAGAGGGGGGCTGCATCTTTGTCTTGGACTCACCAAAGGGTTAATTCTGCCCTAATTACATCCTATGAACTTTTTAAATGATTTATTTGAATCAATGGTTAAAAGGCAAGCACTAGTGGCAAATTTGAGGGACTGAGATCATACACCATATACTTTGACTTAGCTATGAGGTTCATTGCTGTCAAGGTACATACAAATGAAGGCATTAGAAGACACTGCCCCAAGAAAAGATCTGAATTTGGTATTCATATACCCACCTTCATTTGCCAATTCAGAAATAATCGTGCCTGAATAATTTCTTCCCCAGCCATGCTCTTTACAGTTGTTCTTGTGTGTACTTTGTTTAAAAAATAATGAAGAAAAATGTACTTAACCAAATATAATAAGGCATGTTTCACCGAATAATCATCTTTTACAAGGTTTAACATGAATTCAATAATAATGAATATTCAGTAAAATGTATTGTTGCTGCAGGCTGCAAGTCCCAGAGCAGTTTGTTTCTAGTACAACTCTTGCCAAGTACTGTGTTGTATGCCAATTAAATGTCATATGATATATTGCACACTGAATAAGAAAATCGTATGGGTGGAAGTATTATCCCATTGTTATTGAGTTCTGGGTGTATTAATTGTTTACTCTGTTTCCAAAATTATTTAAATTTTCTTATGTAGATGGAAAAATGGATTACAATGCAGAGGTTTAATCTGTCTTTCATGATAAATAAATATTGGCTATTGCAGGTTCAGAATATTAAAGAAACCTAAACAGGCAAAGAAACAAAGGGCTTGATTTTATCAAGTTCTTTTTTTGTTTTGTTTTATGGTTGGGATTTGGTGACTAGATTATATTGTTATATATCATATCCAATGTCCTAGTTCTTGTTATGTAAACGTTTCTAAAATGCTAATAAAATTTCATGAGAAATAAAAAGAAAGATGTTTACATTGGAGTTTAATGAGACTGGGCAGCATGCTCTGGAGAAGGGTTGCACAGATAGACAGACTGACCACACTGGGCATTCAGGGGAAAAAAGCCCTCTTTAATTAGACCGAAGTGCAGAGCCTGTTTCTTCACAGGCTCCTATAAGTTTGGTTTCTTCAAAAAAAACAGTTAGGATTTTCTCCAGTCTTTTCCCAAACACACGTCCCATTCTCTGTAGGGCTTGACACGCCCCAAACAGTCTATATTCTAGGTGCAAGAAACAGTTAGACAGCATTTGGGCCCAGGTCTTAGCAGGTACTAGAACAAAGGAAGATTTTTTTGTGTGCAATAGATTCTTACCTCCTACAAACTCTGTCAGTGGCAGGCCTTTCCAACCAGCTTCTCTAGCTCCTAGGTTCCCTCTAGCACACCTCTCCTCCTGAGTCTGACTCAGCCTTTTAAGTTCCCCTGAGTCACTTCCTGGTTTCCTACTTTTGTCCCCTCCCCCCTCTCTGAGGGAAACCCTTTCTCAGTGCTGCTGTGGTTGCGAGACAATTTAGCCAGGAGGGGCGTGCCAGGTTTTCCTGAAGTTTATTCTCAGTCTGAGATGAAGTGGCAGGGTTTCATATCCTCTGTCACAGATACACATTATATGAAAACAAATAAAAGGTAATGTGGGGGGCATTTTCAATATGACATCTAAATTCAAAGTTTGACATCGCCCGGAAGACGTCTAAACTCTTTTTTTTTTTTTTCTTTAATCTATATATGTTTTATTGAAACATCTCTTTTACAAAAACAGTGTAAATATTTTAAAAAGTATTGTTATAACAAACTATCCCCCTCTTTTGCTAACGCATAGCGCAGATTTTTGCACCAGCAGTGGCGGTAACTGCGCCAATGCTCAAAGAATTCCTCCATTTAATTTCATTCTTTTGATATTTTATGATTCTTATTTCATTTTAGTATACCTGTGTGCACATGTTCCTCTATGATATGCATGTTTCATATATTTGTACATTTCACTTCATATTAATTTTTAGTTTTATACAGTCATGTGAATATGTATCTTTTATGATATATTGTTCCATATCTTTAGCATTATGTGTGGTTTTATTATTTTAATGGTCATTTGTTTAATAGTACTTTTATGATTATTTTGTTCTGTTAAAAGATACATTTTTTAATGTGTTTGTTTTATATTTGTGCTGTTTTACATTATAGATTTTATCTACCCCTAAGGAAGGCTTTTTTTTAAGCCGAAACACGGACCGTGTTGGGGTCCAGCACAGAAAGGATTCAAGGACTCTCTGTGAAGGTTGCCTTATGTTTTAGCTATGTTTTAGTCATTTATCTATATGTGCTTTTATTATTTATGTTTGCAATAAATTGTTTCTGCAGCTGATGTGTAGTGTCCCTTTCCCACATTTTTTTGTTTTCTATTCTCACAACTGGGATTGTACTTTCTTTTTTATGGTAGAGTACATATTTAAATCTCACCATCACCTGCTTCCCCCACTTCAGTGGGCCCATGAGGTGCATGGAGAGCTATCAGGAGCAGCTTATACAGATGAGTGTGCAACTATGACCCCGAGTATCACTGCAACATTCATGTGCAATCACCAGACACGTATGTCCTAACAAAGGAAAAAAAAACACCAATGTGCAAACCACAAGCCACAGGATAAGGCACGAGGAGCTCACAGGATCACCCCATATATGCCTTGTTAAAATGAGGGGCCCCACAGATATAATACCCCTTCCCTCTCCCACACCTATATAATCAGAGCAATCTTGGGGCCAGCACACTAAAGTAAGGTCAGCCATCCTAAACAACATCTGCCTGTCCCCAATGACCATCCCCATGTACCTTCATCCCCACCTACCCCCAACAGTGCAAATGCTCCACACACAGGCCACCAGGCCACCTTTGGACCCCAGGCCCACCCCATTTCACAACCCACCTGGGCCTTGTTGGCCATTCCCTCCCTTGTCCTTCCTGCAAGCAGTCCATTGCCATCTGTCTTGGCCACATGAGGAGAATTGCACAGAATGTCCCAAAAACAGTCATGTATAACGAAACCAAGAAGGCCCATCATCGGCCCCCCTTCTCCAATAACTTGTATCTTTTAGGTGCTTCAAGGTGCAGGCAGATCCCAAACTCATCCAGGATTTTGGGGGTACTTATATTTGTTTCACTGTTTTAGATAACTATGTGTGTGTCTCCATTTATTAGCAAATATCCAGACATCCTGAGATATAAGGCTGATGGATGGCCTCTGGCCACTACTCAGAAAGGACCACATTCTTGTCTCTAATTCTGTCACTGTTCCCCCAGCCTGCCTCACAGGAATACAGGAAGGATGTGTAAATGAACTATGCAGCAGACAGTATTCACTGATATTGGTTCACTGACCTGGACCTGGGACTACAGAGCAGCCTAAAGTTAGACATCCTAAAGTGCCTATGGAGACACAATTCATATCAAAGGTAGGCAGCAGAAATGTAGGAATGAAAAACCCAGGCCTACATTTCTGGCACCCACCTTTGCCGAAGGTGTGATTCTTTACCCGGTGCCGTCGTGTGATTGACATGCGAGGTGGCAACCGACAACGGTACTGATTACAGAATCCAGCCCTTAGGGGCTGATTCTACAAACAGGCTTTCCTATTGTAGGCAGCAGTAGACATCCTACTTTTGTCTCACAGACAATAGGGATGCACTTTTTTTTCTAAATACAGGTGGGGAAGGACACCTACATTTCAGGCATATGTCACACATCTACGGAGATACGTAGATATATTTATGGATGCCCAAGGTGTGTTGTAGGCATGGTCTCCAATGGAAATGACCTATGTGTTTCCGTAGGCGCGAGACAGATACCTTAAATGTAGGCTTGTAAATTAATGGCCTATATTTAAGGCACCTGTTAGATAAGCAGACACAGGATGCCGATGCATGATTGGCACATGATTGGCGACCGCTGAGATTAGCGTCCTTTTGAGAATCAGGCCCTTAGAGCTCATGTACTAATCAGTTAGAACAGTGTTTCTCAAGTCAGTTCTGGAGTATCCCTTTCCAGTCAGATTTTCAGGATATCCACAATGAATATGGATAGAAAAGATTTGCATACAGTGGAGGCAATGTATGCAAACCAATCTCATGCCTAGTCATTGTGAATATCCTGAAAACCTGACTGACAAGGGGTATTCCAGGACCAACTTGAGAAACACTGATTTAGAACATGGCAATGATTTGCGTTATCAAGCCTATTCTCAGTCCACAGAGATGCCCCCTCCAAGAAAAATAAACAAAAATTTTTTTGCACATGATTTGCACTTGCACATTGGGCTTTTACCACAGGACACCTCAGTGTGTTCTGCACTATGCTCTTTTAAACTGTGATAAGAGCACCCTAGCCATTATGAGAGGCTACTGAAAAGTTCTCAGCCCAACCAACAAAGTTGGGGCAATCTCCATCGAGGGCTATACAAACTTAGGGCCTCTTCTATCAAACTGCGCTAGCAGTTTTTAGTGCAGAGAGCCGCGCTGAATGGCCCGCACTGCTCCCGATGCTCATGGGAACTCTATGAGCGTCGGGAGTAGTGCGGGACATTCAGCTAGCGCAGTTTGATAGAAGAGGACCTAAGTTCGTCAATTTTCCACTTTTTTTTGTTCCGCATTTTCCAATGGAACAAAAAAAGTGACAAATCAGTGGACTAAGTATATAGCCCTTGATGGAGACTGCCCCAACTGTGTTAGTTGGGCTGAGAACTTTCCATGGCCACTCGTACTGCAGCTTAGTAGAAGAAGCCCATAGACAAACGCGACCCAGAATACTTATTAGTGATTTAGCAAGTTCTAAATATCATCAAATATATTGGGAAAAAAAATTATAAAGAGTGATACATATCCAAAATTTATCATATTTATGGCCTTGAAATACATTCACATGACTGAAGGCAAAATAGTGTGATAACTACTCAGTAATCAAAATGGCGCAAAGCTCAACCCACAGAAATTGTTCATTCTCCTAAAATCGTATTCTCATGTTTAAGTCCAATTTTTTTTAATTCAGTGCCTTTTCAGAGAGATATCCATCCATCACCTCATTGCTGTATAATACCAGTAATGGTCTGTTGGATCATTTTCCCCTGTTTGTAAAGCTTTCTGTGAAAAAGTAAATGCTTTATGTAAATGTAAATCTACAAATCAATTTTCAATCATGCCACGCTCAGCATATCATTTTTATTTCCATCATAATTATAAAATGTTGCTGTCTTCTGTGTAAGTAAAGTTCTATAAATCCATTTGTATCCAGCTTATTTAAAAATATCAATATAAAAGTCTTAGGGATCCTTTTACTAAGGTGCGCTAGCGTTTTTAGCACGCGCAAACCACGTGCTAAATGAAAAATACTAACGCACGTTCTATGGAGGCTTTGGCGTTTAGCGCGTGCGGCATTGTGGTACTCGCTAAGCACGAGCTAAAACTGCTAGCACACCTTAATAAAAGGAGCCCTTAATTTAAAGAGCAGGATTTTTTGAATGACAAGTTTTGTATTTTTTACACTCTTTGTTTCAAAAGATATAATAGTTGCGTTTTAATTTTCTGAGACATGCACTGTGTTTAGACAGTCGGATCTCAGTGAAAACTACCATATATCAATCATATTCTTGAAAATTAGAAACAATTCATCATTACATAATGGTCTAATGACTATAAACATCCATAATTCAAAGTGTATGTCTGCCACTATAGGGAAACATCATCCATCAGTACATCACTGTACATAAAACAGCTCCTTGGATCTTCAAGGGCTGTGGGAGAGGGACAGAGCAGTCATGGGAGGCCATGGGGCGTTTGCTTTCTCCATTTCACCTGCCTGAACTTGTGGGACTGTGGGAGAGGGGCTTGGAGGGCAACAATTTAAGTGATGAAATTGCTACTTATTCACCACTTCTGGTTATGAGAGTGGACCAGAGATCAGTGCCAGTGCTTCCTTCTCTCTGGACCTAGGAGGATTTTGCTTAGCTCATGAAAACTTGGAATATTGAGAAATGCAATCAGGCTGTGTTAGGGTCCAAACTTACTGAGCTGATATAAAATGCCTCACCAAACCAGGCTGATATGCTACTGTAAGTCCTATTCCTTCCCGCTTCTATGTGATATATTATTTCTCTCTCCCATCCCCAGGCTACAAGGGGCCATTGAAAAGTTCTCAACCTAACCTAGACGAGAATGATGTGGAGCCATGAAACTTGCAGGTTATTCCACACTTTTCTTGGTACTTTTTGTTTCAATGATTTGAAATGAAACAAAAAGTATGAAATAACCAGCAAGTTTCATGGCTCCACAACATTTGTATCTTGGCTAGGCTAAGAACTTTTCAGCAGCCCCTCATAATCTATTATTTTTCCTTCTTCCGCATTAGGGGTCAAGGGACAACCTCCCCCCCTCCCCCCCCACTCTTACTATTCCTCAGATCTTAAACTCCAACTGACTCCACCACCACCACCACCACGGTCTGGGCATCTCTTCCCTTTGTCAGGCCATCATCCTCCCTTCCCCTTACCTTCACAGATGCTTTTCCAAACCAAAGGTTTCTCTTTAAGAGGGGCCTTCAGGCAGCAACCGTTCTTACTAGTTGCACATGGCCAGGGCAGGATTAACCAATAGGCCAAGTAGGCACGTGCCTAGGGCCCGAAATGGTCAGGGGGGCCCGATGAAGGAGGGCATCAATATTGTTTTTTCCAAATGGCGATGGACCCCTCCAGCATCGATCGGCAACGTGGGCCCCACCCCAAACGGCAACGCAGCCCCCCCCCCCCATCGATGGAAAGTAAGACAAGCAAGCAACGCGGGTAAGAAAGGCAATGGGAACTGTAATTGTGCAAGTGGTGCTGCTTGCCCAAAGCTTCTCTCTGACGCAGCTTCCTGTTTCCGCCTGGGCGCATGGTGGGGTGGGGTGGGGCGGGGCAGGGGGGCCCAGTGTACTTGTGTGCCTAGGGGCCCTCAATGAAGAAATCCTGCCCTGCACATGGCTGCCCCAAAGCTTCTTCTCTGAAACAACTTCCTATTTCTGCTGCATCAAAAGGAGAAGCTTTGGCGCAGCTGCATGCAACTTGTGAGAATGTCTGTCTCTGAAGGCCTCTCTGACAGAGAAACCTTTGGTTTGGAAAAGCGCCATGAAGGTGAGGGGAAGGGAGATGGCCTGACAAGGGGAAAAAGTTGAGTGGCGCTTTAGGTTTATTGTGTGGAGAAAGAGGGGGACAAATGTTGGATAAAAGGTTGGGTGAGAGAGGGGAGCAGACACTGAACGGAAGTGGGGAGGAAAGAGAGAGAGAGGGCAGATGTTGGATGGAAGTGGGGAGGAGAGAGAAAAAAGGGCACATGCTGGATTGAGGGAAGAAGATAGAGTTAGATACTGGAAGGGGTAAGGGAAAGAGGTGGCAAGCCGCAGGTAGACACAATGAAAAGAGGGAATTTGAGGACTGGATAGTAAGAAAGATTTTAATCTAGACAGAGGCAGAAAATAAATTGCGAGGGAAAACTAGGAAAGGGAAGGGAGATGAGAGAGAGATGCCAGAGCGTTGGGGTGGGGGGAAAGGGGAGGAGACAGATACCAGATCTAAGAGGAGGAAAGGAGAAGAAAGAGATGCTAAAATCCACTGGGGTAGGGAGAGAGATGGAAGGGAAGAAGACAGATGTCACACCATTGGGGGGAGAGGAGGGAATAAAATGGATGTCAGGCTAATGGGGGAAGGGAGAGGCAGACAATTTCTGGAAGAGGCATAGAAAGAGAGCAGATGCCATATGGAAGAAGCAGAGAGAGGACAGACAGTGGATGGAAGGAAGAGAATATGAGAAGATGAGGAAAGCAAAAACCAGACAACAAAGGTAGAAAAAAAAAATTTCTTTTCTTCTTTTTTACTTTAGGATAAAGTAGTATTGTAGATGTGTTGATAAACATTTATAAATAGAAAATAGAAGTAAGGTGATCCTTTTTATTGAACTAATTTCTTACATTTTTGACTAATTCAGAGACCAAAACCCCCTTCTTCAGGTCAAGACAGGGATACTGTAACAGCAGTATACTTTACTGACCTGAAGAAAGAGGTTTTAACCTCTGAAAACTAATTGAGAAATGTATTAGTCCAATAAAATGGTGGGCACTAAATTATCATCCCATTGTGCCCCATGCCTCCTACCCAAATGCAAAATATAAATACCTAAGTTGGTGTGCTTCCCAAAGCCCTGCCAGCTGAAGATCTCTTCCTCTATTTCGGCGGCCAGAACTCTTCAAGCTCTGCAGCTGGTAGCAGCTCAGAGACACTGCTGCTATCTGCAGAGCTTGGAGATTACTGGCTGCCAGTACAGTAGAATGGGTTAAACTGCTTAATGCTCACTAGGCAAGAAAGGGTTACTGTATTACATGTGTGAATGCGGTCATGGATACATTCAGTGGCATAGGGAGGGTAGGTGGCACCCCTCCCGTGCCCTCCTCTCCGCCCCTACCCTGCTCCTTCCACACCCCCCACTCCTTCCCCACACTTGCACCCTCCCTTTCCCCGTACCTTTTTAAATCTTTACCAGTGCAAACAGTTTCAACAGCCTGCTGTTCACGCCAGCATTGACTTTCCCTCTGGCCCTGAACCTGGAAATGATTTTAGAGGCTGGCACGAGCTGCAGGCCGGAGACATTGCTTGCACTGGCGAAGATTTAAAGAGGTACGGGAAGGGGGGAAGGGAAGGCAAGGCATGGCATGGAGGGGATGAAGAGGTGCCGAGGCTCCCACCAAGGTGGCACCTGGGGCAATCTGCCCCCCCCCCCATTACTACACCACTGGATACATTTCTAAAATAATGTTCATAATTTAGGCAACAGTAAGTTTGCTCTCTGCTGGACTGATCTTTTAAGTGATCTCCCAGAAATTGCATCAGCAGGAGCAAAATTGAGGCAAAGTCAGCTTCAGTGAGATACCAATGGTGCCAAGCAAACAGCCATGGGGCAGACAGCAAACAGATGGCGTCTCTTCTTAACTGCCAGTAGTGAGCTAAGTCGTCTCCAAGTCTGCATTCCCCCAAACTATAGCACTAAAAACATATGAGTGAAAGCACTATTTTTCTATGTACTAAACTTGCCAGACTGAGTTCCATTAAATCCATTGTAAATTTGATAAACTACTGTGTTAAAAATCTTGTTTTCTAAATACCAGTACCTGTTTGGTGTTCAGATAAATCCCTTTGTCATGACTGCTTCAATTGCTGGAAAAGATATAGCTGGACGAGATTTGCAGCTGCCTCATAGGAACGCAGAGGCCATTTTCCAAAGGCATTTATTCAGGCACAGTAAACTGGTGTTTACCTGGTCGAAATTGGCTGCTGAAAACTGCTTCCCTGAAGGTGACTGAAAGGATGCACAGCTTCCAACGTGTGTGTGTGTTTTGGCACTCGTAAAAGAGGCATTCCTATAGGTATGTTTAGGGGAGAAAATAGCTCACATACATTCAATTTCCAAATACAAGCAAGTTCTTTTATTTATTTTTTCTAAGAGCAAAGTACATACATGCTTATGCTACCTAAAATGCATAGGTGTAGTTTGCAACTATATATTTATTTTATTGAAATCATATACTGTCTTATTGACAGTGTCTTCCATATCAGAGTTCTATACAATTGCTGACGTGCTAAGGTTCTACATGATAATAGCCATAGTTAGTACCCTGTAACTGTAAAATCTCTGCATTAAGGATCAGGGGTGTGCCCAAGGTTGTTAAAAGGACTGCTACACAGTCTATGCAGAGAAAACCTCGCTAGTGCAAGTAACTGGCAGGGTAATAGCATATGATGCAAGTAGTTGTATCTCTTGAGGAGTTATTAGAGAATGACATGGGGACAAAGTTTGTCCCCATCCCCATCCCGTCCCTATCCCCACCCCCAGGTCAAAAACTAGTGCTCTAAATGAGTCCAGCCTCACTTGCATATGTCCAGCTTAATCTTGAAACCCTGGAGGGTGTTTTCCCTTATTACAGCCTCCAGAAGAGCATTCCAGTTTTCCACCACTCTCTGGGTGAAGAAGAACTTCCTTACATTTGTACGGAATCTATCCCCTTTTAACTTCAGAGAGTGTCCTCTCGTTCTCCCTACCTTGGAGAGTGTGAACAGTCTGTCTTTATCTACTAAGTCTATTCCCTTCAGTATTTTGAATGGTTTGACCATGTCTCCTCTCAGTCTCCTCTTTTCAAGGGAGAAGAGGTCCAGTTTCCCCAATCTCTCACTGTACGGCAACTCCTCCAGCCCCTTAACCATTTTAGTCGCTCTTCTCTGAACTATTTCCTTAAATTACCCTTTCTTAAATATGGACGCAGCCACCTAATTTTCCTTAGACAACCAAAAGAAAATATAACTGTTTTAGCTATGTGTGCATTAGCTGATTTCATGTGGATATCCTGTTGTGAGTAAACAATAATTTGGTAGTACAGTAGCATTTTACGGTAATTCTCCACAAGCATACCATCAGGCTCACAGTATAGATCTAGTGTGTGCTGCCTGAAAGATAGCAGGAGCTAATACAACCAAACCAGTCAGTTCTATCTATATAAATCAATCTGGTATGGCATCAGCATTAGTACCTAGTTATAGGCAATTAGTCATCCATTAACTTCTCAGATGCACAGATATCAATTATATTTTCTCAACTCCATGGCAGTCATCCAATTAGACTCTCGGCAGTAAAATTTGCTGATACAGCTGAGTAATATAATCAACACCATCAGCACAATTTTACATGTCAGTGGCTGCATTCCAGTCTTTCTCTTCAACCTTTCTCTACTAGCTAATCTTGCCCACTCATCTCCAAAGTCTACGTTTTGCTGACCTTTCCACTGACAGCACTTATTGACCTCGTGCTACCAGCCCTGCTCCGAAAGATAGTCATACTGGTTATTTTCAATCAGCTGATATTACCACCTGTCAATCTTTCAAATAGTCAAGTAATTCTGTACGGCGGTTTGTTTTCACTGGAGACCATTTTATCAACTAACTGTCAATCTCTTGGTCAGCTCATAGACTCACAGCTACCGAAGCCACTCTCGTCAGTTTGACAGCAGAGTCGCAGAGCGTTTGTAGTGGCTTTGACAACCTGCAACAGCTTTGTAGGTTTCGACAGTTCAAAAAAATAGAGGGCAATGACAAGGGCATAGAGAAAAGCATAGCTCACAGAAAAAGGAGGAAAACTGGATCAAATCAAAGAAATAAGCAATACGAGATAAAAACGTCCAAACTAACATGGAAATCAAATATAAAAGTCAGAGTACATTGAGTTCCAGCAGAAATCATGAATCCATAGCCATTTAGGGGGTAATTTTATAAAACTTCTCCCCCCCTTCCCCCACCCATGTAAATCAAAATATACACACAGAAAAGGGTTCATACAAAATAGTGTGCAAACATATATACTAGTAAAAAAAACACATTATAATCAAGCAGGGGATAACTAAGTATTAAATATTATTCTCCAAGTTCAAACATTATTCAAAATAATAATAATAATAATAATTTTTCAGATATTATTAGTGCTCAAATTGTGAGGAGTTCCTTGTCCAAAGCTGACAATTAACTTTTGTGACCATCACTGCACTAAAAAGTTACAGTCTTTTTTTTTTCTCTCAGTTCAAAATTTTTATTGAGAATTTTTAGCGATACAAAAATACTTACACAAGAGTAAAATCAAAGATGCATAACGTTAGAAATAACAAACAGGAAAAACAACTAACAGTAATCTCTCTCCATATTTCCAAAACTAAAGAAAAAGGTTAAAAGCCAAAAAGGGGCATCAACTTATCCAAAATAATCAATTAAGACAATTGAGCATATTGATCCAAAAATTTCCAGGGTGATTTATGAGGAGAATTGTGGAAATGTGATGAAGAAATGTACCGTTTTTCTAATACTGTTCATATTTATTGTAAAGACTCAGAGAGTTCCACCAGAAAGTAAAATCCAACAGTGAGGATTTCCAGTTCTTGAGGATATGCATAAGGTTCATCGCAAACATAGAGTCAATCAATTTAGAGAAACAAGGATGTTGCGAGCGAATAAATAATATATCCAGAGTTAGGTCGGAGTGGCAGGAGGTGACATCCTGAATGGTAGCCCAAATATTAGCCCAGAATGATTGGATGAGAGTGCAGCGGTATAGCATGTGGTCCAAGGTACCATCTGCACTAAGACAGTGCCAGCATTTAGGATCAGGTTTCAGTTTAGCTTCCAACATGCAAAGAGGAGTCCAAACTGCCTGCCACAAAATATAAGGACTGTGCGACTCTAGACGAAAGAAGTGGACAGTTAGTTCTAGACTAGAAGGTCTTCTAAACAAAATTTGGGTTGGAGGCTGTCATATCGGACCACTGTGATATTTCCTGAGCTGAAAAATGATATTGGTGATCTCGCATATTTCGATAGAAAACTGAAACAGCTTTTCCATGAGAAAGAGTAAATTCACACCAATTACTAACATAGTCATATCATTATTAATATCAAATGACCAAACAGTAGACCAACGCTAGCCATTGGGCTTCACAATTTTGTAGTGTTGGAAATTTAGTACATAATGAAGGAAAAATAATAATTGAACCATCATGAAGCAGTTGATATAGATACCATATAATGGCTTTGTGCCATTTTTTCCTTGGTGTCTTCAGGTGTTAGTTTTTTTTTAACCTGTTCATGGAGTTATTTGTGGTACTGATTCAGAAAATTGTGTTAGACAGACCGCATCAGCTTTAGTTTCTTAGATATGCCTTTGGGATAGTAGAGCCAAATATGAATACTGGGCAAAAAAAGATTGGCCTCCAAGGGAATATATGGTAGTTGGAGGACAAAATGTAATAAATGAACCTTTGGTAGCATGAGATAGAATTATACTGCCACCACTACATATAAAGCTAGGTCTGATGAAACAGTTTGTACAGGCTTTGAATAAAGACAGTTCATGTGTTATTTGGACTTACCATGGAAAATCTAAAGGTAGGAATTTTTGATAGTCCACAGATTAGACCACTTATAAATGACCCACATTTCATAGCATCAATGAATGAAACCAAATCATATGTGTGGTCTTTATTTGTTCTTGTTGTGAAAAACTTTCTTGGCAACAAGAAGGCAGACAACTACACACAATTAGTAGAGGATATACTCTTTCATTTCAACAGGCTTGGCTATAACATGAATGTTAAAGTCCATTATCTGCACAGTCACTTAAATCGCTTTCCAGAGAACCTTGGTGACTTAAGTGAAGAACAAGGTGAACGATTTCACCAAGACATAAAAATAATGGAAGCCAGATACCAAGGAAGATGGGATGCACACATCATGGTAGACTATTGTTGGAATTTTATGCAGGATTGTCCTGGTAGATCCCACTGTAAGAAGTCTTACAAAAGGAGCTTCTTGTGTGTCAAATGACTGGGAAGTTTGTATCATAAACTTTTGCTTTTGGTATGAAATAAGTACCATAAATTTTCATGTTGTACACTTTTCTTTTAATTTTTAATATGTTTCCTTCATATCTTAAAGATATTAATTTAAACACTACATTAAAATATCCTGTAAATATCAATAAAAATTATTTTTTTTAAATCCTGATTTTTTAATGGGTGAGCAGAGTGAAGTGGTATGTGGCACATGTTCTGTATCTCATAAACTAGAGCTGATAGGAGAAAACTGGTGTCATTTTTTGAATCAGCAGAAACAGGTCTTACATTTGAGGTACCAAAATGAGTGTCAGCCAGTGTTATTTACTGGGATTTTCATGAAGAGATTCACTACTACTGTTAATTATTTCTATAGCACTACCAGATGTACACAGTTCTGTACAGAGTCACAAAGGAGACTGTCCCTGCTCGAAGGAGTTTATAACCCAGACAAGACAAACGGGATGCCATGGACATAATTGGAGAATGGTTAATCTGTTGGCTAGGTCAGTGGGGAGTAGGGTTATGGATTGAAAGCTACATAAAAAAGGTGGGCTTTCAGTTTGCTTTAAAACAAGGGAAGGGAAGGGGCATGGCATACAAACACCCAAATTCACCCAACATGGTTTACAATACATTGAATAGTAATCAGGTACTCTTAAGTATTTTCCCTCTCTCTCTCTGTCTCTCAGGCTGGGAACAAACTCACAACCCTGCTCATGGACAACAATGGAGGGGATGTGCCTTCTGATGATAACACCAATATACTTATAGCTGATGTAACAGGTCTTAAATGTTTTTCCATTCAGTCTTTTTTTTTTAGGAGTAGATGTCATGCTTTTTCATCTTAGGTTTGTTTTTCCTCTTCATATTTGAAACTCTTAACACTCCCACTATTTTTAAATGCTTCAAAGAGATCAGCCCCTTTAGGCACATCCCAGTGGCCATGCATCAATGGCCACGTGCCTTGACATGTCCAGGAGATATAAACATAGAAACATGATGGCAGATAAAGGTCAAATATCTCCATCATTTCATAGCAGCAGAGAAGTGGGAGAAAATGATGTCACAGCCGCGAGTAGCCATGGATAACCCACTGAAACGGGGAAAGAAAAAATAGGTGTCGCTGCGGGGACGGGGACAAGGCCATTCACCGCCCCGTGGAGCGGTGAATGGTCTTGTCTTCACAGTGAGGCAATCAAGGATCGCGCGGTCCAGCAACCCCCACCTGCCTGATCACAGCGTTCTGCCATCTCCCTCCCTCCACCTCACCTTAGATGCAGAGTTTGCCGACTTTCTTTTTCGCCCAGCCGCATGCTTTCAAAAACCCGCGCACGCGCGGCTGCTCGAGTTGTTCAATCTTCTGCTCTGCTGCATCTTCCTGTTTCCGGTTGCGTCAGAGCAGAAGATTGAACAACCGAGCAGCCGCGCGTGCGGGGCTTTTTGAACGTGTGCGGCTGGGAGAAAAAGAAAGTCGGCAAACTCGGCATCTAAAATGAGGTGGAGGGAGGGAGATAATGAAACGCTGCAATGAGGCGGGAAGGGGCTGCTGGACCGGGCGATCGCACATGTTCACAGCTCACACTAGGAAGGAGGGAGTGAAAGGGACAGAGATTCTGGGCCAAGGGGATGAAGAGGGAGAGAAAGAAACCCACAGCAGGAAAGAAAGGGAAGGACAGGCATGTGAGCCAGATGCTGGAAGCGGGGGGGGGGGGGGGGGGAGAGGGAAGAAAGAGGGAAAAAGCTAGATGGGGTTGAAGAGAAGAGACACATTGGTGTGGAAGAGGAAGAGAGGGGAAATCTGGACACAGGAAGGTAACAGAAACAGAGGGGAAATTATGTGCATGGGGCATAGGGACAGAGACATAAAGGGGACATACATGCCATGGCATGGTATATGGGCACAGGGGGTTGTGCAATGCCAGATACATAGGGGAGATATTAGAAATGGGGAAAATAGTAATACAGATGCAAGATTGTTTGGGGACTGAGCTCACAGGCTCCAGCGGCTTGCACAAATTACATTGTAACGTGCCACGAAAGTAAGAGGGAGATAGATAGATAGATAGGCCGCGCGAGAGGAGCTGAAGGGTGGTAGAAAGGAACAGATGGTGAAGGAGGAAGGAAAGGGTGGTGGTGGAAAGGAATAGAACAGACATTGAAGGAGGGTGGAGAGGAACAGACCGTGAAGGGAAATGTGGAAGACAGAGTGGGGAGAAGACGCTGGAAGGGAAGAAGACAGATGCCAGATGATGGGGGAGCGGAGGGAAGAAGATTGGTGCCAGAACAATTGGGAGGGGGGGTGAAGGGAGAGGCACAGTAACAGAGCAAATGGAAGACGCACAGAGAAGATACACAGTGGATGGAAGGAATTGAATGAGAAGATGAGGAAAGCAGAAACCAGACAACAAAGGTAAAAAAAAAATTCTATTTATTTTCTTTTTCTTTTTTTTTTTTTTGCTTTAAGATAAAGTAGTATATTAGTTGTGTTGATAAAAATTTATAAACAAAGCCCTGCCAGCTGAACATCTCTTTCTCTAGTTCAGCAGTCAGAACTTTGATTTATAAGAAAGGAATAAGCTAAATATTGCAGTACTGAGGCTTATATGGATGCTGCGGGGACGGTGATGGGGCGGTGAATGGGATGGCAGTGACAGTGACAGGGCAGTGAAGGGGCTGGCAGTGATGGTGACGGAGCGGTGAAGGGAACGGTGGGCCAGGGACGGGGACAGATTTTTTCCCCGTGTCATTCTCTAATATGTACCATTGTTTCTTTACCCCCTAAACTGTACCGTTCCTTCGGTTTGTAGCAAAAGCCAGCATGCTGAATGCTCTGCACTGCTCCGATGGTCATAGAATTCTTATGATCGTTAGAACTGCGCAGAACATTCAGCCTGCCAGCCAGCGCTTGAAATCTTTTCCGTGCTTTTGTAAAAAAGGGGTATAGTTTTTGGGTGGGGCAGGGGTAGGGCTAGGGGACCCAGTGTACTTGTGTGCCTACGGGCCCTCGAAGAATTAATCCTTCCCTGGATATAGGTTTGATGGATCTGACCCACTGTGGTGCTTTTATGTTCCATTAGGAATTACTTGAGTAGTAGAATTATTATGGTCAAGTATCTTCACCAAGAAAATTTGGGAGAAAGGCTAATTAACTAGGTTTTGACAGGTAGATGGGATTAATTACTGGAAATCAGCCTGGATAGTTTTATTTCTTGATACTGGGTGCAAAGAAATGATCTTAAGGGAACCACAGAGAACAGTATATGAAGCCGGGGGGGGGGGGGGGGGGGGGGAGTCGGGAAGGCAGAATAAGGTAAATAATTAATCCCCAATAGCAAGAGGTATAGACATTCAAACATTTGAAAGATATTACCATATATACTTGAATATAAATCAATCCAAATATAAGAAGAGATACCCTTTTTCCTCCAAAAAAGGTTGACTCAAATATAAGATTGGAGGGTGCCCTGTCAGGATTCATGTGCCCTGTCAGGATTTGTGCCTTGCCCTCCTCCCTCACTCCCTGCCAGGCTCTGCACTCAGCCTCTGCACTCCCTGCACCCTTCCTCCCTGCCAGGCTCCCCACCTTGTTCCCCCTTCCTCCCTGCCAGGCTCTGCACATTGCCCTGCAGGCTCTCCACCCTGTACCACTCCCTGTCAGGTTCTGCACCCAGCCCGTCTCCCTGCCTTGTACCCTGTCCCCCTCTCTCCTGATGTCCTCCAGGCCTCCACCAGGCTTGCTGCATGACATGGTGGGCTGGAACAGGAAGGATCCCTCCTATCTTCTGTCCCGGCTGACTCTCAATATTTTTAAACTCCATCCCACCTCCCCCTATGTACCTTTTTGAATCCCTGGTGGTCCAGCGGTATACTAGGCAGGGGCGAGCTTTCCGTGCTCCTGCCTTGCACTGAGATCCTTCCTGAATGGCCATCTCGAGTTCTCCCGGCCCAGCGGTGTACCAGTTATGAGCAAGCTTTTATTACTCCTGCCTGGTACTAAACCGCTCACTGAATGGCTGCTGCCAATTCTCATGAGTCCTGCGAGAACTCAGGGCAGTCATTCAGTGAGCAGCTCAGTGCTGGGCAGGAGCGAGGAAATCTCTCTCATGCCCGGTACACTGCTGGGCCAGGAGAATTCGAAGTGGCCATTCAGGGAGGCACTCAGCATGGGGCAGGACTGTGGAAAGATTTCTCCTGCCTGGTACAGCACTGGACCACCAGGGATTCAAAACGTATGCGGGGAGAGACGGGAGAGGGGTAAAAAGGAGCAGGATTTGTTTGTTTGCAAGATTTGTTTATGAAGATTAAAAAAAAAGTCTGCAAAAAAACCCTGCACTTCATTTGCCATTAAAGCACTGTGTATGTTTCTATGTTTCCAACCATCACACATGGATAAAACTTTAGGGGTGTTAAAAGGAGAAATATATGGGAGTGGCCAATCCTAACAATATAAGAGGAATTCGATTTTGTCATAAGCAGACTGAGGGTTGTTTTTTTTTCTTTTTTTATTACTTATACTATCAGCAATCACTCCTTCCATTCATTCACCTCTTGCTCTGTAATATCAGTTAATGGCATTTGAAAGTCTGTGAGAAAAAAATTAACAGATTTTAAGCATAATTTTGTTCCTAGAGCAGTAGAAATAAGGTATTTTACATTAGCTATATTTCACTTAAATTATAAAAAGATTGATTTCTTTCAAGTAAGTCTCACCCCCTTCATTTCCCCACACTCATCTCGGTACAGGTCAATAGTTCCTTGCTTGGATGTAATAGCATACAGCTCTCGTCTTCTGATGTAGATATTTCTTTGTCATTGTCTAATATAACCAACATTTACTGCTCAGATTTAGCTGCAAAGGGAAGGTTCCATAGCAGCTGACAGGATTTCTGTATGAGCAACGTACCCAATCGGGAAGGAGTAGATAGCTCCAATAAGAACAGAATGGGGCTCATTTTCAAAAAATAAAGTCCATAAAATGGCATAAACTGGCACTTAGATGTTTTAATCACCAAAATGTCCAAGTGCCAATTTTTGAAACCAAGTTTTTAGACATCTTACAGGTCATTTACCTTCCAGAACATCTAAATGTTAAGAGGGCATGTTGGAGGTGTGTTTTGGGCAGGATTTGAGTGGTCTTAGCACTTGGATATTTTGCAGGTATAGCTAAACATTTCTCAAGACATCCCGACATCTGGAGGTAAATCTATTTTAAAAGCGTCTAAGGGCCAAAAAGGATGAAATCGTGACCCTCCCACACTCTTCCAGTGGTCGCTGACCCCCCCCCCTCCCAACCCCCAAAGATGTGAAAGAAATAGTATATACCAGCCTCCATGACAGCTGCAGATATTATGGGACATCTAAGTAGAGCAGCAAGCAGGAGTCTGGAGTAGCATGGTGGGAAGTGAAGTGACAAAACAAAGCAAGGAGAACTGCAGTAACGTGTACAATGATACAGGCAAAGTTTATTAAAATAATTGTGGTTAAAAACAACACCTTAAAATTAAAACACGGGACCCAACACGGTCCGTGTTTCGGTACACGCCTTCTTTAGGGGTCCTAGGTTGGAAAGGAGTCAAATTGAACCGCAAAAAGCATGCTGGTTGCTAAGAAGACAGCATCCTGATGAGGGCCTACGCTTTGGAGATACGGCTCTGCTTGGCGAAGGGGTTTTCAGCAGTGTAGTGAACCATAGAGAGGGGGATCCAGGCTCATATCCCACCCTACCTACTACATTTATGGTAGAAAGTGTGAGACCATCAGAACCCATACAAACCCTACTGTACTGACATATAGGTGACACCTGCAGCCATAAGGGCAATTGGGTTGGGTAGAGTAGGTTTTGGGAGAATTTTGGAGGGGCTAACCCTACACCATAAGGGGGTTATAGTGATGTGCTGGCACCCTTTATGTGAAGTTCAAATCAGTGCCTCCTAAGGTACCCCACTACTCTGTTGGCACGTCTATGAAGCCAGTCCATTAAAATGCTGGCACTTCCCACCTCCAAATGAGCTTGTTTTGGATGTTTTGCATTTGGACATTTTGATTTTCAAAAAGGACCATAAAAGATAGATGTCCTAAGGGCCAGGATGTCTAGATGGGTCATAAAAACAAAAAAAGTTGTATATCTTGCGGTTTTTAAAATAGTCATTTTGCCACCTTGATTTTTGGACATCTTGCGGGAGATGTCCAAAATAATGTGAAAATTATGTTAACCAACACAAACAGAGATCCTCACAAGGTTAACTTAATGATTCAAATGCCTAAGTGAAAGAAAAGATCTCAGATGACCACCCCAAGGATCATATTGCTATTCTCCTTTAGTTATTTAGTGGTAAAGGGTATCTTTCATAGATCAAAAACCTTCACATTTAAACGGCTATGTGATTTAATCAGTCTTATTCTAATTATTTTTACTACTCAAACAAGTGTTAACTTTTTTTTTAATAAAATTTTTTGTTTTAAATCTTAACACCACTAATGGTATGTGTCTCAACCAACTTTTTAAGTTATAGTTTACAGTTTATTTATAATTTGATAAAAACACTTAAGAAAATCTTCTAAGCGCTGTGCAATTTAAAATAGGGGTACAAAAAGTTCTCAAAAATGTACATTAATACAAATAAAATTTTCATTAGATACAGAAGACATACTTAACATTCAAAGCACAAAGCACAAAAACGTCACTCAATCTTGTGCTTAGTGTTGCATTCTGTATTGCAAGAACTGCTTATGCCGTATATTCAGAGCTGCTTAAAGTCTTTACTGATGGTAACATTAACCTTCCTACGGGACCCATTTCGCCAAAATTGCTTGCTGTTTTTAAAATGGTCATTTTGCCACCTTGATTTTTGGACATTTTGCGGGAGATGTCCAAAGTCAGACTTATAGAGAAAAGGAAAGAAGGTACCAAGCCTCGAGGCAAAGTAGAACAAACAAAAAGAGGCACTGGAGATGTCAAGTTTGTATCAAAGTTTTATAATGAGTCTTTAAAAATCACTGACAGGCAAAGTTCCAAAAAAGCAAAGTCCTGATAAAGATCCAAGTTTTGGTGATACCATCGCCTTCCTCAGGGAACAGTTATGAACTTGCGACATACTGCTAACAGTGCGTATGAACACGTCAACATCTCTTCGTCCAAAAGGTTGGACTTGACATCTCTAGTGCCTCTTTTTCTTTGTCCAAAAACATCCTATCGAAAATGGCCCTCCACATGTCCAGAGCACAACCAGTGAGGAATCCAAGGAGAACCAGTCCAGAGAAGAGGCAATGAGGGTTCTAAGACTTTCTCAAAGGGAAGTAAAAGAGAGATACTGAATGAATAGGATCAATGTAGAGAAACAACTAAGGAGGCTGCAGAAGATCAACTTCCAGAAAATTGAAGATTCCAGAGAGCAGGGATATACTCGTACATGGAAAAACTTTTTTCAGTTAATTTTCAGATGTTTTCCCACAATATTCTGATTTTTTTGATTCATTTAAAATCTTTTTATTATTAATCAATTTAATAATCATAAATTGATTTTATATGTGTTTATTTATTATAAAAAAATTACATACATAATTTTGTAAAAACATGATAAAACAGACACACAAACAATCATCAGAAATCATATCTACAAACTAATACCATGGCTTATATAATGAGAATCATGAATAATTCATCAACTGTGCAGAGAGGAAAATTTGTAAGTTAGTTTGTAAGTTCTGTTTATAGTTTAGTATCAAAATAGTTTACATCACAATAAATAAGGTGGATAAAAGAAATAAAGATTAATTAAAGAGACAGAAAATATAAGATTACACTATAGACTATTAGGAGCATTTAAAAAAAAAAAAAAAAAACAAAGATGACCAAAAATCACCAAAAATCGGCGCTTGGATGTTTTTCTCACCAAAACACTTAAGTGCTGATTTTCCAAACTGTCTTTCTTGATATCTTGTGAGGCATCTTAGCCACTGTGCATCCAGGACAAAAGGGGGGCATGTTGGAGGTGTGTTCTAGGTGGGCTTCAGGTGGGCTTAGGCATGGATGCCATGTGGGAATAAACCTTCCCAAAACGTCCTGGAAAGAACTTAAATGTTATGAGTTATACTTGTGTTAATAGCATCTAATTGCCAAAAAGATACCTAAACTGACCAGATGACCACTGGAGAGATTAAGGGCCTCTTCTATTAAACTGCGCTAGCAGTTTTCTAGCATGGGGAGCCACGCTGAATGGCCTGCGCTGCTCCCGATGCTCATAAAGTTCCTATGAATGTCGAGAGCAGCACGGAACATTCAGCATGGCTCTCTGCACTAAAAACTGCTAGCGCAGTTTAATAGAAGAGGAGGCAAGTTATGACCCCATCCACATACACACTTTCCCAGTGGTCACTAACCCGCTCCTACTCCCACCCCCCCACCCCCCCCAAAAAAAAAAAAATGAATGAAACAGTACATGTCTATAAAATAGCAGCACCTAGTATGGGAAATCCTAGAGCACCACACTGGTGTCTTAAGTAGCCTGGTGAGTGGGCTAGTGAATCATTGGAAGGCCCATAAGCCACTCTAAATACTACATTTATGGTGAAAAGTGTGAGCCCACAAAGCCCACCCAAATGCTACTATACTGCCATACAGGTGCTATTGGGGTGGTAGATAGGTGGGTAGAGTATTGGGGAAGTTTTGGAGTATATTAGAAAGGGATTATCGTGAGATGTATTTTTGGCACCCATTATGTAAAGTTTGCATAAGTGCCCTCTAAGATATACAGTATTGACATGTTTATGTAGCCAGTCCATTACAAAGCTGGCCTCTCTTATGTCCAAATGGTGTGGATTAGGACATTTTGAACTTAAATGATTTTGTGGTCATCCTAAATTTGGATGTCCTGGCGGCCAAGATGTCTAAGAAGGTTATTTTCAGAAAAAAGAAGAAAAAAAAAAGATGTCTAGTGGTTTTGCTAGTTTCACAAAAGGCCATTTCTCTGCTTCTGACTTTGGACATCTTGTGGGAAATGTCTAAAATTAGACTTAGACATCCTATTAAAAATTTCCTTCCATAGGGAATTGCACAATTATGAATATAAGAACTGCCATACTAGGTCAGACTGAAAGTCCATCAAGCCAAATAACCTGTTTCCAACAGTGGCCAACCCAGGTCCCAAGTACCTAACTAGACCTCAAGTAGTAAAACAGATTTTATGCTGCTCATCTTAAGAATAAGCAATGGATTTATCCAAGTCATCTCAATAATGGCCTACGGACTTGTCTTTTAGGAAATTATCCAACCCTTTTTTAAACACTGCTAAGTTAATTGATTTCCTCACATTCTCTGGCAATGAATTCCAGAGTTTAATTACAAGTTGTGTGAAGAAATATTTTCTCCAGTTTGTTTTAAATCTACTACTTAGTACCTTCATCACATGCCCCCTAGTCCTAGTATTTTTGGAAATAGTAAACAAGCGATTCACATCTACCCTTTCCACTCCATTCATTATTTTATTGACCTCTATCATATCACCCCTGAGCCATCTCTTCTCCAAGCTGTAGAACCCTAGCTGCTTTAGCCTTTTCTCATAGGGAAGTAATCCCATCCTTTTTATCATTTTATGTCGTTCTTCTCTGTACCTTTTCTAATTCCGCTATATCTTTTGTGAGATACGGTGACTAGAATTGTACCCAGTACTCCAGGTGCGGTCATACCATAGAGTGATTCAAAAGCATTATAACATTTCCATCTTTGTTTTCTATTCCTTTCCTGATAATTCCTAACATTCTATTTTCTTTCTTAACCACTGCTGCACACTGAGTAGAGATTTTCAACATATCCATAATGATGGCACGTAGATCCTTTTCCTGGGCAGTGACTCCTAACTCTGCATCACGTAGCTATAATTTGGGTTCCTCTTTCCCACATGCATCATTTTACACTTGCTCACATTAAACGTCATCTGCCATTTTTATGCCTGGTTTTACAGTCTTACAAGGTCCTCTTGCAAGTTTTCACAATCCTCTTGCAATTTAACAGCTTTGAACGACTTTGTGTCATCTGCAAATTTAATTATCTCACTAGTTAATCCCATCTCTAGTTCATTGAAAAATATGTTAAAAACCAGTGGTCCCAGCACAGACGATTTAAACAAACCACAAGCTCCTTTACTAGAAAAACTATGAAAGGGTTTCCAAAAAATACTCAAAGAAGCGTATGAAAAGCCTCAGATGTCAATCTGTTGTAAAATATTATATGCTAACAGATTATTAGAAGGGGAGACACCTCATAGGCATAAAACCTCCTCTCCTTCCTAAATCAAAAAGAATCCTACATGTTTCAAAATTTTTCAAATACAGTGTAGTTCAAAAATCTATTCTTCCAAAAACTACTAATAAGATGTTGGACACTCATTGCTTCTACAAAGTGTTTCCGGATGCTCCTCCCAATCTGCCAGTCTCTCCATTGGGATTGCACTTCTTCCCTGTAGCTGACATCCTCTGAGCTTAAGCTCCTACAGCTGGGATCAAGTCTCATATGATTAAAGATTTCGTCCTTCACCTAGATCTCCCATGGTGCCTCCACAACCACCATCACATGTAAAGGCACATACGGGTACCACAACCACCATAAATCTCACACCAGAGAAAGAGAGAGACTGGGTGTTCTCAGAGAGCGTGTATAAGTGCAATTCTAAAAAAGAGATCATGAGTGTGTGCACATGTGTTTTGGCTCTCTGAATGTTACAAAATATAAAATGTGCCCCCCTAATAGAAAAAGGTTGGATAAGCCTGATCTAGAGGAATGGCTGATGAAACCTGAGCAGTGTTCAGCACCCACAAATTAAGGCTCCTCACACTAAAATCCAAATTTTCAATTCTTCACTGGTTAGTATTATCCTGAATTAACCCCATTTGCATAGCCAATTAATAGTCTGAACTTTGCTCAAGTTCCACGGTCTTCCCAAGATAGTTACTGGCTTCTGTCTCATGAGACTTAATTAGATGCTAATTTTCAGAGATAACTACCAGCGAGGAAATTTTTTTTTTTTTTTAAGAAGCTAGTAATGTCTAACTGCTAACCAAAATTATAAATGTCAAGCTTAAATAGAGAAATCCAATCTAAAAGGGCAGCTCTAATAGATTCAGCAGGCAGAGAAATGTGGGAGATCATTCCGGAGGATGCTGTCATTAGTATTCCAGATGACACTCTCCTCTCTTCCTGACCCTTTAGAAAAAAAAACCCTCCCCCTTCTTTCAGTGTTTCCCCTCCCTGCAGAGGAAGGCAATTGCATCACTAGTAGCAAACCCAGAATTCTATCAATAGTATGCCAAAGCTCACTGATGCTTCATCATCCTACCAGTCACCCATTCCAATTTCAATCCTAAGTAATATCTCTAATATTTCTGTAAGCTGGCAGTTCAAAAACTCCAGGATCAAGATCTGCCACAGAATCAGCAATGATGAGGGGATCAAGTGATTCCTGCTACCAGGGCAGGATTAATTTCGTCGAGGGCCCCTAGACACACAAGTACACTGGACTCCCTGCCCCGCCCCACCCCACCATGCACCCAGGCGGAAACAGGAAGCTGCGTCAGAGGGAAGCTTTGGGCAAGCAGCACCGCTTGCACGATTAAAGTTTCCGTTGCCTCTCTTACCCGCGTTGCTTGCTTGTCTTACTTTCTGTCGATGGGGGAGGGGGGCGTGTTGCTGATCGGGGTGGGGCCCACATTGCCGATCGATGCTGGAGGGGCCCATTGCCGTTTGGAAAAAACAATGTTGATGCTCTCCTTCATCGGGCCCCCCTGACCATTTCGGGCCCTAGGCACGTGCCTACTTGGCCTATTGGTTAATCCTACCCTGCCTGCTATCACCACAAGGCGTACAAGTTTGCATCTATTTTTTGCGATTTAGAAGAGTGAGCAATATTGTCGAAGAGTTAGAAGGAAAGGTTTGCCTTTTTGTGGATGATACCAAGATTGGTAATAGAGTGGACACCCCGGAATGAGTGGAAAATATGAAAAAGGATCTGCAAAAGTTGGAAGAATGGTATGATGGCTAACAAGTAAAATTCAATGCAAAGAAATGTAGAGTGTTGCATTTGGGAAACAGAAATCCAAGGGAGATGCATGTGCTGGGAGCGAGAAACTGATATGAACTGATGGGGAGAGGGACCTTGGGGGATAGTGTCTGAGGATCTGAAGGTGACTAAACAGTGTGACATGGCGGTGGATGTAGTCAGAAGGATGCTGGAAAGGGCAGGCTGCTTAGACCCTTCCCATAAACTGACTCAGGCCACACCAGGAATGCTGTTGTTTAGAAGTACAGATTTATTATAAAGTAAAAGGCAGCATATAAAAAAAGAGCAGATTAATAAATGGATTGCATTCAAAGTGTCACAGAGAAGATATAATTCCACACCCTGCAGGAATGTGGAAAATACCCTATCTGTGTCATTTCCTTATCTTACATGAATTAATATATTATTATATAATAGCAAACAATAATTCCACACAAGCTGAATATCAAAAAACATAGAACCACAAAACAAATATTCATATGCTAAAGACCATTACCAATAATAATAATAATAATAATAACTTTATTTTTCTATACCGCCATAGTCAAACTGACTTCTAGGCGATTCACATAGAAAGAAGGCTGGACAATCAGCGAATTACAAAATCCAAGAAGAAGGAAGTTACATCATAAATTGGAGAAGCATGGGGAAAGAATACATGAGAGAAGAAAGATGTTACATAATACATTGGGGTTATAAGAGGAAAAGAATACCTGAGAGAGGTCATCTGATTAAGCAAGGAATTTGTCAAATAGAACGGTTTTAATTGATTTTCTGAATGTGTTGTAGGTCTGTCTGGCTTTATTTATGTGGTTTTCCAGCCAGGATTGCTGTCTGTTTGCTTGGAACATGAAGGTTCTGTCTAGGAAGGATTTGTATTTGCAGCCTGTGATCTTTGGGTATGCAAAGATGTTTTTGTTTCTGGTTGTACGTGTGGGGTTGTGTAGAGTAAAGTGTGTTTGCAGGTAGGAAGGTGCTAGGCCCCAGACTTGTTTGAAGCAGATACAAGCAAATTTGAACAGTATTTGCGCCTCCACAGGTAGCCAGTGTAATTTTTTGTAATAGGGGCTAATGTGGTCTTTTTTTCTCAGTCCAAAGATCAAGCAAACTGCAGTGTTTTGCACTAATTTTAATTTTTGTACTGTTTTTTGGGGATACCCAGGTAGGCGATGTTGCAGTAATCTAGGGTAGATAGGATCAGCGACTGCACCAGTAATCTGAATGATGTTGTGTCAAAGTATTTTTTAATAGTCCTTAGCTTCCACAGCATGTAAAAGCATTTCTTCTCCAGTAGGTTTGTGTGGTCAGCCATGATTAAGTGAGTATCTAGTGTGATGCCCAGTATTTTTATGGTTTTGGCGATTGGATATTCATGGCCGTTTATTTTTAACGATGTTTTCGTTATTTTGTCTTTGGGGCTTGCCAAAAAGACTTTTGTTTTTTCAGTGTTTAGTTTTAGTTTGCAGCTGGTGGTCCATTTTTCGATTTCTATCATTGTGTGTGAGAGGTTATCTATAGTTTCATTTGTGATGTCATTTAAGGGGATTAGGTTGGATATATCATCTGCATATATGTAGTGCTTTAAGTTTAATTTTTGTAGTAGGTGACCTAAGGATGCGAGGTAGATGTTGAATAATGTGGGTGATAGAGGGGAGTCTTGGGGCACCCCTGATGGGTTTTTCCTTGGGTTGGAGTAATTTCCGTTGCTGGTTACTCAGTAGGATCTGTTTGTTAGGAATTCTTGGAACCATTTCATTACTTTTCCTGAGATTCCTATTGCGTCAAGGCATAGTAGCATGATTTTGTGGTCTACTAGGTCGAACGCACTGCTAAGGTCAAGTTGCAGAATCAATGCGCTTTTGCCTTTGCTGAAAAGATCATAGAGGTGGTTTAGTATGGATGCTATGACTGTTTCTGTGCTGTATCCTTTCCTGAAGCCTGATTGGAGTTCACTGAGGGTGTTAAATTTGTCTAGGTAGTCTGTTAGTTGTAGGTTGACCAATCCTTCCTGTAGCTTTGTGAAAAGGGGAATGCTTGCTATGGGTCTGTAATTGGATGTTAGTGCTGTTGAGGTTTTTTGATCTTTGGGTATCGGAGTAATTAATATGTGTCCCATATCCTTGTTTAATGTTCCGTTTGTAAGGACAGTTGTTAACCACATGAATAGTTCCATTTTGAAGTTAGGGTGGACAGCTGTCATGATTTTAGGGGAGCATTCGTCGAGAAGGCAGTTAGATTTGGAGTAGTTGTTGAATAAACTTAGGAACTGGTGCCAGTTTGGGAATTCGAAGTGATCCCAATTCATGTCTGCTCTGGAAATCTGATCATGGGGTTCAAGGTATTGAAGTGTATTGGTTGTGGGTGTGGGTAGAGTAGTTCTTAGGTCAGTGATTTTATTTTTAAAAAAGTTAGCTAGGATTTGAGCGGATGGAGTGCTCTCATTGTCATTTTTCAGGATTTGTGTTGTGTCTGTTAACATTTTTACTAGTTTGAATAATTTTTTACTGTTTATTTTGTTGAACCAATTTTTTGTGCGTAGTGCTTTGTGCGTTTTTCTTTGATCAGATTTTTGTATATTTTCATTTTTTGTTTCCAGTTTGTCTTGTCTATTTCTTTGTTTGTTTTTTGCCAGATTCTTTCCAATTTTCTTAGTTCCTTTTTGTTGGTTAGTAGTTCTGAGTCAAACCATTCGTTCAGTGGTCTATCTTTCTTTTTGTATGTTTGGTATGGGGCTATTTGGTCTAAAAGGTCTATACTGAACTTTTCCCATCTTGTTGGGAATTCCTGTATTTTGTGTATTTCGTTGGTTGTGGGACGTAGCTCATAGTGAGCCCAGAATTCTGTTGGGTTTATGGTACCACGACTGGTTATTGTTTTTGTGATTTTACTTTTGTATTTCAGTTGAGAGCTCTTTTTTTGCCAATGTAGGTTGAAATTGCCAATATAGTGGTCTGACCAGATGCATTTTTTCCAGGTCCCTGTGTAGTATTGTATTCTTGGATCAAGGGGTTTTTTTTGAGAGAAAGTAACTATGTCTAGTTTGTGTTCTTTTGCATAGGTTATCTCTGTGTCTGGAATTGGAAAATCGAGGGACATTAGGAAGTTGGCAATTTCGGTTACTTCTGGCTTTCCCTTTTGTTCTAGATGTGTTTATGTCCCCCAGAAGTAGATTGTATGATCCTTTTAGTGTATTTACGGTTAGGAATTCGAAGAATTCATCTCTGTTGTGTGACCATTTTTGGGTGGGATATAAAATAGAGTAGTAGTCAGTGATTCTTCTAATTTGGCGTTAGTGATTTTGCAAGTTAGTATTTCTAGGTTTTCTGATGTTTTGGAGTCTGTCTTAGAGTAGTTAAAGGGTTCTTTTAGTATAATCGCTAGGCCGCCTCCTTTTTTCCAGCTTCTTGATAGTGGGAGTATTTTGTATCCCTATGGAAGAATTTCTTTCATGATAATGTCTGTGTCAGAGACCATCCATGTTTCTGTTAGAAATAGGAAATCTGGCTTTGTTTGCAATATCCAGTCGTTTAATATGTGTGCTTTGTTTCTCACGGAGTGGGTATTTAGATAGTATCCTGTGATGTTTTCATAGTTGGATGGGGTGAGAGTTTCAAAATATATTAACTTTTTTATGTTTCATGTAACTCCGAAAATCTACTTCCTCCCTAAAATACATAAGAGTTTGAAAACCCCCCTGGCCGCCCTATCGTATCCATGAGGGATTCCCCACTTGAACCTTTGTCTAAATTCTTAGACATCTTTCTTCAAAAGGAGGTTCTGGAAATTAAATCTCGGGTTAAAGACACCACCCACATGCTTGACATGTTAGCAGAGATTAAGGGGGTGGAGTCTTCATGGCTGTTCGTTACCCTCGATGTAACAGCTTTGTATACGATGATACCCACTGAGGGGGCTCTGTCATTGTTACAGGGGGTGTTTGAACGCCAAGAAATAAGATCTAACATTACGGCCTCGTTTCTAATGGAACTAGCTAATCTAGTTCTAACTAAGAGCTATTTTTGGTTTCAACAGCAATTCTTTCTCCAAACGCATGGGATAGCAATGGGAGCCTCGTTAGCTCCGTCCTTGGCATCCCTGTACATGGCAAAGTTGGAAGAAGATTATATCTATAAAAGCATACACTTTGAACATGTGAAGATCTGGAAACGCTATCTGGATGACATTTTCTGCTTGTGGTCATCCTCCTTGGAGGACTTAATCAAGTTTGTAGACTGGTTGAATCAAGTGGACAGGAATATTCAGTTTACTATGTCTACCCATCATAATCAAATTAATTTCCTTGATTTAAAAATCATGAAATTGAATGGTGAATTAACTACAACCATTTATCGAAAAGCAACTGATCGGAATAGTCTCCTGAGATTCCATAGTTTCCACCCTAAAGGATTGAGATAAAGCCTCCCTATCAGCCAGTTTCTCCGATTGAGAAGAATATGCTACTCCTTGGATGAGTTTAGGCTACAAGCTAGAGTGATGAAACAACGTTTTTATGAATGGGGTTACCCGGTTGAGGTGGTCCAGAGGGCTTATAAAAGAGCTAAGTTTGCTCAGAGAGAATTGCTGTTGAAACCAACTACCAATAAATCTACTGAAGATTCTGAAATAGTCACATTTGTTCAGAACTTTTCCACCCATGCTCCTGAAATTGCCCGCATGGTACGAAACCACTGGCACATAGTCCAACTTGCCATCTCTACCTTGGTTGAATATCCAGTATGTTCCTATCGCCGAGGGAAAAACTTAGGGGAAAGTTTAGGGCATTATATTCTCAGGGACTCTCCATTTAAAAGTAAGGGGAGTCATGAACCCTGTGGTCAGTGCCAGTGGTGCCCATTTGTGCTAGCAGGCGAGACCTGGACTCATCCCATTTTAGGTACCTAGTATATTGCTAGACATAACACCTATTGCAATTCGGACTATGTCATATATCTAATCCAGTGCCCATGTCCCAAACTTTATGTGGGCCATACCACCAGGGCTATTAAGACCCGTCTCACTGAGCACAAATCTAGAGTGAACACGAGTTGTGAAGCTTCTCCTCTAGTTAGACACTGGAAATTATGTAAACATGGTTTGAAGGACCTGAAATGGAGAATATTAGATAAGATCATTGTTGGGTGGGAGGGAGGGAACATTGAGCGCACCTTAAATCTGCGGGAGTTGCGCTGGATGTTTCAACTTCAAACTATGGCTCCATCCGGGTTAAATGAAGCCTCAGATTGGATGGCCCAAGTAGATTGCTGATGTCAAAAATTAGGGGCCTTTTGTTTTGAACTTTCTGGCTCGTTTGGGTTGCTAGGATACTGAGTATGATGAGGGGGGTGGGACTATTTAATGCTCTGAATGAACGCCGCGGCCATCTTTCTTGATAGCCAGAGGCAGTAAATGTATGGTTGAGGATTAACCTTATCTCTTGGTGAGTTGAATACTTAGAAGACTTAAATGTTTTAGAGATTGTTTGGGTGTGATTTCTTATGGTGTGTGTGTTGCTTTTCAGTTCCCCCGACCTTGAAAAAGAATTCCGAAATGCGTCGGGAAGGGGAACCGATAAGGATTTAAGTTAAGTGATGCACTTTTAAACCTTTTTCTATATACAAGCTATTTAAGCTATAATAAGTTATATTGATGTGAAAATAGGAAAAAATCTTTAAAAAGAAAAAAGAGAAAAAAATCTTTAAAAACATATATCTCTAAAAAACATATTGAGTACTTTCCATGTATTGGGAATGATGAAGAATTCCAACACCACTGACTCGTTTTGAGAAAGTGGAATCAGAATTCCCATTGGATTGTATAAGGTGTTCTGAGCATAACTATTATTGAGGCTATCTTTTCATAACTTGAAGTGAGTCATAATAGTTTGGTAGAAGGTTCACTTAAATGTCATATGCTACAGAAAGAGGTAAAAAAAAAAAAAAAGATATGAACAATGTTAAATTTTAAATGCACTCGGCAATCACTTACCATAATCAGTCGCATTTTCCTTCTGAAAAACTCTTAAATTTCAGCACTCAAGATGTAGCTCAGATTATGCTCCAATCTGCAGAGTGAAAGATTAGTGTTCCAATCATCAAAGAAACATATTATTAAAATTCATACTTACAGTAAAAAAATTTAAATGTATGATGAGCTTCAAAACGAAAAAAGGAGTTCTGATTTTATAAATATCTCTAACAACTCATGACTAGAACTGAGAATACTAAGTTATAATTAAACTCGTAGTACACAGGTCTTTTTCTTGACACATTTATACTGTATATATTTTAAAAAGTTACACTTAGGCCCTGTTTTACTAAGGTGAGCTAATTGGTTAGTGCACCTTAGTGAAATAGGGGGTTACTGTACTTTGGTGCAAAAATGAATTATTGGCCCAGAGAGACCTGTAGATTCAAACATTACTTTTCCTCTTACCCCCATGTGGGAATTTCAGCAAGCCACTATGGTCTTGACTCATCACCATATTAGAGTTTACAACCTTTATAGTTAAGAAATATTCACTACCATTTTGGAAAACAAAACTATTTATATCCTATGTTTGAAAGAGGTTATCAAAAGGTCTCATCCAGTTCAGAAAAACACTTATACCTCCTCTATTTGAGATTTTAAAGTAATCTCCTATCTCTAGTATGTAATTTATTATCAGTTTCATTGCAATATGTAAAATTGCTCTGCTGATATCCATTCCATTCCATTTTATTCATTTCATGTACCACCAAATGCAAACAATAAAGTGGTGTACAATACAATCCCTAAACATAAAATCAAATACGATATAACCAAGTAATAAGACATCATAAATTGGGCAAATCAAATACACAAAGCATGTTGAAGCTTTGATGTGGAACAAAGTATAGAAACCCTTGCTCACACCTCAATCACACTCACTCATAAGAATATAAGAGTTGCCATACTGAGACAGACCAAAGGCCCATCAGCCCAGTATCTTGTTTCAACAGTGACCATCTCAGGTAACAAATACCTGTCAAGATCCCAAGGAGAAAAATGGATTTTAAGCTGTTTATCCTAGGAATAAGCAGTAGATTTGTCCAAGCCATCTTAATTATGGTTTATGGACTCCTCTTTTAGGAAATTATATAAAGCTTTTTTAAACCCTGCTAAGCTAACTGCTTTAACAACAAAGGGGTGCTAAAAAGTTCTCAGTCTAACCATGAAGAGAATGATGTAGATATGGTTCATTCAATGATCTGAAACAATGTCAAACATAGAATTTTATCTCTGCAAATTGACACTTAATTAAATAAGATAACATTCTTTTTAGAAGTTGGTTGGTCAGACTGAGAACTTTTCATCAACCAGCAATGAATTCCAGAGTTATTTACCTGTTGTATGAAAAAATATTTTCTTCAGTTTGGTGTAAATCTGCTACTTAGTACTTTATCATATCCCCCCCCGAGTCTTCTCGTCTTCAGGTTGAAAAGCCCTAACCTCATAGGGAAGTCATCCCATCCCTTTTATCATTTTGTTGCCCTCATTTGGATGGAGAGGGGCCTGCTGGCCAGACGATGCGAGGACCCATCCAGCCAACTTGCAGGTAAGCCCAAGGGGGGATTCCAGGGTGGGGGGGTTCTTTAGAGGGATCTAGCAGGAAGGTTTGGGAACCCTCCTGCTGGTGATCTTCGGGGGGGGGGCGGGTTCTGTCAGCAGGAGGGGTTGGGCAGCCTCCTGCCGCGATCATCGGGGGTGAGGGGCCTACCGGCAGGAAGGGTTGAGCACTTTTGGGTTTTGTCAGCAGGAGGGGTTGGGCACCCTCCTGCCGCGATCGTCGGGGGTGGGGGGCCTACCGGCAGGAAGGGTTGAGCACCTTTGGGTTTTGTCAGCAGTTGGGGTTGGGCACCCTCCTGCTGCGATTGTTTGGGAGGAGGTGGTTGGGGAGGGGAGATTGGTGGCCATAGCCGCAGCCGTAGCCATGGCCACTATACTAATCACATCAGGGAGATCCCTTTCTGCGATTAAGTATAGCAGCCGCATCTACTTACCATGTAGACCAGCATTTTGCTAGCCCACATTGTAAGCATCTCCCACTCTACTAGGGAGACGTGTAGGGCCGCCTAAGGCTACCGCCTAACCTTAGGCGGGCTTGAGGGCCTCTCTAGGCTCCCGGAGGCGCCTTCAATATAGGCAGCCTGCCTAGGGAGCATTTTTTTTAGAAAACATGCCTCCCAGTTGGCTGATTAGACAGCTGTAGGACACCTACAGCTGCCTGCAATGCAGAATCAGGGCCCAAAAGTCCATCTGCTGAAAATGTCCAAATGCTGATTTTTGAAAAGCAAAAAGTAGGATGGATTTCACTTAGTTTGTCCAAATTGCAAGGGAGCATGTTTTGAGTGGGACACAAAATTAGGTCATCTTTCAGCGATAGTGGAAGAAGACATGTCCAAGTCAAAAAAAGAAGGTCATTTGTATTTTGACCTGTTTCAATCATGTCTAAGTAACAAAAAAGGTATTCCGATTTACCTGCTGACCACTGGAGGGATTAAGGCATGAGCCCTCTATAATCCCCTAGTTAATGCTGTCCCCCTCCCACTCCTTTATAAAGTGAAACTGAAAGGGGATACCAAGCACAGCATCAAGTATTAAGGGCATATCCAACAAGGCAGCAAACAATTCCCACAATACAAAATAAAGGATTTATGGTGGGAATTGTACCTGGGTGCATTTATTTAAACTCCACCTCACTGACAACTAGGCTGCCCCTCTGACCTGCAGGGACATCTGTGTGACTATTTCTCATGAGCCTGCTTTTTTGGTGTTCATTCTTTGCATGTCTCAGTGAAAAATGGTTGTTCATTTTGGATGTTTTCAGTGCGAGAATGTCCTTCTCATGTATTTTTGAATAGGAAATCCCAATGTTTATTCTTGTTCGAAAATAGCTTTGAAATAGATGGGGTTTTTTGGATGTAAATGAGTGGGGCATCCCAGTTATAACATGGACTTTTTTTATGCCCTCCATGGGCTCCTTTTACTAAGCTGCGGTAGCGTTTTTGGCGCGCGCTGCAGATTAGCATGTGTTGCTTCCCGCGCTATGCGCCAAGAACTAATGCCAGCTCAATGGTGGTGTTAGCATCTAGCATGCGCGGCAATACAGCACACACTAAGGCCCTGATTCTGCAAAGTGCTTCCAATTGTAGGCAGCTGTAGGCGTCCTACAGCTGTTTAATCAGCCAATCGGGAGGCACTTTTTCTAAAAAAAAAAAAATGTTCCCCAGGCAGGCCGCCTATATTAAAGGCGCCTCCAGGGAGCCTAGAGAGGCCCACAAGCCCACCTAAGCTCGCCTAAGATAGCAAAATGCTGGCCTACATGGTAAGTAGATGCGGTCGCTGTACCTAATCGCAGCAACGATCTCCCTGCTGTGATTAGTATAGCGGCCGTGGCTACGGCCACAAGTCTCCCCTTCCCCCAGCGATCGCGGCAGAAGAGTGCCCAACCCCTCCTGCCGACCCCCCCAATGGCCCCCCTAAGATTGCCGGCAGGAGGGTGCCCAACCCCTCCTGCCGACCCCCCCAACGGCCCTCCCAACAATCACGGCAGGAGGGTATCCAACCTCTCCTGTCGGCCCCCCTAAGATCGCCGGCAGGAGAGTACCCAACCCCTCCTGCTGGACTCCCACCCAACAAACCCCCCACCCCAGAACCCCCCCTTGGTCTTGCTTTCAAGTTGGACCAGACAGTTCCTCACATGTCCAGCCAGTAGGCCCTCCTCCGTCCAAATGTGGCAGGCCCGCCCCTCCCCAGCCCAACCCACAGGATCTTAGGGCCTGATTGGTCCAGGTGCCTAAGGCTCCTCCCGCTATGGAATAGCATCTAGTAGGTGCCTAATTGCCCTTTTAAACCAGGCACTTTGTTATAAAATTATTTACACAACCTTTATCATAACAAACCCAAATTATTTTGTTTTCCATAAACTATTTTTACAAGACTGCTAATGGATGTTAGAAACACTGAGACACTTGAGGTGCTTTTTACAGAATTTGGACCCATCTGTCATTTTTAGAAAATTTAGAGGTTAATTTTCAGCAACAGTATGGATTGTTTAAATTTAAACAGAGACCATCTGTGTTGAGTCACAACAGGTGTATCTGCTCATGCCTAACTACATACAAGCATAAATTTATTTTTTATTTTTTTTAAATTATACCGTTTTATATCAAAATAGTTACATACATAAAATGTTAAAACAAATCTGGACAAGTAGAAATAGACAGCATTAATTTTAACAACAATCAGCACTCAGAATAAATATCCTGTTTAGCTAGTATTTCATAAAGGAAAATAGCTGCCTTTATAGAAAAGGCTCCTAATAGGTATTATTTAGGCATACTATCTGGTTAGTGCCACTGAATATCTTTATTAATAATAATAATTTATTTTGTATACCGCCATACCCAGGGAGTTCTAAGCGGTTCACAGCAGTTAATCAAAAATACATACAGTACAATCTTTGAAGTTAACAGTTAGAAGGGAACAGTATAAGAAAGGGGTAGGAAACGTTGCAGGCCATAGGGGGATGAGAAAGCAGTCATAAGGTAGTAGTGATGAGGGAAGGTAGTAAAAGATAGTAGTAGTGAAATGCATTAAGAGTTGAGTCTGGAATAGGTGCGTTTTGAGCTGCTTTCTGAAGTCAAGATAGGAGGGGGCATCAAGTATAATTTGGGCAAGCCAAAGATTCAGTTTAGCCACCTGAAAGGAGAAGGTGTTATCAAGGAACCTTTTGAAATGACATAGTTTTAGTGAGGGAAAGGCAAACAGGTGAATTCTGCGGGAGCTCATATTGTTGTAATTCAAATTGAAGTGTGGTTAAGATAACTCAGAGATATTCCAAATACTGTTTTGTAGCAGATGCATGAGAACTTGAATAGGACTCTGGATTCGAATGGTAATCAGTGTAGTTTATGGTAGAAAGGGGTGATGTGTTCCCATTTGTTCAAGCCAAAGATGAGGTGGATGGCGGTATTCTGAATCAGTTTCAGTTTCCTGATGGGTTTTCTTAAAGGCGCCCAGGTATATGATATTGCAGTAGTCAAGGATGTAAATGAGAATGGAGGATTGTACTAACAGACGAAAAGAGGTGTCGTCGAAGTATTTTTTTATGGGGCGGAGTTTCCAGAGCACCGAGATGCTTTTCTTAAATACTAGATCAGAGTGTTTCTCCAGAGTAAGATGTTTGTCTAAAGTGACTCCTAGTATTTTTAAGGTTTGTTCAAGACAAACCTCAGCACTATTCGGATAATGCTAGGGAAGTCTGGGGGGTGGAGTTTCATTGCTGCTACCCAAATAACAATCCAGATAACTTAGGACGGTAAAAAGGCTGGATAGTGGCCAACTATCACTGTTCTCCAGACAGTGCCAGCACCTGCTCACTCTATCTAGATGTTCAGTGACAACCAGTATCTGGTTGTATTGGATGCCATTGACTCATGTTCGAGTCTTAGCAACTCGATGATATCATCAAGTTTTTGTGACAGAATACAGAAGTAGATTGCTGGGCCTTTCTTCTGCGCAGTATAAATTCAATGCTGTCACCATTGTCACATCAAACACGATCCTCTGCTTCCAACACAGCCCATCTGCTGTTGCCCAGATGGGTGGCACATCGTTAGTCTGACGTCTCCGCTGAAACCTGTCCACCTTGGGAGGCCCAGCCGGTAATGAAACTACCAACGGCATAGCTTTCAGCTTCACAGATGCACGCAAGCCCCGGCGGCACGAGAAGCCCATGTACCATGACTGAAGATATCTGGTTAGTGCTGCTGATTATCCAATGTTTAATTCCTCCGGTGGCCAGCTTAAAAAAAAACTAAAAAAAGCAAAACACTGACTATTCATGTTTAGAGTACATTTCTAAGGGAAAATATGGGCATGATATTACATTGAAAATTACCCTTTAGAGAAAATACATGCACATACTTACATCTAATATCACATTTCCTGTGCATGCATATGAATTGTATTAAAAAATGTGTCTCAATACTAACCTTCCCAAATCCCACCCCTGGGAAAACCTCCTCGCAGTTCAGGTAAACCATGTACATTGGGGCTCTATGTGCATACTGTTTTTTTACCAGTGGCCGGGGGCAGCAGAATACATTTGGTTGGAGTGGTCAAACCAGCCATTAATCTGACATACACCCTAGCTCTCTTGATGCAATGTTGAGCTAAATATTGGCTGAGCCTTGGCCACAATGGCCTACTCCATTCCATTGCCTATCTATGATATGAGTAATTTTAAAATAAGCTATTCCTACACATATGTCTCTTTTTAAATTAATAAATAGTTGTTAAATTATCCCCTCCCCCCAGTAAGAAAATTCCCTAGTACATGATACATAAGTTCTTAAATGATCCTTCACCAAACACATAAATGAAGTTTTGGATCCCATAAGAAATAGCATGGTCTGTTTTTCCTACTAAAGAGTGCTAAATGTTCAAAAATGTTTTCTATATAATCATTTAAGTAGTATGGACTTCCCTGTAGCCAGCACAAAGCCAATCCCTTGGTAATTTTGGAAAAATGAAACTGCAATGTTCACACATTGGAGACAGAATAATTATAATCAGTCCTGAAATTAGCCGCCAAGCTGCAGTGCCAAAATTATGATCTGGGGTGCCTTGCTCATCAGCAGATTTTAGAAAAATAACAGATGCTACAAGGTTTGTCTTAAAAACAGTGAACAATCTAATGAAAACTCTCTGCAATAAATGGTCTAATAAAAACACCCTATTTCATGAATCTGAAGTTTTCTCATGACAGATACCTGTATATAAAATCTATATAATCTCATGTAACTGACAATCTACAATTAAAGTAACTTAAATTTGATATTAACAAAGTATGAAGACGGGTATGTAGAACAGAGGTATTAAAAAAGCTGCTTGAAGGGCATAATCAATGCAGAGCCAAGAAGCCAGATTTTAATATGAGGGACCATTGAAAAGTTCTCAGCCCAACCAAGAAGAGAATGATGTGGAACCATGAAACACAAATTATTCCACATTTTTCTTGACACTTTTCATTTCAATGAGGCAAATGCATCTTGTAAATGAGCACAAGTATAGGGAAACCAAGGTATTGTGACATCACCGATGAGACTGGCTCTTAGGCACTGGTGGAATGAGACGTTATGACATCACAATAGGAAGGACTGCCGAAAAATTCTCAGCCCAACCAAGAAGAGAATGATGTAGAGCCATGAAACCTACAAGTTATTCCACACCTTTCTTGACTCTTTTCATTTCATTTCATATCATTGAAATGAAAAGTGTCAACAAGCCCCAGAACTAAACTTTGATCTAGTGAAATCAAGAAGAGAGATGATACATGTATGGGTTTCAAGCAAGATGTTTGAAATTGCTTGGTTTAATCACTGTCCAGCTTCTGTTTACAAATTGCATATTTTTGATGTTTTGCATTCCTTCTATCTTCTAGTGGACTATGGGCTCCTTTTACGAAGTTGCATGAGCGTTTTTAGTGCATGCACCAGATTAGCATGCACTAGCTGAAAAACTACCGCCTGCTCAAGAGGAGGCGGTAGCAGCTACCGCGCGTGGCATTTTAGTGCGCGCTATTCCGCGCGTTAGGGCCCTAACGCACCTTCGTAAAAGGAGCCCTATGTTTTTCCCCCCTTATTTCAAAGTAATATATAGAAATAAAATTTTTTAAATAGGGAAATAAGATAATACCTTTTCTATTGGACTAACAATGCATTTTATGATGAATTTTCGAAGGTAACCCTTCTTCTTCAGATCAGAAATAAGCAAATGTTGACAAATATTAGTATACTGTATATAAGGAAAACATTTCAGGTGTAGTTCACTGGAAGAGGGAGGGATGTGTGGGTGAGCAGGAGACAGAGAGGTTGCAAAAGCAGTTTTAAATGTCTTTGTAGTGGGAAAGGAAGCCCAGATCTTTGTAAGTCCTGTCTGGTAGGTGTGAAAATATTTCATCATTTTGGTTCTTTTTTTTTTAACTTGAAAATTTATTGAATTTTTGTAGATTACAAAAAGATAAGAGGGAATACAAATAGCATAATAACAATAATGTACAATCATGAGAATTGACAATGAGAAACATTTTCCATGTATAATGATAAAAAGCATTATAATGCTCAATATGGTATAGTCATGTTACATACAATGGATGGCAATAAAAAGGAGGTTAAGAAAACAGGGGAGGAAAAGGAAAAAAAGAAGAGGGGAAGAGGAAAAGAGTAATGTCGGTGGGAAGGAAAAGCTATCCGAGGGAAGAGAGGGAAAAAGAGGATAGGGAGGAAGAAAGGAGTCCCTCAGAGGTCAAGCACGAAAAAAAAAAAAAAAGGAAAGAAAGAGAATAGAAGAAAGTAAGTAGAGAGAGAGAGAATGAGAGATATGTAGAAAGGAAAAATGCAGTGGAAAAAGATATATTATAGAGAATTCAAATAGTCCATAAAGGCAGACCATTTAATATAAACTTTGGAAGACAGAGGTGTGTAAGTAGAGATCAACATTTCACGTTTATGTTGGAGTAGTACAGATTGAAATCAAAAATGCACTGAGAGTGAATCAAACGATTTCCAGTTGGAGAGTATAAGCCTTAGTGCTATAATAAGAAATGTATCAAACAAATTATGTTGAGTTTGAGGTATACTAAGCGTAGAAGCTTCTGATTTCAGAAAGATAATTGAAGGAGAAAGATCAGTATGAATGTCAAAAATCTATTTAAATATTGAGCATAAGTCAAACCAGAAGGGTTGAAGAAGAAGACATTCATATAACATATGAAGTAAGGTTCCAGGTAGAGACTTACAGTTCCAACATTTCTTTGAGGGAAGAAGACCAGCGATATGAAGCTTTTGGGGTGTCCATTTAGTTCTATGATGTAAAAAGAACATCGATTGTGTCGAGTTTGCAGAAGAAACGGTCCTGATGGTTTTGGACCACAAAGTTTCCCATTGTCTGTCTGATATCTGGTGCCCTATATCCATTTACCATGTTTTACGTAATGTAGCATCAGAATTCGTATATGAAGTGATAAGTAGTTTATACAGTTGGGATGCTACATGACCTTTCGTAATAAGTAGAGAGCAGAGTGAAAACAAGGAAGGGGTTCCAAGCACTGTAGAGTTTAAGATTTATGACTTTGTGATTACGGTAGAAAGTTGTAACCACTGGTAGAAAGCAGATGCTGGGAGGGCAAATTTGTCACTCAGTTCTGCAAAAGTCAAAAGTTGTAAAGCTGGCGTACAAATGTCACATATGGACCAGATTCCCAATTTAGCCCAAGTAGACCAAAAAACTGGTGCTTTATTAATTAGGAAACGTGGATTGTGCCAGATGGAAATCAAGGAAGAAGAACAGACAGACACATCAAGTAATTTGTCTAGTTCAAGTAGACAAGAAACAGATTGTGAGATGATTTGGTTGATCTTATGGAGATATGTGCGAGACGTCAACAGCGCAATTAGCGAAGTAGAGTAGGTACAAAGGGAATGTTCAAGTTGCAGCCACAGAGGACAATAGCTGGGCGTCAATGAGAACCAGTGGCTGGATTGTTGCAGTATGAAGGCCTTGTGATAAGTCATAAAGTCAGGTAATAAGGCTCCCGCTGCAGTCTTGGAAGCTTTAAGCTTTTTAAGGGCAATTTTTGGTGGTTTTCGGCTCCATATGACAGATGAAATATGTTTGTCTATGGTTTTGTAAAACAAAGCTGGAAATAACCGTGGGATCATACTAAGGATGAAATTGACTTTAGGGGCTATAATCATTTTAATAGTCTCTGCCCCACCAGGAAATATGATGGGGATGCCATGAATGAAACAAAGTCTTAACGTAATTAATAAGTTTTTCACTATTGTGTTGAATCGTGGCAGACAGGGTAGTGTATAAATCAATTCCTAAATATCTCATACATGAGGGTGACCAGAGAAGATGAAAAGGTTGAACTAAATCCGGTTGGGAGTGTGTGTTGAGTGGTAGTACCTCAGTTTTATGCTGGTTGATCTTGTAGCCATAAAAGAGAGAAAAAGAATTTATTAAATCAAAAAGGGCAGGTAGAGATTGATCCGTATTAGTAAAATAAAGTAATACGTCACTGCATGTGCCGTCAATTTATATTCTAAATTATTATAGAAAATACCATAGATTCTTTTACAGGAGTTAATCGCTAGAAGAAGGGGTTCGAGAGCAATATTAAAAAGATAAGGTGAGAGGGGGCAACCTTGTCGAGTACCCCTTAGGGTAGGGTGCCTTAGGGGAGGAATAAAGGATTTTAACATAGTTAATAAATTGAAGAGGAAATCCAAACCTGTGCATCATTTGAAAAAGATGAGACCATTCAACTCTATCAAATGCTTTTTTAGCACATCATTTTAGTTTCAAAGGTCTTACATTCTTGGATTGTCTTAAAGTTTCCCATAAAATCATTGGTGCAGGGGTCAGTTTTTCCAAAGTGTTGCCTGACAGAGGTGACATCCTGGTTGGTATTGCAATTTTTAATATGATATCTATGTAAATTGATTCTGTTCTATAGTATCTGGCCTGTTTCTGCAATGTATCATCCGTCTTTGCACTTTTTGCGTTGAATGATGTATACCACATTAGAAGATGAACATGTGAAGGATCCATTTATGCTGAATGTTTTTCCCACATGAGTGATTTGGGGCTCCTTTGAGATGTGCTTGCACAGTTTGCAGTTTGCCACACCACACGGATGTGTTCCATTCTCTTCTTTGTGGGTTTGTGGGTGGAACTTGCTTTTCACCAAGGGCTCCTTTTACTAAGCTGTGATAGCAGTGTTAGCGCACGCAGAATTGCCGCATGCGTTAGACGCTAATGCCAGTATTGAGCTGGCATTAGTTCTAGCTGCGTAGCGCGGGTTTAGCACGCGCTAAAATTATGTGTGCGCTAAAAATGCTATCACAGCTTAGTAAAAGGAGTCCCAAGTTTTTTTTGAGATTAGGTGATTGATGGAAGGCCAGTACAGGCAGAGCTGGGAATGTTTCTTTTACTAATTCCTCTTTTAATATTTAGTAATACAGTCAAACCTTGGTTTACGAGTGCCGCGGTTTGCGAGTGTTTTGCAAGACGAGCAAAACATTTGCAAAATCTGCACCTCGGAAACCGAGCTTGACTCGATTTATGAGCCCCCCCCCCCCCACTGTGATCCGGCGTCCCCCCACTCACCCACCCACCCAAACACATTCTCTTACCCCTATCTGGCACCGGCACCAGCACCAATGCACAGGACATGCCGGTGCCCGAAGATCTTCCCTCTTCCTTGTGCTGGGCCTTGAGCATCTGTGCATGCTCAAGGCCTTCTAGTTCTCGCTCTCTCAGATGCTCAAGGCCCAGGACAAGGAAGAGGGAAGATCATCGGGCACCGGCACCAGCACCGGCATGTCCTGTGCGTTGGTGCTGGTGCCAGTGCCAGATAGGGGTAAGAGAATGTGTTTGGGTGAGTGGGGGATGCCAGGTCATGGTGGGGGGGGCAATGTGAGCAGGGGGGATGCTGGATCGCGGGGGGGGGGGGGGGGTGGAGCAACATCAGTGGCTTCAGGGGGCTAAGGTGGAGCAGCGCCAGTAGCCTCGGGGGGAGTAAGGTAGAGCAGCACTGATGGCCATGGGAAGGGGGGAGGAGGTGGAACAAATCAAGCAAGTTTCCCTTACATCCTATAGGGAAACTCGCTTTAATATACGAGTAAATTGGTTTATGAGCATGCTTCTTTAACAAATTATGCTCGTAAACCAAGGTTCCACTGTATTTCTTTAAGTAATTCATCTTCCTGGAGTAGTGGTTGTAGATCTCACATAATTTTTCTTAACTTTTCCAGCTCTGGATTGTATGTCATTACCAAGGGGGTCCTACCTGTGGTTTTTTTGTCCTTGTAGTGTAGTAAGTTTTCTCTGGGTGTTTCAAGGGATGAGGCAATATACTTGGAGACTATTTTAGGGTTTTGTTTGAAGGATTTAGTCAGGATGTTTAGGTGTTTATCTCTGTCTCTTGGGTTAGAGCATGGGAATCGCGTGGCTTGGCTGTGTATAATGGATTTTTTTTAATATGTGAAGGGTGAAACCTAGAATTGTGGAGATAGCTGCATCTGTTTATAGGTTTTTTTGTATATAGATGTTTGTATGTAACCATTGTTGATAGAGACTATGGTGTCTAGAAAATTGACTATTTCTGGGGAATAGTCAATTTTCAATTTGATTGTAGCATGGCATGTTTTGAAACAATTGCAAAATTGTTTGAGACTCTTCAGTGGTGTAGGGAGGGTAGGTGGTGCCCAGGGCAGTGGTACTCCGTGCCCTCCTCTCCGTCCCCCCTCTCCTTCCGCACTATCCCCCACTCTTTCCATGCCCCCATGCCACACTCATGACCTCCCCTGCCCACCCCATACCTCTTTAAATCTTTAACCAGCACGAGCACCTTCTCCAGCCTGCTGCTCGCGCTGGCGTTGGATCTCCCTCTGACATTACTTTCTGGCCCCGCAACCCAGAAATGATTTCAGAGGGAGCCAGACCAGAGTAATTGCTCTCGCTGATGAAGATTTAAAGAGATAAGGGGACAGGAAATGGAGTGTGTGAGTGAGGCGTGGAGAGCAGAGAGGTGCTGGTGTCCTTACCAAGACGGTACCTGGAGTGGTCTGCCCTCTTATTACACCACTGAGTCTCTTCTCCTTCAGACTGAATGAGGATTTTCTTCCCCTCATGAATCTGCTTAATGTGCTGTTCTTGACATTTGCTGAGGCTGGCAGCTTTGATCATCTCAATACTGTGAACTATTCTTCTCTAAATTTCTTACAAACACCCTCAAGAAACTGACTGTGTGAACAACTTAATCTAGTTGTATGCAAAATTAATGAATGGCTGTTTATTTACAGTATGTTGATGATGTTCTGCCCTTTGGGCTTGATTCACACAAAACTACAGAGTTTAAAAAAAAAAAATCCAGGTGTAAGATGTTGATCACTGTCAAGAAATAAAAAATCATATTTCTTTAAACAAACTGTGGCTAAGGTTCTAAGTATCTCAGGAAAACTGTGTAAATGACTTCTATGGATTTTTTGACTGACCCACTTCAGACTATTTTAATAAATTATCCTTATTTGTACTTTTTGCTTATTATTTGGAACTGGGTGGAGGAAACAGAATAAGCAGGTCTGAGTGTGATATGTGGAGAAAGAAAGATAATGAAGCTGGACAAACTTGCTTGTACAGTAGGCACCAAACAACCGCATTTGATTGGCTTGAAACAATTGTATGTACCAAATGTAGACAAAGCTAATCAGGGGCTTTTCAAACGTATCCTGGTTACCCCACAACCAGGCCAGTTTACAGGATACCCACAATAATTATGCATGAGACAAGTCTGCATCTATTCCTCTTATCCCTGGAGCACAGGTTGAATAAAAATAGTATCTATAGATTTATGTTGAATTTGCTGAGAATAATTTATAGGAGGCTGCAAAAAAAAAAATCCAGAAATAAAGAACCAAGGAATGTCTCAGTCATATGGAGGTGTAACCTTACGATTAGAGCAGCAGATTGCTAACCAGAGAAGCCAGAGGCCAAATCCTACTAATATTTCTTGTGATCTTAGGTACCAAGTGCTTAGCCAGCTCCAATTTTGGGGGTTCACAGGGGTATACTGAGAGGGCCAACACATTTTTCTCCCTCTCGTGTACAAGCAGGCTTTTGCTAACGCCCAAGCTGCTCTCCTCCTCCTCAGGCTACTTCCATCCTTAATTCAGAAGACTGGAGCTGAAGGCATTCTGTTGACTTATGCATTAAGGAAGAAGCACAAGGAAATGGGGAGCAGTTCAGAGACATCATTTATTTGGCTGACAGGGTTTTGCATCCTTGATAGCAAAGGTAAGAGGGTGCTGCAGTTCTGGAGATGGTCCAAGCCCAACGTGGTGATGGGGAGCTCAGGCGCCTGCTCCCGCCCTCCTCCATGGCTTGGCCACCGTTGGGCATGCCACCTAACCCTCTACTGTGTCAGATACAAACTTAGGCCTTTCTAACATCTGGATCCAATCTTAACCCCTTTCACAATTTACCATTGGGTCACACAGTGGCATAGCGAGGGTAAGAGGCACTCAGGGTGGTGGCACCCCTCACACACCCTCCTCTGTGCCCCCTGTTCCTTGTGTGCTGCCCCACTACACCTTCCTCACCCCCTACACCACACTTGCACTCTCCCTTCCCCCCGTACCTCTTTAAATCTTTGCCAGCACAAGCAGCTTCTCTGACCTGCTACTCGCACCGGCATTGGCTTTCCCTCTGTCACTTCCTGGCCCCGTGACCAGGAAGTGATTTCAGAGGGGAGACAGGTCGGCACAAGCAGCAGGCCAGAGAATTTGCTTGCGCTGATGAAGATTTAAAGATGGGAGGGAGGGTGTGAGCGTGGCATGTGGGGGGGGGAGTGTGGAGAGGTGTCGGAGCCCCCACCAAGATGGCACCTGGAGCAGTCCACCCCCCCTTACTACGCCACTGGGGGGTCACATTACCCACATCATTAACATGAAACATCAACTGTACACCCTTTGTTATAGATGTCATGTTTCTCCACAACATCATCTTATCTTCTACAGTTTTCTATTCACAAAATTTTCCCTTATATCCATTCTGGCCTCTCTAGGTCAGTTACACATCTCACATTATCAGATTCAAACACTACTGCTGCATATCTATCCTCATTTCCTATTCACGTCAACTTTGCTCTTTCTTTTGTTTAAAGAAATACAACACTTTGATTTTCCCACAATCTCTTTACCATACTACTCCTCCCACTCTCTTTTAGATTTTTTTTCATATTGAATTTGTTTCTGAAACCCACATGGCAATGCATAACAGGGTCTAAGGGCTCCTTTTACGAAGTCGCGGTAGCGGTTTAACACGCGTAATAACACGCTAAACCACCAGACACGCTAGCCGCTACCGCCTCCTCTTGAGCAGGTGGTAGTTTATTGGTTAGCGCATGATTAAAAGTCACGCACGTTAAAACCGCTACCACAGCTTTGTAAAAGGAGCCCTAAGTTCCTCACTGGCAACACACCATTCTATTTCACTTTTGTCCCTATCAATGTGACAGAACTGGACTCTCTCCCCACTTCATTTGTGCACATTCGCATCAATGTGCCGGCAGTGAGTTCTCCTTAAACTCCCAGCATCACATTGATTCTCAGGGCTCCTTTTATCAAGCCGCGCTAGCAGGGTTAGCGTGAGCGATATTTAATCACACGCTAACCCCTGCGCTGGCCAAAAAACTAACGCCTGTTAAACCGCTAGCACGGATTGATAAAAGGAGCCCTCAGTTTCCTCATTCATTTTTTTTTCACATGACAATAATGAATGTTTTTTTTTTCCCATTATTATCAGCATTTTGTCTTTAACCTCTTATTGTTTGTTTGTTTTTTTCCCAGCATCTTCCATTTATTCCAGTATACCAAATTTTCTTTAATGTAATTTTTCATCACATTAATGCAAACCACATTTTGTCTATTTACAATAACACATTGACCTCAGCTAACTACTCCAACTTCCTATCTTCTGAACTTAACTCCCAACATTGAGGTAGTATGTTGATTCTCACTCTTCTTACCAGAACCAATTAATTTAGTAGAGGTCATTACACATATTTAGTTGTTGCTCTTTTGTTGTTGTTGTTTTTCTTTTAGGACTAACACTGTACATTTTATAGTCAAATTTGACAGTATGCAGAATTCTACTCCAAGTCCTCTCACTTGTTACACATACCACAAAGGGTCAGGCTAATTCACCACTGCCCCGCCTAGAAGGGCGTGGCTCACACTATAGAATTTTCATCTGTGTTGTCTGTCCGTCACTTCTACAAAGTGTTTTCCAATACTCCTCCCAATCTGCCTGTCTCTCCACTGGGATTGCACCTCACCCTGGTAGCTGAAATCCTCTGGGCCAGGACTCTTTTAAGTAGGATCAGATCTTATTTGATTAAAAACCTCTTCCTTCACTCAGGCCTCCTGCTGTGCCTCCAGAACTACCATCAAATGTAGAGGCACATACGGGTACCATATCCTCCACAGAGCCCATACAAGGCACTAGATAGAGTGCTCTGCTCTACTTAGCCTGGGCAGTTTCTCCTCTCCTGCTTTCTCAGGCTCTACCCAGGAGTCCCGAAGGTATGCCCAGATATAGAAGCATCCATCCATGGGACAACCCCCTCCTGTAGCAGTTCTGGGTGTGCAGCATATCCACCCTCCATTGAGACCATACCCACCTCAGCGTCTCTCACAAGCCAATTAATCTCTGGGCTCCAAACTGTCCACTCTGTCATCAGCTCAGTTGGTGTAGCAGCATTCACTTCCCCCAGGGCCAAACAGAGGAAGTGAAACATAGCCTCAGGCTGAGGAAGTCCAGTATCTAAATCTTTTAGCACATTCCAAGGCATTTCCAAGTTTGTCCCTGATAATATTAGACTTACAAAGGGGGACAGGTTCATCTTGTTCATCAAATGCAGTGGGACTGCTTAAGGGGATGCTCTCCCCATAATTTCTCATTCCTGAGGAGGTGCATTGTCTTTTCCTCTCCCCACAAATATTGGTGTTCCATGTCTCCACCACCAGGATGAGTTCTTTTCCTCAGATTTTCTACCCAGAGGTTGGGCAATCTTGGACGATCACTCCGGGCCGGCACTACTCTGCCTCGGCCCTGCCCCAAAGGTGTTTTGGGCTTTCCACTGTCTATCAATACAGATACTGACCCTGACAGTTCCAGCCTCAGGGTTTCGATCCCCCGAACAAGGCCACATAAGATTGAAGCAGGGCCCTGTCTGAGTTCACTACTCTCAAAACTAGAATCTCCACCATTTGTGTATCCCTCATGGGTCACAGAGCTTGCAGGCTCTACTAATGCTTCCCGCTCAAACAAAGATTTTTTTCTATATGTGAACTTACAACTGCACAGGAATCTCAGATCCTCATACTCCACAGTGATCACACACAATGCAGACCAAAAGGACTCCATCCTCGATGGATATATTGAAAGCAGCAATCAGTAGGTGGGTCATTGTTTTTTTCTTGGTTGTTCCTGTGGATCAGACATAGTTCCTTCTGCTCGCATTCTCCATGTGTTAAGTCTCGCATTAGGTGTGTTTCCGGTCCTCGCTTGAGGTGTAGTTCTCCACGGAACTCTCCCCTTGCATTCTATAGACATCATAATGCACTTCCCCCAATTGCCAGAATCTGGGAAGGCAACTTCTCCTCTTCCTTCCCCCTGGCTTCCTGCCAGCAGGAAAAGGCACCATTTTTGCCTCCACATCTTCCTGCCCAAATTCTGGCCCACTGGTACTCTTGGCAGGGTCTCTCTCCACAGTCTTTCCATGGAGGCAAGTCACCATCTCATATACATTCTCCAATTCAGTCTCTCGTCTCTACTCACTCCAGGATCCTGCATTCCTTTTTGTAGTCTTGTCTTCTCCCCCCACCCCCCAAGCTTCATGACAGGCTCTGGTCAGTTCTTTGGGTCAGGGGGTTTATCCATTGATTATGGATAACACAGGGGATCTTGCTTGTACCCCACCCACAGGGTACACAGGTCATAGCCACTTACAATCCTTACTGAGCTAGGGCATAGGTCAGGGCCAGACAAGTCCAGTAGGTCAAAGGAAATGCAGATCCTTAGGTTCTAATCACTCATTCAATCTCCCCTGCCCATCGAATTGAAGAAACAGGTAGAAACCAAGAGGTAAGCTGGACTGAATTCAACAGTTTATTAACTTGCTTGCAGATGGTATCAATCAACTATTTACATGTTCATAGGTATCAGTAGCTGAGTAAAAAATTGTCAAGTCCATGAAACCACAGAATCACTTTTAGGTTACTCCACATCTGGTTATTCCAAGTCAGATTTGTTTTTGCAGTTCCCTCCCAAATTTATTTGGGAGTCTCCCTCTCTCTCGGGGCTCTGGCAGGAGAAAGGAACAACAAAGAAGCCAGGAAAATCTCCCTCAGCCTCCTTTTATGTGGTCCCCCCTCCCACTGCTCTGGAAGGACCTCCCTCAGGATTTTTCTGTCCCCTTGGACTCATCTGCAGCAACCATTATCTCTTGTTCTCTCTAAGAGATCCCACATGCTTATCCAATGTTTTATTGAATTCAGACACGGACTCTGTCTCCACCATCTCTTCTGGGAGACTGTTCCGTGCATCTACCACCCTTTCTGTAAAAAAATATTTTCTTAGATTACTCCTGAGCCTATCACCTCTTAACTTCATCCTATGCCCTCTCATTCCAGAGCTTCCTTTCAAATGAAAGAGACTTAACTCATGCACGTTTACACCAAGTAGATATTTGAACGTCTCTATCATATCTTCCCTCTCCCACCTTTCCTCCAAAGTATACATTTTGAGATCTTTAAGTCTGTCCTCATATGCCTTATGATGAAGACCAGGCACCATTTTAGTAGCCTTCCTCTGGACCGACTCAATCCTTTTTATATCTTTTTGGAGGTGCAGTCTCAAGAATTGTACATAATATTCTAATTGAGCTCTCACCAGAGTCTTATGTAGGGGCATCAATACCTCCTTTTTTCCATACCTCTTTCTATGCATCCTAGCATTCTTCGAGCTTCGCCATCCTTTTCAACCTGTTTGACCACCTTAAGATCATCACATATATTCACACACAAGTCTCTCTCTTCTATTGTGCACATAAGTTATTCATCCCCTAAATTGTAGCATTCCTTCATTTTTTGCATCCCAAATACATGACCTGTTGCCAAATTTCAAATCATTCTTCAAGCTATGCTAAGTTTTTCTTCATGTTATTCACACCATCCAGGGTGTCTACTCTATTGCAGATTTTGGTATCATCTGTAAAGAGGCAAATCTTACCTGACATCCCTTCAGCAATATCACTTATAAAAATGTTAAAAGAACAGGCCCAAGAATAGAACCTTGAGGCACACCACTGGTAACATCCCTTTCCTCAGAATGATCTCCATTGACTACTACCCTCTGTCGTCTTACACTCAAACAGTTCCTGACTCAGCCCATCACTTTGGGGCCCATCCTGTAGGCACTCAGGTTATTTATTAGACGTCTGTGTGGAACAATGTCAAAGGCTTTGCTAAGATCTAAATACAGTCAAACCTCGGTTTGCGAGTAACCCGGTTTGCAAGTGTTTTGCAAGACGAGCAAAACACTCAGCAAACTTTTGACTCGTAAACCGAGCATTGACTCGATTTGCGAGCCCCCACCTGACCTAACCCGACCCGACTGCGGGAACCAACAGTATTGCTCCCCCCGAGGCCACCAGCGCTTCTATCACCTCTTCCCCCCCCTCCTTGACTGGCCTTGTCCTTACCCCTGCACCGTCGGTGATAAAAGTGCCTGCTGCCGGTCTGCTGCTGAGCCTTGAGCATCTGCGCATGTTCAAGGCCTTCTGGATCTCATCCTCTCCAAGATTCTCATGAGAATCTCGGTGAGGATGAGATCCAGAAGACCTTGAGCATGCGCAGATGCGGTGCAGGGGTAAGGCAGGGCCAGTCGGGGAGGAGGGGGGAAGAGGCGATAGCAGCGCCAGAGGCCTCGGGTGGAGCATGGGAGTCGGGGTGCATCTGGCAAGAGTGAGCCAGCACTTAGAGTCCCAGGAGAGGGGGGTAGTGGCATCCGGGGGGAGGGGGGGCAGCATCCTGGAGCAGCAGAGCCAACAGTGTCCATTCGGGCTCTGTTGAGGCGGCGGTGGTGGCGGCATTTGCTTAGCCAGCACCACCCGGCAGTGAGAGGCAGCCAACAGCAGAAGAGGAGGAGAATTGGAGGAGCCGCATGGATGGGTCTGTGGCAGAAGGAGCGGTGGAGGCGTCCCTAATGGTAATTAAGTTTTTGGGGATATGGAACGAATTGTTCAAGTTTCCATTATCTTCTATGGGGAAAGTTGCTTTGATATACGAGTGTTTTGGTTTAAGAGCATGCTTCTGGAATGAATTATGCTCTTAAACCAAGGTACTACTGTACACCACATCTAGCGCACACCCTCTATCCAACTAGTGTGAATCCAGTGATTGTGTGTGGCTAATACCTTAGAAAAGACTCTCATCCATGCTCTCATCACCTCTCATAGAAACATAGAAACATAGAAGTAGACGGCAGATAAGGGCCACGGCCCATCAAGTCTGCCCACTCTAATGACCCCCCCTATCTATCTTTGCGGATAGATCCCACATGTCTATCCCATCTGGCCTTAAAATCTGGCACGCTGCTGGCCTCAATAACCTGAAGTGGAGGACTATTCCAGTGATCAACCACCCTTTCAGTGAAGAAGAACTTCCTAGTGTCACCGTGCAGTTTCCCGCCCCTGATTTTCCACGGATGCCCCCTTGTTGCTGCGGGTCCCTTGAAAAAGAAGATATCTTCCTCCACCTCGATGCGGCCCGTGAGATACTTGAATGTCTCGATCATATCTCCCCTCTCTCTACGTTCCTCGAGTGAGTAGAGCTGCAACTTCCCTAACCGTTCCTCGTATGGGAGCTCCTTGAGTCCCGAGACCATCCTGGTGGCCATTCTCTGGACCGATTCCAGTCTCAGCACATCCTTGCGGTAATGCGGCCTCCAGAATTGCACACAGAACTCCAGGTGCGGTCTCACCATGGATCTATACAGTGGCATAATGACTTCAGGTTTACGGCTGACGAAACTCCTGCGTATGCAACCTATGATTTGCCTTGCTTTGGATGAAGCTTGCTCCACTTGGTTTGCAGACTTCATGTCTTCCCTGACAATCACCCCTAAGTCTCTTTCTGCTTCAGTTCTTGTCAGGATCTCGCCATTTAGGGTATAAACCTTGCATGGATTTCGGTTTCCCAGGTGCATGACTTTGCATTTTTTGGCATTGAAACTGAGTTGCCAGGACCTAGACCAGTGCTCCAGTAGAAGTAGGTCATGCATCATATCGTCTGCCATTGAATTTTTGTCTGTTGTGGTTTTGCTCACTACATTGCTTAGTTTGGCATCATCGGCGAATAATGTTATTCTACCTCGGAGCCCTTCTGTCAAGTCTCTTATATAGATGTTGAACAAGATCGGGCCCAGGACGGAGCCCTGTGGCACTCCACTTATCACCTCTGGCATTTCGGAGGGGGTGCTATTCACCACTACCCTCTGAAGCCTACCTCCAAGCCAGTTCCCAACCCATTTGGTCAATGTGTCGCACAAGCCTAAAGAACTCATCTTGCTCAGCAACCTGCGGTGTGGTACGCTATCAAATGCTTTGCTGAAGTCCAGGTAGACGATGTCCAGGGACTCACCTAGGTTACTGCAATAATACTTGAAAGGAGGTATTACCTTGATTTAATTGAGCAATAGAACAATTTCCTTTTGGTGACTTGCTCTTTAGAGCTCACAAACTTCACACTGAGGGTTTACATAATATACAATTATTATTATAATCTGTGTTAGGTTTTGAATTCCAGTAGCCAGTTTCCCAATAGCTATTTTGTCCTTTTGACTTGCTGTGAAGTAATTAGTATTTGGGGGATTTGTTCTGTTTGGTATAATAACCCTGGCAGAATATGAGGCATGCAGTAGCATTTTGAACAGACTGAAGGGAAGAGATATGGCTTAGTGGAAGACCGCAAAAAGCATATTGCAGTAATCTAGAAGAGAGCATGGATGAGGGTTTTAACAGCATGCAGAACAGTCAACCTAATGTTTACTGCATTGAAATGTAAATCAAGGGACCCAGGTTCAAATCTCGCTCGTCTTGTTTTATAATTGTGAGCCTTCCGGGAACAGAATAATACTTTCTGTATCTGAATGTGCACCTCCAATAGCTTTGAAGCTTGCAGGTGGCTTATATACAGTATTTAGGTACACTAGGTATTGCTCTGTTTCCTGGGGACTCAATTAAAAAAAAGAGTTGAAGTGGGATTTGAATCTAGATCTGTTAGTTAATAGTCTACTGCACTAACAACCAGGCTACTCCTCAGACAATCTGCCTGCTGTGTTCAGAATGTCCATAATACCTAAAGCGTACATAGAACCTGACATCCTTTTCTGGTTTCACTTTCAGGAGAGAGGGAAGGGGACAGCAGCCAACAGGGGATTAAGGAGGTATTATGTGTTAATCCCTCTAATGGACAGCTGATCCATTAGAGCACCTATGACCTGAAACAAGTCGAAATAAGGATGCCCTTCTTTTTAGATGTTTCTTCCTCTTTTAGTAATTGCTGCTGGACATCCAGATTTCAGGCCCTCCCTAGTCCCATGCTAACATGCTCAGAACACACAGAATAGCCCCCCCCCCTGCTATTTGGACGTACTGTAGTGTTGGACATTCCTATTCTACCTTTGAAAAATCAGGATTTAGACATCTCAAGCACATGCTGCTGCCGTCATCATGTCCCGGAAGTCTTCATTCTACAGCATCCAGTCACTACAGAATGAAGACTTCCGGGGCAGCAATATCGCTTGTTGTCACTGCCTGAAGATTTAAAATGAGAGTCCGTAGCTTTCAACCACTTTATAGAACTTAGATTTGGAGCCCACTAAGGACAGAAAAAAGTACCTACATATAGTATATGTAAACCGCTTTGATTATACCCACAGAAAGGCTCCATATCAAATCCATGACCCTTTGCAATATAAGGTGTTTAGCAATTAAAGTTGCTATCTTGGAAAATCTTGGATCATCAGTGTTTTATATTTGGTTGTTCCCACTGTGTTCTTCTATAAATTGCACCCAGGATATACTGTACCTACACCAGATGTCCCTACAAATATGTGAATTCTTGTCTCCATGCATATGCTAAGTGGGGGGAATTTTATGAGCAGCATTTTACACTAAATATATGCAAACAAAAAATCCTTTACAAAATTACTCCTGTACATGTCTGAAAGTATATTTGAATAAGGCAGTGGGTCAAATGAAGCGTAGCCACATATTTTGAATGTTGCTCACACAAGCTTGTATGCTTCACCAAAAGGAAGTAATGAACTTCATGCATTTTCATCGAAGCTGATAATGTGCTATGCACCAGAAAGCAGGAAAGGCCTAAAACCCTCATATAAGTTTTTTCGTACGATGATGTGTGTCTCTCAATAGTGTTTTCAAAACAGATTGAACAAAATGAAATAATAAGTGAATAAATGATATACAGAATTTTTTATGAATCCCAAATGAGCACAAATTGGGCCTAAAATGAGGATCTAAACAATGACTACCTATCACCTCGGCACACCAAACTGAATTGAAACTAGAACTCAGAAGCTTTGTGTTAGATGGTATATTAAGCCTAAAATAGATAAACAAACATAAATAAAAGCAGGTCAAGGTGACTCAGATATTTTTGAGTCAGAAAAGAAAGATCTGAGCTTCATTTAGTCCTTTCTCACTAACCTGGGAGAAAATATTATTTAGTTTGACCTTCACTTTGACTTAGAATGTAAGCTATACATAAAAAGCCTTGCTCTTGGGAGTGTTTACAAAGGACGGAAGTGGATTTATGTTGGCAAGAGGTATTACCATAATAGCTGAAAAATTTCTTTAGACTACTTTAAGGATAGGAAAGGGAATTTTGGATTTAGCTCACTTCTACTGCAGTTCTATGTAGCTAATTGCAAGTTACATTCAGGTACAGTAATTATCTCCCTATTCCCAGAGGGTGTACAATCTAAGTCTATGCCTGAAGCAATGCAGGATTAGGCAACGCAGGACAATTATATAAACCATTCACTGTCATTTACATAAAAGTTTAGAATACTAGCATATATGGAAAATCAGATCCGTGGAAAATCAGAGGCGGGAAACTACGAGGTGACACCAGGAAATTCTTTTTCACTGAAAGGATGGTTGAGCGCTGGAATAGTCTTCCACTGCAGGTGATTGAGGCCAGCAGCGTGCCTGATTTTAAGGCCAAATAGGATCGACACGTGGGATCTATTCACTAGGCAAAGGTAGGGGAGGGTCATTAGGGTGGGCAGACTAGATGGGCTGTGGCCCTTATCTGCCGTCTATTTCTATGTTTCTATTTCTATGAGGGGCCGCTGAAAAGTTCTCAGCCCAACCAAGAGGAGGCTGATGTGGAGCCATGAAACTTACAAGTTGTTCAACACTTTTCTTTTTTCATTTATTGCTTATTGCATTGTAAACAAATTTACACAAGAATAGTTTCAAGTTTCAAGTTTAATAAGTTTTTGATTAATTGCTTAATCATATTTCTAAGCGATGAACATAATAATAAAATTACAATATTTAGGGAACAATACAATACTTAACAAGAATTAAGTCCATCAGGACTATTAACAGACTTGACAAACCCATAAACACAAGGAAGGGAAGGGAAATGAACTACAAGTTATTTAAGAGAAAGCAAGACAATCAAGGAAAATACATAAGGAAAGGGAAGCAGAAAATTTCCGTAACATTATACAACAGAAATAAAAGCAACGGTGAAATTAAAGTAGATAGAACTGCTAATGTTGCCTGATAGTCAACAAGCAAATACGCATTTCATCATCCACCATCTGCAGTTGTTCTCTTTTTTTTTTAAATTTAATATCTATCAGAGCTGAAAATCCAAGTTCACAAAGATAAGAAGATCTAAACGGTAACAAAGTCTTGATTGCTTTGTTGCTCAAGTTAGGATAACTACTACATAAAAAATAAAAATTACTTGCCGTTAGTTTTCAAGGACCAATCGCATGAAAGAATGGTTGTATCCTTATGCACACACTCATAACATTGACAGACTTGTGTATGTGAAGTACATATCATCTATTCTAGTGTATACTTATGAAGGGAATTTTTAAAAATAAAGTTAATTTCTGGAATCTGTCGTGGGATACCTGGAATCTCTTTGGGGCACACCGTTTGAAAGACACTGGTTTAGAGCCTTGCCGTGGATTGGGCCACCCCCCTCCGGGACCTCATAATGATCCATGAGAATAATCTTGCTTCAGCAATGCAGAAAAAAATATCATTAAAAGAAAAGAAAAAAAATATATATATATATATATCAATATATCTTCCTTAGACCACCATAATAGGGGGAAAGCCCAGATAGAGTAAAGAGAACCTCACATTACAAGTAATACACAATAGGTATTAGCATAACAGCTATTCTATAATGGCTAAACAGTTCTCGACACCAACTTCTTCAAATCCAGAAAGGCTGTATGGTTTATCTAGTCTGCTCATCATGATAAACTCGTGGAGGGGCATAATCGAAAGGGACGTCTAAGTCCGTTTACGTCCATCTCACAAGTCGTCCAAAGTTAAAAAGAGCCTAAGACACATTTTCGAAAGATACATCCAACTTTTTTTTATTTTCAAAAATCGTCTAATATGTCCTGTCGATATGATCGTCCAAGCCGCTAAATCGTCCATCTTTATACCACATTTCCGTCCAACTTTCCATCCAAGTCCAAAATGCCTAGAACAAGCCCTGTTGGACATGGGAGGGGTCTACAAAGTAATGGACTGCACACCCAGACATGCCACCTAAATAGTGGGGTACCTTACAGGGCACTGCTGTGAACTTCACAAAAAGGGTGCCATGGCTTCTCCTCACTACAGCTCCCTTATAGGTGATGGTGAGCCCCCCAAACCACCTCCAGAATCCCCTAGACCCACTTATCTACCACCCCAATAGCCCTTATGGCTGCAGGAGCCACTTATATGCCAGTAAAAAAGGGTTTTGGGGGTATATAGGGGAGTGCACATGTTTAAGTATCAATGCAGTGATTACAGGTGCTTATGGGCATGGATCCTCCTCTCCATGGGTCCCTAACCCTCCCCCAAGATGACTTAAGCTGCCACTGGCTGGACGACTAGGCTTTCCTATGCCAGGCGGCCAGGTGATGATGGTCTTGAGGCTGAAATTTAAAGTTGTGAATAAAATTTTTATGGGGGGGTTGGTGATCACTGGGTAGTGTGTGGGGGGTCTGTGTTATGTGTTTGCAGTGCTTATCTGGTGAGTTTAGGTGGGTTTTTGTGATTTAGATGCATGCCTGTCACTTCTATTATATGCAAATCTCTCTCATGCATATTCATTAGGGCTAGCCTAAAAACCCAATTGGCCTGGTGGTCCTCCAGGAAAGGGTTGGGAACCACTGGTCTAAGTCACAACATCCAAGTTCCATCTAGGCTCTGTTATTAAACTTTCGGTTATACATGCTGTATGACTAAGTCTAAGCCGGCCCTCGACACGTCTCCCGAAACGCCCTGTTTAGCTTTGGACGTTGAAGGTCCTGAACTCTGGAACCTTCTGCCAATCCATTTAAGACTTCAGAAATCTTTAACACAATTTAAAAAGGATCTTAAAACATATCATTTTGCAGATGCTTATACATAATTTAAGATTCTAGTAACTTGCCAGATACAGTCAAATGGTCTGGAATAGAGAGCTGCACGGGAACGGGGACGACGGGAATCCCGCGGGACCCGCGGGCATCCCGCGGGTTCCCCCTTTGGGTCACGGGGATCCCGTGGGGACGCCCCTAGGGTCGCGGGGATCCCGTGGGGACGCCCCCTAGGGTCGCGGGGATCCCGTGGGGACGCCTCCGAGGGTCGCGGGGTTCCTGCGGGGCTGGATGTACTCAGTCGCGCGGCTCTTCTCCCTACCTTCTCTGCTTGCAGCACAGAGCCGAACGGAAGTCTTCCCGACGTCAGCACTGACGTCGGAGGGGAGGGAGGGCTTAAACAAAGCCCTCCCTCCCTCCGACGTCAGCGCTGACGTCGGGAAGACTTCCGTTTGGCTCTGTGCTGCAGGCAGTGCAGGTAAGGAGGAGAGTAGCCTCGCGGTTCGAGTGGCTACCAAGGGAGGGGGCGGTCCGCCCCGCCACACCCCGCCCCGGTTGCAGCACAGCCGGCCAGGTCCCCTTACTTTTGTGGCACTTCCCCGACCGACCGACAACAGCCCCGGTCCGACAATCCTCCCTGCCCTGTAGCCGCGAATCTAAATTATCTTCTTACAGCAGCTGTAATAAGGTAATTTAGATTCGCAGTTAAGGGCAGGGAGGTTTGTCGGACCGGGGCTGTAGTCAGTCGGTCGGGGAAGTGCCACAAAAGTAAGGGGACCTGGCCGGCTGTGCTGCACCCGGGGCGGTAGAGAAGGAGTGGGGAGAAGGACGCTGAAAGGCCATGGGGAAGACGGGAGGAGGAGGGGAAGGACTCTGAAAGCACTTGAAGACAGAGGAGGGAGAAGGACGCTGAAAGCACATGGGGAATACAAAGGGGTGGAGAAGGACGCTGAAAGGCCATGGGAAGGGGGGGGGAAGGACTCTGAAAGCACTTGAAGACAGAGGAGGGAGAAGGACGCTGAAAGCACATGGGGAATACAAAGGGGTGGAGAAGGACGCTGAAAGGCCATGGGAAGGGGGGGGAAGGACTCTGAAAGCACTTGTGGAAGACAGAGGGGGGAGAAGGATGCTGAAAGCACATGGGGAAGACAAAGGGGTGGAGAAGGACGCTGAAAGGACATGGGGAAGACAAAGGGGTGGAGAAGGACGCTGAAAGGCCATGGGAAGGGCGGGGGGGAAGGACTCTGAAAGCACTTGTGGAAGACAGAGGGGGGAGAAGGATGCTGAAAGCACATGGGGAAGACAAAGGGGTGGAGAAGGACGCTGAAAGGACATGGGGAAGACGGGGGGTGGGGTGGAGAACGACGCTGAAAGGCCATGGGGAAGACAGAGAGGGAGAAGGACGCTGAAAGGACATGGGGAAGCAGAGGGGGGAGAAGGACACTGAAAGCACATGTGGAAGACAGAGGGGGTAGAAGGACGCTGACAGGACATGGGGAAGATGGGGGGGAGAAGGACGCTGAAAGGAAATGGGGAAGAGAGAGTAGGGAGAAGACGCTGGCAGGGAAGAAGACAGATGCCAGACTATGGGGGGAGCGGAGAGAAGAAGATGGGTGCCAGACCAATTTGGAAGGGGGAAGAAAGGGAGAGGCACAGTAACAGAGCAAATGGAAGATGCAGAAGGAAGAGAGACAGTGGATGGAAGGAATTGAATGAGAACATGAGGAAAGCAGAAACCAGGCAACAAAGGTAGGAAAATAATTATATTTCTTTTTTTTTATTTTGCTTCAGGATAAAGTAGTATATTAGTTGTGTTGATAAAAATTTATAAACATTAGAGGCTCTGGTAGAAACCCATTTGCAAAGTATGTATTCTTCCCAATTAATATTTTCAAATTAATAAAGTCTTTTTGCTTATTTGTAAATGGGTTTCTACCAGAGCCTTTAATTCAGTAGCATAATTAAATGAAATAACTATTTCTGAAGTTTATATGGACGGGCGGGGACGGAGGGGATTCCTCGCGGGGACGGATGGGGACGGAGGGGATTCCTCGCGGGGACGGGTGGGGACAGAGGGATTCCTCACGGGGACGGGTGGGGACGGGTGGGATTCCTCACGGGGACGGGTGGGGACGGGTGGGACTTTGGCGGGGACGGGTGGGATTTCTGTCCCCGCGCAACTCTCTAGTCTGGAAGACCAATACCTCATGTCCTTCTCTTCCCAACTTTATTTATTTAAATGGAGTTCCTTTCCCTATTTACCCCACAATCATGTTATGTCTTATCACTGTTTTTACTTTATTTTATTTGCATCTTATTTTTAAATTGTAAGCCACCTAGATATATTTTGATAGGTGGGATATCAACATTGAAATAAACTTGGAAACTTGAATTATCCAAGGAAATCAGGATGAGTATTCTCATTGATGTGTGATAGCCCCAGCATTCTGTCTAGCAGTGTAAAGGAAGATCATTCCACAAAATTATTATGCTGTTAACAAAAATATAAGTTTCATTTCAAGCTGTGCACTGCTTTGGATAAATCTCTTCATAAAAACAGTTAATAAATAGAGAACAGAGTGCCTGGTAGTCTGAGGAAAGCTGAGGCAGGCTTGCCTGCCCACCTATCGGTAATGAAAAAATCACAGACACTGCTAAAGTTATCTAAACTAAACTAAACTAAACCTTAAGTTTATATACCACATCTTCTCCACAGATGTTGTGGAGCTCGGCACGGTTTACAAGAACTTAAAATATAGGAAGAGAAGGAAAAAAAAGGTTTACATGAACTTATATATAGAAGAGAAGAGTAAGGGGGGATAGAATTACATTTTAGTGAAAAGCCAGGTTTTCAGTTGCTTGCGGAATAATTGGAGGGAGCCCAGGTTCTGCAGCGGAGTAGTAAGGTCGTTCCAAAGACCTGTGATTCTGAAGAGAAGGGATTTTCCCAGTTTGCCTGCATAGTGAATACCGTGTAGAGAGGGGAAGGATAATGTATACCTTTGGGCGGGTCTGGTAGAGTCAGGACTCGAGGAGTTATAAGATAGTGGGATTAAGGGAGGAAGGATGCCGTGACTGATCTTAAAAGCCAAGCAGGAGCATTTGAAATGGATTCTGGAAATCACTGGGAGCCAGTGAAGTTTGGCTAGGAGTGGAGAGACATGGTCAGACTTGCGTTTTGCAAAGATCAACTTGGCTGCAGTATTCTGGATTAGCTGGAGTCTTTGAAGACTTTTTTTTGGTAGGCTTAAGTAGATGGCATTGCAATAGTCTAATTTGGAGAGGATGATGGATTGGACAAGGACGGCGAAATGTTGTTGGCGAAAATAGGATCTTACTTTCCTCAGCATGTGGAGGCTGAAAAAGCATGATTTAGCCAAGGAGTTGAGGTGGTCATTGAAGGAGAGAGAAGAATCGATAATGATGCCAAGGACCTTGCTTGAGAACTCAAGCTGCAGTGCAGCGCCTGAGGGTAGTGCGAAGAGGGTGGGCAGGTGTTCTAATTTTGGGCTGAGCCAGAGTAATTTTGTTTTTGATTCATTCAATTTTATCTGTACCGAGAAGGACCAGGAATGGAGTCTCATTATGCAAGCTGTAATGTTCTCGTGGAGGTTGATGAGGTTCTGGTCTATCTCAAGGAGGACAAGGATGTCATCAGCGTATGTGTAAATTGTTTCAAGGGGGGATAATTGGAGGAGTTTCAGGGAGGACATATAGATGTTAAAGAGAATAGGGGATAGGGGTGATCCCTGAGGGACACCGCAAGATGTCCAAAGAACGTACATGGTGCCATTTGTGTTGACAGTATAGGAGCGAGAATGTAGGAAGTTTGAGAACCACTTTAGGACCACCTGGAATTGCAACAGATAAAGGCAGGCATGTTGCCACAGGCTACAGCCAAAAGGGGCATAGCAAGCTCCATGGAAATCCCTTGGAACACATAGGAGTGACAAAGGAGTTTGTAGAGTAGATCTGCCCTTGAACTATGAGTTGGATCTGCTTCTTGATAAGATATGGGTAAAATGATGACAAAATCCAAAGGTATGCTTCCTTCCAGTACTCCTCTTCTGGGTCCTATGGAAAAGCATTTGATATCGGGCATCAAGTGGAGATTTCTAAGGAAGGTATTGTTCAAGAACAGGCATACTGGCCCAGTATCCTACTTCCAACAGTGACTAATCTACTGAAGGTCACAAGTACCTGCCAGAATTCCAAAGAATAGCATGATTTCATGTTACCAATTCTCAGGGATAAAAAATGACTTTCCCCATGTCTATCTTAATAGCAAATAGCAATTATGAACTTTTCCTCCAGAAACTTGTCCAAACATATGCCTACCACCTACCACATCTTTTATGGTACCTCAACCACTGGTCAGTTAGACAGGAAATTGGAATGGCAACTGTAACTAACCCACTGTGAATGGAGGAATCCTGATACCAATGCCCAAATCACATGTGTGCTCCTTTGTGGAGACTCTTAGTTTAGATGTTAGCTCTCCACAAAATGTTACCTTAAAAGAAATATGGACCATGGTTACCTGAACTGAAACTATGATCAACATAAGAACATAAACAGTGCCTCTGCTAGGTCAGACCAGAGATCCATCATGCCCAGCAGTCCACTCATGCGGTGGCCCAACAGGTCCAAGACCTGTGCAGTAATCCTCTATCTATACCCCTCTATCCCTTTTTCCAACAGAAAATTGTCCAATCCCTTCTTGAACCCCAATACTGTACTCTGTCCTATCACGCCCTCTGGAAGCGCATTTCAGGTGTCCACCACACGTTGGGTGAAGAAAAACTTCCTAGCATTTGTTTTGAAGCTGTCCCCTTTCAACTTTTCTGAATGCCCTCTCGTCCAGTTGACTCTTTTCCCAGCAAACTGTCTTTAAGAGGTTTCATATTCTTGAACCACAAGCTACAATTCTACAAACCACTGGTTTGCTGTCAGTTGCCTCGCCATTCATAAATGGCCAGATTCTATAGATGGTGCCAAAATTTTCAGGCACCTTGAAAAAAGGTGCCAGCCACATGTCAATCACACTTAGATGCCGTTGACAGAATCACACCTTAGGGCGCCTATCACAAAACCTAGGTGGCTGTGATGTAGGCCAGGGATATTCTTGCCTACATTGCAGGCGCCTAAGTTCTTTTCAGAATTTTACCCAATGGAGGCCTATCTCTGTCTCCACCCCCAAACATGCCCATTTAGGTATTAGACGCTGCTATGCACCATCAATGAGAATAATCATCCTGATGTCCTTGGATAATTCAAGGTTCCAAGTTTATTTCAATGTTGATATTCCGCCTATCAAAATATATCTAGGTGGCTTACAATTTAAAAATAAGATGCAAATAAAATAAAGTAAAAACAGTGATAAGACATAACATGATTGTGGGGGAAATAGGGAAAGGAACTCCATTAAAAAAATAAAGTTGGGAAGGGAAGGACATGGGCGACGAGATGGCAAATGAAGTTCAACTTTGAGAAATGTAAAGTATTACATGTGGGAAGCAGAAACCCGAGGTACAACTATACGATGGGAGGGATGTTATTTAATGAGAGTACCCAAGAAAGGGACTTGGGGGTAATGGTGGACATGACAATGAAGCCGACGGCACAGTGTGCAGCGGTCGCTAAGAGAGCGAATAGAATGCTAGGTATAATGAACCAGAACGAAAGAAGTTATTCTGCCATTGTATCAGGTGATGGTGCGTATTCATCTGGAGTACTGCGTCCAATATTGGTCGCCAAACCATAAGAACAATATGGCGTTACTTGAGAGGGTTCAGAGGAGAGCGACACGTCCGATAAAAGGGATGGAAAACCTTTCATACGCTGAGAGATTGGAGAAACTGGGTCTCTTTTCCCTGGAGAAGAGGAGACTTAGAGGGGATATGATAGAGATTTACAAGATCATGAAGGGCATAGAGAGAGTAGAGAGGGACAGATTCTTCAAACTTTCAAAAAATAAAAGAACAAGAGGGCATTTGAAAAAGTTGAAAGGGGACAGATTCAAAACGAATGCTAGGAAGTTTTTCATTACCCAACATGTGGTGGACATCTGGAATGCGCTTCCAGAGGGCGTAATAGGGCAAAGTACGGTACTGGGGTTCAAGAAAGGATTGAACAATTTCCTGTTGGAAAAGGGGATAGAGGGATATAGATAGAGGATTACTACTACAGGAGTGTGTGGCGCAGTGGTTGGATCTACAGCCTCAGCACCCTGGGGTTGTGGGTTCAAACCCCGCGCTGCTCCTTTTGACCCTGGGCAAGTCACTTAATCCTCCATAGCCCCAGGTACGTTAGATAGATTGTGAGCCCACCGGGACAGAGAGGGGAAAAATGCTTGAGTACCTGATTGTAAAAACCGCTTAGATAACCTTGATAGGCGGTATATAAAATCCTAATAAACTTGAAACTTAAACTTGTACACAGGTCCTGGACCTGGTGGGCCGCTGCGTGAGCGGACTACTGGGCACGATGGACCTCAGGTCTGACTCAGAGGAGGCATTGCTTATGTCCTTATATTATGTTAGAAACATAGAAAGATGACGGCAGATAAGGGCTACAGCCCATCGAGTCTGCCCACCCTATTGACCCTCCCTATTAAATCTAATGACCCCCTTGAGTATGATTGTAATTATACTTCCACTCTACTGACCCGCTCTTTCAAGTCTATACCCTAGTGACCCTATCCCTTGGCATGACCCTCGTAGGGATCCCACATAGGTATCCCATTTTTTCTTGAAGTCTGAGATGCTGCGTGCCTCAATCACCTGCACTGGAAGCTTGTTCCAATGCTCAATCACTCTTTCCGTGAAGAAGTATTTCCTGGCGTCTCCACGAAACTTCCCTCCCCTGAGTTTGAGCGGATGACCTCTTGTGGTCGAGGGTCCCTTCAGAAGAAAAATATCATCTTCTACCTCGACCCGTCCCGTGATGTACTTAAATGTCTCAATCATGTCTCCCCTCTCCCTACGCTCTTCGAGAGTGTAGAGTTGCAATTTGCTCAGTCTTTCTTCGTAAGGAAGACCCATTAGCCCCGAGACCATCCTGGTGGCCATCCGCTGAACCGATTCAATTCTGAGCACATCTTTACGGTAATGTGGCCTCCAAAATTGCACACAGTATTCCAGATGAGGTCTCACCATGGCTCTGTACAATGGCATCATGACTTCAGGCTTCCTGTTGACGAAGCTTCTCTTAATACAACCTATCATCTGTCGTGCTTTAGATGAAGCCTTCTCCACTTGAGTGGCTGCTTTCAAGTCAGCACTGATGATTACTCCTAAGTCTCGTTCTGCCATAGTCCTGGTTAAAGTTTCTCCATTCAAGGTGTAAGTTCTGCAAGGATTTCCGTTACCGAGATGCATGACCTTACATTTCTTGGCGTTGAAGCCCAGCTGCCAGATCGAGGACCAACTTTCTAAAGTACGCAGGTCTTGCTCCATAGCATCCTGTAGATTATAGCCGTTTACTATATTGCATAGTTTGGCGTCATCAGCGAATAAGGTTACCTTGCCTTGAAGCCCTTGAGTCAGATCCCCAATGAATATGTTGAAGAGGAGTGGGCCCAGGACTGAACCCTGTGGCACTCCGCTAGTCACCTCCGACATTTTAGAGAGGGTACCGTTAACCACCACCCTCTGAAGTCTGCCACTAAGCCAATCTTTAACCCATGCAGTTAGAGTCTCTCCTAATCCCATCGATTTCATCTTGTTCAGCAGTCTGCGGTGTGGGACACTGTCAAACGCTTTGCTGAAGTCCAGGTACACGACGTCCAAGGACTCTCCTGAGTCCAGTCTTCTTGTTACCCAGTCAAAGAAGCTGATGAGATTGGACTGGCATGACCTACCCTTGGTGAATCCATGTTGACTGGGATCCCGGAGATTTCCCTCGTTCAGGATCGTATCTAATTTATACTTAATTAGTGTTTCCATGAGTTTACACACTATTGAGGTGAGGCTTACCGGTCTGTAGTTTGCAGCCTCAGCCTTACAACCCTTTTTGTGTAGAGGAACAACGTTGGCTGTTTTCCAGTCCAACGGAACTATCCCCGTACTTAGTGAGAGATTGAAGAGCACTGCCAACGGTTCCGCCAGAACATCTCTCAATTCCCTGAGCACTCTTGGGTGTAAATTGTCCGGTCCCATGGCCTTGTTTACCTTTAGCCTTGCCAGTTCGTTGTAGACGTCCCCAGGTGTGAACTCAAAATTCTGAAACGGGTCATCCACGTCTTGTTTTACCTTCAACTGTGGTCCGTGTCCCGGTGCTTCGCAGGTGAAGACTGAACAGAAATATTCATTTAGTAGTTCTGCTTTTTCTGAATCCGCCACCGCGTAGTTTCCATCCGGTTGTCTAAGGCGTACTATACCGTCTGTGTTCCTTTTCCTATCACTGATATACCTAAAGAAGGATTTGTCCCCTTTTTTAATGTTTTTTGCCAGAGTTTCTTCCACTCGAAGTTTGGCCTCCCTAACTGCAATTTTGACCGCTGCAGATCTGGTCTTATATTCTATTTTAGTTTCTCTTCTCTGTGTACGTTTGTAGGAAAGAAATGCTTTTTTCTTCTCCTTAATGAGGTGCGAGATCTCTTCAGTGAACCATTGGGGTTTGTTGTTTCTTTGCTGTTTATCTACTGATTTTATGTAGCGATTAGTTCCTTCGTGTATGGATGATTTCAGGTACGACCACATAGTTTCCACATTGCCAGTCTCTGCTTGGTCCTGCAGCGTCTGATGAACGAAATCTCCCATGCGTGCGAAGTCGGTGCCCCGGAATTTGAGCACCTTTGTTTTTGTAATTGATTTAGGGGATCCTTTCCCAATGTTGAACCATACCATGTTATGGTCGCTGGAGGCTAGCGTATCCCCCACCGAGACCTCTGAGACGCTTTCCCCGTTGGTGAGTACCAGGTCTAGGATCGCTTGGGCCCTAGTGGGCTCCGTTACCATCTGTCTGAGATGTACTCCTTTTATGGAGGTCAAAAGCCTCCTGCTGCTGCTGGTTGTTGCTGAAAATGTGGTCCAGTCTGCATCAGGCATGTTGAAGTCCCCTAGCAGTACAGTGTCGCCCCGTAGAGTGATATTCTCTATGTCTTCAATTAAATCTGCGTCCGTGTCTTCCGGTTGTCTTGGAGGTCTGTATACCACTCCAAGATACAGGCATTTCTTGCCACCTCTTGCCAGGTTTACCCAGAGGGACTCCCCGGTATACTTGACATCAGTGATCCTGGTGGTTTTGATGTCCTCTTTAATGTATAGTGCTACCCCTCCACCTAACCTGCCCTCTCTGTCCTGACGAAGTAGATTGTACCCCGGTATAGCCATATCCCACCCATGTGCGTCCGTGAACCAAGTCTCAGATATTGCCACCACGTCTAGGTTGGCATCTCTTATTTCAGTTTCCAGTTCTAGAATTTTATTGCCTAAACTGTGTGCATTAACATACATGGCCCTCCACACTTTGTGTTTGCTGAGTCCCAGTAAGGCTATTCCTGACTGAATCTGTGTGGCTCCTAGAGAACTGTTTGCAATTTGGGTCCTTACCTCGGAAACGGAGTGTCGACTCGTCCCATCAGGATAGTTCCTTTCCACACCAGTGTATGAATAGGTCCCCTCCCCCAACTTACCTAGTTTAAAGCCCTGTGAAGCAGGCGGGCTAGTCGGTGTCCGAAGATGTTCTTACCTCTGCTGGTCAAATGGAGTCCGTCTGGTCCCTGTAGTCCCTGCAGCGCCTCTCTATGATCCAGGAATCCGAAGTTCATATCCCGACACCATCCTTGTAGCCATTCGTTCGTTCTCAGGATGCATTCATCCCTGGCTCTTCCCTTGCCTCTAACTGGGAGGATTGATGAGAAGACTACCTGCGCACTTGTCTGCTTCAGCCTCTCACCCAAGGCTCCGAAGTCTCTGGTGATGGTCTCCGGGGTGTTCCTGGCAGTGTCATTCGTACCTATGTGGATAAGAAGCATAGGAAAATGGTCATGAGGTGTAAGTAGTTTACCCAGGCTGGTGGTGACGTCCCGTATTTTGGCTCCAGGCAGACAGCAAACCTCCCTTGAGTGTGCATCCGGTCTGCAGATTGGTCCTTCGGTGCCCCTCAGCATGGAGTCCCCAATGACTATAACTCTGCGCTTCTTCCGTTGGGGGGGAAGTCGGTCAGCAGATGGGGTTACGTGTTGGGCCTGCTCTTGGTCTTCGAGTTCTTCGTGCTGGGCCTGTTCCTGTTCTTATGTTGAATTAGAATCGGGTAAGTGCCTATCAACCAATTAATTTTTTTTTTCCATTTATAAGCTTGTTAAAAACTCATTTAGTTAATGTAGGAGCCAATTTAGGCACTAGTGGCACCTAACATAGGCATCCCTTACAGAATCTGGCAGGAATTGTCCCTATTATGACAAAACAGATCAGGATATGCTGGCATATAATCTGGTGATAACACCAGTCATTGGGAACGAAGGCCAGTGCGGGGCAGACATCTACCGTCTGTGTTCCAATGATGGCAAGGAGAGATCAAGATGAAGTATGCATATTTCATATCACCTCATATAGAGAATGAGTGTATCTTAGAGGAGGTGGGAAGACATTTTAAGATTGATACCAAGTGAAATAATGTTAACCAGCAACATTTTTTGGATTGGGTTTATTCAAGTATTGACAATGAATGCGACTATATGCAGCCAAAATTATTATTTATTTTAAAAAAAACATCTTCCAATATTGCATCAAATAAAACTGCCTTTATGTGGTTGGCATTGTGTCAAATTGTCAATTACCCTGTTTGTGATACCTGTATTTGATCATGAAGAAATATAACCTGCGCAGAGTGGCGAATGCAGCTCTGGCTGCCTGGTTGGGCACACAGGATGGACTGTGTGGCTCTACTCGTATATCTGCTGGCATCTACTATGTCATTATGTTAATATTCAGTCTTTTTTTTTGTCTATGTATTTGCTCCTCAGAGATTTCTAGTCCCACTCTTTCCTTAAACGTGAGCAGTTTGCCTTTCCCATTCCTGACAGCGGCATAAATAGAGCTGCTCTGGTAACCTAACACTCTCACCTTCATAGCTGAAGCAGAATAAAATAGAAGCAGTTGGGGGGGGAAAAAAGAGTCACCTTTGTTCAATCCATGTCACTAGAGATCCCTTGAGAAAGCACACTCCTGTACGAAATGATGCTGAAGGGAAGATTTTCCTGCCTTTGGTGACTCTGAACTGAATAAAGATGATTATTTTCTTTATAAGATGCATCTGCTGTGAGAGTGCATTGCCCCTGGCATTTATAATCTCCCTCTAACTACAGGAGTTTGTCTTCAGCATACTGAGACATATGGTGGCAAACCAGCAACCTACAAGAATATGTTAAAATCAGTTCAATGATTCATTAATCAAATCATACGAGCAAATTAAATGAACCTGTTCTGTGGCCTTAGGTGAGGCAAAAATAAATAAATAACTGAATAAAACCCGATGTGGCCACGATTCAGTGAAATATTTGACTCAAAGAAACATCAAAATATTTTCAAAACATATATGAAGCCATAGGGAACGGAACACTTTTTTTTGTTTCGGGAGCCCAAAGTTCCACCCCAGACCCTGCCCCCATAATAATAGTACTAATTGTAATACCATTACTTCCATTCATTTTTCATATATACACATAATCTTATTAACAACATTTAGGGCTCCTTTTACGACGGTGCGCTAAGCATTTTAGCGCAAGCACCGGATTAGCGCGCGCTAGCCAAAAATCTACCGCCTGCTCAAAAAGAGGTGATAGTGGCTAGCGTGCATGGCAATTTAGTGCGCGCTATTCCGCGTGTTAAGGCCCTAGTGCGGCTTTGTAAAAGGAGCCCATAATGGTAAACCACAAAATTAAACTGCACAAAGCACACTGTATGCTTCTCAACATTAATTCCTAGCAGAACACCTGACCTTGGTCACACATGCACAACACAGATAACCCTATGCAAATACAGGACCACAAACTAAAAGTAGTTAATGTTTATTAAGATTTGATATACCGCTCCAGCATTTTACTGACCTAAGCGGTTTACAATGCAACAATTGATTAATGTAAGTAACTCCATTGAAGATAGGAAAGAGAGAGATATAGATGGAGACAAGATACATATATTCTAATAAGTAATCAGTGACGATGAAAACAAAAATTACCTTAAAAAATAAAATAAAGTAATAGATAATTATAAATTTAAAAAGATTAAAAATTAATTAATTAAATTAAAAAAACAAATAAGATAAATTCCAGTTAGATATTAGGACTGTCCAGTCAGATACTCCAGTCCAGTGGAGACAAGAGACCACTCGATGCCGGGAAAGCAAGGCAACCTAAAAACTAATCCCCCCTGCCCCAAAAAAGTATAAAGGATGAGGGGGAGAGACAGCTCGAACAACAATATACTAAAGAAATAAATAATTGTGATAAAGGAAAGCCCTCAGTCACATAGCTCGCACAGGGGAATGAGCTCCAGCTGTCACAAGTATAACCCAAGGAAAGCAAGGCAAGCAGACAGGGATCTGGGGGACAGCCACATGACAGCCAGGTCCCAAAGCAGACCAAGGCAAGCGTCCCCCAACTCAAGCTGATGTCCACGAAGTCAGGTAATTGGTCAAGACCAGATGGAGGACCCCGCAGCCACTATCCAGAGGCCTGGCCTACCCACTGAGCACCGCATCTGCAACCACAGTCCTCGGTGTGTCAGTCAGCCGGCCGATCCTCGCCAGCACTTTGATTGTCTCCGCAGGTCACCTCCTCCAACGTGAAGTGTTGCTCTCCTCTCAATGGGTCAATCGGTCTCTCCACTGGCGCCAGCGGATCCTAATACTAATATACACAAATGAAACCCTAAGATGCCACACTCTACTTGCAGTGCAACACCAGAGAAATAGAAATAAATTAATTTCTTCCTGGCAGTACAAAATATAAACAGCAGATATAAATTCTCAAAACTGACACATTTCAATCACTAAATTGAAAATAAAATCATATTCCCTACCTTAGTTGTTTAGTGATTTTATTTTTCTAATCATCTTTTCCCAGTCTCTGGTTGCATTTCCTTCTGTCTGTGCCTTTAACTGTGTATCCAGGGCCTTATCCATTTACTGTTTTTCTCTCCTTCTTCACTTTCTGCCCTACATCCATCTTTATAGACAAAAAGAGAAACCCTATTCCCGTCACTAACTCTTAAATCTACAAAACTTGAAAGTGCTATATAATTAATATTTTAAATTGGTTTGTGAATTTGAATGTGCTCATAATACTTCAACAGGACGCTTAACAGCGATATAAAGTTGCTGACACAGTGTGTGGGTTCTTAATCACAGCACCTCACATTGAGCTTCTGTTATATTTTACATTATCCATATAGTTCTTCAAAATTTGAAAATGAAACACTTATCTGAAATAAGATATCTCGGCTCCAACACAGTCTGTGTTTCGCAAAGGCTACATCAGGAAGCCAATTTGAAATTGTTTTTTTTTTGTTATGTTTTTTTCTCTTTGCTGTTAGTGCAGTGCCTGTGAAGAATCAAACATGCAGTAAGTGTTGTACCAACTTCAGTGCTCTATCAAAATTCTTAATTAAAAATATAGTTACATTAACATGACTGGCAAGTAGATACCTTAGTCCTTTGACTCCAATACTCCTTTGATCAAAAAGATGCTCCAGAAAAAAAACGGCACCAGAGCGAGGCTATAAGCCAGCTCTGAAGATGTCATAGTAACATAGTACATGACGGCAGATAAAGACCTGAACGGTCCATCCAGTCTGCCCATAAGTTATATCCATTAAAAAATACATGATTAGATGATTAGATTAACTGGTCTCTTTTTTGATATTTCTGGGCCATAGACTATAAAGTCTGGTATTGTCCTAGGTTCCAAATGCTGAAGTTACCATCCAAGATCATTTCAGCCTATCCAACCATCCTGTTGTTTGCAGATATTTACCTTAAAGTCTGGCCAGTAACATCCTCCTGTTCCATATTAGTAGAGTTCCCATTGATGCCCACCCCAGCCCAACCTACACCGAAACATCATATATGGAACACAGACCATGCAGATCTGTCCAATACTGGCCTTAGTTCTTTAATTTAAATCCTTCATTTTCTAATTAGAGATCCTCTATTTTTATCCCATGCTTTTTTGCATTACATCACCATTTTCCTCTCCACCACTTCACTTGGGAGGGCATTCCAGGCATCTACCACCCTCTCCGTGAAGAAGAATTTTCTAACATTACTCCTAAGTCTTCCTCCCCGTTGTCAGCCTAGCATTGCTAGCAGTCAGCATTTTTGGTTGGCCTAACCAATGTCAGCAGGAGGGGCCTAAGGCTCCCGGGCCTATTCTGATTGGCCCAGGTGCCTTAGGCCCCACCAGTAGGCGGGGCTTTGGTACAGCTGGGCCAATCCGGCCTCATTCTGCCGGTGGCTGCCTGCCAGACAGGCGGGTTTGGCACCCGTCTGTCCGGCCAACGAAAAAAAGGTATGGGAAAGGGGGATGGGAGTTGTCGTGGGGGTTGGCCGGGGGGTCGCAGGTCGGCTGGGGGGGTGGTCGGGGGTTCTGGGGGGGGACGGATGTTGGGGGAGGGGGGTTTGTCGAGGGCAGGAGGTCCTGGGATCCCTCCTGCTCGTATTTTAGTGGGGGGTGGGGGTAGAGAGTCGCCTGGGCCAGGAGGGCTTGGGCTCCCTCCTGGCCCGAACGAGTCAGGGGTGCCGCGGTTGGCCGGGGCAAGAGGGCTTGGGCTCCCTCTTGCCCCGATGTTGTTGGGGGGGGGGGTTTGTTGGTTTGACATGGCAGGAGGGCTTGGGCACCCTCCTACCTGGATGGTTGTGGGGGGGGGGGGGGAAATTCTGTAACCGGTGTTGTTTTTGACAGACAACGGTTACAGAATCCAGCTTTTAGGCGAAGAACTGGCTCCTCCTTCGCCTAAAAGCTCTTCTGTTGGACGTTTGGGGCTTAGGCGTTTTTTCTTTCATTATGGCTAAAAAGTGTAATCGTGCTGTGGGTGTACTTTTAGACGTAGTGGAGATTGGGCGTTTAAGCAGAGGAAGGCCATAATCAAAACATGGACGTTTGTTTTGGTTATGGACACTTTCCCTGCTTCTGGGTTGAACGTTTAGGGACTTAGGCCAAAAGGGGACTTAGACGCTTTTTTTGATTATGCCCCTCCATGCATCCAGTCATACTGAATTGTTTATCAAGAAGATAGGCTACTTGAATGAGACAAAGAAGCCAGAGACTAATCCCATCTACCATTCCTGTAAGTGTTACACCTTCCTTATCAATTAAACTAACCATTGCTTCAAACAGTTTACAAATTATAAACAGAAAGCCAAAGCACGTTTACAGTCTAAAGTATGTAAAGCTTGTTCCCCAGGGTGGGAATGAGGTTTTGGAAAAAACACAGGAAGAACAATAGATTGATTGAGATGAAAGTCAGAGACAACTTTAGGTAGAAACTTAGGGTGAGTACGGAGAACCACCTTATCATGATGAAAAACTGTAAAAGGTGAATCCGCAACTAGTGCATGCAACTCACTGACCCTCCTAGAAGAGGTGAGAGCAATAAGAAAAACCACTTTCCAGGTAAGAAACTTGAGAGGAGCGGTGTCCATTGGTTCAAACGGAAGCTTCATCAAACTGGAAAGAACCACATTAAGGTCCCAGACTACAGGTGGAGGCCTGAGAGGTGGTTTCACATTGAAAAGGCCCTTCATGAATCTGGATACCAGGGGATGAGCGGTAAGAGGTTTACCCTGCACTGGCTCATGAAAAGCAGTAATAGCACTGAGATGGACTCTATAGATGTAGACTTAAGACCAGAGTCCGACAGAGAAAGAAGATAATCCAGCACTGATTCCACTGCCAAGGAAGTTGGATCATGATGATGAAGTAAACACCAGGAAAAAAACCAAGTCCACTTTTGTTGATAACATTGCTGAGTGGCCGGTTTCCTGGAAGCATCAATAATTTGACAAACAGGCTGAGACAGAAGTAATCGTGTAGAAGTCAGCCCAAGAGAAACCAAGCTGTCAGGTGTAGAGACTGAAGGTTGGGATGTAGAAGGGATTGCTGATTCTGAGTAAGCAGAGTAGGAAACACTGGAAGTAGTATGGAGCAATGAGAATCATGGTGGCTGACTCCCTTTTGAGTTTGAACAGAGTTCTCAATATGAGAGGAAATGGAGGGAAGGCATATAGAAACCGACCCGTCCAATCCGGTAGAAATGCATCCGCCACCAAACGGAGAGGAGAGTAAAGTCTGGAGCTAAACTGGGGCAGCTGATGATTGTGAGGAGCTGCAAACAAGTCCACCTGCAGTGTGCCCCATTGAGCAAATATTGATTGGAGAGTGAGAACGTCGAGAGTCCATTCATGAGGTTGAAGAATTCTGCTGAGGTTGTGTGCTAGAGAATTCTTCTCGCCTTGAATGTATACTGCTTTCAGGAACAGATGACGAGCTGTTGCCCAGGACCAAATCTTTTGAGCCTCCTAAAACAACAGGAAAGAACCCATACCTCCCTGTTTGTTGATGTAATACATTGCTACTTGATTGTGCAAAGAAGGAGGACTTGAGGTGAGAGAAGATGTTGAAATGCCTTGAGGGCATAAAACATCACCCTGAGTTCCAGAAAATTGATGTGAAATTTTTGCTCATTGACAGTCCAAAAACCCTGAGTTTGTAGATTTTCCATATGCGCCCCCCAGACATAAGGGGATGCGTCTGTAGTGATGATCTTGTGATTAGGCGGCAAAAGAAAAAAGAGACCTCTGGAAAGATTGGAGGAGGTCATCCACCAATGCAGATACTGCAGAAGAGATGATATGACAGATATGTGCTTCGAGAGACGATCCTTGGCTTGAGACCACTGGGATGCTAGAGTCCATTGAGGAGTACGCAGATGTAGTCTTGCCAGAGGTGTGACCTGGACCGTGGAAGCCATATGACCCAGAAGAACCATCATGTGTCTGGCAGAGATGGTCTGAAGAGGAAGCAATTGCTGACAGAGACAGATGAGAGTCTGAAGTCGATCTGGTGGAAGGAATGCCCTCATCAGAGTAGTGTCCAGAATTGCTCCAATGAATTGGAGAAGCTGTGTTGGAATGAGATTTGATTTGGGAAAATTGACTTTGAATCCTAGAAGCGGAAGAAGAGAGATGGTTTGAGATGTCGCATGAGCCACTCTCAGAGAGGAAATCTCCTTGATTAACCAGTCGTCCAGGTAGGGAAAGACCTGGAGACCATGTAACCGTAGACAAGTCGCCACCACAATGAGACATTTTGTGAATACTTGGGGAGAAGATGCCAACTTGAAGGGAAGAACCTTGTACTGGTAATGTTGATGATGAATTTGAAACCGAAGATACTTCCGAGAGGCCGGATGCATGGGTATATGCGTGTAGGCTTCTTTGAGGTCTAGGGAGCATAGCCAATTGTTGAGATTGAGATGAGGATACAGGAGAGCTAGTGACAACATCCTGAATTTTTCTCTGACCAAGAAGTTGTTGAGAGCTCTGAGTCTTTTCTCTCTCATTCAAAAGAGCACAGAAGCAGTCTCTGAATCCACCTTTTATTTGTAAAGCTTATGGGTTAATAATTAAAAAAAAAGTCTAAAAAGTGTCCTAAATGGCTACTTGGACGATCAAAAAGCTTGATCGTCCAAGTACCCATAACCAAAGCTGGTTTTTAGACGTATCTAAAAACAGCTTAGGCCTTTCCCCTACCTCTAAACGCACAGAGAGAAAAGAGGTGTGTTTAGAGGAGGGGAAAGGGCGGGCAGTGGGCGGGAGGTAGGCCGACCTACACCTAGGCGTACCTATAACCAAAACAGTTTAGTCTGCACTTAGACCTGTTTGACTTAGACGAAAGAAAACCAGGTCTAAGTGCCGAAAAAGGGGCTGATGAGCTGATGGTCGCTGGCGCCATCAGTTCAGCGGCCCGGCAACCTAACCATCGTGGCAGGAGAGATGCCTCATCTCCCCTACCGTGATGCATTACTCCCCCACACACACATAACATCGGGGCAAGAGGGAGCTCAAGCCCTCTTGCCCCAGCCAATCGCGGCACCCCCGACATATTGGGGCAAGAGGGAGCCCAAGCCCTCTTGTCCCGGCCAACCGCAACCCCCCCGACTCGATCAGGTTGAGTTGTTAGTCTCTTTTGTGTATTCGTGATATGAGAGAGTGGCTTGTGGTCCTCCAAGACAGAGTTGGGAACCACTGCTTTAAAAAGTGGAAAAAGTACTGAAGACATTTTATTTTATTCAAGCTTTTCCTTCTGAGCCAATGGCAGTGAGTAAAGCAAATTGCTGAGACTCCCTCTGCCATGTCCCAGTTCTTTTTAGTTTCTGGTGTTGCCCACTGGTCATGTTCTTGGCAGTCCTGGGCACCACTCCAGTGTTATCTCTCTCTCATCTGATTCTTTCACTATCCTTCTCACCTTACATACTAGCATATGTAAGCCCTGACCTTTGGGGTCACTTTAGGTCAAGGGTCTCAAAGTCCCTCCTTGAGGGCCGCAATTCAGTCAGGTTTTCAGGATTTCCCCAATGAATATGCATGAGATCTATATGCATGCACTGCTTTCAATGCATATTCATTAGGGAAATCCTGAAAACCCAACTGGATTGCGGCCCTCAAGAAGGGACTTTGAGACCCCTGCTCTAGGTAGTCACCTAGAGTGATCTCTGGAGTATGAGAGCTGGCTGGATACAAAATATTTTGTTTTCATGGTGGATACCGGGACTGGACATTATCCCAGGAGGCCGAATAAGACTTAGTCAATGTTTATACTGCTTCCACCCAAAAACTCAGCCCACACCGTTGGATATGTTTTGAATTATAAATCTTTACTGAAGAACTTGACAGCATAAGAATTCTTGGGACATTAAGCAGAGGCAGTAACAAAGCAGATGCTTTAGAAAATATTTAAATGTCTTCTTTACAATGTTTCACCTTACTCCCAGTAGGTGAGGGTCTATGAAGAGTCCTCTTGCTTGCTCTTTAAAACTTCTCCTCTTCAGATTTACATACAGCCAGCACAATTTAGATGTGAAAATGGAATAGACTTGATGTTCTACAAATCCTAAAAGTATGTCAGGTGGTGAACCCTGGTAAACATGCAGGATATGGAAGGTCTTTCATTTCCCAATTGTAAGGCTGCAGCCACAAAAGTTGTAGTAGTTTTCTGTCTCCTAGTCTTCAAACATAACAGGAACTTTAAAGTGCCCAAATGGTAAGTTGATTACTCATAGTGCAGCCTTCTCCTTTGGTCTGGAGCTTGGGGGTGAAATGATTTTCTAGCTTCCCATTTCACTGGATATAGAGCAGAGACCTGGGTGACACTTCTGGTTGCTGTACAGCTCTCAAATTTCTTCTGTAGCTCCTCTGTGCTGCAAGCACTGCTACCTAAATAGCTATGCCATAATCATTTCATTTGGGTCTAAGGCTGGAGCTCTCCCTAGCTCACTATAGTCAGGCTTAAATCTCTCTTTCATATTTCCTAAAGCGTACCTCTCCTATTTTGGAGTTCTCACCAATAGTAATTCAGGACACTCCCATTTCCTTTTTGTTATAGAAATCCTCCTAGTTACTAGTGATGTTATTACATATGCTTTATATGCAGTGGGATGTACCCCTGACATTGCCCCTGAGAAAGAGAACGAAACAGGGGACTATGTAGAGCATTCGGCTGAGGCACCCCCTCTAAAAGAGAGAACTCGGACTCTTTGCAGACTCATGAAACCTAAGTTTTCCTTCATATTTGATTTAGTGGAGGAAACTGCTATTATCAAGAACTGTTTGATTTGAACATTTTTATTGATACACTGACGATTTCTTTGATTCTAAACTTGTACATGGCACTTTATTATTTATTTTTTCATATATAAAAAAGGCACTTTTGCACTTAAAAAGGTTCACGGGGTGACAGAAGGTGATGTTTGTGGGTCAAACCTTGTAGGGCGCTTTCTGTGCTCATGCGCCGAGGATATACCCAGGTGAACTCCTTATAAAAAAGTTTTTAGGAAGTTTCCATGAACTGATTAGTCACCCTGTGTAAACCATATCAAATTTAACTTAATACAATTTCCTCCTTTTGAATGGTAAGGGTGCATGTGCAAAGATAGAATACAAAGGACTAGGAGCAGGTCTTTGGGATTGAATTACATTTCAATAACTTAGTAGTGTTGGAAGAACCTGAAGGAATTTCTTGTTATGCACAATGCCTGGTTCCTACACCTGCGCGGTCCATCCAGTTTGCCCAACAAGATAACTCATAGCATATGATATGATATTACCAAATGCACACTTTACCTTAAAGTTTGCCTTGCACTGACTTAATTTTCAACTACAAATTCCCATTGAAGCCTACTCCAGCCCAACCAGATCTGTCTAACCATGATCAGGATACAGACCATAGACGTTTGACCAGCCTTATGTCCCAACTACTGGATTTTTCCTTAAGTTTATGTTTTAATTCCATTCTCTTTCCATATAGATTCCATTGTGTTTATCACACACATTTTTTAAATCTGTTATTATTTTTGACTCTACTCTCTCCTGCAGGAGAGCATTCCAAGCATCCACCATACTGTTTGTGAAAAAAGTACTTCTTGAGGTTATGCCACGCTTTTCTTAACACTTAACATATCTTTGAAATGAAAAGTGGCAAGAAATGTGTGGAATAACTTATAAGTTTCATGGCTCCACATCATTCTCTTCTTGGTTGGGCCGAGAACTTTTCAGCGGACCCTCATATCTATATCTATCTACAGTGGTACCTCAGTTTACGAGTGCACCGGTTTGCGAGTGTTTTGCAAGACGAGCAAAACATTTGCAAAATCGGGCCAGAACGTGAACTCGCAGGCCTTGAGCATGCTCAGATGCTCAAGGCCCAGCAGAGGAGAAGGACGATTTTCAAGAGTGCCCAGATGAGGGTAAGAAGCGGCGGGGGGTTGCCCAATTGTGTCGGGGGGGTCGGATCGTGGCGGGGGGGTGCCCAATCGTGGCGGGGGGGGGGGTTCAGATCGTGGCCGGGGGGTGCCGGTTCGAGGCAGGGGGGTGCCTGATCGCGGGGGGGGGGCCTTCGAGGGGAGCAATGCCGGTTCTCTGGGGGGGGAACGCATCAAAGCGAGTTTCCATTATTTCCTATGGGGAAACTCGCTTTGATAAATGAGCATTTTGGATTACGAGCATGCTCCTGGAACGGATTATGCTCGTAATCCAAGGTACCACTGTATTTATCTGTCTATCTATATACATATATACAGGGTGAGCCAAAAGTATTTTTATTTCTATTTTTTTTTATATACAGGTGTCACAAATAACATCCATGTGAAGTTTTTGTATCAGTTACATCATTTTGCTTTTACTTGATTATTGTTCAGTACTGTATAATACCTATTCAATACGTGTAAAATAAAAATAAATAATGAATATGTGCTGTATACCTACTTTTGGCCCCTCTTGTATATTTTAGCATGCATGATTTTTTTTTTCATGCCATGTTTTTGTCTTGTATCCTATTTTTGCTTTAGGCCTTATGCTCCTTAAAAGCCTCAAAAATGTCAGGTTTTCAGGACACTCCTAATGAATATGCATGTGAATAGATTTGCATCCATATTACTTTCATTGTATGAAATTTTGTCTCATTCATATTCAAGTAAAATATCCTGAAGACTGACCTGCGTACAGACTTTGATTACCAGATGTGAATAACACTGCCTTGGGCAAAGATTGCTCAGTTTGAAAACCGAGTAAGGTAAATGATTTGTGGCATGTTTGATTTCCTTATGCAATATTGTAATATGTTTCAATTAAAAGCTAACAGATTTAAAACAAATCGGAGAATACTTTTTTCACCTAGCACAAATCAAACTATGGAATCTGTTCCTGAAGAAATGTTCATTGTGGCGTTCAGCAGAGCCGAGTTAAAATGGGGTATTGACAATTTAATGGAGGCAAAATCCATAAAGAAGAAATTTAAAAAAAATGTGGAGAAATGATGTTCCTGCGATGGACATGACATCTCTGGGTACACCTGGGAAAGTCATTGCTTATTTCTAGGAATGAAGAACAAGAAATGGATCTACTCTTTGGAATCCATTGAGTATTTCATAGTGGTCCAAATTGATCACTGTTAAGACTCCTGAACTGTACAAATTGGTAGCCTGACTCAGCATGACAATCTTTTGTTATTCATCTGGACCAAAGAGTGCTAATCCTCTTCATAAGAAATAAATGGCTTCCAGTTCTAAAATTCCACTCCAGTACTACACACTGATTTCTGTAGGATAGAATGCTATATAGTTTATTGGGCTTTTTTTAATTTATAGTCTGCCTTTCAACAAGGCGGCTTACAACCTTACATACACAATTTAAAAAATAACAAGACTAAAATACAAATAAATCAAGTAACTGCAAAATTGCAATTCTTATAAAAATATCAACCATCGTACTTCATTTTACAAAACAAATGGCACTATAACAATTTCTTACCTTTATCCAGATCTTTCTGTTGCCTAATATATATAGGGAGTTTGTTCCATTCTACAGGCCCCGTGCATGAAAAGTGCTACCGTGTTTCCCCGAAAATAAGACTTAGTGCTTAGAATATGAGACACTGTCTTATTTTCAGGATATGCACATCTCTCCCTTCCTCTCCTTCACCCCAATTCTTCCTCTTTCCTTTCTCTCCCCCACATGTACATCATCTTTCCTCCCCTCCCTCCCATCCCCCTGTGCAGCAGAAGTTTGCCCAGCTTCTATCCTTCCCTCCCTCCCATCCCCCGTGCAGCATAACCCTTGTCCAGCTTCTATCCTTCCCTCCATCTCATCCCTTGTGCAGCAGAACCCTCGAGTACCCCCCACCACGCAGCCGAACCCCTGCTGACCCTCCATCCTTCCCTCCTCTGTGAGCAAGCCCTAACTTCAACCAAAGCAGCCTCAGGCCGGCAGCACTCTAAACAGGCTGCTTGGCCTTGTCTGTAGGGGCAGAGTGAAATTCCCGACAGACAAGGCCAAGCAGCCTGTTTAGAGTGCTGCCAGCCCGACGCTGCTTTGGTTGATGGTAGGGCTCTCTTGCGGTCAATGGGGAGGGAAGGATGAAGGGTCAGCCGGGTTTTGGCTGTGTGGTGGTGATAATGGTGGTGGGGAGGCGGGTTGAGGTGTTGCCGGAGAATCCTGGGACTAGGACTTATTTTTGGGGTAGGGCTTATTTTCGGGGAAACAAAAGCATCAAAATCCTGCATTTTTTTCAAGTCTCGTGAGAACAGCACAGGACTTCCCGTACCATGCTGATTATAAGATGGACTAGTCGCATAGTGTAGAAAGGCTTTTGAAGCTGCTGCATTTGAACCAGGTCATCACCTTCCTGAGACAAATTATGCTTGGGATGAAGTAAATTCTGCATCTTCTATACCGAGGGAAATTCTATACAAATTCAGCCATGTGCAGTCCCACAGAATTACCCCTATGTCATGATACAGGTAATGTATAAATAGAGGGTAGAGGTGAGGAGGACACACAGGATGGAAGGCATTGAAAAGGGACCACATTTCCTCAAGGCTAACACATGTGTATAAAAAAAGTGCATATTTAAATTGTTCGACACATTTTGGTTAATCTAACAGTGCTCCATGGGCCAGGTAGGATATTCCTGAAGGTGATTCAAAGCTTCCACTACCAGACATTTCTGGTGCACCTAGGCTCATGACAATGAAGAGAGCAAATAGAAGTACACACCACACAGCAAACAAAACCAAGCACCAAAGGGCCTCAGAGAATGGGACAGCTGAGTTTTCTTTATTAGTTGGCCCAACACTGTCCATGTTTCAGTGCAAATGCCTCTCTCAGGGATCAATATAAGAAAAATTCCACCAAAAGTAGAAACCACTGGAATATAACTTAATTTTCAACAATTCTTGTTGGCTGGGAGACATGGTAGATATGAGGGTCATTTCATAAATAATGCACACTAATTTTTTTTTAATTTACTTGTTTTTTTGTCAAGTATTTCTTTACAATCCTTCAATATAGTCTCCCTGATTTGCAATGACTGAGTCCCAATGTTTGAGAAGCTTCATTATTCCATCCAAGACACTGTTTTTGTTCAGTTGCTGAATGGCTCGGATACCGGTGGAAAAAAGCTCTTCCAGAGATGCAAAACGATGTCCACGCATAGATTGTTTCAACTTTGGAAAAAGGTCGAAGTCTGGTGGTCTCATGTCTGGACTGTAGGGAGCATAAGGTAACACCTCCCTGCCGTATTTGCATAGTTTTTCAATGACGACATTGCCTATGTGTGGGTGAGCGTTGTCATAAAGAATGAGTGGCCCAGCCAAGAGCAACTGAGGTCGGGTTTTGTGCATTTTTCTGCACATTTTTTGCAAAAAATCATGATAATACACTGCTGTGATACTTCTTCCACATGGAACTTTGTCTGTAATGATGATGCCTTCATGATCATAAGCAAAAATCATCATTTGTTTGGCTTTTGATTGAGCTCGTTGAAATATTTTTGGCCATGGGGAAAATGGAACTCTCCACTCGTCATTGAAAAACTATACAAATATAGCTGGGAGGTGTTACCTCATGCTCCCTACAGTCCAGACATGGGTCCACCAGACTTCGACCTTTATCCAAAGTTGAAATAACCTATGCATGGACATCAATTTGAATCTCTAGAAGAGCTTTTTTCTACTGAGATCCGAGCTATACGGCAACTGAACAAAAACAGTGCCTTGGATGGAATAATGAAGCTTCCCGGATGTTGGGACTCAGTCATTGAAAAGCAGGGAGACTATATTTAAGGACTGTAAAGAAACACTTGAAAAAAATAAAATAAAACATGTAAATTTTTTTTTTTTAAATAGTGTGCATTATTTATGAAATGACCCTCGTAGTATAGGAGTGCATAGATCAGTGTCTCACAAACTAAACGTGGTGGCTGCAGCTTAAGAGCATATGGAAGTCATGGGACAGGAGGTAATGTCCTTTTATGGATTGAGAACTGGTTGAAAGACAGAAAATAGAGAGTAGGTTTAAATGGTTAATATTCTCAATGGAGAAGGGTGAAAAGTGGGGGTTCCCCAGGGGTCTGTGCTGGGGCCTCTGCTTTTCAACATATCAATGATCTAGAGATGGGAAAAACTAGTGAGATAATTTAATTTGCTGATGGCACAAAGTTGTTCAAAGTTGTTAAAGTGCAAGAGGATTTTGTGAGAGTGGGAGACGTCAAAATGGCAGATGACGTTTAATGTGAGTAAGTGCAAAACGATGCATGTGGGAAAGAGGAACCTGAACTTTTGCTACGTGATGCAGGTTACATGTTAGGAATCACTGCCCAGGAAAAGGATCTAGGTGTCATCATTGAGGATATGCTGAAACCCTCAGCTCAATGTGCAGTGGCAGCTAAGAAGGCAAATAGAATGTTAGGAATTATCAGGAAAGGAATGGAAAATAAAGATGAAAATGTTATTTTGCTCTTGTATTGCTCTGTGGTACAACCACACCTCAAATATTGTGTGCAATTCTGGTTGCCATATCTCAAAAAAGATGTAACAGAATTAGAAAAAGTACAGAAAAGGGCAACAAAAATGATAAAAAGGGATGGGACAAATTCTCTATGAGGGAAAGCAAAAGTGGCTATTGCTCTTCAGCTTGGAGAACAGATGGCTCAGTGGTGATATGATAGAGGTCTATAAAATACTGAATGGAATAAAAAGGGTTTACTCTTTGTAAAAATACTAGGACCAGGGAACATGCAATGAAGCTAACAAGTAGTAGATTTAAAACAAACTGGAAAAAATATTTCTTCACACAATGTGTAATTAAACTCTGGAATTTGTTGCCAGAGAATGTGGTGAAATCAGTTAGATTAGCAGGGTTTAAAAAATGTCTGGATAATTTTCTACAAGAGAAATTCATAGGCCATTATTGAGATGGCTTGTGGAAATTCACTGCTTATTCCTAGGATAAGCAGCATAAAATCTGTTTTACAACTTGGGATCTAGCCAGGTACTTGGCACCTGGGGTTGGCCACTATTGGAAACAGGATGCTGGGCTTGATGGACCTTCGTTCTGTCCCAGTTTAGCAATTTTTAGGTTCTTAACTGCAAAAATCATGATACCAATGGCGGAAGCCTATGAGAACATTGTTAAATAGTCTTTTTCTAAACCCTAGGTAGCCATTGTTTGATGTGACTAAGCTGGTCAGTAAGAGAGATCCAGACATAAGAATGCCCACTGAATGTAGAACACCAGTGCCTGGGCAGGTAGGCATAATCTTCTGTCTGTGGTGACTGCCTTTCACCTGGTTTGAGTCTTCCATTGCTGATGGCTTTTAAGCCTTAGCTGCATGAAAGTAGAGCTCAGATTGAAATGTGCAGATACTACTCCTGAAGGAACCCTGTGCAAAAAGAAAAAAAAAGTTTCAATATTTAAAAATTCTACAAAATGCTACACACTTTATTTATAATTTCCACACCCCCCCCCTTTCCAGGCATAAAATATGCACACCACAATCACAGTAGTTTCCCTCCTCAGGATTTACCTTCTTAATTTCTCTCTTAACTTGTATCTCTTCCCCTGTTATGTTCAGTCCTCAGCTTTCTCTACCCCTTCTCCTGTGGCACAGTATGGTTGGGTTGTAACAACAGTGTTTGATATTACAACCACAAAAATGTGTGCCTGCTTGTGTTTCCAAGGTTGTGTGTTCTCACTCAATATTTATATGGATGTGCATTTACCAAAAGACTATGACTCCTGATGCAGGCTTCTATGTGCCAAAACATGGCCCCCAAAGCTTTGTGGTGTACATTGAAAGCTCTTCTAAGATATTTAATAAAATTGTTGTTCAGGCCGGTACATAGACAAAGCCGCGTGGAGCCATGGACAATGGAGCGCCAACAATCATGCGTAGGCCTCTTCTCCTCTTTTTTGGAATATCATTTATCTGGTCCTACTTTTCTTGACAAATAATTGTGCACTGCTTAATACTAATATACTTAACAGTATATCAGATCTAATCCAATCAAATCTACCTTTTCCAGCCCCCCACCCCCTAAACACCTATATACTCCATTCACCTTTTTCCAGCCCTGAGAGGAAGTGGTAACCATGGAATGAATAGAAATCAGCCAGGTAGGAAATTCTGAAACCCACTGATAGGAGGTCAGATGTTCACCCTAGCAAGGCTCCCTTAGGAACTGAACCTCCTTCAGGCTGGCAGTGTGACCCCCCACAAAGGATATCTTATCTTGCCTCTGTATAAATTGAAAATTACTTTTTGGCTCTTACAGTCCTTTGTTAACCAGTAATGTAGAGACTAGACTACAGTACTAGCCCCAGTATGTGAAATAAATGACAAAATTATTACCTTGAACAGTTATATTGTTTAACGTTGTCTTTACAAAAGGTAAAATGTTCTATGCTTGAGTCATTTTATGCAGTTTTAGTAAGATGGATAATGTACTGTAATCAAGAATTCCCTATAGTTTCTGTACTATGTGTCATGCTAAAATTATATTTTCATTTGTGCTTATACTGTCAAGATTAATTCAACCTGCTATATATCAAGAATGCATTTCATAAATGTGTCTGTAACTGTGAACCTATGATTTCTTTCTGAAGTTATTCTTGTATAAAGATGAAGTTCCCAGTTTGAATTATTATAACCATTTATTACAAACCCATACTGCCAGATAAATTCTATTTCTTGTACCTCATGGAGGCATTTCTTAAATATGAACACGTATAACAATGAAGTCAGTGGATTTTTGTTTTTTCATCTAGATAGTTCTTTTCATAAAGATAGAGCTCTCATTTTCAGCTACCTAACCTGGTCATTTGTCATTATAGAAAAGTTCTTGTCCCGGGTTTGTTTGTTTGGGTTTTTTTTTGCAGGTTACCCCCCAAAAAATCTATGTAGATTGTACATTACTCAGAATGCTGCCATTCGACTGATCTTTAATCTGAAAAAGTTTGATCGTGTCACCCCTTTTTTTCATGAATTGCATTGGTCTCCAGTCGAGGCTCATGTGAAATTTAAATCTGGTTGCATTTGTTATAAGGTATTGTTCGGCCTTGTATCTAATTGTCTTATGGATCCGTTCACATTTGTTAATTCAAAGCACTCTTGATGCACACATGCTGTATTTACCTTTCCTTCAGTCAAAGATTGTCAATATAAAAAATATTATCATCGTCTTCTGTTGTTTCAAGCTGCAATATGGGAGAAAGATCTAAATTCTCTAATAGTGACCTCTTGCTCATATTGACATTTTAGGAGACAACTGAAAATGCATTTGTTTATAAGATTCTTAGGAAATTAATGTAATATATTCAACTATATATGTGCAATTTGTTTTTTTATTTTTAGTTTGTAAATTGCATGGAACTTAATGGTATTGCAGGATAGAAATAAATTTTTATTTTATGTTTAAAACACACTTATTTTCTAGGCAGATAAATGTCTGTCACCAGAAGGGGCAGTGCATTTAAATGAAAAACGGATTATTCTACCAGCCTCGGAGGCATGCTCCTGACTAATACTATGTATGCTCTTTTCAAGCTAGGACAGCAGTCCGAAATGCTGGCTTATCCTGTCCACAACTCACAGCTCCACTATCACCACCACCCTGCTTCACAGAAGCGTAACAATAATTCATGATTGCTAAAAAAAAAGAAAAAAAAAGGATGCTGCAAATAATAATTGGGAGCCTATCTTTCCTTTGGAGGTGAGAGCTCTCCTTTAAAGTGGATAAAGAAGTATTAATGCCAGTAATTAGACATACCGTATTTTTCGCCCCCATAAGACGCACATTTTTCCACCCCAAAGTGGGTGGAAATCTTGGTGCATCTTATGTAGCGAAGGTACAAAACATTACACCCCCCGTACCATTTAAAAACACCCCTCCCACCGCCGAACCTTATTAAAACACCCCGCCCGCTGCCCCACCGCCCGCTCGCTACACCTCTGTAAAACACCCCACCCCTCTGCACGCCTACCGCCGTCCGTCGCACCTTTTTAAAACCCCGCCCACCACCGTCCGCCCGACTGTTTACAAATTACCTGGTGGTCCAGCATGTTCCCTCCCTCCCTAGCTGTCTCCTCTTTTATTTCCCAGCCAGCGGCTCAGAGGTCAGAAGAGCACGGCGGTCAGGAGCAAAGCTTTCCATGCTCCCGCTTGGGCCCGCGCTGTTTTCTGAATGGCTGCGATCAGTTCTCACAGATCCAAGTAGGAGCACAGAGAGCTTTGCTCCTGAGCGCCGCGCTCTTCTGACCTCTGTGCCGCTGGCTGGGAAATAAGAAGAGGAGACAGCTAGCGAGCGTTGAAGGGATTTTAAAAGGTACCGGGTTTGGGGGTTTGTTTAAAATAGCAAGACAGCCATCGAGGGAGGGATTTTAAAAGGTACTGGGGGGGTGGGGGGGATATTTAAAATAGAAAAAAAGCTGTCTAGGGAGGGATTTTAAAAGATACCGGAGGTGGGATGGGGGGATATTTAAAATACCAAGACATCCATCTAGGGAGGAAGGGAAGGATTTTTAAAGGTATGGGGAGGGGGTATGATTAAAAAAGGTATTGGGGGTACATAGGGGGTATGATTTAAGGTACTGGGGGGTACGAGGGGGGATGGGGATGATTTAGGGTATGTGGGGGTATGGGGCCTGCCTGCCTGCCATTAGGCCACTAGGCCAGCCTGCCTGTCACTAGGCCACTAGGCCAGCCTGTCACTAGGCCTGCCTGCCTGTCACTAGGCCACTAGGCCTGCCTGCCACTAAGCCTGCCTGCCCTGTGCCTTGTTCCTGCCCACCCTGTGCCCTGTCCCAGCCTACCACTAGACTACCAGAGGGGAGACAGGGTACAGAGCCTGGCAGGGAAGGGGGACAGGGTGCAGAGCCTGACAAGGAGTATGTTTTTTTTTTTCTTGTTTCCTCCTCTAAATCTAGGGTGCGTCTTATGGTCAAGTGCGTCTTATGGAGCAAAAAATATGGTAACTGAGAAGGGCAACCATGTTTCTAAAATTTAAAGTGAGAATTGCAGTTGTAAGCCCCATTTCTCAAGGCACTGCCAAGTAGAAAACTTTGGATGCAATCCCGTATTAGGATTCATACAATGGAGAGTAGCATATGCTGTAGAGCACAAAGGGATCACATCCAATCCCTCAAAAACAAATCTTTACAGCTGAAGTTACTAAACAAACAGCAGGAAACAGATGATCAAATCCTGCTTTTGTGTGTATGTGGCAGAAAAACAGTGGGAAATGGAATTAACAAAAAATAAAAATAAACTGACGATACAGGAATCTCGAAGATAAAACTTCTATTATAAAACACCTTATGCTGAGTAGTATGGATTCAACAGAGGTCATGTTTTGGCACAATAGCCTCGATCAGATGTCAAATAAACAACCAATAAAGGTGCATGGTTTTCTTATTTCTTGTGGACTTTTTTTTTCTACAAAATATATAAAGTTCAAGTCAAAGCACAAAACTACAGGGGTTCCTTCAGGCCTCTCTGCCTTCTAAACCTCTTAAAATAAAACCAGTCTCTGCTGGAAGAGTCAGAGTCAGATAGATAGCTGAAAGTGCTACAGTCTTTCAAGAAGTTCTTGTCTCTCTTCTTTTCAAGCTGAATTCCTTCCAAGGTTTCACCCACACAGTTTGTTCTCCAAAAGAGAAGTATTGATCTGCCTTCCTCCAGCTCCTGACCTCCCCATTTTTTCCCCAGCTCTCTCCATTTATTCTTTCAAAATTCTGCCTGAAACACAAGAACAGTGGGAAATAATCTTAGAAGAGATTGTGAGCTAGGAGGAGGAGAATAGAGTGGATTCAGTACTGGGAACACTTTAAGGGCTTCTTTTACTAAGCTCCGCTAGTGTTTTTAGTGCGCGCGCTACACGCTAACGCCTCCTAGAGCTAGCGTTAGTATTTTCCGCATAGCGCGGGGGTTAGCTAGCGCACCTTAGTAAAAGGAGCCCTAAATCTCAGAGGGACTTGGAGCACAAATAAGCTTGCAAAAAGAAAATTGGCCACGACATCATGGAGCATAAAAATGGCAGATATTGCTAATCACCTCTTGAGAAAGAGGAAAACTTGCACTCCACCAAAATCAAGTTTTCAGCATGTGCAAGGGGTTAAAAAAAGGTTTCAGTAACTGTTTCTCCTCTGTACCTCAATGCTGCCATAACGCCTCAGCTGGGAACAAGTAGGTAGCAGACTATGCAGCCAAATGCTATATCTCATGTTCTTCTTCAGTTGATAGATCTCCTCCTACCAACACCTACAGGTTGCCTATGCTGAGCTCCCAAACCTAGAAGTGTCACACCCGGACGACATTGAAAGGTGGACACAACCACCCCTGAATAAAATAACTGCCCCTGTATTATGCAGATTCACCACCGTCCCCTCTCCCCACAACCAGGAGAAAGACGAGCAAAACTGTTCAACTTGGAGAACCACCATGAAATGGAAAATCTGATCTAGAAAGGCCAGAAAGAGCACCAGCCATAAGATCCACAAGGGACAGATGAAACTGAAATATGCTGCATCGATGGAGGAAGATCTTAAGTTTATACGCTTCAATAATAAATTGAAAGTAACAGCCGAAGCACAAAAATTGCAGAGATATGCAGAGAAAAAAAAACCAAAAAAGAGAGAACTATCAAAATAAATTATTCAGAGAAAATCTGAAGCAATTCAACAAATAAACTGAGAAACCATCAGTACAGTGAATATTTCACTACTAAAATTGAGACAGAAACATTATTTATTTATTTCTTTTTCTATGCCATTGTCCCCAAAGAGCTCAGAACAGGTTACAGGTTTAACATAATTAATTTCTCAAGGGATCTGATCTGCGGAGACAGTCGATTGCAGTGGCTTGGTATGAAGTGGGAGTAGGACCGTCGCTTTGTGGTTTGCAGTTGAAGGGCACGGTCAGGGGGGCATTTTGAGGCTTATTTTGTCCTGGGAGCAGAGGGACTCATTCGACGCATACGGAGGAAGCTTAGGGCTCCTTTTATTAAGCTGTGATAGCGTTTTTACCGCGCGCTTAGCACGTGCAGAATTGCTGTGCGCGTTAGACGCTAATACCAGCATTGAGCTAGCGTTAGTTCTAGCCGCATAGCACGGATTTAGTGCTCGCTAAAATTCTGCGCGTGCTAAAAATGCGATCGCAGTTTAGTAAAAGGAGCCCTTAGTCGTCATGTAGCCCGGCACCATGTCGTGCAAGGATTTGAACACTAATATCAGGCCCTTGAAGACACAATGTATGGCTACAGGTAGCCAGTGAGCTGACGCTAGAACCTAGGAGACAGGGTCGTGGGCACGGAGGTTTTTCAGAAGCCTGATCAAAATTGTAATTGTAGCAAGCCATTCAGAAGAAATCTTAAAAATCAGTATAGTTTGTCGGTCCTATGCTTCCAGACAGATTTCCTAGGGCATCAGGCCGTCCAGTGGTACAAATTAATATCTGAATTTTTGAATAAGAAACCAAAGACTGGTCTTCATGACATTTGGAGTATTGAGATAAAGCAGCAGATTTCTGCGTCTCAATGGCCACGAATTTGGACTTGGAGGTTGAGGTGTACGGGGGTCTGCATCTATGAGACAAACATGGTTTTTCTTGTTACATAGAGCCTTTTGGACCCCTGTTCGTTTACAAAAATTGGATAGTTCTAAGTCTAATAGATGCTGGCACTGTCATCTTGAGGTAGGGACATTGGATCATTTACTGTTCTATTGTCCATTGATACTTAAATTTTGGAGATCCATTTGGGTTCAAGTGAATAAATTATTGGAAAATCCAGTGGCATTAAGAGACTTAAAGCACATGCAACCAAACTTGAATCGCGCCCTCACCTCTACTGACAACCAATGCAGTTTGTGATACTTTGTCATATGATCAAATTTTTTCAAACCAAATATCAAACGAACAGCGGTGTTTTGAATGACCTGCAACCTCCTGGTGTTTTTCTTGCAAATTGATAAAGAATATTGCAATAATCTAAAGTACTCAAAATAAGCGATTGTACTAAAATATGGCTTAATTTTTCTTAATGATTCACTTCAATTCATTTAACTATCAAACTACAAAGTGTGGAACTCACTACTCATAGAAATGTGTACTTCCACTACGTAAGCTTGGTTTCACAAATACCTGAAAATGTGGCTCTTACTAAAATCCTGTTTAGGAGTCTAGCTTGCCACTAATGTTGCACTGTATGGCTACCGTTATGAAGTGAATATACTATCTGTAACTCACTGTATTAGAAGTCTATGTTAGGAGTGCAACCAGACATATATCCTGCACCGTATATCTTTATACTGCAAAATAATTTCTGTTGTAACCCACCTTGAATTCCGCTTCAGAGGATTTTGTGGGATTTATTTATTTGTTCATTTTTATAGCCCGTCCTCCCAAGAGCCCAGAAGGGTTACAATAAAATAATAATAAAAGTAAAAATTAGGTACTTGGAAATTCCCTAACTGTCCCAAGGGCTCACAATCTAGAAAACAAATTATTAAATATATGACCACAAATATCATAAACTCTGACCTTTTCTACCTATGATCACTTACCATGAATCTAGTATAAGTGTGGTTTTAGACTTTAAAAAAATGCCACTCCTCCCCTCTTTTACAAAAAGGTAGCCTGGGTTTTAGCGTCGACCACGGTGGTAACAACTCCAACGGTCATAGGAATTCTATGAGCATCAAAGCTGTTACCACCGTGGCCAGCACTACAAAACATGCAAATGTTTTATAAAAAGGGGGGGGGGGGGGGAGAGTAATTTTGTCAAGATAGAATACTTAAAGGAGCTGCTAGCCAGACAAGAACAACTTGAGAAAGTAAAAAGCATTGAGCAAAACTGAAAGAAGTTATTTTAGGGGCCACAAACCTTTTGCTAGAAAAGTAAACAAAAGTAAGAGGAAAAGAAGTCTGCTTTGGTTCTCAAAAGAAGTAACTGAAATGGTAAGGAAAAAGAGGTTAGCCTTCATAAATTACAAGGCAACACAGAAAAAAGTCACCAAGGCTTCAGTTGTATTTACTGAAAATGTATATGATTTTCAGTAGGTGGAGTACAGGCAATGAAACTTAGTGCTAAGTGCACACAAATTTCATATGCAAACTAACTCAACCTATGCTTCTGAGTGCTACTGAGTGTCCAGTATATACAGGCATAAGTTTCAGTGCCAGTCTTAATGATGGAAAACACTATAGAGTCAATTAAGAACATATTGTCGCTGCTGGGTCAGACCAGTGGTCCATCGTGCCCAGCAGTCCGCTCTCGCGGTGGCCCCTAGGTCAAAGACCAGTGCCCTAACTGAGACCAGCCTTACCTGCATACATTCTGGTTCAGCAGGAACTTGTCTAACTTTGTCTTGAATCCCTGGAGGGTGTTTTCCCCTATAACAGCCTCAGGAAGAGCATTCCAGCTTTCCAACACTAGGTGTTGGAACTTCCTTACGTTTGTACGGAATCTATCCCCTTTTAACTTTAGAGAGTGAACAACCTGTCTTTATCTACTAAGTCTATTCTCTTTATTATCATGAATGTTTCGATCATGTCCCCTCTAAGTCTCCTCTTTTCAAGGGAGAAGAGGCCTAGTTTCTCTAACCTCTCACAGTATGGCAACTTCTCCAGCCCCTTAACCATTTTAGTCGCTCTTCTCTGGACCCTTTCGAGTCCCTACCCTTTCGTGTAGTACCGTGGTCCTGCTTTATGTACTGCGACCAGTGCTGGACACAGTATTCCAGGTGGGAGTGTACCATGGCCCGGTACAGCGGCATGATAACCTTCTCCGATCTGTTCGTTATCTCCTTCTTAATCATTCCTCCATTCTGTTCGCCCTTTTCGCCACCGCCGCGCATTGCGCGGACGGCTTCATCGACTTGTTGACCAGTATTCTATAAGTGGGCACCTCCATTGGGTGCTCCAAGGCTATGCTGACAGCCTAGATTCCATTATGGACTGCTAGCGCATACCAGCATCATTGCGGTTAACATTTAGACATCCAGTTACACCAGCCATAGAGTTGGCTGAAGTGCAGTGAAGCACATAACTCACAGTATTTTGTAAGTGGGAGCCTAGCCTGCATCCAGCCCATGCTCCAGCCATGTGTAACATCATGACTAACTAGGCTTACTTTAGCAACCACCTAACTAAATATTTGCAAGAGTTTACACATGTTTAAGCCCCTTTTGCAAATGCGTGCTAAACTATATGTTAGAGTATTTGCATAATAGTACTTAGATACCCTGCTATCATTTATGCAGGTATGTGCTAGTAATCTAAACATTTATTCATGTAATGTGCTTGTAAATGTTGGTACCTAGTTTGTAGAATTAATTTTCACAAGCTTTGTGGGTCATACCGCCTAGGATGAGAATTGTCTAGATATTGTGGGTCATGCAAGATAAATAACCGTCAACAAGCATACAGCTACCTCTGTAGCAGGCAGGTGGTCCTGTCACAGATGCTTTTTTTTAACTCTATATCTACAAGAATGTCTTTCATGATTCCCAAATTCCCATGAGATGGTATGCCAGAGCTCTGCTTATCATAATCAGAAAGCAAAAGGGCTTGTATTTCCTTTTCTACCTGCTGGGTCAGATACAGCTCCTGGTGAGAAAACATGGTCCCTTGCTGCTAGTCAAATGAGAAAGCTCATGCTTTTTGTTTTATCTCAGACTGCATTTCTGGCTCCTATACACTGGCAGAAAAAGCCCAATTGCACAACATAGACAGTCTTAAACAGTAATAATATTAGCAGGTGCACTAAACTGAAAGCTGGCAAAATCCCCAGACAATTGGGATGGATCCACAAAAGTACAAATAGGCTCACAACACATTTAGATTAATCGAATCCAATGATTCAGCTCCAGTTCAGAGCTTTCGTTGTTGACAATATGAAGCAGGAGGGTTCAAATGCCTCGGTGTCTTCTGCTCCCAGTTTCATCAGGGAGTCATCAATGTGAGAGGATAATGTTAAAAGGCCTTTCAGTGCATCAAGCATCACTTTCTGTGCCAAAATCAACGTTTTATAAAATTGTACATCCAAAACGTATAAGTTACATGAATACAACCTTGTATGCATCTGACTTTGGCCTGAGTGGTGATAGTTCCAAGAGTGGGGGTAGGAAGCAGTTTGCACTTACCACCTCATTCCATAACATTAGCACCAAAACAGAAGCTCCATTTGTGCGCTACAGCTATAGACTACTGTCACTTAGGGCTCCTTTTACAAAGCCGCGCTAGGGCCTTAACGTGTGGAATAGCGCGCGCTAATTTGCCACGTGTGCTAGCCGCCAGCGCCTCCTTTTGAGCAGGTGGTATATTTTCGGCTAGCATGTGCTAATTCGGTGGCGTGCGTTAAAATCGCTAGCGCGGCTTAGTAAAAGGAGCCCTTACTTATGTGAATGTAAACTGTTGTATAGGGATGAGATTTGATATACCACCTTTCTGTGGTTACAATCAAAGAGGTCCTTATACTAAGGTGTGCTAACCGATTTAGCACATGCTAATGATTATTATGCACTAATGGCCAGATTCTGTAACTGGCACCAATATCAGTGGCCGCCAATCACACATCGGCGCCGGTTTCAGAATCACATCTATGGGAAAGATAGGCGCCAGAAATGTAGGCCAGGGTTTTTCAGGCCTACATTTTCGCTGTCTATCTTTGTGTCAGTTGGGCTTACTTAGGTGCTTTAGGCTACCTAACCCCACTTCTGTCGTTGGTCATGCCTACTTTGGCGTTCAGTGGCCTAAAGCGCCTATGCTGCTGTGATTCCAGCACCTTTTATTTAGGCGCCAGTAGACACTTCAACCTCACTGGTTTTTTTTTGCCATTTCTAACAGCGCACTTCTATTAACTTAAACGCCGGTAGCATTTAGAGGAAAGTTCTAAAACCAGCTCCTAAGATACCCATTCAATTTATATGGGTGTCATAGCATTTAGCACGCGCTAATCATTAGCATGCTCTAAATCAGCACACCTTAATAAAAGGACCCCAAAGTGGTTTACGTATTATAGACAGGTACTTGTTTTATACCTGGGGCAACAGAGGGTTAAGTGACTTTCCACAAGGCACTGCAGTAGGAGTTGAACTCAGCTCCCCAGGTTCCTGGGTCACTGCACTAACCATTAAGCAACTCCTCCTGCTGAGCTGAGTGCTATATAGTATTCAATAACTGGCATGTGCAACTAGTTTAGTCCATAAATGCAAGGGGGTGTTCCTGTAGGTGAAGCATGGTAGGGCTTAAACAGGGCTCCCACATACTCCCTTAGAGACCAATTCAATAAGTAGGACCTCTATTTTGACACCTCAATGTCATGCAAAGAGATCCTATTCCATAGTGGCATATGGGTGCTCAGATTCACATTATAGAATGTTATCATAACGTAGCATCGATGTGCCTACATGTACTCACTCGCAGTAACACTAGCCATATACCTGGTGTAACAGTGGTTGAATGACTGCAGCAGAGGCATGCATAACTGCCAGTATTCTATGTTACCAAGTAGCAGTCCCACCCATGTTCCATATGTCCTCCTTTTTAAAAATGCTGTCACTTACTCATGCCATTACAAAATAGTGCTTAGTCGTCCTGCAGCCACTTGCATGTGTTAGGGTACACTTACCCACTAAAGTGCTATATTCTGTATATTTGCCTGTTATAGGATCACCTTTTCTTACTTTATAAAATACACATATATGCACTATATTAATATTTTGGCTGCCTGGTATAAGCCCTGATAGCTGGGTGAAAAGGGTGCACCACAAGTACAAGGGGGCACTCGGAGAAATTGAAAGGGAACAGGTTTAGAACAAATGCTAGGAAGTTCTTCTGTACTCAGAGAGTTGTGGACACATGGAACGCGCTTCCGGAGGTTGTGATAGCCAGAGCACGCTACAGGGGTTCAAGGAAGGTTTAGATAGGTTCCTAAAGGATAAGGGGATTGAGGGGTACAGACAGAAGTAGAGATAGGTTATAGGAATAGTCAGGGACCACTTTACAGGTCACAGACCTGATGGGCCGCCGCGGGAGCGGACCGCTGGGTACGATGGACCTCTGGTCTGACCCAGTGGAGGCAACTTCTTATGTTCTTACATCACATTTATTGGTTTGGGACTAGGGGGGGCGGGCACCAGAGTTGACCTCCTGGGAGGCCGCAGCAGGTCTTTGAATCAGTAATCCTTTGAGAGAGTGTTGAAATGTCTAGGTTTGAGCTGCAAAGATTACGTGCAAAGCTAGAGACTCTTTTTGCTCAGCAGTTTCATTTCCTGCAATATCGACTTCAGTGTGTCATAGACTATGCACGTTATACTGACTTTACAATCCCTGATACAGGCTTGGTAAAGCTGAAACATGGACTGTGTCGAGTCAGGTTGTTTTACATCAATAAAGACTTTTTTCCATTAATTATCTACAATTTGAAGATTCTTTTATCTCCTCGGTTGAAGCATTATTGAGATAAAAGGTATGGAAAACCTGTCATATGCTGAGAGATTGGAGAAGCTGGGTCTCTTTTCCCTGGAGAAGAGGAGACTTAGAGGGGATATGATAGAGACTTATAAGATCATGAAGGGCATAGAGAGAGTAGAGAGGGACAGATTCTTCAAACTTTCGAATAATAAAAGAACAAGAGGGCACTCGGAAAAGTTGATAGGAGACAGATTCACAACGCGACCACTCCCAAGATTTCAAAAATCATGGGAGTGATAGCATTGTGGGAAACCAACTCTAACTGAGGGATTACAACCCTGATGAAACCTGAGCAGGGTGAAACATGTCGGTGATAGGATCCCTTAGAATGGACCACCTAAGCTAAGCTAGGTATTAGCTTTATATTTATAAAAAGTTTTATCTATGCACTGATGCACTTTTTGAAAATCATCAATATAAAAAATTTAAAAAATAGTTGGATTGACCCGGTGAGGAACTAATGTATAAATCCAACCACTATGATATGCATTTGAGTGGCTGTTGGCATTTCTGAGGGTCTGTTAAAAGATACTATATATAAATAAGAATAGTTGGGAAAATTACAAGGAGGTCTCAACATTGACCAACCTTTCATAATTTCTTCAGAAAAATATCCAAGTCATAAGCCCACCCTAGTCTCACCTACACCACGCCTCTAGCATGCCCCCTTGAGAACTAGACAAACTGCAAATAGCATAGAAATCTATCTTGAAAATAGGTTTTGAAAATAGCAAATTGGAAGGGTTTGGTGAGAAAAATGTCCATCTTTCCCTTTAGGTCACTTTTTGGACAGGTTTTTTTTCTAAATGAGCCCCTTATTCACATTTCCCCTTTTCTTAAGGAGAGCTACTGGTCGTCAGTGGCTTCCAGGGTTAAATTTAAGATATTAGTACTAGCATGTTAGGTACGCAGAACAGCTGGTGCTGCTTTTTGATATACTGATCTCCCCCATGCCCCATCATAAGCGTAATGCTCCCACCGCTGCTACAACAAGCTTTTGTTTATCCCCCCCTCCCCCCTTCCCTCTTGGGCTTGTTCTTCTTTATACTAGAATTCACTTCCAGGACATTTATGCATTGAGGACTCTCTGGCTAGATTTAAATCCGTCCTTAAGGCTTTTTATTTTTCACATGCCTTTGTGGATTAGGCTTTTGGTATGCAGTTGAAGAGGGGGTTGGTTTCTATAGAAATCCACTTCTGACTCTGTTTTTATTATTCTCCTCTACCTTTTGCCTCTCCAGTTATTAGTCATTATTTGTGAACTGCTGTAACAAATGGCAGTATATGAAGATTCATAATAAATGTAACCTTAAGCATTGGTTATTACAGTAATTACTTATATCGAGCAATCAGTGTTAAAACAAATATCGGCCACAAATGACTATAAGCTTATTGGTCTTAGTGTACAGAGGCTATCCCAATAAATATACATAGATTATTTTACATCTACAGATACTCAATTGCATACAGATTTATCTCATGCATATTCACTCTGGATATCCTGAAATCCCAACTGGTTGTGGGATTACTAGGACAGGTTTGGGAAATCCTGTACTACATTGAAGGGAACTGTCACACGGTTTTCGATAATTTGGTATAGATGGCAGCTCAGAAAACCATGATTGTAATGGCAGTAGTATGGTTGCTGCAAGAAAATATTCTATTGGTGCCTATGGGATATCAGACAACCCCCAGAGTAGCATAACTCAGTGGGGTATAATTCCTCATTTCTCCCACTTTGGCACAAACAGGGTTTTTTTTTTTAATATTAAATCTTTATAGTGTCATTCTAATTCATGTCTTAAATAATTTAAATAGGTTAGATAAATAACTTAGCTTTTCAGCCATATAGATAAATAGCTTTAGCTTTTCATACATATAAGCAGTATGTCCCCTTTAACCAACGCATTTTGTTATTTCTTTATCAAGGTATGGGGAGGCCATAGTATTCACTATCACATTTACATGCCATCGGCATTTTTTGAAAGCCGATGGCATGTAAATGTGATAGTGAATACTATGGCCTCCCCATACCTTGATAAAGAAATAACAAGGGGACATACTGTTTATATGGATGAAAAGCTAAGCTATTTATCTATATGGCTGAAAAGCTAAGTTAAAAATAAGTAATAATAATAATAATGGCACTAATCTTTAAAACCATACAAAATGAATGAACATACCTTGTTGTTAAATGATAAAACCCTAGATGTATTAATCCATATATCCAAATATTGAAATAAGTTCTCTTTAAAAGCACTAAAAAGTTAAAAAAAATAGGTAAGAAAAAGAGAAAAAGAAGAAGAAAGGAAACACAACAAGAACACAACATAAGAGAAGGAAAAATTGTATTTATGATGCAACCAACTTGAGAAGTATGTTATATGAATGTGAATTCATTACTATAAATTGGTTAAATAAATTATTGATTAATTGAACTGGCTGCATTAATCACCAACATACATATAAAAGAAAACAACATTGCAACATGATCAGGAAGAGTGTCATGTATATGTGTAAATTCATTCCAAATATGTCTAACATGATAAAGCTGGCTACAATAGTCATCAACAAAGATGTAAAGAAAGAAGTAATCAATAATTGATTTCAACTACCAAAACATCTATCTCTTAGGCCATATCTGTAATGAACGCCAACCTTAAATTGAGTCTTTCAACTATTAAAAGTGATTATGGAACTATCTGTTCCAAGGTGGAACAACAAGGAGTGCAACTAGCTAAATTAATTGAGAAATTGGAGAAACAAGAAGAAAGTTTGAAGGAAGTAAAGACTGTCCAATCAGAAATGGATAAAGAAAGATCATTTATTTCCCGCAAGTTGGAGAATTTTGAAAACTCACTCAGGAAAAATAACTTAAGATTTTTGAACTTTGCTAAATGCCCCGTCATCAGTGATCATCAGCGCAGACATGAAAACTGCTGATCATGTGGAGAAGGCTTCATCTAAGGCAAGACAGTTGTTAGGTTGCATCCACAGGAGTTTCGTCAGCCGGAAGCCTGAAGTCATAATGCCATTATACAGAACCATGGTGAGGCCTCATTTAGAATACTGTGTGCAATTCTGGAGGCCACACTACCGAAAAGATGTGCTGAGAGTAGAGTTGGTGCAACGGATGGCCACCAGGATGGTCTCGGGGCTCAAGGATCTATCGTACAAGGAAAGGCTGAAAAATTTGCGGCTGTACTCACTCGAGGAACGTAGGGAGAGAGGAGACATGATCGAGACGTTTAAGTATATTACCGGCCGTATCGAGATGGAAGAAGAGATTCTCTTTCTCAAAGGACCCTCAGCCACAAGAGGGCATCCACTCAAACTCAGGGGCGGTAAATTTCATGGCGACACCAGGAAATATTTCTTCACCGAGAGAGTGGTTGACCTTGGAATGAGCTCCTGGTGCAGGTGATCGAGGCAAACAGCGTGCAAGAATTTAAGAGCAAATGGGATGCCCATGTGGGATCCCTTAGAGGGTTAAGCCAAGGGAACCTGTCACCAGGAGTGGAATCCCTAGGATAGTAAACTTGGGGGTGGGTCAGTAGAGTGGGCAGACCTGATGGGCTATGGCCCTTATCTGCCGTCATCTTCTATGTTTCTATCTCTCCAGTGGATATGGCAAGAAAATACTTCTGAGAAGTCCTAGCCATCCCATTGGAAATCTTACCTCCAATTGTTAGGGCTTATTACTTGGATATTAGGAGACCTCAAGGGGAGTCAACTCCTAAAGGAAGAATCTAAAGACAATGTTGATTTGTCTTTATTTCTAGAAAGTTCTCTTGAGGTGCTTATAGATAGAACCACTGTTTTATTGACTTTAGCCTTGGAAAGTGATAGGGAATATGTTTTACGTCTATATTTCCGCAATATAAATGACAAATTTTTGAGTTCAAATGTTAGAATTTTTCCAGATTTAGCTCAGAAAACCCATAGGCGTAGAAAGGAGTTCTTGGCCTTGCGGCCTAGAATCCTGGCCCTTGGGTCTACTTTTCTGCTAAAATTTCCAGCAAAATGTTTTATTTCTTATCAAAATAAAAATTTCCTTTTCTTTGAGCCTAAACAGTTATTAGATTTTTTAGGACCAAAAAAAGGGTTGGTTTCTTAGTCTATTGGCTGTAGGGTGGATAACCATTGTTGTTACTGTATGCATATTGAGATCTTTAAGTCTGTCCCCATACGCCTTATGATGAAGACCATGCACCATTTTAGAAGCCTTCCTCTGGACTGACTCCATCCTTTTTAGATTTTTTTGAAGGTGAGGTCTCCAGAATTGTATACAATATTCTAAATGAGGTCTAATCAGAGTGTTATACGCAAAGAGGTAAATCTTACCAGACAGCTCTTCAGCTATATCGCTTATAAAAATGTTAAAAAGAAGAGGCCCAAGGACAGAAACTTGAGGCACAACACTGGTAACATCCCTTTCCTCAGAGCAACAGTATATGTAACCAGAAAGCTTTAGCCTACCCTTCTTTAGCTTCTGGGACAGAACAGTATCCATGGCTGCATGAAAACATGGATCTAACATTGTCCTTTCACCAGGTTTAACCCTTTATTTCCACTAGCTTAATACAGCTTAGGCAGTGGCGTACCAAGGGGGGGGCGGGGGGGGCAGTCCACCCCGGGTGCCAGCCCTGAGGGGGTGCTCCCGGCCTTGCCGTTCAGTCCTCCCCACCCCCGAAGGACCGCTCGCCCCACTGACCTTCCTGCACCACCTGTGAAGCAGCCCGCAGCAGGATCGCGACATCAGCGATCCCTGAGCTGCTTGGGCGCTGCTTCCTGTGCCGCGGTCTTGCCCCTCCTCTGACATCAGAGGAGGAGCGGGACTGCGGCGCAGGAAGCAGCGCCTAAGCAGCGCAGGGATCGCTGACGTCGCGATCCTGCTGCGGCTGCTTCATAGGTGGTGCGGGGAGGCCAGGGGGGGCGAGCGGTCCTTCGGGGTGGGTCGGGGCATCAGGCCTTCAGGGTGGGGCGGGCGGGCAGGCAAGCTTTCAAGGGGGAGGGGGTGACAGGCAGGTAGGCAGGCCTTCAAGGGGGGACAGGCCTTCAAGGGGGGTCAGGCAGGCCTTCAAGGGGGGGGGACAGGCCTTCGGGGGGGTGTGCAGACTTCAAGGGGTGCAGGCCTTCAATGGGGAGGGACAGGCCTTCAAGGGGGGGACAGGCCTTCGGGGGGTGCAGGCCTTCGGGGAGGGTGCAGGCCTTCGGGGAGGGTGCAGGCCTTCAAGGGGGGAAAGGCAGGCAGGCCTTCAAGGGGGGGACAGGCCTACAAGGGGGTGGGACAGGCCTTCAAGGGGGGGACAGGCCTTTGGGGGGTGACAGGCAGGCAGGCAGGCCTACAAGGGGGGACAGGCCTTCAAGGGGGGTCAGGCAGGCCTTCAAGGGGGGGACAGGCCTTCGGGGGGTGTGCAGACCTTCAAGGGGTGCAGGCCTTCAAGGGGGAGTGACAGGCCTTCAAGGGGGGGACAGGCCTTCGGGGGGGGTGCAGGCCTTCGGGAGGTGCAGGCCTTCAAGGGGGTACAGGCCTTAAAGGGGGGACAGGCCTACAAGGGGGGGGGACAGGCCTCAAGGGGGGGACAAGCCTACAAGGGGGTGGGACAGGCCTTCAAGGGGGGACAGGCAGACCTTTAAGGGGGGACAGACCTTTGGGGGGGACCCTGGTTTAAAAGTACATGGAGGGAAGGGGGTGTTCAAAGAGACGTGCATATGCCAAACTTTGGGGTGGGGAAGAAATAATGGGTCTGAAAATAGAGGAGAGGGAGAGAGATGATGGACCATGGGATTTAGGGAGGGAAGGAACAGAAAGGGAGAGAAATTGGACACAAGGGATGGTGTGGAGGAGGGATAGAGATACTGGATGGGAGGGTAATTGGGAAAAGAAAGGGAGAGATGGTGGACTCTGGGGTGGTGGGGAAGGAGGGAGAGATGCCGGATGAAAGGGTAGTTAAGAAAAGGTGGATCTGTGGAGGGAGATGAAAAAAAGGAAATATACCAGACTTCCTGGGGTGGGAAGGGAAATGGAAAGGGAGAACAGAGATGGCAGATGGATGGTTAGCATGAAGAAAAAAGGAGACCCTGGCAAGCAAGTTATCAGAAGAAAACCAGAGCCTTGGACCAACAAGATTTGAAATATAACCAGACAACAAAAGGTAGAAAAATTAATTTTGTTTTCTGTTTTGTGATTATAATATGTCAGATTTGAAATGTGTATCCTGCCAGAGCTGGTGTTGGACTGCAAACGTGAGCTAGGATTTAATAGAGAGAGGAAAAGTCCTTTTTGTTTCTTTATTTTATTTACACCACAGCGCCAGTGTGGTTAGGAGAAGCCAAAGGGGGTGAAAAAGCTATAAAACTCACCAGGAGTTTTGAAAAAAATCACCCAACTGGGCAGGAAAATCGAATTGAAAACCAATTCAATAGGCTGAATCGAATCGAAATTATTTTTCCTGAATCTGGCAGCATTAGTTTGCGCTCCTGTCTTAGACTTTAGGACCTGGGATTGGGGAGAGATGGCATCCTCAGTACTTTATAATGCAAGTGAAATGAGGATTTGGTCAGACTTTTGAAGGGTCTGCAGAAAAAAAATATTGTATAGGCCGGGGACATGAGACAGCAGGAAATGGAAACTTTTCTTCCTTCTATTTTTGTGAATGGAAAGGCTGAGGATGTCAGAGAGTTCAGTTAAAATATGTGCTTTATAAGAAAATATAATAATGTGTTTTATAAAGTTTATAGCATAGCTGGCCTACCCAGTGAGGTGTTCCTAGTGGTTTTGGTGACAGCGTGTCAATGTGTTGAGAGGAAGAGGTGGTCTGGGAAATTCTGCTGAGCAAACTTCAGGCCCATTTCCATCCCCCAGTTAGTCAACTCCACTCAACTGGTTCACACACTGAGTGGGTCTTTGGGTGTTGTTTTGGGATCTCTTCCAGTGGTTTATCAGTATCTCCTTCTGGTCCAAGGAAGGAAACTTTGTTATCATTAGCATTGACCTACAGAATATGTTTGTAACAGCGCTGCTTGTGTGGCATTAGGCTATGTAGTGATCGAAAGAAAAAAGCAGACCTTTGCACATTTTTGCACTATATGGTGGGTGTATGAGGAGATTCACATTTCCTACACAGCTAAGTCCATGTGAAGTTACCTTGTGCTGTATTTGACATCTAGCAAGGTCTCTGTTTGAAAGGAAAGATCTAAACTTAAAAATGAAGTGGCCAGAAGTTATGGTAAAAGCAGATAGTGTAGCTGGTTTTAAGAAAGATTTGGACAAATTCCTGGAGGAAAAGTCCATAATCTGTTATTAAGACATGGGGGAAGTGTCTGCTTGCCCTGGATCGATAGCATGGAATGTTGCTACTCTTTGGGTTTTGACCAGGTATTAGTGTCCTGGATTGGCTACCATGAGAATGGGCTACTGGGCATGATGGACCATTGGTCTGACCCAGTTAGGCTATTCTTATGTTCTCATCTGTAGGGGCCTTTGTTTTCACTTCTTATTTTAATGTATTTTTTTTTTTCTGGGAACTTATCAGTGTTTTTTATAATGGGAACAAAAATGGAAGAGAATTAATGTGTGTGGGATGAGGGGGTAACTAATTTCTTCAGCTAAATAATTCAATCCACTTCAAACAGACATAGGAGAACTCACGCACCATTCACACACCCTCCAACCAAAAACGTCAAAAGAAAAAAACTGTTCGACAACCTCCTAGCCATTCGAGCTGCAACACTCGACCCCCAACTCTACAACCAATTGACATCGACCACAGACTGCAAAACCTTTAAAAAGAAATAAAAACCCTTCTATTCAAAAAACATATAAAACCGATCTAACACAATCAGAACTGTCCCAAGCATCACCTGCAACTACTCCATATGTACTTCTGATGTCATGACAAATCAGACATAATTTATGTTATGTTATGTTTGGAATATAAGAAAATTTTCACTGCCTGTTTCTATTCTAACCATTTATTCCATTTCATGGTCATTACAAAAAATATTTTTTTACATGGGGGGTGTCAAAAAATGATGGGCCCCGGGTGCCACATACCCTAGGTACGCCACTGAGCTTAGGTTCCATATTTAAATTTGGAACACAGTGTTATTCCCCACAAGGTGTGTGGACACACTCCTAGCTTCTCCTTGGATAAGATGTGCTGGTATAGTGAGAAGATTCTGTAACAAAGTTGAACTGCCTTGAAATCATCACATTCTGAATGTTTGTTCTTTACTTCAAGTTATTAAAGAAAGTTGTTCAAAACATGGATCTAACATTGTCCTTTCACTAGGTTTAACCCTTTATTTCCACTAGCCTAATACACATAACACTAAGTTTATAGAAACAAGGGTTAACTGAATGGGAGCCTCAGAGAAGTGCCAACCTAATTCAGTGAGTTCAGCTTGGCTATTTTGAGGAGTCCCTGCATTACAAGACAAATTCTTGGAGGAAAAGTTCATAAAGTACTAAGATAGACTTGAAGAAAGCTACTCCTTATCCCTCTTTTTTTTCTGCTGTTATTTAAACCAATACAAGCATCATGCGTAACAAAAAACTGCTAAAAATAAATGTACGATAGGAAGTTGTGATGGGAAAACAGCCAGTGTATGTTGGTTCTCTCAAGAGAATCATAAGAATTCCATACTGGGACAGACTGAAGGTCCATCAAGCCCAGCATCCTGTTTCCAACCATGGCCAACCCAGGTCCCAGGTCTCCTCGCCATTTTGTGTGCTGTTTGTTATGCTGTTATTCTTTGATGAAGAGTCCCCTGAAGCAGTCTATATGGCTCAACAAGGAGACCTTTTTGGGAAACGCAACAGCTGTTTAGTGAACATTAAGAAGAGACTCTGAGCTGTAATTGCAACCACATCAACAGCACTGAACACCTATATGACATAAGACTATTGGATATTTTTGGTTTGAAGGTAAGTTTTTTTTTTGTCTTTTGATATTGTTTATATGAAGCATACAAAGTAATATGATGCTATAAGAAATGTTATTTTGAATTTACAATTTATAATTTTGATTGCACTTAGAGCTCCTTTTACTAAGGTGCGCTAGCGTTTTTAGTGCACGCAGGAAATTACCACGCGCTACGCTTCTAGAACTAACACAAGCTCAATGCTGGCGTTAAGGTCTAGCGTGCACGGCAATGTAGTGCGTGCAATTCCACACATTAAAGCCTTAACGCGGCTTAGTAAAAGGAGCCCTTAGCTAGTGTGGAGTTTTTTTTAGGACCTATGATGGTACTAGTTTTCTCCATTTTAAATTTGAATTAGTTCTCATGAGTTTTCAGTGATTTGGAGTGAATTATTTATTACATTAATCTCATTTGTTTCTCTCTCTGTTCTCTATTTGATTTGGTCTTCAAGTCAAACTCCTCTGCATAATTTAGATAACTGACCTAGATGGACTATTGTTGAAACAAGATACTGAGCTTGATAAACCTTTGCTCTTACCCAATATGGCTATACTTATATAAGGTGAGGGGGCAAAGGATGGACTTAGTCACTTTTCACACATACAATGAACTGAGATAGGTACTAGGTTTAAGTCTTGTAAGTCACCTAGTTCTGAAAATACATATAGGGGTAAATTCAAGAAAGGATGCCTAAAGTTAAGCATCCCGATACAATCCATCACGCACAAATTCTACAACAACAATTTTGCTCATAATTGCTTTTGTGGAATACAAGTGTTGAGCATGTACACCAGCTAAATGGCTGGCACTGATGTCATCAGAGTGATTTACAATATATTAAAAACAAAGATAGAAAAGATATACAAATTCACGATAGGACAGCCAAAACAAGAGGGGAAAAAAATTCTTAAAGATGTGTACTGCCACTGTCCAAGCCCATCCTACAATTCAAGACTCCCCGCGAAAGGCCCTGAGCAAAGGTGAGCAGGGAACTTCAAGTATGATGTCAAATATACACATAAGTGATAGCGTTCTATAAGCGGCGCATGATCATCCTAGGTATCCCTAGACCTAGCTATGCCCCTCCCATGTCCTAACAGTTGCACCCAAAAGATTTTGCCCACGTAACTTCTAGAATACTGGCGTTAAGGTCGAGCGCGCGCGGCAATGTAGCGCGTGCTATTCTGCGTGTTAAAGCCCTAGCGCACCTTCGTAAAAGGAGCCCTTAGATGCATATGATTTGGAAGCATGTTTGTAAAAGTAGCCCCTTCCTAAGAGTCGCAGACCTTATCCTAATTCATCCCTCTTCATAAGAACTACAAGAAACATGCTTCACTTATGAGATGGCCGCCCCCCCCCCCCAAAAAAAAAAAAGAGTACCTCTGCTTGGCTGCTAGCCAAAGAATATGCATCTGAGAGATAACCGCATTACGTAGCATTTAGTCTCAGACCCGCACTCAGATATCCACCCCCTCTCTACTCCCCATCCCCATGGTAAATAGGACAGCATCACTGGGTTCACTGTGTCTGCATAGCACTCACCACATGCCGCAGTGAGGCAGGGCAGAGCCAGCATCCACGCAGTCGTATCACTTTAAGAAATGCAAGGTGGGCGAGCCCCCTCTGACACACGCATGGTATGCAAACTTATAAATTTAAAACAACAGCGAGTCTCGGGCAATAAATGCAGCTGTATGACACTTTTCTAGCTTTCTCTCAGCACTGCCTGGGTCACGTATGGGCTGGGGTAGAGCCGGAAGAAGGGGAAGAGGGCACAGCCCCCCACAACTTGACAGTAAAATCCGCAGGAAGTCTGATCACTTTGGGCTGCTAGCTTTGCTAGCTTGCCAGTAAATTGTCACCCTCGGGGGTTTAGTTTATCATTGTATGGTATTGTATATTTAACTTTCCTATGTTTAGTGGGAAGTGTGAAATCAAATGGAAATCCTACCTGATGATGAATCAAGGTTGTAGTACACTTTTATAAATGTACTAGTTTTTTAGCCCGTTACATTAATGGGTGCTAGCAGCCCTTCTCCCTTCCTTGTACCTCCCCCCTGTCCAGCAGCACCCCTTCCCTGCTCCCCTTTTACCTCCCCCCTGTCCAGTAGTACCTCTTCTCCCTTACCTGCTCCCCCTGTCCAGCATCTGCTAGCCCGGGCAGCCTCGGGGCTTTTGCTAGGATGGCCCACCTCGCATTACCGAAGTGGGCCAGCCTAGCAAATAGCCTGCGGCTGCTTTATGAAACCGCGGCTGCTTGCACTTCTGGTCCAGCCTTAGGCTATGGAAACATCTCTAGTCCCTGTCTGTGCGCCGTTTGTCGAGGCGCAGGCTGGCTGGGATGTGGGAGGGGAAAAGCCATTGGCACGTATGCGCATGAGAATGGAAGCCGATAGAGAAACCGCCGCAGGGTACTACTGCGCATGCGGTACCACAGAAACACGGATCACGGTGGCAGAGATCACGGCATTTGAAGTGTGCATGCATGCTTAGGGTTTTATTATGATAGATGGAAAAGGTTCAGAGTTAAAAGTCCTGGGCAAGAAGTTGGAAAGAGAAGGAAGAAGGGATTTGTTCAGAGATGTATGGGGGTTGCATAGAAGAAGGCACTGGTATGGTAATCTTTGTTGTTTTGAATTTTAAAATAAAATAAAAAAAGAAGTACAAGTGGAAATAAAGAAGTAAAGTTTCAAGTTTATTAAAATTTTTGATTAATTGCCTATCACGATTTCTAGGTGATGTACAATAAAAAAGGGGATATATATATATATATATATATAATCATTTAATAAAAAAAGCATAAAAACAAGAAAACAGGTAAATAAATGGGGGCAGGGCAGATGTGGGATATGGGAGGGGCCAGGGGGCCCAGTGTACTTGTGTGCCTAGGGGGCCTTCGAAGAAGTAATCCTGCTCTGACTCCTTTCACAGTATTAACTGCTTCTCAGTAGGTTGGGGAAAGAAAAGGGGATCTCTTACTCCTTATTGCCAGGGGGGATATGTTACAGACTTATATCACACTTAAGGCACATCCCTTTTGGGCATATCACCCCAAATATTCTTCCCAGAAAACAAATCCTGTGAAGGATCAAATATCACTCAAAGGTCTCAGGTACAACCTTCCTTTTTGGGGTGATAAGTTGTAATCTAGCTAATGTACATGAATCACCCCCCACCCCCATGTTCACATATTTTTCACCTGTGGAACAATTACTGTAGATCATGAAGTCAGTACTTAGGGTAATGCAAGAGCATGCCATTTCATGTGCAAAATAGATTATTTCCTTCTTTAAATAACAGCTCTTAATCCCTTGAAAAATTATGCTTGAGCTGCCAGATGTTGCACAATAGTCATTTATAAATGAGTCAAAATATCTTTTTAATGGCATCTACAGCTAAAGGAGATGCTGGCACGACACAGTCTCAGCTGTTTCAGTCCCTGTTTTCCCACCTGAGACATCTACTTGTTTTCTCTGATGCAGGAAAATAGGAAGGAATAGCTGTGGTGGACCGTGGCTGCCAGCTGCCAAAGTACCTTATTCCTCTCAACAACAATTTTGCCATTTGGAATAGTTTATGTAACTTAACAGACATTATTGTGCTCCAGATGACCAACTGTCATCTTCTTGCAAGGGGCTCTTGAAGATAAAGTGCCCCTTTTACTCTGGAGTTTTTACTTTCCACCTTCAATATTAATATGCTGAAGTAGCAGAAGCCTATGTAGCTTCAAAAAGCACACCACAATTTCTAAAGCAACATATTTCACATTCTCTCCATACACCAGTGTATTAAAGGTGGCTTGTTCCGTGCCTTTTTCCATAAACAGACACGCAGTGCTTGCCAGTTAATTACAGACTGAAGTTAGTGGTGGGACTTAAGTCTGGATCCCCTGAGGTTTGTGAGGTGAAATGTGCCATCCGCTGCAGCAAACAAACAGTATACCTTAACATTCTTCCTCTCAGTAGGTCCTGTTTTCTGTGACATATAACTTTTTTTTTTTTTTAAACTATAAATATAATCAACAACTAAGCCACTGAGTCAGCTTGCTGTCATCTGTGACTACCGCTTTCTTAAATCTCAGTAAGATACTGTTCATGAACAAGTGCTAGTGATATTTAAAGTCATTTTTTTAAAATAATACATAAGATAGGCTTATTTGGTAGTTGAAATTGCAAGCTGCAAAAAGGATGGAGAAATAAGCATTATTATTAGAATTTATGACTGATATATGCTGAAGTTGGAGCAGGTTACCCACCCTTTCTTACTAAGAGGAGAGAACATAAGAACATAAGAAATGCCTCTGCTGGGTCAGACCCGAGGTCCATCGTGCCCAGCAGTCCGCTCACACGGCGGCCCAACAGGTCCAGGACCTGTGCAGTAATCTTCTATCTATACCCCTCTATCCCCATTTCCAGTAGGAATTTGTCCAATCCTTTCTTGAACCCCAGTACCGTACTCTGCCTTATAACGTCCTCTGGAAGCGCATTCCAGGTGTCCACCACACGTTGGGTAAAGAAGAACTTCCTAGCATTTGTTTTGAATCTGTCCCCTTTCAACTTTTCCGAATGCCCTCTTGTTCTCTTATTCTTCGAAAGTTCGAAGAATCTGTCCCTCTACTCTCTCTATGCCCTTCATGATCTTGTAAGTCTCTATCATATCCCCTCTAAGTCTCCTCTTCTCCAGGGAAAAGAGACCCAGCTTCTCCAATCTCTCAGAATATGACAGGTTTTCCATACCTATTATCAGACGTGTTGCTCTCCTTTGAACCCTCTCGACTAACGCCATATCCTTCTTAAGATACGGCGACCAATATTGGACGCAGTACTCCAAATGCGGGCGCACCATCGCCCGATACAACGGCAGGATAACTTCTTTCGTTCTGGCTGTAATACCCTTTTTGATTATACCAAGCATTCTATTCGCTCTCTTAGCGGCCGCTGCACACTGTGCCGACGGCTTCATTGTCATGTCCACCATTACCCCCAAGTCCCTTTCCTGGGTACTCTTATTCAATAACATCCCTCCCATTGTATGGTTGTACCTCGAGTTTCTGCTCCCCACATGTAATACTTTACATTTTTCAATGTTGAACTTCATCTGCCATTTCGCCGCCCATTCTTCTAATTTGTTCAAGTCCCTTTGCAACTTTTCGCAGTCTTCTGTAGTCCGAGCTCCATTAAATAGTTTGGTGTCGTCCGCAAATTTTATTATCTCGCACTTCGTTCCTGTTTCTAGATCATTTATGAAGATATTAAATAGCAGCAGCCCGAGCACCGAGCCCTGCGGGACACCACTCGTGACCCTCCTCCAGTCGGAGTAGTGACCCTTCACTCCTACCCTTTGTTTTCTACCCTCCAACCAGTTTCTGATCCATCTATGTAAGTCTCCTTCCACCCCATGGTTCTTCAGTTTCCGGAGTAGACGTTCATGGGGCACCTTGTCAAAGGCTTTTTGGAAATCTAGATATATGATGTCTATGGGGTCTCCTTTGTCCATCCGTTTGTTGATCCATTCGAAGAAGTGCAATAAGTTCGTTAGGCACGATCTTCCCTTGCAGAAACCATGCTGGCTGGTTATCAGAAGTTCATGTTTTTCAAAATGTTGATCGATGTTTTCTTTTATCAGTGCTTCTGCCATTTTCCCCGGAACCGAAGTCAAGCTCACCGGCCTGTAGTTTCCCGGGTCACCTCTTGATCCCTTTTTAAAGATGGGCGTAACGTTGGCTATCTTCCAATCTTCCGGGATCTCGCCTGTTTTCAGGGATAAGTTGCAAATTTGCTGCAGTAGTTCCGCTATCTCCTCCTTTAATTCCTTCAGAACCCTTGGATGTATGCCATCCGGACCCGGGGATTTGTCAGTTTTTAGTTTTTCTATCTGCCTACGAACGTCCTCAAGGCTCACTTCTATGGATGTTAATTTTTCTGCCTGACTTCCGTTGAAGAATTGCTCAGGTTCCGGTATGTTGGACGTGTTTTCGTTTGTAAATACAGACGAGAAGAACATGTTAAGCCTTTCTGCCACTACCTTCTCCTCCTTCAGCACTCCCTTCCTGTCTCCGTCGTCCAGCGGTCCCACTTCCTCTCTAGCCGGCTGCTTCCCTTTAACATATCTGAAGAATGGTTTGAAATTTCTTGCTTCCCTGGCTAGCCTCTCTTCATACTCTCTTTTGGCTTTCCGAACCTCACGGTGACATTCTTTTTGATGTTTCTTGTGCTCTTTCCAGTTCCCCTCAGTTTTGTCCTTTTTCCATTTCTTGAATGATTTTTTCTTATTGCCTATCGCTACCTTCACTGTTTTGGTTATCCACGCCGGGTCTTTTGTTCGATTCTTTTTACACCCCTTCCTGAATCTGGGGATATACAGATTTTGCGCCTCGCTCACCATGTCCCTGAAGAAGGACCAGGCATGATTTACCGTTAGCCATGTTTTGGAAGTGTTCCTAAGTTTCTTCCTTACCAATTCCCTCATTGCTTCGTAGTTTCCTTTCCTGAAGTTAAAAGTTGTCGCAATGGATCTCTTGCCTTTTGACACTCCTACCTCAACCTTGAACTTGATCATATTATGATCGCTGTTTTCCAACGGTCCCACTACTTCTACTTCCTTTGCAGGTCCCCTTAACCCATTTAGGATTAGATCCAGAGTGGCATTTCCTCTCGTCGGTTCTCTAACAAGCTGTTCCATGAAACAATCCTGTGTAGCTTCCAGGAATTTTGTCTCCCTAGCGCATTTCAAGCTTCCAAGCCTCCAGTCTATCCCAGGGTAGTTGAAGTCTCCCATAATAACCGTGTTGCCGCTTTTGCATTCACGCTTCATCTCGGCTTCCATTTCCTCATCGATATCTCTGGTTTGCCCTGGTGGGCGATAAAATAGGCCCATCTTTATTTCAGGCCCTTTCCTTCCCGGTATTTTAACCCATAGAGATTCCGGCTTGCTGGCCGTCTCTGCTGTGTCCATTTGTGTGGATTGTATGCCTTCTTTTATGTATAGGGCTATTCCACCTCCTTTTTGTCCTGTTCTGTCCTGGCGATAGAGCTTGTATCCCGGTAGTGCTAAACATAAGAACATAAGAACATAAGAAATGCCATCTCCGGATCAGACCTTCGGTCCATCAAGTCCGGCGATCCGCACACGCGGAGGCCCTGCCAGGTGTACACCTGTCGTAATTTATAGTCCACCATATCCTTACATGCCTCTCTTAAGGAGATATGCATCTAGTTTGCTCTTGAAGCCTAGGACGGTCGATTCTGCAATAATCTCATCTGGGAGGGCATTCCAGGTGTCAACCACTCTCTGAGTGAAGCAGAACTTCCTGACATTAGTCCTGAACCTGTCCCCCCTTAGCTTCATTACATGTCCTCTAGTCCGTGTCAAATTGGACAACGTAAATAATCTTCTCTGCTCTATTTTGTCGATTCCTTTCAGTATTTTGAAGGTCTCGATCATATCCCCACGCAGTCTCCTTTTCTCAAGGGAGAATAATCCTAGTGTTATAAGTCTGTCCTCGTATTCCAGTTTTTCCATACCCTTCACCAGTTTTGTTGCTCGTCTCTGCACCCTCTCCAGCAGTTTTATATCCTTCTTTAGGTAGGGAGACCAATGTTGGACGCAGTACTCCAAGTGTGGTCTGACCATTGCCCTATAAAGCGGCATTATAACTTTCTCCGATCTACTCGAGATTCCTTTCTTTATCATGCCCAACATTCTATTTGCCTTCTTTGCCGCTGCCGCGCATTGTGCCGACGGCTTCAGGGTCCTATCTATCAGTACACCCAGGTCCTTTTCTTGTTCACTCTTCCCCAGAGTTGCACCTGACATTGTATACTCGTATTCCTTATTCTTATTTCCTAAATGCATTACCTTGCATTTCTCCACATTGAACTTCATCTGCCATTTCTCCGCCCATGTTTCTAACCGACACAAGTCGCTCTGGAGTTTCTCTCTATCCTCATGCGATCTGATCGCCCGGCATAGTTTTGTATCGTCTGCAAACTTGATGATCTCACTGGATGTTCCTTCCTCCAGATCAATGATATAAATATTAAAAAGGATCGGCCCAAGTACCGAGCCCTGGGGTACACCACTAGTCACTTTCTCCCAGTCGGAGAACTTCCCATTTATGCCCACTCTCTGCTTTCGGTTTTCCAGCCATTTGCCTATCCATCTTTGTATATCCCCCTCTATGCCATGGCTTTGTAGTTTCCTGAGAAGTCTTTCATGTGGAACTTTGTCGAACGCTTTCTGGAAGTCCAAGTATATTATGTCCACCGGCTTCCCACTATCAATTTGCTCGTTCACGGTCTCAAAAAATTGGAGTAAATTCGTCAAACATGATTTCCCTTTCCTGAATCCGTGTTGACTGGGTTTCATCATGGTCGTGTGCCGAACCATGCTATCCTTGATCAGTGCTTCAACCATCTTGCCGGGGACAGACGTAAGACTCACAGGTCTATAGTTGCCCGGTTCCCCTCTTGATCCTTTTTTGAAAATTGGGGTGACGTTCGCTATCCTCCAGTCGTCCGGTATCTGTCCAGTTCTGATTGTCAGGTTTGCAAGTTTTTGCAATAACTCTCCGATTTCAACCTTCAATTCCTTTAAGACTCTCGGGTGAATTCCATCCGGTCCAGGGGATTTGTCACTTTTAAGTTTGTCGATCTGATAGTATATCTGGTCTAAGTCCACTTCAACTGTGGTGAGGCTGTCTTCTATTTCTCCTGCAAACACTTTCTCCGCTTCAGGTATTGTTGAGGTGTCCTCCTTCGTAAAGACGGACGCAAAGAAGGAATTTAGTTTGTCTGCGATTTGTTTATCTTCCTTGATGTACCCTTTTCTTCCCTGGTCGTCCAAGGGTCCGACTGCCTCTTTTGCAGGTTTTTTCCCTTTCACGTATCTAAAGAAGGGCTTGAAGTTTTTGGCCTCCTGGGCTATTTTTTCCTCATATTCCTGTTTTGCATCCCTCACCGCCTTGTGACATTTCTTCTGATCATCTTTATGTTTGTTCCAGGCTTCGGTTGTTTTTATGTATTTCCATTTTTTGAAAGAGTCCTTCTTTTCTTTTATGGCTTCCTTCACCTGTTTGGTAAGCCATGCCGGTTCTCTTTTGCTCTTTGATCTCCGATCTTTGGAAATCCTCAGAATGTAGAGATCTTGTGCTTCTGTGATAGTATTTTTCAGTAGGGACCATGCCTGATCTACCGTTTCAAGTTTGTCCACCTTCTTTTCGAGTCGTTTTTCTACCATGGCTCTCATGCTATCGTATTTACCCTTTTTAAAGTTCAATGTGGTGGTTAAGGTTTTGGCATGTTTCCCTTTCCCGATGTCAAGTTTAAAGTTAATTACATTGTGATCACTCGTTCCCAGTGGAACCATGACTTCCACTACTGTTATCGGTCCCGTGAGGCCATTTAGGACCAAGTCCAAGATGGCGTTGCCTCTTGTCGGCTCTTTTACCATTTGTTCCAGGAAGCAATCCACTAGCACCTCCAGGAACTTGGCCTCCTTGCCGCAGTTGGAGGTTGCTAGTTTCCAGTCTATCCCTGGGAAATTGAAGTCTCCCAATATAATTACATTGCCTGTCTTGCATTCTTGTTTGATTTCCTCCATCATTTCTGAGTCAGTTTCCTCCGCCTGTCCTGGGGGACGATAGTAATGGCCAATTTTCGTATCTGCTCCAAATTGACCAGGAATCTTGATCCAGAGTGACTCAAGCTTCTCTTTCATTTCTGTTGTAACCATTTCAACAGAATCTATTCCCTCCTTAATATATAGAGCAATACCTCCACCTTTCTGCCCTACTCGATCTCTTCTATACAGCTTGTATCCCTGTAGTACTGTGTCCCATTTGTTTTCTTCATTCCACCATGTTTCTGTTATGCCAATGATATCCAATATGTCATGTCTTGCTATTGTCTCTAGTTCCCCCATTTTGTTACCTAGACTTCTAGCATTCGTATACATACATCTAAGTTCCCTACGTGTTACCTTTTTGGACCTTCTACTCTTGGCCGTCCCTGTAGTTTCAATTACGATATCCTTAACTGCTCCTGTGTTATCACTCTTGTTTGCTGTGTGGTCGTCCCCTCCTGTGTCTGATTTGTCCCTTCCTGCTTTTTCTCCCTTATTTGCCGTGAGGTCGTCTTCTCTTGTGCAGGAGTAGTTTTCCTTGGCTTCTTCATCGGGGCATCCTGCTATCCGTGCCATCGACCGGTGGTCGACTGTCGGCTTTCCCCTATCTTTCAGTTTAAAGCCTTCTCGATTGCCTTCTTCATGTTGCCTGCCAAAACTCTTGCTCCTTCTTTGTTGAGGTGTAGTCCGTCCCTTCTGTAGTACTTGCTTTTTCCCCAGAACGCCGTCCAGTTGCGCACGAAGTCGAAGCCTTCTTCTTCGCACCATCGTCTCATCCAGGCGTTGATTACTTGCAATTCCCCTTGTCTCTTTCCATCTGCTCTTGGTACTGGGAGGATCTCAGAGAAGGCCACCTTCACCTCCCTGATCTTCAGTTTTCTTCCAAGTGAGCGGAGCTGGCCCTTCAGCTCTTCCCTGTCATACTTCCGCCCGCTCACATCATTTGTTCCCACGTGGATAAGCACAGCGGTGTCCTCTCCCCGTGCGCCATCTATGATCCTGGAGATCCTGTTGGTCACATCCTTCACTCTTGCTCCAGGCAGACAGGTGACGACTCTGTCCTCTCTTCCTCCTGCGGTGTGGCTGTCCACATGTCGTATAATGGAGTCGCCTACGATGATCCCCATTTGCTTTCCTCATTCCACCATGTTTCAGAGATTCCAATGATGTCGATGTCTTCTGCTTTGGCCAAGGCTTCTAGTTCCCCCATTTTGTTTCTTAGGCTCCTTGCATTAGCATATATGCACTTTAGATCCTGGTATTTTGCTGTCCTCCTTTCTTTTCCCTGTGCTTGGGTCCATATTTTCTTCTCTTTTTCTGCAGACATTGTAACCACTTCTTCTGGGTTAGTCGACTCCTGCAGTTTGTCCCTTGTTCCTTCCCAGCCATTTTTCCCCTCGGTATCTTCACAGGATACCGTCTTCCGAATCGTCGACCCTTTGTCAACTGTCGGCTTTCCCCTTCTTCTTAGTTTAAAGCCTGTTCTATTCCTCGCTTGACATTGTTTGCTAGGAGTCTAGTTCCTGCTGCGCTCAGGTGCAGTCCATCTTTCCTGTAGAGCTTGCTCTTGCCCCAGAATGCCAAGAGTTTACTTGGAAGTAAGAATGAACCTGTTATGTTGATTGAGGAAGTGAGTTACGGGGGTTGAAAAGGCAACGGCAAAAACTAGAAGTATGCTTGGCTGCAAAGGGAGAGGAATGGCCATTAGGAAAAAGGAGGTATTGATGCTCCTGTATAAGACTCTGGTGAGACCTCATTTAGAATATTGTGTACAACTCTGGAGACCGCAACTTCAAAAAGATATAAACAGTATGGAGGCAGTCTAGAGGAAGGCAACTAAAATGGTTGATGGTCTATGTCATAAGGAGTACGGGGACAGACTTAAAGATCTCAATCTGTATACTTTGGAGGAAAGACGAGAGAGGGGAGATATGATAGAGACATTTAAAAGTGGCAAAAGCTAATAAAAATTTAAACTACAAAGGCTCTAAATTGATGCTGGTCCTGGATTTTGCAAAACCAACTGCAAATATAAGAAAGCAGTTTCTTATGCTGAGACAGCAGTTGAAAGAGAAGGGATACACTTATGGATTGTATTATCCATCAACAGTGAGAGTGTCTAATGGAAATAAGTCATTGTATTTCCAAGATCCTGTTAAACTTAAAGAGTTCCTGTCACAAGAAGAACCAATGTCTACATGAAGGCTTTATTTTGAAGGGATAAGAAAGGAATGAGAAGACTCACTTTTTAGAATTTATGGAGTGGAGTTCACACTCAAGATTTTGGGAAAATGAATTTATGAATGAGTTTTACTTTTGCAAATAGACCATATTAATGAAAAGGTTTTTATTCATTGAGGAAAGTTTTAGTTTATGAAATTTTTAATTTGTTGTTGTAGTCAAAAATGTAAATTTTTTTCTGATTTAATTACATATATGTGGAAAGCTTTATGAGATTAGTGGTAATGGGTTATTATATCTTTAATGAAATTTATTGTTTTTATGATATTTCCTCTTGATTTAATGAAATTTTTTAATATATATCTTAGTATAAAATTTTTAAGGTCAGTTTTATGGTTTAATAATAATTATATTGGTTTTTGGGAAATATAGATTATAATAATGAATTTGGGGAGGATAAACGTGGTTTTTAGGGGGGATATATTACAATCTTTTAGGGAATTATTTTAATTAGGAGTTTTATTATTACTACACATTTTGCAGATATTAATTGAGATGAATGATAATACTTGTTACATATTTTTCTCCTCTATCTCTATTTTCTTTCTTTATTACTCTTCTAATTGTCATTTTTCCTGGTACTTTAGATAGATTGTGAGCCTTCGGGACAGTAAGGGAATTTCTAAGTACCTATCTTACTTATATTTTTAATGCACCAATATATTCATTGTAACCCGTTCTGGGCTATTTTGGGAGGACGGGCTAAAAAATCAAATAAATAAATAAATAAAAATTAAAAAATAAAATTATATATCTATATGGCATAAATACATATGACGCGAGTTTCAATTGAAAGGAAACTCCAGAGTGGGAGAACATAGAATAAGGTTATGAGGTGATAGACTCAGGAGTAATCTAAGGAAATATTTTTTTTACCAAAAGGGTAGAAGATGTGTGGAATGGTCACCCAATAGAGGTGGTGGAGCCAAAGACAATGTCTGAATTCAAGAAAGACTGAGACGGGCACGTGGAATCTCTTAGAGAGAGGAGGGAATAGTGGATTCTGTGGATGGGCAAACTAGATGAGCCACTTGGCTTTTATTTGCCTTATATGTTTCTATGTTTGTGAGGTCTAGGAAGCAGGAGCGAGACCTGAAAATCTCCTGCAGAGCCCTCCCTAATCACCTTCTTTCTCCCACAGTAGTTCAGCCACCACCATCCATGACTCACCACCACAGGTGCAGCCCTCTAGCCCCACTAACTACCATCACCTACTAAAGATTGTGCTCCCCTTCCTAGACAGATGATCCCCCAGGCACTCTCAGAAACAGTCAGCAACAGCAGTCCTCAATCACTCAGCCCACCCGCTCAGACAGACACAGGTAAGACAATCAGCACTCACTCTGCAGCTCTTAGCACACAAGACAGACAGAAAGAGGTAGCACAACGACAGACAGCAAGGTGAGTGAGTGAGTAGACATGGAAGTGAGGTGGAGAACTAGGTATCAGGTAGCAGGAGTGGGGAAGTAGGATGGGGGAGGTCTGTGAGGTATGGATGCAGCTAATCTAGAACTCAGTAAGTCTGCTGTTATTCAGACAAACGCTCACTAGTGGATCAAAAGACAATCTGAGACTCACCTTTTGTGCTTGTAAAACAGGTCTTACTTTGGGCAACTTTGAGAATGCCTAAACCAAATCGTCTTAGTATCCTTTATCGCACTTGGATGTCCAGTCCCTACGCATGTCCATAACACGTCCACGTAAGCCTACATCTTGAACATCTTTCGCTGGACATCCAGCACTCCTGGACATCTTTTTTAAACCCTTTTCATTATTTGTCAAATGTTTTCAACTTCTCTGGACATCCATACTGCTTTTCTAATGGTTGTTGGATATTTTTACAGATAAAGAACTGTATGGGCCATCTAGTCTGCTCAATAAGATGGCCAGAGCCACACCTGACATTCTGTGCAGGTTATACTCCATCATGATTAAATACACAAATAGGACAGTCATACAATCATGGAAGAATTGTTTTTAATAATTTTGGTTGCAGCACAGTCATGTCCACTGCCAATACTTGTTTAAACCAGCAATCCAACAATGTGGTAAACTGACAACATTTTACTCGCTATCAACCTTAAGGTGGGTCCCCTCCCTTTCTGAGATACACTCGTAACATGTGATATGAATGTGACAAAAAAAAAAATGCACACTTGTATTTTATCTGTCCCTATTATTCTCGGGTCATAGACAATAGAAGTCTGCTCAGCACTGGTCCTACTCCCCAATTGCTGGAGTTGCTATCAAAGCCCACTCCAACTCATCCAAATCTATCTTTCCATAATCAGGACAGGGCCATTAAAACTCTGTCTTTTTTTTTCTTACCATATTTGGCGCACAGGTCAAAGAAGTTTACCCAGTATAGGCCTTACTTTGCTACAACTAGAATTGCCATCTAAGCATCAAGTTTTATTTTGATTCCATCCCTTTTGCATTTAAGGATCCTTTGAGCAAGAGATGGCGAACACAGAGGAAGAGAGAAGGGAAGAGAGGGAAGAAATGGCGTATATAGATGGAAGAGATGGAAAACTAGATAAATATGAGAAGTAGGCAGAAAAAATGGAAGAATGCTGAATGTACAAGAACACTGCCAACAATGATGTAGAATATATGTAAAGAATCTAACTTCAATGAAAGACTGTCTCCGGATAGTGATCAGTTCATATGCAGTACGCTTAGAGATATGAAACTCCAAAGGGAAGACTAAAAGCCACCCTTACAGAAAGAGTTCACCTTCCAGTCATTGCGACCTCATATATACCCGATCACTCTCTGAGACTTGATGGAAAAATATGTATCTTATACTTCTTCAATTATTCAAAAAAATCCTGAGAGTCATTTCTTCTCTTCATATTTTTAAATGCATGATGTGCAGATAAACGAAAAATCACTAAGTTGATTGAATGTAATAAACAGGTCACTTAGCTTTTAACTGCAATCTAAGAGGTCCTGACGTGGCCCCGTTTCGAAATCTGCTTCAGGAGACCCAATATAAACTTTCAAAAGTACTTGATATAGAAGGTTATTGCAAATTGGTTAATCTCCGTAATATGCAGTCATGTCGCTGCTAAGTATCAATGCTTACTCTAAAGCAATGTATTTATATTTTGCATAATACAGGAGGAAACACATTTCTTTCCATTTCTCTACTGTTGCATTGCACGCAGACTCTGTCATCTTAGGGTTTTAGTCTCATTTTTGTCTATATTAATATTTTCAGTTTGTGGTCACTTATCCTGTATTTGAAGAGAGGATGTTTTTTGCTTGTGTGGCCAAGGCCAGGTATGGCAGTCAGCATGCATTGGTCGGTGTCATAGCCTCATCTAGGCAGGCTCTAGTTCAGCCCATTTAGGCCCCAAATGGCCGTGATTTAAAAATTTGTGAAGATCATTGCCCTAGGGGACTTAGAGGACAGCCATATTAGCAATCATATACAGTAGCTTGCTAAGACAAACCAAAAATTGTGACTACACATCAAGTATAGTTAAGTTTTTACACTCCTTGCAGACTAGCAAACAGTTTGAACTCATTCATATAAATGATTAATAAACTGTTTATCCTGCAATTTTATGATACAAGTGTTATTTTTATTTTTTGTATCAGGCTATATAATGTTCACATTATCTGTAATGAAAAACTAGCACTAATTTAGAATTAACTAATGAAAGCTTTAATTTAGCATTAACTACTGTAAGTGCTTTTATTAGGATTAACACTTATTAGTACATAGGATCTTATTGCTGTCTGAGTGCCTGAAGAATTTATAGCATGTGTCTTTCAGGCTTTGTCATTCTATTTACATAAAGATAAGTCTCAAGATGCAAAAAGCATCTTTGCATCTCAGCATTTAATTATGAATTCCTTTTCATCTTGTACTTTTTAAACTATACTCAGTTGTACTACTCTGAAGACTGGAGTCAGTTGTGACTTATGAGCCTCAGGCTAAATATTGTTGATGCTGTACTCTCTAAAGTTTGATACTTACCATAGGAAAATTCAGCCAAATACTCTAACTCATAGCACCTGTCCCTGAATTTCATCTTCCTGGTGTACAACCGAGTTTGTTTGAATTAATGAGTTATGCAGCTTGCAACTTCCCAAAGGAAGTCAGTAGCATCTGCTTCATGACATTAGCATTATTTCTTGGTCTGACAGTTTTCTCCTACTCTTCTGGGCTTCAAGCTCTGTTAGAACCAAAGCTGTGATCTGGTATCATTTGCACTATACAAGGATAGTTCCTCGATTTATGCCCCCTTCAAGCCCACTTAGCCCAGTCATTATCAGGTGCTATGTTCCAGTGTATACCTTACCCACCTACCTCCTGAGACACTTTGCCCTACAGGTTAAACCCCGCCTCTCTCGCAAACCATTACTATTTGCTTTCCCGAACCCCAAGGGATGCCAATTCAAAAGATTCCTAGATAGAACACTATCCATCCAAGCAGGCATCTGGAACAACACTCTAAGTGACCTCTCCTGTATCCCCCGACATACCAATCTTTCAGAAAAGCTCTGAAAACCCACCTATTCGACAAATTTGTCTAAATTTCCAGCTTCTACTCAGTGATTACCCCAACTCACCCCCTCTTCCTTTCATACGTTGCTGCCCTCCATCTACTCCCACCCGAAATGCATGCTGTATTGTCCTGATACACCTGCATTCTTCACAAACCTGTAACTGTAACTGTTCCAGTAACATGTAATCATTCTGTTCGCTTCAATACTGTACACCGTCTTGAACTGAAAAGGTATGATGGGATATAAATAAAGCTATTATTATTATTATTATTATTGAACCATGAGGTCAGAGTCTGGCTTCTAGGTGTCACTGTTGTGCAATGATTGGGACGCTCTCTCTCTAGGGTTTGCGAACACTATTTCTACTGTATTCTCAGCAATAGCCAATCCAGTGAATAGAAAATCAGAAACAAAATTAGTGCCCAGGTCTCTTTCACATAGCAGAAGGAGAAAATACAAAAACTGTATTGATAATAAAGATGTCAGGGGCAAGTGATTATTCAGTGAATCTTGGGAAAGAGAGAAGATCCTCAGGTATCAAGGTATGCTATTGGAGACCAAGAAAAAGTAGAAAATACAGATTTTTTTTTCCCCCATCATTTGGGTGCCACAAGATTGATTTAAAAGAATAGGTTGCCTATAGATGTTACAAGGAGGAGAGTGTGGCACAGTGATTAAAGCTACAACTTCAGCACCCTGAGGTTGTAGGTTCAAACCCATTCTGCTCCTTGTGACCCTGGGCTAAATATTAGCACACGCTAAATGCTAATGCGTCCATTATAGTCTATGGATGCATTAGCGTTTAACGTGCACTAAAGCGACTAGCAAGCCTTAGTAAAAGGACCCAGGTAGATTGTGAGCCCACCAGGACAGACAGGGAAAAATGCATGACGTCATGCTTCCGGTTCTTTGACAGCGTTTGTCGCTGGTCATGGCTGAGGTTGTTTCTTCTCCTTACCTGTGATTTTCTTCCTCTTGACAAAGAGATGTTCGAAACACGACTCGTGTTGAGGGAGTTGAATATGTTATGAACTGATTATGCATGAATTTGTATTATTAACACAATGAATTTGCACTCGTCACTTTTTGGATAAACATTGCAGATAAACATATTAGTAAAAGAAGGAAGATGAAAAATGGAATTGTAAGACTGAAAGAAGCTATGTGGAGAGTGATGAGGAAAGAGCAAACTTGCTAAGTACTTCTGTTCTCTGTTTACAGAAGAAAATCCTGGAGAACAATCACAATTGGCTGGCAAAATTGCATGTGAGAATGGAGTGGATACGGTGCCATTCATAGAAGAAAGTGTTTATGACCAACTTGAAAAATTGAAGGTAGACAAAGCCTTGGGACCAGGCAGGATCCATTTCAGAGAGGTTCTGGCAGGTCCATCTTAAGATTTTCAATAATACCACTGCCTTCAAATTGGGACACCCATTTATAGAATCAGCCCCTAATTCTTTAACTGGATTTGTAAGTTGCATGCATAAGTAGGCATCCTGCACATGTGAACATCCCTCCTGAATTTCCACACTAAGAAGAGATTCAATAAATGGAACCCAAAGTTTGGCACTGGGATGAGGCACACTAAGGGCCAGATTCTATAAATCATGCCTACTTTAGGTGCCACTAGGTGCCCTAATCGCAGATACCTAGCAACGCCTATAACCTGCACAAAACCCCAATTTTGTCAATTAGCTGGAACGATGTAGTAATTGACCATGCCACTGAAGTTAATTTTAAAAATTAACTAAGGGGGAGTGGCCAAGATGCTGGCGTGTTGCTGACTGAGAAGGCAATCCATAGATCTTAGGCATTTGAGTTTTTGAGCTTGTGAGTTTTTGATACTCTTATACTTCTAACTTGATAATGCCACATACAAAACATAAAGGTTCTGTTAGGCCAAATCCCTCATCAACTGGATCATCAAATTTCAAACAATTAACGATGGTCCACTTTACAGCCGGCACTCCACCACAGATTGGAGTAGAGTTTCCTGCTTTGGTTTTAGTGGAAGGAGTTAACCTTGGGACCGAAAAGCTATGACGGAATATAAATAAAACTATTATTATTCTCTTTCTCCTCCGACAACCCAATCTCTACCATGTTCGGCATTAGCAGTTGCTGAGAGCAGACAGGGTCTTGCTCCAGGTGGTGCAGAAGCCCTGCAAAAAGATGCACTACTCAACCAAATTATCCCTGTTGGGAATATCCGGGGAGCTTAAAAAGATATCCCCCTCCCCCCATTGAGATAACTTTGGAAAGTATCTAGAAGGTTCTACAGAAGCTTGAGACAACAGTGACTACATCTGCAAGAGAAGTCTTGGCTATTGTGAGTAAAATTGTCTTAACTGCTAATATTGAAGGTATTAAAACTGAAGCTTCTAAGAACATAAGCCGTGCCTCTGCTGGGTCAGACCTGAGGTCCATCATGCCCAGCAGTCTGCTCACGCGGCGGCCCATCAGGTCCAGGACCTGTATACTAGCCCTCTATCTATACCCTTCTATCCCCTTTTCCTTCAGAAAATTGTCCAACCCCTTCTACTCAAACTGAACAGATATAGCTAGAGGTAACTTCTTTGCAAAATTTGTCATCTAATTTTGTGAAGGATAAACTGTTTTTACAATGAAAGATTGAACAAATTGAAACTTTAAATAGAAGACAATCTTAGAATTTTAAATTTTCCTAAATCCCTTGGAGTTATACCTGGTGATATGTTCAAGAAATACTTAATTGATAATTTGGGATTTACCTTGGAGACTATATATTGCGGCCCTGATTCTGCAATGTGCTCCCGATTGTAGGCAGCTGGTAAGCTTTCTCAAGGTGAAGTCCCTATAGCATAAACAGAATGCATATTCAGAAATTAACTACAGTTTATGAAAAATAGGAACATAAGAGCAAACAGTCTCCCACCTCTGCTTCAAGTCACCAACAACATAGACCACTTCCGCTACGAAGATGGCGGCGGCATTCTCTAAGCTTATTATATCAGCCTTAACCGCAGTCAGCTGGAAAAACGTCCAGCTGACTACGGAAAAGGAAGAAGGTCACTCTACATTGGAAGGAGCTGAATGGCAGGATCCTCAGTCGGGGAATATTTTAAATGTAAACTCTTATACTACTGGCCATACTACTGGAGTCATATATATATTAATATGCCCTTATAAACTTGTTTACATGAGACGTACAATTGCGCCCTGTCCATCTCAAACTTAATGAACACAAATCAAGAATTAATACAGAATGCACTCAGGCCCCAATTGGATGGACAAAAAACATAAGATTACAGATTTACAATGGAGAATTATAGACTTATTGATAGATATTACAGGGAGGGTGGAGGGGAATTTAGAAGAGATATTTAATTACCGAGAACAACACTGGATTTACATTTTGAAATCAGTTAATCCTCTAGGCTTAAACGAAGAGCTAGAGTGGACATCTTTACTATAACACTTTTTCCAGCTAGCCTAGCGACTTATTTTTCCTAATTTTTCTTTGCTTATTTAGTCTGGGAGATAGGGCTGTCCGTTTCAGTTTGACCCTTAAAGCTATTCAATAAGATCGCTGAGAATTTACTAATTTTGACCTTCTTCCTTTTCCATAGTCAGCTGGACTTTTTCAAGCTGACTGCGGTTAAGGCTGATATAGGAAGCGGAAGTGGTCTATGTTGTTAGTTAAAATGTAAAAAAAATTTAAAAACTGAAAATATTTAAATATCTACTTATACATTTATTATTATTGATCCGATGAAGATTTAACACAAAGCTTGGAGTAATGAAACTAATTGAACTCTGAGGGGTGTTACTGAGGATCATAAAAATTGAGAACAATCAATGAAGGGTGTTATTTATAGGGTTTATTAAGTATATTTTCCCTGTAATTAGCTACCGGTTTGTGATGGACACACAAATGGTGCTGCTTTTGTAGGCAGCCACCGCTAACGGCTCTGTTTGCAGAATTCAGGCCTTCGTGCCCAACTAGCACTTACATATGTAAGTGTACATCAGATGCATACGTGCTAATATTCAATATGCTTAACACAAAAATTGTGCTTAAATCTATGTGCTACAGTTATAAAATGAGGGGAATAGCTGTCTTTTTTCAGAAAAATAGATTAATAATATCATAGAGATGTATTAGGAGGTCATAAAATGTCATTTATAAAACAATGACAGTACAAAAAGGATGTAGAAATACACCAGAATAAATAAAAACACCAGATTCATCTGATGTGATATAATATTAGCTGAGCTGATGTCACCTGCTGGTAATATTTATTGAAGAGGAAGTAAGAAAGGGTTAATAGGCAGAGCTTGTAAGAAAGAAAAATGATTAGGGAGGTTTCTAAGTTGATGGGGGTGGAGCAGTCATGGGATTGGTTAGATGTTGTGGCAGGCTGGAGTGAGTTCTGTGAGGAAAGGGGAACCGTAGAGTAGTCCCTTCAGGAAAAAAGTATCCCTCCGTTCCTCCCATTTGTGCTGGTGTTGTTTTGTGTCAGTGTTGTGGGATGGGGGGTTTACAGGTTATATGTCGACTTGGATGGGTTGGGTTGAACTTATGGGGTTGGGGGGAAGTGGTCTCAGCTTTGGGTGGAGCGGAAAATGGGGTTTGGCCCAGTTGGATCTGGGAGATGAGCTGCGAGGGGAAGCATGGCCTTGGGTCACTGTGGATCATGTTTGGGGGAGGGGAAGCATGGCCTTGCATCACCATGGGTCATGTTTGGGGGAATGTTATAAGTTTAAAGACTTAACGGGAGCTAGATTCAACAATGAATTGCTCCCTGGGAGTGTGTGAAATATGCATTGGGAGTTTGTTGGTTTTTGGACACGGATTGTATTGTAAATGGAGATAATATTCAGATAGATAATAAAGCTGCGGCCAAGTATTTGTTCCAATAAAATTGAGTTGTGTAATTATTGATTGATGGTGATTAGCTTTCAGTTGCAGGTGACGGGAATGTGAATGCTAATGTTATAAAAGTACTGTATTTATTTCAGATCAAAATAACTGTATTTATTTCAGATCAAAATAACAAAATATCTGGCAATGAATTTGCTTTTATAAATAAAATTAAAATTCAAGCTAAAAAAAAATGTGTCATCTATAAAATTTGGAGAGAAAAAAAAAATGAAAACCACAAAAATCTGTTATAGCATTTTTAACAAAAGAAGCCTCTCTGGTCACAATGGCCTTTTTTCTTTTTATATACCAAAACATTCAGTGATTTCATGTCCTTGAAATGGCATCTTCCTGATATAACCTTGTTTCGACATTATTAAACTGGTGGCAGGCAAGGCATAACTTGCTTTTCATTACTTTCCATTTCATTCTTCCTTTTTTGTTTTCATAGTAGGGATTCCAGCCTCATTTCCAGAGCGGATAACTCAATATGTTGATTTTGCAATACAAAATGAGTGTTTCACATTCTGAATGTGAAAGGGGTAAGTAAATAAATGAGAAAAAAAAAATCTCTGAAGACACCGCAACACCATGGAAATAAAAGTTAACTAAACACTGACGGGGAATAAAATTGGAAAAAAAAGTGCATATGAAATATGCATCATCAATAATATGGAATGGAATCATTCCTGGGACTGAACAGCAGTGTCTTTTGTTGTACAGATCTGAGTTCTGATTTTCTATCTATTGAGGCTAGAATTACTTTGATTTAACGTTCACCTTTCACAGTGGCTCAAAATGAACAGATTCAGGTACTGTGGGTGTTTTCCTGTCCTTGGAGTGTTAACAATCTAGGTCTGTCCTTGAAGCAATGAAAAGTTGGATATGTTGCCTGGGATCTTGCGAAGTAGTGGTAGGATTTGGGTCTGGTTTTCTCTGTGTCTTTACCTGCTGCTCTTACCATTGGATTGTGTTTCCATTTCTTCACCTGATGCATTATCGCTGGGAAGAAAGAGCTTTGCTTCCAGACTTTGGCAGCAGGATTGCCTTTAGGACAAGCTGATTGGTCTCAGTTGGCACACTGACAAATGCACACACCAACAACTGTGCGCAGATAGCAAGTGAATATCAAAATAGTATAAACTGTATGGAGTAGAATTGATGGCGCACCATTGTCCTGCACACATTTGACAGGTCACGGTCCCAGTTTTACCCCCACTGTCTGCATGGACATGGAATTCTGGATTCATCTGTCCTGAAATCTGGAGGCGGCGAAACAGCATTAAAAAAAAAAAACCAGAGCGCAAAGTATTATACATGTACAGTGTCAAGAAACCAGCACCATATTCCAAGATCAAAAGCAAAAAAATTCAGTATAAACAAGGTCGATAGTTCAGCAGCAGATTAAAAAATATCTAATGAGAATAATAATGACATTGTTGTCAGAGGGGTTGTCAGAGACCGCAATTTCATGAGGCAAGACCAGGTGTCACAATATTATCTGTGCAAACACCATATAAAAACACTTCAACCTACCAGATGTGCTTCTGATACAAAAGGCAACTGTTTATTTATTTTGACTTATGCACTATTTCACATTACAATATAAACTGAAGCAATTTGCAGTTACCTACCCACCCACCTAGATTCCCTACTAAAGTACAAAACAGCTCAAAATCTTAACCATCATACTAACAAACCACTGCGAATGCTTGATTAAATAGTCAGGTTTTTAACTGATAAAAGAATGGAAGATAATCTTTAAATAACTGGAATTCCTCTGGTAATGAATTACTCCACAGTGGCCCCTATGAATGAAATGGTTCAATCTAGCATTTATTTTAATCTGGGAAAGACCACCAAGCTTCTTCCCAGTTAAATGAAATTAAAACCTAGGAAATATACCAGGACTTTATCACACAAGTAACTATAGAAATAAAAGTAAAACCAATAGAAATAGAACAGAATCTGTTACTACAATTTAATATTATACAGCCATATGAGCACAATGCATTATCATTGCCAATGTTCAACAAAATTTCTCTGGACTAAAAATTTATTTAGATTTATTTAAAAGCACACCTTTATGAAATACATGTACAGTAAAAGAACATATGATAGTAGAATGGAAAATTAAATAAGATAATATATAACAAATGGTTGCATAGCTTAAAATGCATCAACCAAGTCAACTAATGTAGGACTTTTGCACACCACTGTACATTAGATAGACTGTGATCCCACCAGGACAGTCAGAGAATTATGCTTGAGTACTTCAATAAATTCATGTTAACCACTTGGAATACTGTGTCCAACATTGGTCTCCCAACCTAAAGAAGGATATAAAACTGCTGGAGAGGGTGCAGAGACGAGCAACGAAGCTAATAAGAGGTATGGAGAACTTGGAATATGAGGAACGACTCAAGAAACTGGGACTGTTCTCCCTTGAGAAGAGGAGGCTGCGAGGGGACATGATCAAGACGTTCAAAATACTGAAAGGCATCGATAAAATAGAGCAGGAAAATAAATTATTTACATTGTCCAATGTGACACGGACAAGAGGACATGGTTTGAAGCTAAGGGGGTACAAGTCCAGGACAAATGTCAGAAAGTTCTGCTTCACGCAGCGAGTGGTAGACGCCTGGAATGCTCTCCCAAAGGAGGTTATTAAGGAATCCACTGTGCTAGGATTCAAAGGCAAATTAGATGCACATCTCCTTACGAGAGGCATAGAGGGATATGAGTGACTAAAACTACATCAGGTGTATACCTGACTGGGCCTCCGCGTATGCGGATCGCTGGACTCGATGGACCATGGGTCTGATCCGGAGATGGTAGTTCTTATGTTCTTATGTTCTTAAACATTCTGAGCTTCTCTGGGAGAATGGTATAGAAATTCAAATAAAAAAGGGGTCCTTTTATAGCGTGATATTATCTGCAAATATCACTCTGTCATATGATACCACACTCCATACACAAAATGGTCTCTCTTTCTCTTTTTATATTACACTCCGTACACGTGGAGGGGCATAATCAAAAAAAGCATCTAAGTCCCCTTTTGGCCTAAGTCCTTAAACGTTCAACCCAGAAGCAAGGAAAGTGTCCATAATCAAAACAAACGTCCTTGTTTTGATTATGGCCTTCCTCTGCCTAAACGCCCAATCACCACTACGTCTAAAAGTACACCCACACCACGTCTACACTTTTCAGTCATAATGAAACAAAAAAACGCCTAAGCCACAAACGTCCAATAGAAGGGCTTTTAGGTGAAGGAGGAGCCAGTACTTCGCCTAAAAGCTGGATTTTGTAACCGGTGTCTGTCAAAAACAACACCGGTTACAGAATCCCCCCCCCAACCATCCAGGCAGGAGGGTGCCCAAGCCCTCCTGCCATGTCAAACACGACCCCCCTCTCCCAACAACATCGGGGCAAGAGAGAGCTCAAGCCCTCTTGCCCCGGCCAACCATGGCACCCCTGATGATATCAGGGCAAGAGAGAGCCCAAGCCCTCTTGCCCCGCCAATTAACATCAGACCAGGAGAGAGCCCAAGCTCTCCTGGCCCCAGCGACCCCCCCCCCCCCCCGTGATTGGCTTGGGCCAGGAGGGAGCCCAAGCTCTCCTGGCCCTGGCAACCCCCCCCCCCCCGCCACTAGTCGATTGGGCCATAAGGGAACCCAAACCCTCCTGGCCCTGGCGACCCCCCCTTGCCGCTACTCGATTGGGCCAGGAGGGAGCCCAAGTCCTTCTGGCCCCGGCTACCCCCTACCCTCACCCCCCACTACATTGCGGGCAGGAGGGATCCCAGACCCTCCTGCCCTCGACGAACCCCCCTCCCCCCAATTTCTGCCCCCCCAGGACCCCCGATCGGCCCCCCCCAGCCGACTCGCTTTCCCCCGGCTGACCCCGTGACCCCCCACCCCCACCCCCTTCCCCGTACCTTTTTAACATTGGCCGGACAGACAGGTGTCAAAACCGTCCGTCCGGCAGGCAGCCCACAGCAGAATGGGGCCGAATTGGCCCAGCCCTCCCAAAGCCCCGCCTACAGGTGGGGCCTAAGGCGCCTGGGCCAATCAGAATAGGCGGGTCACGGCAGTTCAGGTAGAGGAGTGATGGCATCGCAGTAGGGGAGATGAGGCATCTCTCCTGCCGCGATGGTTAGGTTGCCGGGCCGCTGAACTGATGGCGCCAGCGGCCATCAGCTCAGCGGCCCCTTTTTCGGCACTTAGACCTGATTTTATTTTGTCTAAGTGAAAAAGGTCTAAGTGCTGACTAGGCAACCTTTAACTGTTTTGGTTATAGGTGTTGTACGCCTAGGTGTAGGTCGGCCCACCTCCCGCCCACTGCCCGCCCTTTCCCCTCCTCTAAACACACCTCTTTTCTCTCTGTGCGTTTAGAGGCAGGGGAAAGGCCTAAGTTGGTTTTAGATACGTCTAAAAACCAGCTTTGATTATGGGTACTTGGACGATCAGGCATTTTGATCATCCAAGTAGCTACTTAGGACACTTTTTAGATGTTTTTTTTAAATTATTATTACCCCCTTAACGTGTAAAAGCGTACCACAAATTATGGCTTCATAGGTTAAGGGAATTGCTGAATCAAGAATAAGATTAATTTGTCCCTAAATTGACATCCAGAAACTAAGTATCAAAGGACAATAATATAACAGATGAACCAAAGTCCCTATATCACTATGATAATGCCAGCATCTATTAGACTTAGAAATGTCTAATTTTTTGTAAACAAACTGGGGGTCCAAAAAGTCCTATGTAATAAAAATAACCAAGTTTGTCTCATAGATGCTGACATTGTACATTTCAACCTCCAAGACCAAATTCGTGGCCAATGAGATACAGAAATATATTGTTTTATCTCAATGCTCCAAATGTCTCTAAGACTATTTTTTGGTTTCTTATTCAAAAATTCAGAAATTAATTTGTACCACTGGGCAGCCTGATGTCCTACTAAATCTATCTGGTAGCAAAGGATCTGCATGCTATAATAATACATTTTTAAGTTTTTCCATTCAGGGAACCCACTCTGAATAGCCTGCTTCAACTGCAACCACCTATATTGTTGAGACTTTAAAATGCCAAATGATTGTTACAGCCGTGAAAAATCAAGCAGTTTTCCATTGGATATAACATCATCCAATATCCGAATACCTGCCTGCATCCAGTTCTTCCAGGAGATCCCAGCACCGCCTACTTGGATCTTGGAGTTTAACCATAAGAACTGAAAAGTAGATTTCATTATAGGAATATCTGTTACTTTATCAATAAATTTAATTGTTTTCCATGTGTCCAATATTATAATGTTGTCCTTAGCATATCTAGGTTGTCTGAAACGTAATACATGAGATAGTCTCTTAGGGGACATAATTTTCCATTCTAGATGTAGCCAATCTGAACTGAACCATTTTTACCTTCAGACAGTGTTACAGGCCGGATACAGCAGCTCAGGCCAATACACAAAAGACTGGGTGTGCCAGTAAAGGACTGATATGCAATAACACTTTCACTTTGGTTGATGCATAAATGTCACGTTCAATAATAGCAGGACAGCACAGGCTCTGCAGAAAATCCAAAATGAAGGAAAAAGCCTCAGACAAGGGCCCTCCCACCTCCACCTCTTAGGATACAGGAGACGCATTTAGTGTCCCATCTTGAAGTCTGATTGGTCGTGTTACACCCTGAGGCAGCAGATTTGTGAAACGCTGGCCACCGTCAGTGTACCGATCAGCTGAAGATAAGTTGAAACTATTTTCATCTATCTTTTTTCATGTCCTTAACAGTACAGCACAGAGCCTTTTCAATTTCAGTTTTAATGAAGGTTTTTTTGCCGATGAGGTGATCGCTCAACCACCTTTAAGCAACACCACTTTTTCGTGGAAGTGGGAGGGCCGTTGTCTGAGGCTTTTTCTTTCATTTTGGATTTGCTGCAACTCCTAACTTCTCTCACCTATATGTCACGTCTGTCTGTCCAAGTTAGATTGCAAGCTCTTCCGAGCAGGGACCGTCTATTAAATGTCAAAAGGTACAGCACTGTGTATGGCTTTCAGCGCTATTTAAGTGATAAATAGTAGTAGTAGCAGTATTTGTAGCTGTCACAGGGACCTCTGCATCAAGCCAGCATACAGTTAAAATAAAACTGCTTTTGTGACTGTCACTTCTTATTTGAAACATTTCACAGATAAGTTATTCCTTATTTTGCATCCCAGGCAGCAATTAAATTTGTAAGAACAGCTTTTTGTCTGACAGGTTTATTTAGGATTTGCAATGATAATATTGTGAGAACAGGTCCTGAGCTATTGGACCAATGATCATCTCTACTTATAATAAAATTAGGGCTTATGTTTCATTTGTAGTATCTTTGTTTACAGTATATGTTCTCCCTCATTGATTTTGTGAACCCTATTTAGCAAGCAGAATGAATTCAGTACAACCCTGCCAGAAGCAGGAATGATAGAAGTTCTACCTCATTTTCTTCATTTTGTATAAAGTCATTTCCCTGAATATATGGCCACATATATGCCTAAATGACCTCTTATAGAATACCAACTATGTAAACATATGCACTTTGGCATTGAAGTGCTTCTTTTGCTGGGAAGCATGCACTTGGGTGGAGTTTGGGCAGAGCACAGAGAATGCACACAGAGAAGCCAATGTACCCAGTCTCAGGCTGGAGATTTTGAGAAAGACCTTGATTTAATACCCTATCCTGATGCATTATGGTATTTGCAGCACTGATTTCAGTGGGCAGGATCAGGCACTATAAATCCCTCACAGTGTTGGGGAAGTAAGTTCAAAACCAGATCTGGCCAAAAAAAAAAAAAAAAAAACCCTCCAGCCTGGAACTAGCGTTGGTTTCAAATTACAGGCCTAGTTCTTTGATAAATATAGATGGTAAACTTCTGGCTAAGTTATTGGCTTTACGCTTAGCTAAGGCTCTCCCTTATATCATCGGAATGCACCAAACAGGGTTTGTTGCTCAAAGACATTCTTCAAATAACACTAGATTGGCATTACATACATTAAACTTATCAAAAGATATGGAAGATCCGGCCTTCTCTGTATCTTTGGATGCAGAGAAGGCCTTTGATCGTGTCGAATGGACCTTTTTGTATCAAGCTATGGATTGGTTTGGTATTGGTTCGGGATTTATTCAAATGATTCAAACCTTGTATGGCTCCCCCTTTGCCAGATTATATATTAATAATACTTTTTCAGAATGTTTTCATATGGAGAGGGGAGTTAGGCAAGGATGTCCATTATCTCCTCTGTTATTTGATATTGTTTTGGAGCCCTTGTTATTAGCTATTCAACAAACAGAGGAGATTCAGGGTATTCCTTATGCAGGTCGGGAATACAAAGTCTCTGCTTATGCAGATGATATTTTGCTTCATTTGAGGAATCCAGAAACAACCATTCCACATTTACTTGAGCTGATTGAGAGATTTGGGAAATTTTCAAGATATAAGATAAAACGGAGTAAATCAGAGGTCCTTCCTTTAAACGTTCACTGTTACAAGGGATTATTTGAAAATTTTTCTTTCCTGTGGAAGGAAGGAGGTATAAAATATTTAGGTATTTGGATTCAGAGAACATTGGAAGAAACAATGCAAGTAAATGAGAAAGCCATACTGTTAAAGGTCTCAGAAATGTGTGAGCATTGGAACCCACTACATTTATCTTGGTGTAGTGTAGTTTGTTACCAAATGGGTATGTTACCAGTTTACTTTCAGGGGTCTTTGTATATAAAAAAAAAATTAAATAGTATTCTTACTAAATTTATTTGGCTGGGTAAAAATGCTAGAATTGCTATGGTATCATTACAAAAGCTGATTACGGAGGGTGGGGTAAATTTTCCCAATTTTTTTAGGTATCATCAGGCGTCAGGGAATGTATTGGATCCTCCCTGAGCTCATGGAGCATCTCCCAGACTGGCTATATTTGGAATGGAAAATTATGTCCCCTATGCGATTATCTCATGTATTAAGTACCAGATTACCCAGATATGCTAAGGATAATGTAATTCTATTGGATACATGGAAAACAATTAAATTTATTGACAAACTTACAGATGTTTCTATAATTAAATCTACTTTACAGTCCTTATGGTTAAACTCCAAGATTCAAGTAGGCGGTGCTGGGATCGCTTGGAAGAATTGGATGCAGGCCAGAATTCAGACATTAGATGATGTTATATCTAATGGGAAATTGCTTGATTTTTCAAGGCTGCAGCAATTATTTGGTATTTTAAAATCTCAACAATATAGGGGGTTGCAGCTGAAGCAGGCCATCCAGAGTGGGTTCCCTGAATGGAAAAACTTAAAAAATTATTATAGCTTGCAGATCCTTTGCTACCAAACAGATCTAGTAGGACATCAGGCTGCCCAGTGGTACAAATTAATTTCTCAATTCCTGAATAAAAAACCAAACAATAGTCTTAGAGTCATTTGGAGCATTGAGATAAAACAGTATATTTCTGTATCTCAATGGCCACGAATTTGGACTTGGAGATTGAAATGTACAGCGTCAGCATCTATGAGACAAACATGGCTATTTTTATTACATAGGATTTTTTGGACCCCAGTTAGATTACAAAAAATAGATAATTCTAAGTCTAATAGATGCTGGCATTTGTCATATGTTATATTTTTGTCCACTGATACTTAATTTTTGGAGGTCAATTTGGGGTCGGATAAATATTATTCTTGAATCATCTATTCCTTTATCTTATGAAACCAGAATTTGTGGTACATTGTTACAGGTAAAGCCTGTTTTGGATAAATACAAGAACCGTCTTTTATTGATCATGACAGGAATACCCATCCAAATGATCACAAGGAACTGAAAATGTTATGACAGACTTAACTACACATTCTGGTGCGCAAGTGTGTGTAATACATATAAATATGAAAGAATGAATGCGGAATTCTAGGGTCTTAGCAATAATTTAATAAAGTATGGAGCCCATTGACTGCATTTGTTAACATACAATAGAGATATATCTTTTATTTCTTAGATTTCCTTACACATCCAGGGTGGGTGGAGGGGAGGGGAAAGTATTTGGAAGAGTTTTAAAATATTTAAATATAATATTGTAATAAATAATATAATTTAATATATTAATAATTGGGAGGAGGGGAAGAAATAGATGTTTTCTTTAATAATGTGTGTAATATGGTGTATTTTATGCAATCTGTTAAAGTTATATTAATTGTCAAAGTTTGAAAATTAATAAAGAATTTTTAAAAAATTCCCATAAGAATAATGTCAGTTTCCATTTAATTTATGACCTATTCTTAATGGATGACGTCTTTGACCTGGCCCCTTAAAAAAAAATGCTACATCACATCAAGTAGGTTTTTAGTATATGAAAGACTATTTTCACTACATGTTATGCTGATATTAATTTACAGCAATCAAATATGATGTAAAATTTTTAATCCAGAAATATTCTAGACCAATATTCCATCAAATAACACTATTCATAATAATGATCTGGATAGAATATTTCAAATAATCTTTATAACCTTAGACCTCAGCCCCACCACCTTTATGGGTCCGGTTTCTCGATGATATTTTTTTCTTGTGGCAAGGAACATCTGATCAGTTGAATAAATTTGTAAGTTACTTAAATTCTGTGGATGATCACATCAAATTTACTAAGACATGCCATCAGACTCAGATTGATTTTCTGGATATCAGAATTAAGTTAAAAGATGGGGAAATTTGTACTTCCCATTATCGCAAACCAGTGGCACGTAACACCCTTTTACATTTTGCTAGTTCCCATCCATATAAATTAAAGTTTAATCTTCCTATTAGCCAGTTTCTTAGGGTGCGTCGAGTGTATTCATCAATAACTGACTTTAAAGATCATGCTCGGGAGCTGGAAGATAGATTTGGAGCTAGAGGGTACCCGAAGAAGACCATTAAGTAAGTATACCTTAGGGCTAAATATGCCCAAAGGGAGTTATTATTCCAAACAAAATCATCTGAGGGGGGTGAGGGGCGATTGAAATGTATCCTCCCTTTCTCCCAAATAACTAATAGAATGATATTGCTGATTAAAGAATTATGGCATGAGTATTTTGGACTATTGTAATTTTATATATTTAGGGGCCTACAAAAAAATACTCAAAAAATTGAAACTGATTCAGAACATTTTTGGACTAAAAAAATGGGAGCACATTACCCCTTTCTATCAAAAACTCCACTGGCTGCCAGTGGAGTCCAGAGTTCTGTTCAAATTGTCTTGCATTTGTTACAAAGCAGTTTTTGGGATGCTACCAGATTACCTTGCCTCTCTGTTTTCTTTGAACTATTCTAATAAGAGTAGACGAAGAATAAACCTATTTAATTACCCTTCTCTAAAGTCATGTCAATATAAGAAGTTTTTCAACAGAATTTTATCATTCCAGGCCGATAAACTGAATATATGGCTTGGAAAACCTATACTTGAGGCTACTTCTTATTTTGATTTTAGAAAATCACTAAAGACATGTTTACATTTTAGTTGTGATACTGTTTTTTCTTCTTCCTTTTTAATTGATGTATTTTTTTTATCGATTGTGTTATTATGTATTTTATATACATTGACTGTATGTATCTTTTCTGTTGTGAACCGCTTTGAACTTTTGGTATAGCAGTATACAAAAAAATAAATTATTATTATTATTATTACAGGACTCTCCAAGAATAGCATATATGAGGGGGATTACTATTGGACAAAAATTAAATTTTCAAAAGTTTGGGACTAGGAGGAGTATTAGTGGGGGTTGACATAAAAATTGTGGCAGATGTCAATCGTGTAACAAAACGATTGAGGGCTCTCAATGGAGGGTTCCGGGGAGGAACATAACATTGAAATCTAATGATGATATAGATTGCAACAATACCCATGTGGTTTATGCCATGGTGTGCCCGTGCGACCTTTTTTATGTGGGTCGCACAAGTAGGGTTGTAAAAGTCCATTTAAATGAACATAAATCCCATCTGACCAATAAGAATCTTCAAGCCCCTATGGTGCAGCATTGGGTGATGAAGAATCATAAGGTGGATGAACTTCAACGGTGTGTGATTGATATAGTAGATCAAGGGTGGGGGTGGTGGTAATATTGAGCAAACTCTTAATGAATAAGAACAGTGGATCTTTAAACTGGATACCGTTGAACCAAGGGGTCTGAATGCGGAAATAGAATGGGCGTCCCTTATTGGTTAGTTTTCTTCCAATAGGATGCAGGGTATATCAGCTGTTTAGAACGCTATTTAAAGTAGTAAAAAAGACACCATCGCCATCTTGCTTGCGAAGAGTTTGTAGATCAGATGACACTATCGGCCGCAGTAAGAATAATTTATTGAAGTTTAAAGTTTTTTAGGGTAAATTATAGGTAAAACATTGGATAGAAATTGATTCCTTTGTTTTCTTTTATTATAGGGGGACCCTTGATAAAGCACGTTTGTGCGAAACATGTTGGGTCAATTCCTCCCGGGTCAGACCAGCTGTTAAGTGGCTGAGTTTAATTAAAAATCATAATATAGTCTTTGATTTAAATAAAGAAATAAAAGAAATGAAAGAATGAAAAATATATTTTGTATGGCCGATGATGATAGCCCGCACAATTCTTCATGCTATTTACATTTACTAGCGGTGGAGTGGTGGGGCTGAGGCCTAAGGTTATAAAGATTATTTGAAACATTATTATGAATAGTGATATTTTAATTTACAAACATATACCGGTATATAGATTTTTTTTTTTTAATAGAGTACAGAGTAATATTCTCGCTGGTTCTAAACTAGAAATGGTACTGTAGATCCTTAGGTTATAAGCCAGGTGATTAGTTTCCATGGTCAGCTAAAGTGGCACCCTATGTCTGTTTTCATTACCTCAACAACACTACACTCAATAAATATGCCAAAAATCCTATAATAGTAACAACAAAGAGGCACAACCAGTCACAACAGGGTTTGGATGGGGGGTGCTCAGAATAAGCTGCAGTACTAACCTGAAACAACTCCACTCAAGAAGTAAAGGGCGCTCTCAGTGTGAACCATCAGCAATGGGAGCAAAAGCTCCGATGCTTCACTTCCGGGCTGAGGCAGGAAGCCTCCACCACCACACCATCATTGAGCCCCCTATGTGTATATAATAATGAAAGACACCTACAATAAGGCCCTAAATAAATAATGCAATCCAAACAAACCCGTGAGCAATTTAAACTCAAACGTTGGAGATACAAGCTGAGCGACCCCCACACAAACCCTGCCAGCCGAAACCCGCCAAGCTAACTACAACGCAATATCAAAACATACTTAAACACAATCAAAAAAAAATACTTATCTAAACCAAACTGCCACAATAAGAACGCCAGGAGCCGAAGTTCAACCAAGCTGGTTTCGGGGAGGAGCCCTTCTTCAGGAACCAAGCCCCCGACCGCAAACCAAAAACAAAAAAATGAAATGAAAAAAATGCCGAAAAACGAAGCGGGACGGCTGGAGGGAGGGGTAACCGAGCGGGAGAGCACTCGCGCCTAAAAAGCGGACCAAGAGTTACGTCACACACAACCCAACCAATCATACAGGACGCACAACGCGTCCTAAATCACTCATACAGGGGCGGGAAAAAGGAAAAAAAAGGAAAAAAAGGGGGAAAAACCCCAAAGCTACAGAAAGAAAGAAACCAGCAAAACCCGTGCAGTACTAGAACCCAAACATGCTGGAAACCACCCAGCACAGGACACCTGCACGATAACACGGCACCCAGAAAGGATAAACAGGAACCCTAAATAATGGTGTTCCATTCCACACTTTCATTAAGGCCGTGGGGAACAACAGCTTGAAGTTGGAAAATCCAATATTGTTAAGGTTAAACCTTAGGGAACAATATTGGATTTTCCAACTTCAAGCTGTTGTTCCCCACGGCCTTAATGAAAGTGTGGAATGGAACACCATTATTTAGGGTTCCTGTTTATCCTTTCTGGGTGCCGTGTTATCGTGCAGGTGTCCTGTGCTGGGTGGTTTCCAGCATGTTTGGGTTCTAGTACTGCACGGGTTTTGCTGGTTTCTTTCTTTCTGTAGCTTTGGGGTTTTTCCCCCTTTTTTTCTTTTTTTTTTCTTTTTCCCGCCCCTGTATGAGTGATTTAGGACGCGTTGTGCGTCCTGTATGATTGGTTGGGTTGTGTGTGACGTAACTCTTGGTCCGCTTTTTAGGCGCGAGTGCTCTCCCGCTCGGTTACCCCTCCCTCCAGCCGTCCCGCTTCGTTTTTCGGCATTTTTTCATTTCATTTTTTTGTTTTTGGTTTGCGGTCGGGGGCTTGGTTCCTGAAGAAGGGCTCCTCCCCGAAACCAGCTTGGTTGAACTTCGGCTCCTGGCGTTCTTATTGTGGCAGTTTGGTTTAGATAAGTATTTTTTTTTTTGATTGTGTTTAAGTATGTTTTGATATTGCGTTGTAGTTAGCTTGGCGGGTTTCGGCTGGCAGGGTTTGTGTGGGGGTCGCTCAGCTTGTATCTCCAACGTTTGAGTTTAAATTGCTCACGGGTTTGTTTGGATTGCATTATTTATTTAGGGCCTTATTGTAGGTGTCTTTCATTATTATATACACATAGGGGGCTCAATGATGGTGTGGTGGTGGAGGCTTCCTGCCTCAGCCCGGAAGTGAAGCATCGGAGCTTTTGCTCCCATTGCTGATGGTTCACACTGAGAGCGCCCTTTACTTCTTGAGTGGAGTTGTTTCAGGTTAGTACTGCAGCTTATTCTGAGCACCCCCCATCCAAACCCTGTTGTGACTGGTTATGTTTTCATTACCTGCCATGAATGTGTCTTATTGTTCTAGTGGCCTCATGCTAGATTATGTTATTATGGTCAACATAACCCAGGCAGCTGCAAGTATTCTTCCCCTTTGTTCTATCAGCTTGATTGCATTTCCAAATCCTAAGTAACTGTGACAGCAATTTATATCAGCTTGTGAAAAGTTTGGAGTGTCAGATATTGCCTTCCATTGGATAGGAAGTATCCTTTTAAACTTAACTGACAGTTCCATATGTCCATTAACTGACAGTTCCATATGTCGTTAAAAGTGCCCTTTTAGAAAATATATTTGTGACAATCTACCAAGTTCATGTACTGTATTTTTTTATTGGTCTTAATAAACAGGCTTGCTCTGAGTTGTAGCATGAGAAATTAGGGAATTTCCTCCGTTCTTGTCTTTCTTATCTCATAACTGTTTTGTTCAAAGAGGTAAGGCAGACCAATATAAATGTCTCCAGTATTTTATGAGTCTTTTTCTAGCTCATTCACAGTTTTCTTCTGGCACTTGCTTTTTTTAAATAATTATTATTATTTTAGCTTCTCTCCGTGGCTTATTTGCTACACCTCAAGCATTGAACTCCCACCATTGAACTCCCCTCGCGTGACTCTGATGTCTATTCTAGAATTCTGGAAGATGTACGCATTGTGGGTTGAGCTTGGGTATCTAACAAACACATCCACTATCTCCCCCTGAGCATTGCACACAACTTGCATATTCATAGAATGGAATACTTTCCTGTTTCTGTAGCTGGCTTCATCTGGCTGGTGGTGGAGGGAGGGGGGGTGTTTGAGTGCAATGTGTGTGCAATCTATTACACCTATGACTGAGGGGAAGCATGCTATGCTGTAGAATTCAGCCATGGTGCTCTGTAGGGCCTGGGGGAGGGTGGGAAGGATGATGTATTCATGGCTGTGGGTGAGGAAGGCTTCTAGAAACTGGGTGAGGCACTCAGAGATGGCAGGCTGGATGAATCCTGCGTTGGCTGCTAGGACTGACTGGAAGCTCCCGGTGCCTAGGAAGGTGAGGGAAATGGTGGCCTTGAGGTAGACAAGTATGAAGTTATTCCTGCAAGAGGGATTTCAGCTGCAGACAGAGATCCTGTACAGTTGCCCTGTCAAAGCGGTATCTATCTATACATTGCTGGTCTGTGAGGTCTAGGAAGCAGGAACGAGACCTTAAGACTCTCCTGCGGTGGTTTCTCCGATGCAGCCACTCCTGATTCCTCTCTTCCTCTTGCAGCAGAACCTCAGCTGCCACCAGTGCATTCATTTCAGCCATGATATGCCTTCAGAGGTGCAGTGCACTACCTCTCACCATCTATCAAATGTTCTGCTCCCCTCCCTAGACTTACAAAGCACAGGCAATTGCTATCCCAGCAGTCCACGGTCAGTCAGCCCACCCCCACCCACCCCCTGAGACAAACACAGGTGGGAAACTCATCACTCACTCTGCAGCTCCTGGCACAGGATACAGATAGAGCTACAACACAGCTACAGAGAGCAAGGTGAGTGAGTAAGATGAAATGAAAGGGAAGTAAAGAAGTGTGAAGATTCAGGTAGGAGGTAGGAGGGATGGAGCAGTGGCAGGGGGCCATGAGATGTGGGGAGAGAAATGGGTGAGCGAAAGAAGTAGAGCTGGTCACATACAGATAGAGACAGGGACAAGCACACACACGCTGCTAATGTATCACCCAGTAACTGCAGATTCAGACACATGCTAAGCTTTGGCTTTCTAGCAGCACTGGATCACTAGTGGCTCACAACACATTTTAGGTACCGGCTTATGCGATTTTTAAGGAAGTCAAAGTGTAGGCAGGTTTTAGCACATACAAGACAAACTGCTGTGATTTCGGTTATTGTACATATACGTTCCAGCCATAAACACACCCTCAGAATGCCCATGGAATGCCTCCATTTTGTATGACCTGCAATAGACGTAGTGTGGGTTTGGACGTAGCTCTAGTTGGATTTCAATTATCGGTATTTGGTCGTCCTATCCTTTAGGTTGTCCAAGTAACGACTTGGGCAGGTTTTTAGACATATTTAAGTTTTGATTATGAGTCCTTTAGGGCCAAACCTGTTTTAACATCAAATTTGCTGCTTTTTTTTTTTTTTTTTTTTTAAGACCTGGTGAAGCTTGAAGAATGGTGTGAAACTTGACCACTAAAATTTAATGCTAAGAAATATGAGGTCATCCATTGGGGCTGTAAAAACCCAAGGGAATGGTACAGTTTAAGGGGTGAAGAACTTAAGTGCACAATAGAAGAGAGGGACTTGGGTGATGATCTTAAGGTGGCAAAACAGGTTGAAAAGGTGATAACGAAAGCTAGAAGGATGCTAGGGTGCATAGGTAGAGGTATGGCCAGCAGGAAAAAGGAGGTATTGATGCCCCTGTATAAGACTCTGGTGAGACTTCATTTAGAATATTGTGTACAATTCTGGAGGCCACATCTTCAAAAAGATATAAAAAGAATGGAGTCAGTCCAGAGGAAGGCTACTAAAATGGTGTGTGGTCATTGTCATAAGGTGTATGGGGGACAGACTTAAAGATCTCAATCTGTATACAGTGGTGCCTCACACAACGAACTTAATTTGTTCCAGGAGCAAGTTTGTTATGCGAAAAGTTCGTTATGTGAAATGCGTTAAGCGCAGTGACTAACGACTGCCTGCAGTGCCTGCGCGGAAGGATGCAATACATCGGCAGCGATCGTGGAAGCTCGGGCGACTTCGTTGTGTGAAACGAAGTTCGTTGTATGAATCATGACATGAAGTTCGTTGTGTGCAGCGTTCGCTGTGCGAGGCGTTCTTTATGCGAGGCACCACTGTACTTTGGAGGAAAGGCAGGAAAGGGGAGATATGACAGAGATGTTTAAATACCTATGTGATATAAATGCGCACGAGACAAGTTTCTTTCATTTGATAGGAAGCTCTGGAAAGAGAGGGCATAGGATGAAGTTAAGAGGTGATAGGCTCCAGAGTAATCTAAGGAAATACCATTTTGGATGGTTTTTTTCTCTTTTGAAAATGAGCCCCAAAATTAAATAAAAGCAGTGCAAAAAGCGTGGAGGGGCATAGTCGAAAGAAACGTCTAAGTCTGTTTTTGCCTAAGTCGCAAGTTGTCCAAAGTCAGACACAGCGTAGGACACATTTTCGAAAAATACGCCCCAAATATTTCTTTTTTAAAAAATCGTCTAACTATACGTCCAGCCATCTGATCGTCCAAGCTGCTAAATCATCCATCTTTATACCACATTTTCATCCAAATATTCGTCCAAGTCAAAAACGCCTAGAATAAGCCCTGTTGGATGTGGGAGAGGTCAGCAAAGTGATGGACTGGATACCCAGACATGGCACCTGAATAGAGGGGTACCTTACAGGGCATTGCTGTGAACTTCACAAAAAGGGTGCCCCATAAACATCTCACTACAGCTCCCTTATAGGTCATGGTGAGCCCCCCCCCAACACCCCCAAAACGTACTATACCCACCTGCCTATAACCCCAATAGCCCTTATGGCTGCAGAAGCCACTTATATGGCAGTACAAAAGGGTTTTGGGAGTTTGGGGGAGTGCACATGTTTGACCATGATTGCAATGATTACAGTGGCTTATGGGCCTGGGTCTTCCTCTCCATGGGTCCCTAACCCACCCCCAAGACAACTTAAGCTGCCTCTACTAGGTTTTCCTATGACAGGCTGCCAGGTGCTGATTTTCTGGAAGCAGATATTTAAAGTTGTGATTACGATTTTTATGGGGGTGGAGAGTCGGTGATCACTGGGGTAGTGTGTGGGGGTCTGTACTATGTGTTTGCAGTGCTTATCTGGTCACTTTATATAGGTTTTTGTGACTTAGACCATGTTTTAAATGCCCTAAGTCACAACGTCCAAGTTCTATCTAGGCTGTGTTGTAAAACTTTCAATTAAAAATTCAGTACGACTAAGTTTAGCATGGCCCACAGCCCACCCAAATCCCGCCCTCGACACTCCTCCTGAAACACCCTGTTTAGCTCTAGTTGTTCAGCGGCACTAGGAAGGCCTAGGTCGTTTGTAAACATGTCCAAAACCCGTTTTGATTATCGGCACTTGGACGTCTTTTGTTTAAGATCATCCAAGTGCCGACTTAGGCCGGTTTTCGGACATTTTTCTCTTTCAATTATGAGCCCCATAGTTCTTTGCCACCTTAATTTTGTTTCATTTGAAAATGAAATGGAAGAAAACAACCCTTCTGTATAAATTTTTCAGTTGGTTATCAAACAAATATACATCCCTAAAGATTCAAAGCCAAAGTACTGATCCCAAACAAACCATAATATAACTTACATTGGGAAAAGCTGCAGAATCTTTCTGCCATTTTCCTGTAAAGTATTAAGGTCTCCTGCTACCACTATCTGTGATTTACAGCAGAATCTTACTTTAAGATTACAGTCTGTGCTGAGCAATTTGATAGAGCAGAACATACTGATCTGCTACTTTTTCTGTATAGATAATTTTAAAAACCTGACTCTGGTGTTCTTTTGATAAGAGTTTTCATTACAGTAGAACTTTTTTTTTGTGAACATCTATTTTTCACAAAAAAATGCACTGTCATGAAATTCATTATAGGAGAAAGACTTTCCTAACTACTCTGTGTCAGAAATATGAGAGATGTATCCTGAATAGGAAAAGAACAAATCCTGATGCTTATAAGGTATATTATTTTGATTTTATTTTATTACTTAAAGTATTTGTGAACTGTGTGCGTATTTCTCCGCCCCCCTCCCCCCTATTTTTTTTTTCAGAAAAGGAAGCAGGAAAGAAAAAAAATATGAAGGCAGAAAAGGGTTGGTAAGACCAGTCTAATCTGCTTGATTTATGTTCTGGGGCGCTTTGCCATAAACCCCAAGCTGGTATCAGTCATTGCCTTCACTTTCCAATTAAGGATCCTCTGTGCTTATCACATGCTTTCTTCTATTCTGTTCTTATCTCCACTACTAGATCAGACAACCATTCCATTCATCCATCCACACTTTCCATGAAGAAATATTTTCTGATGATTAGGTTTTAAATCAGGTTAATACATTTTCATTAAAAGTTCGATTGCTGACAGAAAAACAAGTCATCTGTCTATCATATGTTCTCGGGATAAAAAATGATCTTGTCACTTCTCTTTCTGTTGTCTCACTTTGCTGCATTTGAGCTGGTTCATGATAAATAGATAAAGATAAAGAAAAAAGTTTTCAAGCCAATTTAGCTGTATCTGATTTTGAAATGTGTTGCATGGACCTATTTCTGAGAGAGAAAAAGAAAACACATTTTAAAGCCTTACAGTAAAGTCAGTGCATGAAACTGAGCAGCTGTTTACCCCATGAAGCTTTTTTGTTGAGGCTTACCCATGCCAAGTGACCAATGTATAGAACCACTAAAATGCCGTGCAAACCTCTTCAGGGCAAGTAGAGAATGGCAAATTCTCAAGATTTTGATAATTCAGTGGTTTATAGATAAATGTATCCATAAATCTGGTGGAACGTTGGCATCAAATGGACAAAATAAGGGCACGCCTTTAAAACTGGGAAAGACCAAAACGGCAGACCCAGCCAACCTTAATGGTGGCTTCAGTGAGGACCAGATCTCGCAACTCACTTCTGCAGTGGTGAAGGCCTTGGAAAGCAGGTTCTAGAGGCTCCAACAACAAATGCAATCAATTTCATAAACGTTGGCAGGTCATACTACTAGAGTTGGAGACATGGAGCAGCGCATCTCTGAGAGAGGATGACCTATGGCAACAGAGTAGCAGTTAGAAACGTTTTTCACAGAGTATTTGGTGATCAGCAGTAAAACAGCAAGAAGCAAAGGCAGCATATAAAGCTATGGACTTTTCCTCCAGGAAATTGTCCAAACCTTTCTTAAAACCAGCTAAGCTATCCACTCTTACCACAACCTCTAGCAATGTGTTCCAGAGCTTAACTATCCTCTGAGTTAAAAAAAAATTTGCCTGCTATTGGTTTTAAAAGTATTTCCTTGTAACTTCGAGTGTCCCCTAGTCTTTGTAATTTTTGACGGAGTGAAAAATCGATTCAATTGTACCCGTTCTACTCCACTCAGGATTTTGTAGACTTCAATCATATCTTCCCTCAGCTGTCTCTTTTCCAAGCTGAAGAGCTCTTACCATTTTAGTCTTTCCTCATAAGAGAGGAGTTCCATCCCCTTTATCATCTTGGTCACTCTTCTTTGAACCTATTCTATCGCCACTATATCTTGAGATAAAGAGACCAGAATTGAACGCAGTACTCCAGATGAGGTCACACCATGGAGTGATACAGGGGCATTATAACATTCTTAATCTTGTTAACCATCCCTTTTTAAATAATTCCTAGCATCCTATTTGCTTTTTTGGCTGCCGCCGCACATTGGGTGGAAGGTTTCATCATATTATCTACAATGACACCCAGATCCTTTTCTTGGGTGCTTACCCCCCAAGGTGGACCCTAGCATGCGGTAACTGTGATTCAGGTTATTCTTCCCAATGTGCATCACTTTGCAATTGTCCACATTAAATTTCATCTGCCACTTGGATGCCAAATCTTCCATCTGCCTGCAATTTTTCACAATCTACATGCGTTTTAACAACTTTGAACAGTTTAGTGTCATCTGCAAATTTAACCACCTCACTTGTTCCAATTTCCAGTTCCAATTTCCAGATCATTTATAAATAAGTTAAATAGCACCGGTCCCAGTATAGACCCCTGTGGCACACCTCTGTTTACTGTTCTCCGTTGAGAAAAATGACCATTTAACCCTACCCTCTGTTTTCTACCCAATAACCAATTCCTAATCCACAACTGAACTTTGCCACCTATCCCATTACTCTTTACTTTCCTCAGGAGCTTCTCATGAGGAACTTTATCAAACCTGGGCACATGTTTATTCACACCTTCAAAGAAGTCTAGCAAATTGGTGAGGCAAGATCTCCCTCAGCTGAACCTATGCTGACTCCGTCTCAGTAAATCATGATCATGTGTGTCTACGTATTCCACAATTTTATTTTTTATAACTGGTTTGCTTTTTTCTTTCAACTATTGTCTGGAATGTGTGTATGGCAAGCTGGATTGGTGAAGAGCGGTCCTTGTTGGGTTTCTTTGTGGTTGGTCTAACTTGACTATTGGAGTGCGCCCTGGAGCTGGGGTGTTAATTCTCAATCAACGGTGCCGGTGAAGTGTCTTTGGCAGCTAAATACTGACTTTCTTTGCCTAATTTATGTTTTTGTAACTATGCTTGCAGTCTTCACAAGTGGATTCTGTCCTTGGGCTTACAGTGTTGACTTTCACCTTTGTGATTAAATCAGTTGAAGAAATTTTGCATTATCATTACAGAATAATTGGAGTTTTTTTAACCAATGAAGCCGAATTGAGGTTTTTTTCTCTACTTTTTTCCTTTTTCTTTTCCTTCTTTTTCTGTTTGGGATTTTATTAAGTGCTGGTATTGTATGTTCGGGTGGTTTTGTGCTGTATAAGCCAGTTGAGGTCTTTACAGTTTAGCTTATGGGGTATGATTCTTGTGTGTGAGTAATTGAAATCACCCATTATTATACTGTTGCCCAATTCTCCAGCTTTCCTAATCTCTGAAAACATTTCTTCATCCGTCTGCTCATTTTATCCCAGGGGACAGTAGTATAACCAACTTTTATTTTCCTTCCCTTCAAACATGAAATTTCTATCTATAAGTATTCCATACTGCTATCTACAGGGCCGGATTTTCCTATAGGCTAACTAGGCTTCAGCCTAGGGCCTCAAGATCCGTGTCACATTTTTTATAAAGGTTAGTATCAATAACAACATGTTTCATTTAACATATTGATATATATCAGAGTAATGATGTATTTTATTATCTCTTATGTAATTTACAAACTTAAAAATGGGAGGTGAAAGGGCCTCATAAGTGGAATAGCCTAGAGCCTCTTTTCATCTAAATCCGGCCCTGGCTATCTATGTCATGCAGAATGTTTATTTGATTTGATTCAAATCCCTCTTTAACATATAGCCCCCCCCCCCCCTTCCAATTTGATCTACTCTATCCTTGCGATATAATTTATGTCCTGGTAACACAGTGTCCCATTGATTGTCCTTCCAACAGGTCTCCGAGATGCCTATTAAATCTACTTCAAAATTCAGTGCTATATACTCTAACTCATATTTTATTTTGTAGGATTCTAGCATTTGTATACAGACACTTCAAATTATGTAGTAGGTTAGAATGTTTGGAAGAGTTTATGAGTTTGCTTTTCTAATCTATTCTAATCTAGTCTTCAATTTATATACTGAGTCATCTCCCAATGAAGCTCGACTCGGTTCACATGTAATTAAGACTAGAGTACATAAGAAAAGGAGCATAAAAGAAAAAAAAAGGATGGATTATCGTCAATTCTTTGATACTATAGTTAAGCCATTTAAATTTTGTGTAAACAGCAGAGTTTTCAGGGCTTTACGAAATTGTTGTAGCTGGCCTATCAGTCTAATGGAGTCAGGAAGTCCATTCCACATCTCTACCAGCCTGAAGGCAAAAGATTGACTAAGTTTTCCTATAGATTTAATACCCTTAAAAGAAGGGGCGGTTGCCACAAATGATAGGTATTTGATAATTTGAGTAATGAAAGTAGTTATTGGAGCAGTGATTTGTTGGTTGGGAATTTTTACATGGTTTGGATTTCTTTTGAGCTGACTAACGAGTGGAAATAGGAATGTAAGGATCGTCCCCTAAGCTAAGGAGGCCTAGTGATACTAAACACAGTAAGTAAAGCCACTTCATAGTCTCTATAAAGAAATGTTATATATTTTTAGGTGGTAGATTGGGGAAACTTACTGAGCTGGTATTGTTCTGTTAGCTCGAGAGGTTTCTGAAATAGAAGTTTTGAGAGGATTGGGGTGAGGTTATTTCTCAGTTTAATTGCAAATCTCGAAAACTACTCACTTCTAAATCTTCTGTGGTCATCTTTGTATAACTTCAACATGTGACTCATATGTTGCTTTATATGCATTTTCATGTTGTAATTAGGTAAACAGCAAAATTTGACTATCCTGGTCACCAATGCAAAGTTTTATGGAAATAGACATTTCCTATACTTGTTAGACATGAGCAATTAGGAAATTACACTAACTGCCCAGGAACAAAAATTGTGTTACATAGTGCTATACCATACGAGTTGGTGTTACTTAGATGATGAATGAGCTTAAAGTGAGTTCCTGGAATGTTGTGGGCTCCCATATCAAGCACTTTAAAATATGGGAACAAAGGCTTCATCATGTACATATTACCTGTTTGCGGGAAACTTGATTGAATGAGGAAGAGCATAAAATTTCTGCAGAAAACTTGATTGAATGAGGAGCATAAAAGTTTGCACAAGAATTAAGTAGAATCTATTTATTCTACCTCTTTGGAGGCTTGGGATGGGTGGGTATAGCAATTCTCCTAAGTAAGAGTGTGCCTTATAAGTTACTAGGGTGAAAGCAGGCCCTCAGGGATGTTATGTTAATTTATAGCTCAAGTGGAGGAATGAGTGAATTTTGGCAAACACTCATGTGTCTAATTAGAATGGTTTAAGATCTTTGCAAACAGTGTTTAAGCAAATATTAACTTGGAGATATCTCCCTTTAATTCTGGCAGGGGATTTCAGTATGTTAAAGGCCTCCCTTCTTGACAGAACTTCTACATGGCTTCAAACCTGTTATTTTATCATTCAAATGTATTGGTTAGGCTGTTAGACACACAAGAGGTGGTAGATGCCTGGCAATTGGCCCACCCTCTTGAACAGAAATATAAACATATCGCCCAGGCATGTGACATGGCAGCATGACTTGACTACCTTTTGCGCTAACGAAGTTGCTTCTTAAAGTAGCTACTATTGGAGATATAACTTTATCAGACCATGGACTGAGCAGTTTGGTCTTGGAATGGAGGAACATTCAGGTGGCTCCAAGCAATGCAGTGGTGTACCTAGCATCTGTGATACCCGGGGCCCATCATTTCTTGACACCCCCCCATCAATATAAATAATATGATTTTTAGTAACAATCCACATATCGCACAATAAGAGTGTACCTAGGAAAAGGCAGCATCTTAAACACTGCAGTGAGCACTAGAACACCAACACATACATTGTAAAACTAAACAGTCAATTGATCCTGTACAGTCGATGCTATCAGAAAGCCATGTCCCTTTCATACACACAGACAGATACACCCTCGCCCAATATGGAATAATCACAAACTAAAAATAGAAATATGTAGACAAAAGTTAAACTGAGCCATCAAGAAACCAGACTCTGCATACAATGCAACACTACAACACCACAAAAACGGTAATACATGTCCTCTAATACTGTGCAAAATATAAAGATGTAAATTTGGGGGAGCCTTATTGTATTACCTGAGGACGCCGGAGGAACGAATTTGCTGCCCCGTTTAGCCCTCTGCAGCAGCAGCGCTGGTGAATATTATGGACAGGCAACCCGAGGACGGACCCCTGACGTCACCGGGTCCGTCTTCAGTGCCGTGGTCTTTCTCCTTAAATTGCCTTCTGTTGCCGTGGAGAGTTTGGGAGCCTTATTGTATTACCTGAGGACGCCGGAGGAACGAGTTTGCTGCCCCATTTAGCCCTCTGCAGCAGCAGCGCTGGTGAATATTATGGACAGGCAACCCCGAGGACGGACCCCTGATGTCACCGGGTCCGTTTTCAGTGCTGTGGTTTTTCTCCTTAAATTGCCTTCTGCTGCCGCAGGGCGTGGCCGAAGGGGCGTGCCCTAAGGGGCAGGTCACGCCCCTTGGGAGCCCCTTGGAGCACCGGGGAGCACCGTGGAACTCTCGAGCAGCACACCAGGTCGTATAAGTTAATTGATAATGGGGAAAAGAAAAGTCAAATCTAAAAGTTCGACACCTGTTGCCTTAGGCCCTATGGATAGACACTTGACTTTTTCCCTAGACTCTCCAGCACAAAATGTATTAGATATGAATTCCCCCATATCCGGAGCATCGATGAGTCCTCTACAAAGGACACCCCCCCCTTCATCCAATATCCGGAGCAAGTGGGAATATAACTCCCACTACTTCCACAGGTCCTGTGGTATCATCCACTTCAATAAGTAAATTGATTTTCACTGATATACTTAAACCACTAGAGTTTACTAGCGTTGTGGATGAACAACCACTAGCAGTGGAAAAACAGGATATTACTTTAAAGGATTTATGGTTAGGTATTACTAGAGTTGAGGGATTTCTCAAACAATCAATGAAACAAACATCTGATTACTCACAGTCTGTGGTTCAAAAGTTTGAGAATGTGGATGCCAATTTAAATTGTTTGGAAAATAGATTAGGTGTGATTGAAACTCAAACTAACACATTGCAATCTGTTTCACTATCTACTGTAAAAGATTCCACGTCACTGCATTTAAAAATGGAAATGTTAGAAAATATGCATCGGGGAAAGAATCTCCGATTGGTTAATTTCCCAGTGACTCATTTGATATTACCAGAAATATTACTAAGAAAATATTTTAAGGAAATACTGGGATTACTCAATGCAGATACTTTTCCAATAAATAATTGTTATCATATTCCCCCCCAAAAAAAGGAAACTGTACAGGAAGTGGACCATCTGGTAACAGATGATGTTAACTTGAAAGAGTTCTTAGAAGATTCTCAAGATGTTATTCAGACTCGGTCCACAATGATTCTAACATGTATGAGTGAAACAGATAAAATGTTGTTAATGAAACTTTATTTCAAAAATAGACTGACCAAATTCTGTGGGGATTTGGTCAGTATGTTTCCTGATGTCTCAAGAGCTACTCAGTTTAGAAGAAAAGAATTTTTGAAATTGAGAACTAGAGTATTGGCACTTGAGGCATCATTTTATCTGAAGTTTCCTTGTAAATGTTTGGTTAAAATACAAGACACTGAATTTGTTTTTTGGGATCTAATTCAATTGCAACAATTTTTGGTAGCTCGTGAACAGAAGTGAGATTTCTTTTCTTTTTCTTTTTCATTTATTGATGAGGAATTAGGGTAGGAATGTCAAAATGTCCTAATTTTAGTTGGGAATGATTTGGGTTCTATGGAACTCAACCCATTTCTTTGTTTTTCCTTAATATTTAGCTGATAAATAAGCAATATGCTTCCCCTTCTAGTGGGCTTGTAAAGGATTGTTTTTTGTATTATTTGTTGTACTGAAAACTTGTATAGAAACCTTTTTTTCTTTGATATCTTTATGATATTGTAAATGTATTAAATCCAAATAAAAAAAAAAGATGTAAATTTTAAAAATCTGATACATAACAATCACCACTTTACAAATTAACAAATAAAAATAAAACAAATAATGAGAAATAAGAAAATACCATTTTATTGGACTAAATCCCATAAGCTCGGCTGGCTTGAGATACGTGTGATAGTCTTTGCATGACATATGTTTGAAGTTGTGCTGCACAAACACAATTCTTTTGACAGATTCAGCCAGCAAGGAGACAGAAGGGAGATCAGCAATGCCTTTCTCTCTTTTCAGCACTCCCATGTGTCTAGTCAGACTTATAGGCCAGAGGTGGTTCTCTCATTATGCGGGTAGGTGTGTTGGTCATAGACACATAAAAGAAAAAGAGGATATTTTCCTAACGGTGACGGGTCAAAAGCGCACGAGGACAAAGGCGCGTTGACAACTGAGCGCAGACAACTAAGCGCAGGGCTTAATCGCGCCGAAGAAAAACCGCATTTTAAAGGGCTCTGATGGGAGGTGTGGGGGGGAACCTCCACTCTACTTAATAGGGATCGCGCTGCCTCACGCTGCCATGTTGGGGAGGGGTGGGGGTGTAACCCCCCACATTATATTGAAAACTTAACTTTTTCCCTAAAAAACAGGGAAAAAGTTAAGTTTCCAGTATAATGAGGGGGGTTACAATCCCCCAACCCCCCACAACGCCAGCGCGATCTCTATTAAGTAAAGTGGGTGGGTTCCCCACCAACACCCCCCCCCCCCGTCGGAGCCCTTTAAAATATGGTTTTTCTTCGGCGCGATGATGTCCTGCGCTCGGTTGTTGGCACGCCTTTGTCCTCGCGCGCTTTAGACTATGAACCTTTCCTAACAGTTAAAAAACAGTTATTATTTGAATAAGTCCAAAAGGAGGACATGTCCTCTTAAAAGAGATTGTATGGTAACCCTAGGGAGGAGCATCTACAGTACAGTCTCCAAGTCCTCAGCCCAACTTTGGGCTCTAGTGATTGTGCAGGGACATATATATTCAACAGAAAGGGGAAATGTTCCTTCTAAAGCACTTATTACATCATATACATGATCTCATGTCCTGCAAAGCTTCCACAGTGATCGTATCATCATTCCCTTCCTTTGAGAGCCAGACTCGGGTCCACGCATGTATCTGCTTTCTTTTGCTCTGCCCCTCTTTTATGGATCAATTTCACTTTGTCTTTATGTGCTGAACCTTTGCTTCCCAAATTCAAGACATCTTTAAGACTTACCTGTTTCCGTGTGCTTTCTGTGAACTCCTGGTCATTGTCTGGTCTCCACAGGCTCAGTAGTCTCTTTCTTTTACCACCCTACTAATTTTCAATTATGCTTCCATCCTATTTCTGCCACCGGAGTTCCTACCATCAGGGGCTAGCCCAGAAATGTCTTGGTTTCAATCGGGTAGGGCAGGCAAGTCCCTTGGGTGTCCTGCACAAATTGCCTGACCCTCACGATTGAAACCACAACATTTCTGTACCATCCCCAATAATAGGAAAAATCAGAGGAAACACTGGTGAAAGGACATTTTGTGACTTTTCTCACAATCACAGGAGACCAGAGGCCTTGCTTTTAAGGTTGTTAGTCTTTTTTTAATGATGAATTTTTACTTCTCTTAACTAGCAGTGCCTGAAAAAAATGCATTACAAATAATTTTATTGTGCATGTATATTTTTTAATCAAACCTTTTCAGGATTTAAGAAAGTGCAACATGCAAAACAGAATATGCGAGCTAGGTATGCTTACTCATCTCTAGGTATTTGATTTTTTTTTTTTTTTTAAGTCTCAAGCTAGGTTTACTTTTTCTCACAGCAAGGCCTGTAAATATTTGGTTTTGTTCTTTGGCTGTAAGCAGCTTTGCCCCCGTGAAACTGTTCTTCAGTACAGATAATCATTCCATTGCTTAACGAGACCCCCTGAGCCTCTTGCATTCTTTTGGAGATTAGATGCAGCTTTCTACCTGAACCCTTTATAACCTGCAGTGATCAGTAATGCCAAAATGCTTTGCTTATTGTAACAGAAATTTTGACCACTAAAAGTAACCAGCATTGTATTCACCTTCTAGTTATTTTTTTCTGCTAACCGCGTGGAGGCAGGCAGAGCAGGCGGTAGCTGAAGAAGAGAGAGCTGGGAGAGAGGCAGGTAAAGAACTAGCAAAGGAGAAAGCAGGGCACAGTGGGAACGAGGAGCGGGTAGCGGCGAGAGTTAGCTCCGCCCACCTGCACCGCGTCACCACCAACATCGGCGCCGGACTCCCCCTTAACAGGAAGGGAGCCGCAGCGCGAAGAACTCAGCTAACCGCGTGGAGGCAGGCGGAACTACAATCAATAAATGCTTGGCTGAGGAGATGGTGTGAAGAAGAGGGATTTCACTTCGTGAGGAACTGGACAACGTTCTGGGGCAAGAACAAGCTCTACAGGAGAGATGGACTACACCTGAGCACGGCGGGAACTAGACTACTAGCAAACAACATCAAGAGAGGAATAGAGCAAGCTTTAAACTGAGAGGAAGGGGAAAGCCGACAGTCAACCAGGTGTTGATGATTCGGAAGACAGTATCCCAAAAGGATACTGAGTGGGGAAAGTGCAGGGAAGACACCAACAACGTCAAACAAGCAACGGAATACCGGCGGAGCCAGACAAATCAGGAAAGGGATAGGAGGAATCTACTACATGGGGAAGTCAATAAGGAGCAAGAAGAAGAAAATGAACGTAATGAAGAAACACACCACGCCCCACAGGAGGAAGACAAGAGAGACAATAAACAAAAGTATGCAGAACGAGAAGGGGACAGAAAGGATAATGAATCGCAAGGGAAACCAACAACAAAACAAATCCATCGAGACTTAAACTATATGTACACTAATGCAAGAAGCCTGACGAACAAAATGGGGGAACTAGAAACCAGGGCCAAAGATGAGAACCTAGACATCATAGCAATCACGGAAACATGGTGGAACGAGGACAACAAATGGGACACAGCACTACCAGGGTACAAGCTCTACCAAAGAGACAAGACACATCAGAAAGGAGGAGGACTAGCACTTTACATAACGGATACAATTCAATCGATCGGAGTGGACACACCAACAATTAATGGCCAACTGGAATCAATATTGGTTAAAATACCAGGAAGAAAGGGAACCGAGATAAAGATGGGGCTCTGCTACCGCCCGCCCGGACAAACAGAAGCAATAGATGAAGAACTGAGAGCCGAGTTGAGGCGAGAATGTAAAAACGCAAACACCATAGTTATGGGAGATTTCAACTACCCAGGGATAGACTGGAGCCATGGAGTTTCCAATTTTTCAAAAGAATTGGAGTTCCTAGAGGCTGTAGGGGACTGCTACTTGGAACAGCTCGTCAAAGAACCAACGAGAGGGGCAGCTATTCTGGATTTAATCCTCAACGGGCTGAGAGGACCTGCCCAAGAACTAGAAGTAGCGGAACCTTTAGGGAACAGTGACCACAACACGATCCAATTCAAAGTGGAACTAAGTATGCCAAAGGGGAGGAGAACCACTCTAACAATGTTCAATTTCAGGAAAGGGAACTATGATGCCATGAAACACATGGTAAAGAGAAAACTCAAGAACTGCTCCAGAAGGGCACAGACAGTGGACCAAGCCTGGACTTTATTCAAGGACACGGTGAACGAGGCGCAAAACCGGTATATACCCAGATTTAGAAAAGGGTGCAGAAAGAATCAAGCAAAAGACCCAGCATGGTTAACAAAAAGAAGTTAAGAAGGTGGTAGAAGATAAGAAAAAATCCTTCAGGATGTGGAAAAAGGATAAAACCAGGGAAAATTGGAAAGAGCACAGGAAGCACCAAAAAGAATGTCACCGCATAGTCAGAACAGCAAAAAGAGAATATGAAGAGAAGCTTGCAAAGGAGGCACAGAACTTTAAACCTTTCTTTCGATATGTGAAAGGGAAACAGCCGACGAGGGAGGAGGTGGGACCCCTGGATAAGGGGGATAGGAAAGGAGTGGTAAAGGAGGAAAAGGAAATGGCGGACAGATTAAACACGTTCTTCTCGTCGGTCTTCACGAAAGAAGACACATCCAATGTTCCGAAACCGGAAAAATTCTTCAAGGGGGACCAAGAGGAAAAATTATCGTGCATGGAGGTAATCCTCGAAGACGTACTCAAACAGATAGATAGGCTAAAAACTGACAAATCCCCGGGCCCGGACAGAATTCACCCAAGAATACTAAAAGAACTTAGAAACGAAATAGCGGAGTTACTGCAGCAGATTTGCAACCTATCCCTGAAAACAGGGGTGATACCAGAAGACTGGAGGATAGCAAATGTTACACCTATCTTCAAGAAGGGAACCAGAGGCGACCTGGGGAATTATAGACTGGTCAGCTTAACATCAGTTCCGGGAAAGATGGCCGAATCATTGATCAAGAACAGTATCAGTGAGCACATAGAAAAAAATAAGCTGATGAGAACAAGCCAGCATGGTTTCTGTACTGGAAGATCTTGCCAAACAAACCTGCTGCACTTCTTCGAGGGGATAAGCGAACTTTTGGACAAAGGTGACCCCATAGACATAGTATACCTAGACTTCCAGAAAGCCTTCGACAAGGTACCCCATGAGCGCCTTCTAAGGAAACTGTGGAACCACGGGGTGGAAGGAGACATTCACAGATGGATCAGAAACTGGCTGGGAAACAGGAAACAGAGGGTAGGAGTAAAGGGACACTATTCTGACTGGAAAGGGGTCACAAGTGGCGTCCCACAGGGGTCAGTGCTGGGACCGCTGCTATTCAATATATTTATTAATGACTTGGAAACAGGGACAAAGTTTGAAGTTATAAAATTTGCGGATGACACAAAACTCTCCGGTAAGGTTAGATCTGTAGAGGAATGTAAAGAACTCCAAAAGGGACCTGGACAAACTGAGTGAGTGGGCAGATAAATGGCAGATGAGCTTTAATGTGGAGAAATGTAAAGTTATGCACATAGGGAAAGGGAACCTGATGTACAACTACACGATGGGGGGGATGACATTGGGAAAAGGCAACCTAGAAAAGGACTTGGGGGTTTTGGTGGATAAAACAATGAAACCGGCAGCACAATGCGCAGCGGCCTCAAAAAAGGCGAACAGAACGTTGGGCATTATCAAAAAAGGTATCACTACCAGAACCAAGGAAGTTATCCTCCCGCTGTACAGGGCAATGGTGCGACCGCATCTGGAGTACTGCGTCCAGTACTGGTCGCCGTACCTAAAGAAAAATATGGCGATACTCGAGAGGGTCCAGAGAAGAGCAACAAAAATGATAAAGGGCATGGAAAACCTCTCGTATGCTGAGAGGCTGGAGAAGCTGGGGCTCTTTTCCCTGGAAAAGCGGAGACTTAGAGGGGATATGATATAAACTTATAAGATCATGAAGGGTATAGTGAAGGTAGAGAGAGACAGATTCTTCAGACTGGCGGGGGCAACAAAAACTAGAGGGCACTCAAAAAAATTGAAGGGAGATAATAGGTTCAGAACAAATGCTAGGAAGTTCTTCTTCACCCAGAGGGTGGTGGACACCTGGAATGCGCTTCCAGAGGGGGTGGTTGAGCAGAGTACGGTTTTGGATTTCAAAAAGGGATCGGACGAGTTCCTGAAGGGTAAGGGAATCCAGGGGTACAATTAGAGGGTTACTATACAAGACAAAATGCTCTTGAGTAATAGATCACTACAGGTCATTGACCAGGAGGGCCGCCGCGGGAGAGGACTGCTGGGCATGATGGACCTATGGTCTGACTCGGCAGAGGCAATGCTTATGTGCTTATAGTAAGAAAAACATCTTCCAGGGTAACTTTGCCAATTCAAATTCGATCTAGAACTAATTTCAATATCTGTAAGAAAAGTGCTCAAGACTTTTTTGTTTAAGAAATATATTCGCTCTGCCCTCCCCCCTTATATGAAGCCACGTTAAGTTTTTTTATCGCCGACGGCGGTATTAGCTCTGACGATATTAGAATTCCTATGAATACTGTGGCCGGCAATAAAAAAAAGCCTAATGTAGCTTCATAAAAAGGGGGGAGGGGCAGTATTAATCTTAGAAATAAATAATGGGATGTTTTTTTCTTCTTTATCAATATTGTATTATATCCTTGATCTATTAATCTAGCTTCTTAATATGTAATCTACTATAAAGTAATAGCTGACAATAGCAGAATATAGATAACTTTAATAATAATAATAACTTTATTTTTTCTAAGCTTACCACAGCTAAAAATGCTTTATTAAGGGGTGTGCTAAGGCGTGCTGTAGTAATTTTTGGATGTGTGCATTCTGCTTCCAAAAATAAAATTTATTTTTTAGCACTGGGAGCGGAGGGTGGATGTGTTCTGCATTAACCAGCATACTTGTGCCCTTGCCATCTTATTAGGGGCTCATGCAGTAATGGAAAAATTAGCACATGGCCATTAATAGGCAAAATAGAAAAATCAGCCATTTTAGCCCAGTAGTAAAAACGGCCTTAGTGCATGGGAATGACCCATTTAAGGATGCACAAAGACCAATTTTTACCACAGTTTGGTAATAGGGCTCCTAAGTCTGAGAGGATTTAAAACTTTAAATTTCATACTAGAATACTGTCAAGATTTTGTGCTTCATACCTGAACAAAAATAAAATCCACTTTGGTAGGCAACATTTTAAGAAAATTAAAAAGTTTTATTTAAAAGAGTCTATTGCAAACTGTGTGCCGCGGTGAGATTCCCGGTGTGCCGCGAGATGCCAGTGAGGAGAGGCACCGACTGACTGCCTACAGGATGTGCCTCTCGTGATGAGAGACACATCCTGTAGGCAGGCAGCGGACATTTTTCCTCTTCTCCATGCCTTTCCTCTTCCAGCTGCCCACTGGCAGATCAGGACCCTTGTCTGCCCTCCAGTCGCGGCCCCGAGTTTAGTGTGCCGCAGCTCAAAGATTTGCGAGACACTGCTTTAAAAAGTAGACAGCAGGACTTGATTCTCCCCTGCCAGGGATGTAGAAAAACTGACAGGACAACATTATTCTCAGCATTTAGGAAAATTACAGTAGTTGTGTCCTGCGTAAACACCAGAAAGGCCACCACACATTTGGCAGTAATAAACCCTTCTTATATATGATTAAAAGCCAGACCACTCTCATTACATGATTAATTCAGTGCAATATGTCTGATCATCGTCGCCCATTTTTGGATATAAAGGGAAGCTCACTTGATTTCACCTCCATCTGGATAGAGTGGAGGAAGTACACAGAGCTTGATTAGCATGTGATATCAAATTAGACTCAAAACCAGAGACTAAATACATTTGCCTACATTTCAGTTCTCACTCTGACTTATTTAACTATGTTCTCCAATGAGTCATGCATTTGATATACTACTTTACTGTGGTACAACCAAAGCAATTTATGTAGTATATACAGGTACTTTCTCTGTCCCTAGTGGGCTCATAATCTAAGTTTAGGGTTACCAGATGTCCGAATTCTCACGACATGTCCTCCTTTTAGAGGACATTTCCGGATGTCTGGATGGCTTTTCAAAACCCAGCACTTTGGCTGGGTTTTGAAAAGCTTCCAGCTGTGACCGAAGTCGGAACGGCATCTGCGCATACACAGATACAGCGTGGTGTCATCATGTGCTTGTGCGCGATGTAATTGCGTCACACCAGTGCTTGCGTAGATCCCCTCCCGACAAGTGAACAGGTTGAGGGGGCAGTGCTGGGGGCAGAACAGGGCGTGTCTTGGGCAAAACTGGGTGAGGCCGAGCGGAACTGGGTGGGCCTGGGGGAGGAGCCATGGGTCCAGATTTTAGTTCTGGAAAATCTGGTAACATAAGAATATAAGAATAACCTTAGTGGGTTAGACCAATGGCCCATCAAGCCCAGTAGCCCGTTCCCACGTGGCCAATCCAGGTCACTAGTACCTGGCCAAAACCCAAGGTTTAGCAATATTCCATGCTACCGATAAGGCAAGCAGTGACTCCCCCCTTGTCTTTCTCAATAACAGACTATAGACTTTTCCTCCAGGAACTTGTCCAAACCTATCTTAAAACCAGCTATGCTATCCGCTCTTACCACATCCTCTGGCAATGCGTTCCAGAGCTTAACTATTCTCTGAGTGATTAAAAAATTTCATTCTATTGGTTTTAAAAGTATTTCCCTGTAACTTCATCGAGTGTCCCCCTAGTCTTTGTAATTGTTGATGGAGTGAAAAATCGATCCACTTGTACCCATTCTACTCCACTCAGGATTTTGTAGACATCAATCAAATCTCCCCTCAGCCGTCTCTTTTCCAAGCTGAAGAGCCCTAACCGTTTTAGTCTTTCCTCATACGAGAGGAGTTCCATCCCCTTTACCATCTTGGTCGCTGTTCTTTGAGCCTTTCTAGCGCCACTATATCTTTCTTGAGATAAGGCGATCAGAACTGAACGCAATACTCCAGATGAGGTCACACCATGGAGCGATACAGGGGCATTATAAACATTCTTAATCTTGTTAACCACCCCTTTAATAATTCCTAGCATCCTATTTGCTTTTTTGGCTGCCGCCGCCGCCGCCACACATTGGGTGAAAGATTTCATCATATTGTCTATGATGACACCCAGATCCTTTTCTTGGGTGCTGATCCCCAAGGTAGACCCTAGCATCCAGTAACTGTGATTCAGGTTATTCTTCCCAATGTGCATCACTTTGCATTTGTTCACATTAAATTTCATCTGCTATTTGGACGCCCAGTCTAAAGCCTGCTTTTATCAAGACATGTTAGGTTTTGTTTTTTTTTATTACAGGCTGCTATGGTAAAAGCTCTGACGCTTATAGAATTCCTCTGAGTGTCTGAGCTTTTATCGCTGCGGCCAGTGATAAAAAAACCCTAATGTGTCTTGATAAAATGGGGCCTAAGTTCTTTGTACCTGGGGCAATGGAGTGTGCTCAGACTCTAGAGTAAACAATGGGAAAATAGGATTTTTTTGAGTTGGAATCCAATTCTAATAGCTTAAAATTAAAATAAAATTAAAACTAATACTCTGTTTTCCTTTCACAAATGGGTACATATCTTATATTAAGGACTACACTTCATTACATCTGTGTTTCTCAGTGTGTCAGAGCATGCTCCACAGAAAAGTTACCACTGCCAAATGCTCACAACCTAGCTAGCAGCAAAGAGGGACACCAGCAGTAACTATTACATATGCAGGGGATCATTTCTGAGAATGTGTCATCACTCAGAGTGAAAATTAATACGCAGTAGGTAGGATGTGGATAACTAGGACCTTCTTTGTGCAGTGCACACCTTGCAACCTCATTCCTTCCCCTCACCCACCCTTCACCCCCTCTGATCCACCTCTTGAGTTCTTCCAGTCTCTAGCTCTTTTTTTTGTCTTTCTTTTCTTTTAACATTTATGTATATATTTTCAATACATATACAAAAGAAAAGAATAAACATAAAAGAAACATCAACAAATGCAAGTGGCTGCATTACTAATTGATACGAAGCTCAGATTATACTAAAATTGAGAACACTATCACACTTCTAAAATACTCCAACCTTTAGTAAATGAAAATACATGATTAGTGCTATAATCTCTTCATATTTTCTGCAGGCACATAAAGTATTTCACCATTCGTGATATGAAACTTTTAAATTATTTTTCCAATAAAGAAGCCTCTAGCTCTTTTGATCATATGTGTGATCACTAAGTCTACATTGCCTATTGCATGAAGGCTGGTGTGCTATGCAACATTTTTTTTGTTACTGTAGGTGTGCCTTGGGCTTGAAAATGTTGGGAAACATTGGACTCCATGACCTTTTAATGGAACTACCAGTGCAGTGACTACATTTAATGCTTAACTTTCTATTTGATTTTATAAATATTTAATAAGTATTCCATTTAGTATCTGATTCACTAAACTGTTTCCCGTAGATACAGCATAGTGTCCTAGTAAACCAAGCCCTCCATTGAATTCTGGTATCTGTTACATCTTCATGTGTGAAGTCATGATTTGAGTGATAAGTAGAAGTGTATATGTGAGAAAAAGACAGAGAAAGAGAAAAAGAGAGGGTGTTTAAGTGAGAATAGTAGAAATGATATACATGTTACAAAAGGTAGTGTTGACATTTTTAAGTCATTTTTAAACAGTGATTGCTATGAGGCCCTGTGATGAAAGAGTTATTCCCTTACAAGCAACTACAGTGTGTCATGCGAATAGATAGTATCTTGCTAAATCACAGGATACAGTCACTCAATCCTTAAAAACCCCACTTTTCTTATAAAATAACTAAAATGCGAAGTTCTCAGACCACCAACCAATGCACTCAAATGTTTAAGCAAAAGTTTGCCAAAGGGACCATCATAACACTCCGATAGTTTCAAACCACCTTTGTATCATTTATCTGTAAAAAAAAAAATCTCGCTTATCTTAAACAACTTCTCTTCTGACAATTTTTCAATGATATGGTTTCCCTTTGCTGGAACAACTACTGTATTTAATCCTGAAGCTCATCCCATCCATCAAACCCCTTGACTCGAGTTTTACTAAATTGCTTCATCAGGAGGGGGATGCTTATATCAGCTTCATAAACTGGGAATAGAGAGGCATTCTTTTCATATAGCTAAAGGTTTTTTTGTTTGTTTTTTAAAATTTCTTATTGATGTTATGTGATCACAGTATCACTTCCATTGAATATAATGGTTCTGTATATCCCCAGCCCACACATAGAGATAGACTCAGTCAAAAAATATACTGAAGGGGTAACTAACTCAACCAATAGGTGAATACAATAGAGTGACTAAAGAAAAATATTTGAAAATGAAAAAAGTCACTACTTGAAAAGATTACTTCATGAAACTTTGTACATACTCTTGTATAATGAACTCTGCTCAGAGATATGAAGGCATAATATTCCGCCTCACCCAGCAATCATTGCAGTGTTCAATACAGACAAATTTCTCCAGGTTTAGATTCTGAAACTGTTATGTTGCTAGCTGCTAAAGCTATGCTTAATTTTAATAGCTATAGCAAAAATATCAAAGAAGTCATTCACTTAACTTTGAAAAAGTAGCTGGTTCCGACGTGCCACGTTTCGAATCTGCGTCAGGGAACCGACACATGTATAGTTGAACTGGAGGTGCAAGCTTACTAGATATGATATATAAATTTTGCACACCAAGAAGAAATCGGGTCTTTGAAATCGTTAGAAATTTATATATCATATCTAGTGAGCTTGCACCTCCAGTTCAACTATACATGTTGTGTCGGTTCCCTGACGCAGATTCGAAACGTGGCACGTCGGAACCAGCTACTTTTTCAAAGTTAAGTGAATGACTTCTTTGATATTTTTGCTGTAGCTATTAAAATTAAGCATAACTTTAGCAGCTAGCAACACAACAGTTTCAGAATCTAAACCTGGAGAAATTTGTCTGTATTGAACACTGCAATGATTGCTGGGTGAGGCGGAATATTATGCCTTCATATCTCTGAGCAGAGTTCATTATACAAGAGTATGTACAAAGTTTCATGAAGTAATCTTTTCAAGTAGTGACTTTTTTCATTTTCACACATAGAGATACTCTGTCCTGAGGTAGGAGTAAATATATTAAAGTTCACAGTTCTTGGGAGTTAATTAAAAGATTCGTAAGCATGTGACTAACTAACCCTTCATGGGAAGGTCCATGAGTGGAACTGAGCGTGTTAGTGAACTATCTGTAATGACTCCACCTACAATGGGCCTCAAATATTTATTTTTAGGTCATACTGATATTAATTACCCTAACATCTCTTGGCTATCCTACAAAATTTGCTATGAGATTTTACCTCTTTTGCAAGTTTCTCTTCATATTCTTTCCTAGCTGTCTTTATCAATGCTTTGCATCTAACTTGCCAGTGCTTGTGTTTCTTCCTATTTTCTTCATTCAGATCTTTTTTCCATTCTTTAAAGAATGTTTTTTTGGCTCTAATAGCCTCTTTCACTTCACCTTTTAACCACGCTGGGTCTCGTTTCCTCTTCTTTCCACCTTTGCTGATACATGGAATACATCTGGTCTGGGCTTCCATGCCTGGTTTACAGTCCTAACCTTTGTAATTGATCCCTTGAACTTCTTTTAACCATTTTCTTCATTTTATCATAGTTGCCTTTTCAAAAATTAAACGCCCCTACAGTAGATTTCTTTTGTGACGTTACCCCCGGTATCAGCTCAATTTTGATCATATTAGGCATGAGCAATTAGGAAATTACACTTACTTCCCAGGAACAAAAATTGTGTCACATAGTGCTATACCAGACGAGTTGGTGCTACTTAGACGATGAGTGAGCTTAAAGTGAGTTCCTGGAATGTTGTGGGCTCCCATATTGAGCACTTTAAAATATGGGAACAAAGGCTTCATCATGTACATATTACCTATTTGCGAGAAATTTGATTGAATGAGGAGGAGCATAAAATTTTTTCAGAAAACTTGATTGAATGAGGAGTATAAAAGTTTGCAGAAGAATTAAGTAGAATCTATTTATTCTACCTCTTTGGAGGCTTGGGATGGGTGGGTGTAGCAATTCTCCTAAGTAAGAGTGTGCCTTATAAGTTACTAGGGTGGAAGCAGGCCCTCAGGGATGTTATGTTAATTTATATCTCAAGTGGAGGGATAAGGAGTGAATTTTGGCTAACACTTATGTGTTAAATTAGAATGGTTTAAGATCTTTGCAAACAGTGTTTAAGCAAATATTACACTAAACTATTACACTAAACTCCACTGGCTGCCGGTGGAGGCAAGAATCATCTTTAAATTCGCTTGCACCTGCTTCAAAACCTTAGCAGCTCTTCACCAATCTACCTATCTGAGCACCTTGAAATTGCAGGCCCCTCTCGTACACGAAACACCTACCTGTTTTCCTTTCCTTCCCTGAAGGGCTGCCTCTACAAGAAATTCCTCGACAGATCCCTAGCATTCCAAGCGGGCAAATGGAACAAATGCTTCACAACCCTCATCTCCAATTCCCCCCCTATCAAATGTTCAGGAAGTCAATCAAAACCTACCTTTTTGACAAATTCCTCTAACTTCTTCCCCCCTCTTCCTTGCCTCCTCCTCTGACCTCGACTTACCTCCAGACTCTCCGACTCCTCCAATCTTGTTAGCCACTAAATGGCTTAACAAAATGGACCACTCAATCCAACTAAATATCCCGTCTTCGTTACTCCCCATACTAAATGCCTCTGCTCTGCCTTATCAAACACCGCAGTATGTATCACCGTCGTATGTATCACCGTCGTATGTAACACCGCTGTATGTAACTTACAACAAATGTAACTTCACTGCAAAAGTAACCTAGCTGTAAAAATAACTTCACTGTAAATGTAGCATCGCCGAAAATGTAACTTCACTGTAAATGTACAGTCTCTTCATCTGTTAACCGCATAGAACTTCCATGGTAATGCGGTTAACAGAATAAAGTTATTATTATATTAACTTGGAAATATCTCCCTTTAATTGTGGCAGGGGATTTCAGTATGTTAAAGGCCTCCCTTCCTGACAGAACTTCTACATGGCTTCAAACCTGTTATTTTATCATTTAAATGTATTGGTTAGGTTGTTAGACACACAAGAGATGGTAGATGCCTGGCAATTGGCCCACCCTCTTAAACAGAAATATCACCCAGGCATGTGACATGGCAGCATGACAGCATGACTTGACTGCCTTTTGCGCTAACGAAGTTGCTTCTTAAAGTAGCTACTATTAGGGATATAATTTTATCAGACCATGGACTAAGCAGTTTGGTCTTGGAATGGAGGAACATTCAGATTCAGGTAGTTTATATCACCCTTTGAAGCCCAAAACACCAAAGGGAATTGAGTCCCCAAGTAATGTTTCTACGATCCTGCATTGGAAACTTCCTATTCTATCGTGTCATGATACATAAGAACATAAGCTTTGCCTCTGCCGGGTCAGACCACGGGTCCATCGTGCCCAGCAGTCCGCTCCCGCGGCGGCTCCCCAGGTCCATGACCTATAAGTGATCCTAAATTGTGTATTCCCTATTCGTTTAGTGTCCTGTATAGTTACCCTCTATCTGTATCCTTCAATCCCCTTCACCTTCAGGAAATCATCCAATCCCGGATAGCTCCCTCAAGACTATAAGACTGCATACAGTTCAAGCTATAATTTAGCTAGTGGAAACAGACAGGTAGAAAAGATTCACATATCTGTTGAACAGGTTAGTGGGAATATTGGGCATGGGTTGCTCTTTGCAGTTAACACGAAGTAACTTTCTATATTCTGTTACTCTTGTAGATAGTGCAGATGGACTTCCCACCTCTCAAATAGGAAGTGGGAAGATGCTGACAATGCACCCAATACTACAGGAGGTGTAAGAGATCTACCTGAACCAGAAATGGTTTTCAAAGGTGTTAATGCGAGAGAACTGAAAGGTATCTGGAAGACGTACTGAGCCATAGAATGATACAAAGGCATTATAACATTTTCATCTTTATTTTCCATTCCTTTTTTGATAATTCCTAACATTCTATTTGCTTTCTTAGCCGCTGCTGCACACTGAGCTGATGGTTTCAATGTATCCTCAACAATGGAGAATAGGACATTTCAGTGCGGCCATTTCTGCGCAGCCAGTTCAGTGTGAGACATTAAAGGTGAATTATTTCATCACGCTGAGTTGGCTCCCACCCAGCTCACCTGAACAGGTGGCTCACAAGGAGTCTGACAGATGCTGTCCCGAGTCAGCTCCATCATGCTGAGTCTCCCCCCCCCCACACAAACACACACCCAGCTACCTGAAGAGCCGAGGAGTCTGAAAGATCCTGTTCCCATGCTGTCTCAGATAACCATCGCACTGTGTCGGCCCCCACCCAACTCACCTGAAGAGCTGAGGAGTCTGACAGATGCTGTCTCAGCTTTATTGAAGCATCAGTGGGGAGGTCAAGGAGAGCACTTCTGACCACAGTGGGAGCCTTCAGATAACTTTATCGAAGTACCAGAGGGGGGGCAAGGGGGGCAATGCCCCCCCTTTTCAAACCTTGAAGCAATTATGCCTGAAGCACCAGCGAGGAGCAAGGGGAGGCAATGTCACCAGTCCAATTGGGCATGAAGCACCTGGGGGGGGTAACGGGGCCTGCCCCGGAAGCCTCCTTTCACCTGTCCAATTGGTATTTAAGCACCGAGGGAGGGGCAAGCCTTCTTTGCTATGCCCCCCTCTTTCACCACAATATTTGTGCAATAGAATGGCAGCTTCAGCAAAGTAAGTGCTCGTCAGTGATGAAACGGCCACAGTGAAATGGTCCTGCTGAACTTGGTGTGCTGAAATGGCCATGATGAAATGGCCGCACTGAAACATTTGCGCTGAATTGTCCTAGATCCTCAACAATGACACCTAGATCATTTTCTTGAGCAGTAGCTCTTAATGTGAAACCCTGCTTCACTAGCTATAGTTCAGGTTCCTCTTTCCCACATGCATCACTTTGCACTTGCTCACATTAAAAGTCATCTGCCATTTTGATGTCCTGTTTCCCGGTCTCACAAGGTCCTCCTGCAATTCTTCACAATCTTCATGCAATTTAAAAACTTTGTGTCACCAGCAAATTTAATTATTTCACTACTTATTCTTATAAGTATGTTAAAAAGTTGTGTTCCCAGGACAGACCCCTGGGGAACCCCAGTATTCACTCTTCTCCTTTGAGGATATTGACCATTGAACTCTATTCTCTGTTTTCTGTCTTTTAACCAATTATTAATCCATAATAAGATGTTATCTTCTATCCCATGACTTCTAATTTCTTCAAGTGTCCTTCATGATGTAGTTTGTCAAATTCCTTTTGAAAATCCAAATACACAATATCAACTGGCTCACCTTTATCCATATGTTCATTACATAAGAACATAAGCATTGCCTCTGCCGGGTCAGACCAGGGGTCCATCGTGCCCGGCAGTCTGCTCCCGCGGCGGCCCTTCAGGTCCATGACCTGAAAGTTTTCCCTATTCGCTCAATGTCCTGTAAGGTAAACCTCTATCTGTACCCTGTTATCCCCTTCGCTTCCAGGAAGTCATCCAGTCCCTTTTTGAACCCCAGAATTGTACTTTGTCTTATCACCTCTCCGGGAAGCGCGTTCCAGGTGTCTACCACCCATTGAGTGAAAAAGAACTTCCTTGCATTCGTTATGAATCTGTCTCCTCTCAGTTTTTCTGAATGACCTCTTGTTTTAGTTGTCCCTGCTAGTCTAAAGAATCTGTCCCTCTCCACCTTCTCTATGCCTTTCATGATTTTATAAGTCTCTATCATGTCCCCTCTCAGTCTCCGCTTTTCCAGTGTAAAGAGCCCCAGCCTGTCTAACCGTTCGGCATATGAAAGGTTCTCCATACCCTTTATCATCCTCGTTGCTCTCCTCTGGACCCTCTCGAGTATTGCCATGTCCTTCTTGAGGTATGGCGACCTGTATTGGACGCAGTATTCCAGATGTGGGCGCACCATTGCTCAATACAGTGGCAGGCCATTTAATTTTATGCAGACCATGAGACCATGAGAAGTATACAGAAAAGACATCGTTAACAAGAGTTTTGGTCATTTTAAATATGGCATTTTACATATATTTTTAGAATAGCCACTCTAGCTGTTTGTTTCCTCTGTTTTTAGGTAAATTTTTAGTTACATATTTATCACAGGTCTATGGAGTTTTGTATATTTACAGTCCCAATATTATTTAATGTTGTGACCTGCTAGGACAGTGTTCTTCACTGCAAGACCCGGGGTCCAATGGTGACCTCTGGGGCAGCCCTCATCATCATTCTGGCTTTTTTCTGCTATGGTCTGTCTCTCTTCCCCAAGCTCACAATAGAAAGGGGGAAGTGGGTGGGAGGAAGAACCAAAGTGTTTCTCAACAGATGAAGAGAATGTATTTGGAAATGTCTACCTCCTTCAGGATACACACAATAAAAAGTTTGAAGGTGGGCTGGTGGAATGGATGTCATCGACATGCACTGCTTAGCAAAATATTTGGTGGCTCTCCTTCAGCTCATTTGGATCCAAACTGGCCCTGACTTAAAAATTAGCAAAGACCACTGTGATAGGGATAGTATTATCTTCTGTTTTGGAAGTATGTCCATTATTTACTTACTACAGAGGTCAGACTAACCGCCTTGAGGTCCCCAGCCTCTCCCTTATAGTATAAAGATTACCCACCACTGGTCTACAAAATGCCCCAAATTTTTTGGACATATAACTTTGCTTGCATAACAATTTATACGTCTAATATTATCCGTTCAATTGCAGCAGCATTGTAAAAACAAATTATACATTCGGTGGCACCACCAGCTGCATATTGACTATTTCTTTCTGTATTTCCTCTCTTGGAGCCCTTACCCCTTGCTGATTTTAAAAGAGGTGGCTTGGACAAACATATTCAGCATAGTGACCATCTAACATACTCTATTAGAGATGCAAGATGTCCAGGGATCACCATAAAGCTGTACATTTAGAAATTTTGTAAATAAGTAGTCCTTTTAGTAATATATACTGTATATATTCACACAGCTGCACCAACAATGAACAAGCCCCCCCTTTTAGTAAGCCACGGTAGAGGTTTCTACTGAGGCCCAGAACACTAAATGCTCCGACGCTCATAGAATTTCTGCGTATCAGAGCAGCATCGAAGCATTTAGCATCCCGGGTCACAGTAGAAATCTCTACAGCAGCTTAATAAAAGAGGACCAAGGTGACCTGACCCTTAACATGCACTAAGCATTGAATGGACAGAGAAAAACAAAGACTGCATCTCGTAGTTAACACATATTTAACTGTTAATTCACAAATAACTCATTGCAATTAAAGCTAGCTCAGTCTATCGGTTTGTCCTGATAAGAAACGTATTTCATCAATCTTTTCAAATAAATGATGAAATTGCAATGCTATATAAACTATGAAAACAATTGCCCTTCCATTGAAAAAAGTGCTCTGCAAAGGAACATTATATTGGCCTTTGGATGAAATTTGAGGAACCTCTTCTCAAATCTTTTCATGGTTCAATGGACCTAGTAAATAGAGCTTCTGGTTAAAGCTTCATTGACAGAATGATTGTGTGGCTACTTGTACCACTAATGGAAAAAAGTTTAGAGTGGATGGATAAGTGAATGTAGGAGTTTAAGAAAGTCATGCTAGATTTGCTGCCTCAGTATCTCACAGTGTTTTGTTTTTGTAGCAGTAGGGATGTGATCAGTGGTGCATATTCATAAATAAAAATATAAATGACTTCATCATAATTAGTCAGAAAAAATAAAATATTGCATACATCAACCAGTTTCTTGCATGGGAGTTATAATTATATATGAAATGATCCAAATAACTTTAGATAAATGTGTCTGTTTCTCAAGATTTATTTAATCTTAAATCATACACTGTAATAGGAAATGTCTATCCAGATTTCCACTAAACTGTTTTTTGGTGGGGGTTTTTTTTTTTATATAGAACACTTGTATGAAACAAAGTCTGAATTATTGATGAAAGCCTCTTAGGAGTAACAAAGCATGCCTTAGTCAATTATTCTTGCCATTCCTATCAAGCTTTGATTTCTGCAGATTTTAGCAGTAGCCGCCTCTGCTAGGCTTTCTGTGCTCAGCCCAATGGAAGATAATTGCGATCCTGCATCACAAGGGCGTTTGAAGTTGTCAACATGAAGCTCAGAATCAGATGCTTTTTACACATTTTGATATACAGCACCTTGGACTAGAAAAGAATATATAGCAATGCCATCTCTCTTGTTGAATGCATCTGTTATACAGTAAGTAGCTCAAGCTATAAAGATTTAAATTAAAATAAGCTCTGTTTGAAAGAGAGAAGCTCATACAACTAGCCAAATAGCACATCTGCAACTTTCGAGGTCAATATTCAAATGATAATGAAAATGATTATTGTCGCGTAGCCGGTGCCGGGCCCTGAGGCAGGTACCCTCGCTGAGCGCAATTTATGATCTTGGCGTGCATTCAAAAGGTGAAAGCCCTGCTGGGAAAAATAATGGTCAGAATGGCAAAGCTCCCAAAATTCACAATAAGGCCACAGTCCAGCCACTGTTCAAATAAAGTAGGCTTTATTTTTGTACTCAGCCAATATTCAAAAAATATGTAACAACAAAAATTAGATTACTATTTTCACGCATATAACGCGCGCATTATACACAATTTTACAATCCGTGCGCGTTATACGTGTGAATGCGTTTTACAACTTTTTTTTTTCAATCCGATCGGCATCCCCCCTGCGAACCGGCATCCTACACCCCCCCCCCGCTCACATCACCCCCCCTCCCCCTCGATCCTACATCCCCCCCCAGCACCGCAAAACATCTCTTACCCGATTGGGCACCAGCACCAATGCACAGGACGTGCCAGTGCCAGTGCCCGAAGATCCTCCCTCGTTGGTTTGGGCTGGGCTGGGCTGGGCTGGGCTGGTGCGGTGCGGGAGAGATCCTCCTTCTTCCTGCGCCGGGCTGGACTAGGCTTTGAGTATTTGCGCATGCTCAAAGCCTTCTGGTCTCGCTCTCTCCGAGATAATCTCGGAGAGAGCGAGACCAGAAGGCTTTGAGCATTTGCGCATGGTCTTCCAATCCAGCATTTCTATTTCCTCTCCTTGCCGAACCTCTGGAGTACCTAACCAAGGTTCTGACTCCTCTCCTGGTTCAGCTCTGTCTCTCTCTGGCCTGAACTGCTCGAGCTGCCTTAGTTTGTGAGTGCCACACCCAAGCCTACATGGGGGATGGGCAGGCTTCAGGTTTCCCTGGGCTTTCTCCTGCTCTGTAATTAACCTAAGCAGGTGTGTGCCTAAAGGAGCCAGTGCTTGTTTCTTAGACTGTGTCCTAACAGTGACTGGCTTAGGTTTAAAGGTGTTTTTATCCCCACAGGGTCCCAAATGCTCCCAGGGCTCCTGCTCCTCAGAATCTAAGTCCTGGGCCATGCTAGTAGTAGAGCTTTCCTCCGGGACGAGGAAGGGTCCGCCCGAAGAAAGCCCTTGCATTTAGGATGGGGCATCGCAGAACAAGAAGTCCTTTCAATAAAAGGTAATATCGTCAAGTCAATAGCAAGGATCCGTCTCACTGCTACCATGCCGCCACCCATTTCTTACTCCGTATTGATTGCTGAATTGTTTTTGATATTTGATATAAGTTTTTGGCAATTGTAGGTTTTTGTATTTTGCATTTGTGGTGACCATCTTAGGCCCTCTTTTACTAAGGTGCGCTAATCGATTTAGCGCGCTGTGATATGCGGAGTATGCCTGCTAGGGTTGACCCTGATCTAAACCCCCAGGTTAGAACAGGTAATTTCCCAGCCACTCAAGTTAAACCCCAAAGTAACCTTCTGCCTGACATTTCTTCCAAATCCAGCAGAGGGAGCTTGGGGGTAGAAGTTCAGACTTCCCCTCCCCCATCTCTTCCCAAGGCTGCAAACCGGAAATGCACTTCAGCTGGGGAGGCTGGGCGGGGCTGTAGGCTCCTTAACCGAAGGTCTGAACGGTTAGAGAGGGAGAAGCAGGGCTGGAGAGCAGGAGATGAGGCTCAAGTACAGCTCCCTCAGGCTAGCTCAGGGCTAAGAGTTTGCCAGGATCCTCAATGTGCTGAAAGTATGGAGATTGAGGAAAGTGAAACTGTGCTGTCTCCTGAGTGCTCAGACAGTCTGCAAGACATGGAATTGGAAGGTGAAGCAACCTGGGACGATCAAGCCATGGATATCGGCGTCTCCAAGGCAATTGCCACCCTGCCTGACTAAAGGTATCATAATTCCTTTTTACTTTAAGGACACTAAATTGTCTTGTATTTTTCTGGTGTATGTTTTACCAGTGTGGTGGGGGGAATTAGCCCCACGTTCGAGGTGGGATAGAGGGCTCTTCATGTAGCGCATGTCAACACGTGGAGCACCACCACCTGGCCAGCATTACTATCTGCTAAAGTAGTGCAGTGCAGTTACACTTTGCTTTTTGAGCCAAATTTTGTTCTTTGTTTTTTTTTCCTTGGAATGGGAAAGGACTGTTTGTGTGGCTGCTGATTGAAGCCAAGAACTTTAAAAATAAAAACTCAGAAGGGCTGAGGTTTTGGTATTTTTCTTTGGACTATCTTGAATGAACATTAAGTTTACTTTTGGGAACTGTTGGATTGATCTGAAGAAACTGGAACAAAGTTTATTTGCCTTGTTTTGCTGTGGAATACAATAAATCCAGTCCAGATTTTTGTTCTGATTTTTTTCCTTTAAGTTAAGCCAGTATTCTGACAACTCTTGGGGCAGCCTCGCGCAGCTTACAAAGGCCCCAAAAATCTTGTCCCCGCATTCCTGGACTCCTAGCACTGAGAGTGCGGGTGACAAACTTGGTATCAGGAGTGGGATCTTATTACTGCCTCCTGCTGGACGTATTGGTGAACTTTGGTGATTGGAAAAAAAAACAAAGAACAAAATTTGGCTCAAAAAGCAAAGTGTAACTGCACTGCACTACTTTAGCAGATAGTAATGCTGGCCAGGTGGTGGTGCTCCACGTGTTGACATGCGCTACATGAAGAGCCCTCTATCCCACCTCGAACGTGGGGCTAATTCCCCCCACCACACTGGTAAAACATACACCAGAAAAATACAAGACAATTTAGTGTCCTTAAAGTAAAAAGGAATTATGATACCTTTAGTCAGGCAGGGTGGCAATTGCCTTGGAGACGCCGATATCCATGGCTTGATCGTCCCAGGTTGCTTCACCTTCCAATTCCATGTCTTGCAGACTGTCTGAGCACTCAGGAGACAGCACAGTTTCACTTTCCTCAATCTCCATACTTTCAGCACATTGAGGATCCTGGCAAACTCTTAGCCCTGAGCTAGCCTGAGGGAGCTGTACTTGAGCCTCATCTCCTGCTCTCCAGCCCTGCTTCTCCCTCTCTAACCGTTCAGACCTTCGGTTAAGGAGCCTACAGCCCCGCCCAGCCTCCCCAGCTGAAGTGCATTTCCGGTTTGCAGCCTTGGGAAGAGATGGGGGAGGGGAAGTCTGAACTTCTACCCCCAAGCTCCCTCTGCTGGATTTGGAAGAAATGTCAGGCAGAAGGTTACTTTGGGGTTTAACTTGAGTGGCTGGGAAATTACCTGTTCTAACCTGGGGGTTTAGATCAGGGTCAACCCTAGCAGGCATACTCCGCATATCACATACCCCCCCCCCTTAAATGACTGCTAGGGGTGGGCCTATGCTTGGGAGTATCTTCCTCTCCGATTCGAGAGAGAGCGTCCGCGTTAATATGTAACCGCCCTGGCCTATGTAAGGTCTTGTAACGGAAGGTTTGCAGAGCTAGATACCATCTAGTGAGTCTGGCATTATTGTTCCGCATTCGGTTAAGCCAAATCAAGGCCGCGTGATCAGTTACTAATGTAAACTCTTGCCCCTCTAGATAGTGCTCTAGACTCTGCATGGCCCATTTGGCCGCTAGGCATTCCAGTTCTACCGCCGAGTAATGTTTCTCATTATCATGTAACTTGCGACTTAAGTATAGAACTGGATGCTCTAGCCCTTCCACCTCCTGGCTGAGCACCGCTCCAAGTCCTGTTTGAGAAGCGTCCGTCTGTAATACAAACGGCTTCTGGAAGTTAACTGAAGCTAAAGTCCTGTTTATGTTCAGAGCCAGTCTTAGCTTCAGTTAACTTCCAGAAGCCGTTTGTATTACAGACGGACGCTTCTCAAACAGGACTTGGAGCGGTGCTCAGCCAGGAGGTGGAAGGGCTAGAGCATCCAGTTCTATACTTAAGTCGCAAGTTACATGATAATGAGAAACATTACTCGGCGGTAGAACTGGAATGCCTAGCGGCCAAATGGGCCATGCAGAGTCTAGAGCACTATCTAGAGGGGCAAGAGTTTACATTAGTAACTGATCACGCGGCCTTGATTTGGCTTAACCGAATGCGGAACAATAATGCCAGACTCACTAGATGGTATCTAGCTCTGCAAACCTTCCGTTACAAGACCTTACATAGGCCAGGGCGGTTACATATTAACGCGGACGCTCTCTCTCGAATCGGAGAGGAAGATACTCCCAAGCATAGGCCCACCCCTAGCAGTCATTTAAGGGGGGGGGTATGTGATATGCGGAGTATGCCTGCTAGGGTTGACCCTGATCTAAACCCCCAGGTTAGAACAGGTAATTTCCCAGCCACTCAAGTTAAACCCCAAAGTAACCTTCTGCCTGACATTTCTTCCAAATCCAGCAGAGGGAGCTTGGGGGTAGAAGTTCAGACTTCCCCTCCCCCATCTCTTCCCAAGGCTGCAAACCGGAAATGCACTTCAGCTGGGGAGGCTGGGCGGGGCTGTAGGCTCCTTAACCGAAGGTCTGAACGGTTAGAGAGGGAGAAGCAGGGCTGGAGAGCAGGAGATGAGGCTCAAGTACAGCTCCCTCAGGCTAGCTCAGGGCTAAGAGTTTGCCAGGATCCTCAATGTGCTGAAAGTATGGAGATTGAGGAAAGTGAAACTGTGCTGTCTCCTGAGTGCTCAGACAGTCTGCAAGACATGGAATTGGAAGGTGAAGCAACCTGGGACGATCAAGCCATGGATATCGGCGTCTCCAAGGCAATTGCCACCCTGCCTGACTAAAGGTATCATAATTCCTTTTTACTTTAAGGACACTAAATTGTCTTGTATTTTTCTGGTGTATGTTTTACCAGTGTGGTGGGGGGAATTAGCCCCACGTTCGAGGTGGGATAGAGGGCTCTTCATGTAGCGCATGTCAACACGTGGAGCACCACCACCTGGCCAGCATTACTATCTGCTAAAGTAGTGCAGTGCAGTTACACTTTGCTTTTTGAGCCAAATTTTGTTCTTTGTTTTTTTTTCCTTGGAATGGGAAAGGACTGTTTGTGTGGCTGCTGATTGAAGCCAAGAACTTTAAAAATAAAAACTCAGAAGGGCTGAGGTTTTGGTATTTTTCTTTGGACTATCTTGAATGAACATTAAGTTTACTTTTGGGAACTGTTGGATTGATCTGAAGAAACTGGAACAAAGTTTATTTGCCTTGTTTTGCTGTGGAATACAATAAATCCAGTCCAGATTTTTGTTCTGATTTTTTTCCTTTAAGTTAAGCCAGTATTCTGACAACTCTTGGGGCAGCCTCGCGCAGCTTACAAAGGCCCCAAAAATCTTGTCCCCGCATTCCTGGACTCCTAGCACTGAGAGTGCGGGTGACAGCGCGCTAAATGATAACACGTGCACCTTAGTAAAAGAGGGGGCTAGTGTCATCTATGATATGATCACTCCCAAGTTCAAGTTCAAGTTTCAAGTTTATTTAAATTTGATAAATCGCTTATTACATACTGCTTTGAAGTACATGACTTCCTATACTGCATTATCTCTTGAGATTTTGCAGCCCAAATGCATGACCTGATGCATGGCATTTGGACCGGATAGGCCTGAACCATTAAATCATAGCTGCCATGTTCTGGACCAAGCTTCGCTAGTTCCCTGATCTACACCATCAGTGGTGTCTCCGCTATTGCAGATTTTCATGTCCACAAAGAAGCAAACCTTGCCAGACAGCCCTTCTGCAATATTGTGCTCAAAAATGTTAAATAGAACAGGCCCAAGGATTGATTCCTGTGGCACACCACTGATCAAATAGGAAATCTAGGCACACTTTATAAACTGGGATATTACCTGCTGTAGAAAAAAAACAACAACACTGAAGGGATATATATTTTACCACTACTTTTGAGTGTAGATGGAAACAATAATTGAAGAGTATTTGTAAGTGGATACGGATGGTATAGAGCACAGTTCTTCAACCGCCGGTCCGCAGAAAATTTCTGCCGGTCCGCGCAGGGCCGGCGAGATCAAGTCGGCAGTTAAATTTCCTGCCGACTGCGGTTCCTCCCGACTAATGTTCCTCCCAGCCTCAGGCGATCAAGATAGGCTGCCAACGTCTAGGCCTTCCCTCTCTGAGTCTCACCTGTTCGGAAATAGGAAGTTGAAACAAAATAGGCGGGACTCAGAGAGTGAAGGTCCCGACGTCGGCAGCGTGTCTTGATCGCCACCCCTGCCGAGTTGCTGAAGAGGGCCGCGGGGAAGGTTAGACCGGATTAGACCGGAGAGAGCTGCAGATTCAGGTGCAGGTGGAGGGAGATGGACAGCGTGTGCGAACAAGATCCTGGGGAGCCTTCACAGTGGCTGTCTCCCCTCCCACCAGCTCTCCAATTTGCCAGGGAAGTGATTTACCGGCAACTTCCTGCAGGCAAGTACCAAGAGCTGCTGGAAGGAGAGGAAGCCACTGTAGGAGGCTGGGAAGGTCTGGAAAAGGGAGAGCTGTTACTGGACTTGAAGGGAGTTAGAAGGAGAGATGCTGCTGGGAGGGGAGGAGGGAAAGGTATGGGAAGAGAGTTAATGTTGGAAAGAGGGAGGAGGGAAGGGAGAAGAAGGAGAGATGCTGCTTGGAGGGGAGGAGGGAAAGGGATGGGAAGAGAGTTACTATTGGATAGAGGGAGGAGGGAAGGGAGAAGAAGGAGAGATGCTGCTGGGAGGGGAGGAGGGAAAGGGATGGGAAGAGAGTTAATGTTGGATAGAGGGAGGAGGGAAGGGAGAAGGAAAAAAAAGAAGGAGGGTAGGGAGAAAGAAAAAAGGAAGGAAACAGCTGACAGGGAGATTACAGGAGGGGAAGCGGGTCAGGGTGGAATGGAGAGATCAGATGAGAGAAAGGGGAGAGAGAGGAATGAGAAAGTAGAGAGACATTGATGCTGGAAAGGAGGTAGCAGAGAAATGAGAGAGGGATAAAGATGCTAGATCTGGTGTAGGAGAGATAAAAATGAAGAAGGCAGTGAAGCTGGAATGAATGATGTAAAAAGGAGAGAGGAGGATGGACAAGGAAGAGTGGCATAGAAAGAAGTCAGATACATATGGAAGGGGCAGATGCTGGAAGTAAAAGAGTGAAAAGAAGATGAAAGCAGAAACCAGAGACAACAAAAGGTAGAAAAAAATAATTTTATTTCTATTTTGTCATTAGAATATATCAGATTTGAATTATATATCCTGCTAGAGACATAACTGGGGACTGCAGTATTCTGTTAGCATGATATTTCTATGTAGCATTCTATAATAATTTGGCTTTTTCAGTTTTCTTGATAGTAGAGGGGATATATGTGAAGGGGAGGTGAGACAGGAGTTTTGTTGGTCCGTGTTCTTTATATTTGTATTTATAAAATCACAATTGTTCAGAATATTGTTTCTTTTTATACTTTAATAAAATACGCTCAATATAAAATCATAATTGCGGCTTGTGCAGATGGGATCAGATGGTTTGCGGGGACCGAGCTCGCGGAGATGGGGCGTAAACGGGGTTTTTAAATTTTAGTCCTAGTAGTTTGCCGGTCCACAAAATAATTCTTTTATTTCTGCCGGTCCACGGGTGTAAAAAGGTTGAAGAATACTGGTATAGAGTATTACTATTATATAATAAACCAATGGTTCTTAAACCTATCCTGATGGATCCCCAGCCAGTCAGATTTTCAAGATATCCTTAAAGAATATGCATAAGGTAGATTGGCATGCCTTTCACCTCTGTCATATGCAAATCTGCCTCATGCATATTCACTAGGGATATCTTGAAACCCCAACTACCTAGGGCCCCCCCAGGATAGGTTTAAGAAACACTGTAATAGACCACACATTTTAAATCCATGAATTCATGCTCAGAATGCATTTACAAAGAAGAACTACTGTATGTACAGATATAAAGTACACTACAGAATCACATAATGTTCAGTACTTTTGTTAGTAGAAGAAATAAGCCATAGCTTATGTAACATAGAGGACAGTGTGGTGTGGTGGTTTGAGCTACAGCCTGAGGTTGTGGGTTCAAATCCTGTGCTGCTCCTTCTAACCCTGGGCAAGTCATTTAATCTTCCACTGGGACAGATAGGGGAAATGCTTAAGTACCCAATTGTAAACCACTTAATACACCTTGTCCAAGTGGTATATCAAATCCCAATCCTTTTTCTTTTCTCCCAGAAGTTAAAGAGATCATTCCACTAACTTGAAATCAACTATATTTTTCAATCATTGACGGCTCTCTCTTCTAAAGTCTGTCTTTATAATAAACATTTAGGCCCCCTTTTACTTTGCCGCAGGAGCGAGTGCCATGCGACAAATACTCCGACGCCCATTTAAGCCCTATGGGCGTCAGAGCATTTAACATGTCTGCCATGTGATCAGGCTTAGTAAAAGAGGGAGTTAGCTATTACTAGGATTGCCTAGACCATAGGGAGGGAAGAGAGAAGTTGGAGGGCAATGCAGGAACATGTATTGGGGGGAGAGAAGAGAGACAGGTAGGGCAGACTTTAGCGAACTAAGACTTTAGCGAACTAAGCACCTGCCTAGGGCCTAAATATTTAGTTGGAGCCTTTTCAGATGTGTTAAGGTGTTTGCTCTGGTAAGTTTGTAAGAGTGAGGCCAAGGGAGACCAGAACCACTACTGCCCACAGAAATTTTACAGTTCTCCCCACCTCCTGTGTATTGTTTTCCAGTTAGCAGGAGGAGTCACAGAAACATAGAAAAAAGCGGCAGAAAAGGGCTATAGCCCACCAAGTCTGCCCATTCCAAGTATCCCCCCGCCCCCCTGAGTCAGCAAACAGTGGTACATATCTGAAACACCCTCCTTTATTTTTTTTTCCTTTCAAGTCAGAGCCACATGGGGCCCATTTGTGAAAAGTTTTAAAATGTACTTATGAGGAGGACTCAACATGCTTGCTAGGGCCAACATCCTGTCCACAACAATTTTAAAATCATATTATCTAGTGCTTTAAAATCTTTCTTTAACATGCACAAGTGCAAAATCTGAAGAATGTAAAGACACCTTGATAGCAAGATCATTTTAAACAGGCTGAGTCTCCCTACTAATATCAAGGGAAGAGATTAGCACTGCTTTAACTTTTACTTTGTTTCTGAGAGAATGGGAGCAAGATTAAGGGGCCCTTTTACTAAGGTACGTTAGCCGTTTCAGCGTGCACTAAATATTAGCATGCGCTAAATGCTAACGCATCCATTATATTCTATGCACGCGTTAGGAAAAAAATAAAGGAGGGTGTTTCAGGTATGTACCACTGTTTGCTAACGCATCCATTATATTCTATGCGCTAAAACGGCTAACACGCCTTAGTAAAAGGACCCCTAAGTTTATATAGTTCTTTAAGCCCAAGTGGAACACAGATCCAAGATATTTTAGAAAGCCTGTAGACCACTTATAAGAATAAATAAATGGCAGTTGTGAAAGAGGACCTTGTGCCCTACCAGGGAAAAGTTCTCTGAACGTAATATGTTTGCCACTACTACTACCTTGTAGTTAGAGTCCAGTGTCTTGACAACATTCATAAAGGTCCCAAACTAATCTGAGTGCCTTTAGTGCCAAGAAAAAGCAGCACCAATTAACTTGGTCACATACTTTTTCAATATTGAAACTTACTATGAGGAATGATCACTGCCTAACCTGGAAAGACTCCATGGATGCAAAAAAAGAAAATAGGGGATTTGCTGTAATTTGCTGATCATCAAATTGTCTACACAGCAAGGTGTCATATACACAGTGGTAGAATTTCAAAGATCAGTCTTATTGTTATATGACTCTGCAGATTGAAATGACTCTTTGATAACACTATGCCACACGATTTTTGTTCCTGGGCCAGTACACATGTAATTTCCTAATTGCTTGTGCCTAAAAGTATAGAAAATGTCTCAATTATTTCAACATGTCATTCTTCTAATGTCATAAAAAGCAACATATGAATCACAATTATCATGTATTTATATTGAAGTTATACAAAGATGACCGCAGAAGATTTAGAAGTGAATCAGCCCCTAGATAAGGAGTGTCAAAGTCCCTCGTCGAGGGCCACAACCCAGTCGGGTTTTCAGGATTTCCCCAATGAATATTCATGAGATCTATTAGCAAACAATGAAAGCAGTGCATGCAAATAGATCTCATGCATATTCATTGGGGAAATCCTGAAAACCCGACTGGATTGCGGCCCTCGAGGAAGGACTTCGACACCCCTGCCCTAGATGTAGTCTCCCATCATGTTCTCATTATATTGTCTTTGGTAGTGGCGTTCGAAGTTCATAATATTCTGGTGGAATACTTTCTCCTCTGAGTATTTTCCTATGTTCTCCCTAATATCTCAAGATGAGCATTAAGGACATGGACTTTTAGAGACATCCTACAGCCCATTTTACTTTAATTCTTCACCAGATTCTCAACCAACTCCACATAGTTTTCAGCCGTGTGATTGACCAAGAAGCCCCGGACCACTGCGACAAAGCTATTTGAAGCTGCTTTCTGCTTTCTCATTACCTTCTTGGGAAATTACTTTTATTCCAGGTTTTTCTTTATCTATGGTCCGACAAAGACACCAGCTTTGACCTTCGCCTCAGACAGATTAGGAAAGATGTCTTGAAGGTATTTGAAGGCTGCCAACTCCTTATCTAGAGCTCTGACAAATTGTTTCATTAAGCCAAATTTGATGTGCAGTGGTAGCATCAGCACCTTCTGGGAGTCTATCAGTGGTTCCCATTTGACATTGTTTCTCTCCACAGAGAATTTGGTCCGTTGTGGCCAGTCCCACCTTTGGTAGTGCACCTTTGTGTCTCTGCTGTCCCAAAGACAAGTGATAGCAGGGAAACTTGGTAAAACTGTTTTGGAGACCCATTAGGAATGCCACCATTTTGAAGTCTCTGATGAACTCCCAGCCGTACCCACCCAAGAGTCCCTAAGATTAATCAGCTTGAAATCAATCTGGAACATTCTGCAAAAAAGGTATATGTCAAAATATCAATGTTCTGGTCACCAAAGTTTGAGGGGAATGATAGCCATTTTCTATACTTTTGTGGCATAGGAAATTGAGCAAGAATACTTATACCCAGGAATAAAAAAAAAAAAAAAACAAACCCAAAATGGTTATGTAGTGTAATCCACTTTCACATTCCAAGGCTTCAAAATATGGAATCGCCTCCCACAACACATGCATCAACTGGATACATATTACAACTTCAGGAAAATGCTAAAGACTCATCTCTTCTCTTCAGACCTATAACTCAAAATGCAAAAGCACTTCTAAACCAATCCTCTATAATAAAACCCTAAGCGCGCATGCGCACTTACAACTCTGTATTCCCTGACAGCGTGATGTGTGCCTCTGTGCTGAATTCGATTTCAGGCGTGTGGGGTGGCTTGCGGCGCGTGGGGCAGCTTGTGATGGCTTGTGGTGTGTGCAGCGATTTGAGCAGCGGTGGCGATTTGACTCCTGCGCTGCCACTGCCGGGATACCTCTTACCCCTGGACCAGCAAACGCAGCAGCCACGGGGCATTTGCTAGGCCGGCCCACTTTGATAATGCGAGGTGGGCCGGCCTAGCAAAAGCCACGAGGCTGCCTGTGCTAGCGGATGCTGAACAGGGGGAGCAGGGAAAGGAGAAGGCCTACTGCTGGTCAGGGGGATCAGGTAAGAAGTGCTGCTGGACAGGGGGGAGGTAAAAGGAAGGGAGAAGGCCTACTGCTGGACAGGGGGAGCAGGGATGGGGTGGTGGTGGACAGTCGAGGAGAGAGAGAGACAGAAAGAAAGAAAGACAGTCAGAAAGCGGCCAAGGAGAGAGAGACAGAAAGAAAGAAAGACAGACACACACATCTATTCTAGCACCCGTTAATGTAACGGGCTTAAAGACTAGTAATTCATAATGGAAGATGTTCTATTTCTTCAAACCTATAATTCATTGTTGATGCCCACTGATTAGAAATTTTGTTGTAAACTGCATTGAATCCTTGTCAAAACTTGTAGTATAGAAGAAAATGTATGGTATGGTATTTATAGTCACTTTTATATTTTTCTATACTGTTCCCCAGGGGAGCTGTGAATGGTATTCAAGTGTTTTTCCTTGTCTGTCCTGGCAGACTCATAATCTATCTAATGTACCTTGGACAATGGATGGATTAAGTGACTTGCCCAAGGTCACAAGGAACAGTGGTGAGGCTGTAGCTTTAACCACTGTGCCACACTGTCCCCCACTTAAGATCTAAAAATATATTTACAAATGTCCATTACCATCTCATATACCAGTCACATATCTATTTTTGGTGTATACTCAACAGTAAATCTCAAAGATAAGAAAAAGAAATCCCTAAAGGGTATATACCACAGAAAAATACTATAATATCAGAGCAATGTACTCAAATTACAAAGTTAGAAATATTGTACAAATTTATTAATTTAAAATTTACAAAAATATCACAAAATTTTCATAGAATAGCATACACAGAACACCATACAAACACTACAAACAAACCAAACATGATATAACAACATATAACATATAACAAACACTATCAAACCAGGCTGGAAAAGGCCACACAAAAAAATCATACAATGATATATAAATATAGCTGTGTTCAAAAGTTCATAAATCACTTAGCTTGAAAATTTGAAGTCTTCCTGGAACAATGTCCACGAGGAATAAAGCAAGCAAGATGATTGTTGGTCATCCAGAAAGGAAAAAATCAAAAAACCAACATCCCAAACAGATTAGAGTTCAAATCCAACCTCCATATCACAAAGTGCAGGTGCAAGTGCAAACGTGCTGTCAGTAAACAGTATAATAAGTTAGATAATCAAAAAAGTCTCAAACCAAGAGGACAGAGAGCATTTTCAAAGTCTTCACAAGCAGAGGTGAAATGCCATAACAGGCAACCAATCTTCTAACATCTCCTCACACTTCCTCACTTCCTCAACACAGGCCGTGTTTCGATGAAATCTTTGTCAAGAGGAAGAAAGCAACTAAAATAAAATAAAACAAAAACAAGTGTACACTACACTGACATGAGCAGAAACAAAAGCATATCACAAAACACAAAATATAAACTGACTAATGGCAATCATACCAGGCAGGGAGCCAAAACCAAATGCAAAGAGCAACGCTGAGTACACAGCTGCCACACCCAACAGTATGGAAACTAAAAAAAGGCAAGGCAATAAGTAGCAGCTGAAGCCAAAACAAAACAAAAATAACTTTAATGAATCCAAAGAGAAAGACAACTGACAATCATATTTTCAATGGGAAGTCAGCCACTCAATCTCTTTATTGAGACCGTTGGGGATGACAGTTTTCCATGTAAAAATCAGCTGTTGCTCCTGATACATAAGTAAGCGAGAGATATCCCCCCCCACCTCCTCCCTCTCCGAGTTGACAACAAGCTGTTTGAGAACACAAAAACGCAAATCAGATAAAGAATGATTGAATTGAACCCAGTGCTCTACCAACGGAGCCTCATTCTTAAGGGTTCTAATAATAATAATAATAATAATAATTTTATTTCTTATATACCGCTATACCCTAAGTTCGAAGCGGTTTACAGTGAGAGTCGTGTCAGGAGAGAGTACAGTGTTAACAATAGGATACAGGATAATACAAATGAGTAGGTACTGGGGTGTTTACAATGGTACAAGATGTTAACAAGAGAGCAGTTACAGGATGTTTATGATATGATAATACAACTAAGATGTTCAGCAATACGGATTTTAATGGCTCTACAGTCGCATATCCATTTTTAGTGTATACTCAAAAGATGAGTTTTACAAAGATGAACATCACTAATCTCAGAGGGCTAGTTATAGGCAGATAAGTTATCTATACTAGGGCTTATTTCCTGCTTTCTGGTAGTGGTGAATGGGGGGGGGGTGTAAATCTAGAAAAGACAGCCTCCAGATATTCAGACCACAGAAGAGAGCCAGATGTCTCCTGCAATCCATGGCAAACCAGAAATTCAATGCCCGCAGTATATCCAGCGACAGGCATTGAATTACTGATTTACATTTAGCAGGCCAAGACATAGCTGGCTAAGCTTATTTTCATTGGCTGGTCTGCTAAGTCCAAAGATAGACATGCTTTTGAACTTAGCTGGCCAGCTTCTGAATATTGGTGGTGACCGGCCCTGCAACATAGCCAATCACCAGGCTATCCACCAAACAGGAAATTCAGTGGGGGATATCCGGCAATCTCCCATTGAATATCAGCGGATAATCGGCTATGTGCTGTTTTTAAATAGCGCTGAACATTGGGCCCAAACTCTTTACAGATAGTTTAGAATTTACAGGGTTCCTTCAGGACTCCCAGTCAGAAACGGTGATCAATTCCACCTCCTGCGTTAATTTCACTCTAAAGATAGAGAGGGATTAAACACTAAAAATGTATTTCTTTTCTTTGTCATAAGGTACTTATGCTTCCTGATTTATGTAAAATTAGGCAGCTAAGACAAAATACTTTTTTGTTAAAGCAGGGGGGGTGGTCTCCCTTGGGGCCACCTTCATGCTACGTCTCCCTTGTAAATGTGCAATAAAACTGGTCGGTAATAAATTTCATCTTTTATAAGCCAGGACAGCTGCAAGATTTTCTGGAGCAGCAGGCCAGACCAAATGCTTTGGTACTTAAATTTGACTCTAATTAGTTATTTGAGAATATGGAATAATTGTAATCTCATTGAGACCTGCCTTGGTATATCTACTGATTTTCCAGAAGAACTCTTCCTTATTTCTCTCAGCTAATTTCTTTTGGGATCCTCAACCTTTAGTGATCTCCGTTAGATGATATCTAATTATTTTTCTTGTATTCCTATGAGCAAATGCTTGTTTTGGGAATATGCATTTGCTGGTGATGTATACTAGCTATTTGTAATTGAGAAACTTAGGCCTGGATTTTGTAGCTGGCACCATTGTCAAAGGATGCCTTAAATGTGGCCGCCGATTATGTGTCATTCACACAACAGTGCCAGGTACAGAATCATACCTCCGGCAAAGGTAGGCATTGAAAATAAAGGCCAGGGTTTTCCAGGCCTATATTTCCAGTACCTACTTTTGATGCAAATCGTGTCTCTGTAGGCGTTTAGATTGCCTAACCCCACTTCCGGTATTAGCTATGCCCATAGTGGCGTTAGGCAGCCTGAAGCGCCTATAGAGGCGCGATTCTGGCGCCCTTTTTTTAGGCACTAGTAAGCATCTTGAAACTCAGTTTATAAATGTCATTTAAACAGTGTTATTTATTTTTTTTTTTTTTACTGAGCTTAGGCACCTACCGACGCCTAAAAAAACTGGCGCCCTTTAGAGAACATAGGCCTCAGTAAATAAAATTGTTATGCCCCAGTGCAAGCACGAATTAATCCTCTGGTAGAACACCTAATTGGAAAGAGTCAGCTCTCTCAGAAAAGCAGCAGTCCGGTCTGTTTAAGGAATACGAAGAAAAAGTGATGAATATAGAGTTGGGAAACAGTTGTATATACAACTGCAAAAGGTAGAATCCAGAGACGAGAAAACAATGACAACATAACAAGTTACAGGCTAAACAGCAATAGCAGAAATTAAACTTACTTTATGCACTGATAGGGTGAGCACTTCTTTAACTACAAGGACACAGGCATGAGCAGTGGGATGGAGGTATAAACAATGCTGAATTATGGAGCAGTCACATAATAAGCTACAACTCCTCAGCTACACCATGCCAGATGGACACAGACAATTTGTAAAAGCCAACGTGCATCTGCACAGTCAGAAGCCATCATGCTGAAAAATGAGACACATGCAAATGAGAATAGCTGTTCTCTTGGCCACTCATACCCCTTGGAGTTCTTCTGTAACTACAGAGGTACCATAGAGTCTACAAAGGACCCTTCCTAGTGTCTAGGAAGGAGGGGGAGTGACTTAGGCTCTGACCTTGCTTCCTGTTTACACACACACACGCAAACACCACCTTTTTCTGGATCCGAATCATGATATTCACCGCACCCCCGGCATTCTCAAAAATATGAAAGAGAGAACAGCATTCAGCACATTCCTAGTAAAGGTCAAAGCAAATTACTGATCATTGTTACCCTGCCAACACACATGGAACCCATCAGCGATAAACAAGAATCTGTTTATTTATTCATTCACCTCAAAATGCTGATTTACGTTCATTCCAAATTTCACACACACTCATGGTTTTTGCTGGGGCTTCATGGAAAGTCTTAGGAGGTCCCAGTGATGAACAGGGAGGACCAGCTTAGGCAAATAGAGTGATGACATTGTGATGCTAGCCAGTGGTCACCATCTCTTTTCTCAACCAGTAAGCGCAAATATATAATTCCTGCGTAAATATATATTTAATTTTCTATACTGTTCTCCCCAAGGAGCTCAGAGCAGTTTACATGAATTTATTCAGGTACTCAACCATTTTCCCTATCTGTCCTGGTGGGCTCACAATCTATCTAATGTACCTGGGGCAAGGGAGGGGATTAATTGACTTGCCCAGGGTCACAAGGATCAGCATGGGTTTGCTATGCTCCTCTAAGGGTGGTAACCAGAGCTTTTTAAAGGGACCACATTATTTACATAAGAACATAAGAATAGCCTTACTGGGTCAGATCAATGGTCCATCAAGCCCAGTAGCCCGTTCTCATGGTGGCCAGTCCAGGTCACTAGTACCTGGCTAAAACCCAAGGAGTAGCAACATTCTATGCTACCAATAAAGGGCAAGCAGTGGCTTCCCATGATTTTCTCAATAACAGACTATGGACATTTCCTCCAGGAACTTGTCCACACTTTTCTTAAAACCAGCTACGCTATCCGCTCTTACCACATCCTCTGGCAACGCATTCCAGAGCTTACCTATTCTCTGAATGAAAAAAATTTTCCTCCTATTGGTTTTAAAAGTATTTTCCTGTAACTTCATTGAGTGTCCCCTAGTCTTTGTAATTTTTGACGGAGTGAAAAATCGATCCACTTGTACCTGTTCTACTCGACTCAGGATTTTGTAGACTTCAAACATATCTCCCCTCAGCCATCTCTTTTCCAAGCTGAAAAGCCCTAACTGTTTTAGTCTTTCCTCATACGAGAGGAGTTCGATCCCCTTTACCATCTTGGTCGCTCTTCTTTGAACCTTTTCTAGCGCTATATTGGGAGATATATGAAGCAAAAATACTTGAAAACATTTTTTCACACATGGCACAGTTAAAACACAGTGTTTCATCATTTCCCACAATGAACAACAATTTTGAAAAAAGTATTAGATTATAAGAACATAAGAATAGCCTTACTGGGTCAGACCAATGGTCCATTAAGCCCAGTAGCCCGTTCTCACTGTGGCCAATCCAGGTCACTAGTACCTGGCCACAACCCAAGGAGTAGCAATATTCTTTTCTTTTGTCATCCCAAGTAAAATGGCTATGCCTCTGTTTCTAAAAATACCTTAAGCCAAATTTGGAGAATTTGGCACTAAGGGTGCTTTGAAGATTCCAGCTGACCAGAGCCTTTTGCTCCTAGTAATTTGCATTAAACTCTGTTTTCCTATATCCTTCATTCTCACGGCTTGTTTGTTGATGTTAAATTGATACAAGTCTGTGTTATTGGTTTCTTCCAGAGGTTTGCAGGAAACGTAAATGTAATCAGTCAGTTCTTTGTCTATTCAATGTGTCTAATCAATTTCGAGGATGCATTTGCCTATATACCTATTACATCCAGTAACTCTGACCTGAACAAGACAGAAGGAAACTACAAAGAGTTGCTTATGAGATAGCTTATTTTCCTTGTGCCAGTAGCTTTTGATTGCACTTACACTGCTTTGGTTTTTTTCCCCATAGGTCTACCAAACCATCTGCTAGAACTTCAAAAAGATATAGGGTTCCTTTTACGAAGGCGTGGTAGTGGTTTATTGTGTGTAATACCACGCGCTAAACCGCTGGCCGCGCTAGCCACTACACTACCGCCTCCTCTTGAGCAGGCGGTAGTTTTAGACTAGCGCGGGGGTTAGCGCATGATGAAAAGTCACGCGCGCTGAAGCCGCTAACACGGCTTCGCAAAAGGAGCCCATAAAGAGGAGGGAGTTGGTTCAGAGGGCTGCAACTGGTTTGTGCTCTTTGTCATAAATCATATAAGGACAGACCTTAATATGTATACGCTGGAGGAAAGATGGGAGAGAAAGAGAATATGATAGAGATGTTGAAATATCTCTGTGGCGTTAATTTCCAGGAGGTGAGTCTTTTTCAAATGAAGGAAAACTCCAGAAGGAGAGGGCATAGGATGAAGTGGAGAGGGCATAGGATGAAGTAATGTAAGAAAATACTTTACAGAAAGGGTAGTAGATGTGTGGAACGGCGATGGAATTCAAAAAAGGCATGGGACGGTATAAAACAAACTGATGCCAGTACTGTGCATTCCGTATATGGTGATTTGGTTTAGGATGAGCTGGGGAGGGCTTTGATAGAAGCTCCAGTGACATGATGATTAGCATAGGCTGGAGTCGGCTTTAATGGCAAATCCAGCAGTGGGAACCTAAAGTCAGTGCCGGGTGAACTTCTATGGTCTATTGCCTAGAAATATTAAAGAAAAAGCCATTTAAACACCAATGCATGAGTGTGAATATTGGACAGACTGGATGGACCGTTCAGGTTTTAATCTGCTGCTATTAATAGGTTACTATGAGTATTAGGTGCTCGCACTTACACTAACCATAGACCTGATAAGAGTAAGTGTACTTAAAATGTAGCAAGGATGGACATAATCTACTGTACGTGTTTTGCCTTTATCCCTCCCATGCTTCATCCCATGTACGAGCTCCTTAAGAATAGGTATTTTCAGAATAGTCCTTAGTAGGCACCTTGCTAACATGTTGTACAATACTGTGTAAATGCTAGTATTCTAAATATTTGCATGTATAATGTGCCTAAATGTGATCACCTAGGTCAGGCCTGCACAACTCCTGTCCTCGAGGGCCGAATCCAGTCGGGTTTTCGGGATTTCCCCAGTGAATTTGCATGAGATCCCTGCACTGCTTCCATTGTATGTATTTTGATCTCATGCATATTCATTGGGGAAATCCTGAAAACCTGGCCTGGTGAGGGCCAAAGTTGTGCAGGCCTGACCTAGGTTATAAAATTATCCTGCAAGTGTTCATCACTAAACATATAACCCCTTTTGAATGCCGGCCCATAATTTCCTATTGAAATAGTTTGCCGTATGAAAGGTTCATTTCTCACATAATTTGTGCCTGTTATAAGTTATTTTCTCTCTCGATAACCCTCTCCTGTTATTAAAACAAGTTATGTTTCTGTATATGTGTTATGCAGGGTCACATGTAATTTGCATTAGTAATAGGAGAGATTTATTTCTGATGATTTTCCAGCTTCATTTAAATGCCAGTGGCCTCTAACCTTTCTCATGTAAAGGGCTGCAATGTGAATACGAAAAAGCTCAGAGGGCCACCGAAAGATTTCAAGCCATCTGACCTGCTTGTTCAGACTTGGTGCTAAACATTACAAATCAGTACTAATATTGATTCTACAACACTTCAAAGATATATTTTAAAAGCTCACTTTATTTTGGATTGTCAACAGTAGCAAATTCCATAAATGAAACACCTGCGTAGCACACTTAAGAGATTGTTTGCAGGTACTATATCAAGTGGGCAAGATTGAAATTAACGCATTTACAGGATTTGAAGAGCATGTCAGCCAATTGTTTGAGGGCTGCTATGGAGCACTTGGGAGCTGCATGTTGGAGACTAGAGTGAAACAGAGACAAATTTATCCCTACAGGAACTCAAATTTCCCTGTCTCGTCCCCACGAGTTTTGTTGTTCCTGTCCCTGTAAGCTCTGCCTTAACTGCACAAGCCTTGAACACTTATGATTTTAAAGTGTTAGAGGCTTGTGCATATGAGGACGGAGCTTGAAGGAATGAGGCAGGAACAGGAAAAGAATTCACGGGGATGGGATGAGAAATAGGGTTCCCGCGGGGATAGGAAAAAATTTGTCCCTGTGTCATTTTCTATTGGAGACTACTGATTTAAGCCCTTCTCAGTTGTGCATTCATCCTAACATTGGAGAAATGGAATATTGCTTCATCTCAGTGGAAGATGTGTATCACCATTTGAGCCAGCACTGCATCTTTATGGGCAAGTCAATTAAGGAAAAGTTATGGCATGGAAAAAGTGTTAAGAAATAAGGAGAACAAAGTGCATTTAAATGAAGTAGAGTGGTGACTTTGACCAAAGTATGGACAAATGTTTCTTGACTCTTACTCTTAGTTTGCTGTCAGCTTTTTCTGTATGCTTCCTCAGCCCTTTTCCAGTTGGTGACTTCAGAAAATTGACCTTTCAATTCCAGAAATTGATCATGAACCTACTTCTACTACTATTTCTTATTTCTATAGTGCTGAAAAGGCGTACGCAGCGCTGTACATTTTAACATACAATAGACAGTCCCTGCTCAGAAGAACTTACAATCTAATTTATACAAAACATTACAGGGTTGGGGAGATTTTGGTAGAGGAAATGATACAGTGGGTACAGGTATCTGACAGCAGTGAGTGGGAGTTAAGGATTGAAAGTGGAGAATGACACGGTGGCTGGTACCTGTGGCTAGCCGCGGGTAGCCACGGGTAACCCGCCGAAACGGGAAAAGAAAAAAAGTGGTCACTGCTGGTACAGAGACAAGGCCATTCACCGTCCTGTGGAGCGGTGAAGTGAGTGAACACGCGTGGTCACCGATCGCGCGGTTCAACATCCTCCTCTCTTCTGATCGCCATATGCAGGCATCTCCCCATCACCGTGTACAGGCATCTCCCTCCCTCCCTCCCTCCCTTCCCCTCATCTTACCTTCATGGCGATTTTCATTTTTGTCTCCCAGCAGCACAAGCGTTTCAACAAGTTGCGCGTGGCTGCTTGAAAATTGAAACTTATCCTCTGATGCAACCGGAAACAGGAAGTTGCATCAGAGAAGGCATTATGGCAGCCGCACATGACTTAAGAACTGAGGAACGGACACGAACAATGGTCGACGGCCAGGGCAGAGAAGAAGCAGCAACCATGGGGAAGTCAATCTGTAGGTACAGAGACCCAGGGCCTGAGAAGCCCGTGCTAGTCGCATTACTCTGCAGCCTGTCCCTTTCAGTACCCCTACTGACACACTGTAGAATGAAAGGCATGACAGGGAGCGAAATTTCTCTAGCAGGATTTTTCTTAGCTTGATCTCCATTTCCCACGCTCTGTCCTTCACATCTAGCTGAACCTCCACTCTGATGATCATATGGTTCCCCTCCCCTTTCCTGCTCAACAGCTGTGTCTTTTAGAGAAAAGCTATACAACCGACAGACTCTTTGCTCATATCAGTGCCTGCCATCACCTCCCATCCCCCACCCTTGCATGGCTTCAGCACTAAAATAGAGCACCAACTACATTTTATCCTGTCTGCCAAGGAGCTTCCACAATTAGAGACAGTCATTACATATAGAAAAAAGGAAAAAATATAATAAAGATATCAGAGGACTGCCACCCACAGAGGGTATCACTAGCTATGTGGTGCAGGGTAGTGCCGACAGTATGGAAGCAGATCCATTTTTTAGACACATACAGCTGAGAGGTTTTTTTTGTTTGTTTTTTGTGCACTCTGGTCCTTTTCAATCTGTTTCTGTTATAGCATTTTTTACAGTACTGGGAGTGTATGGATAAACAGATTCTCCTCTACAGGAATATGTTCAGCGATTAGCACAAATAGATACCATTGGGGAGGAACGAAAGAGGGGAGCAGACAATGGACATGGAAAGAGGGGGCATATGCTGGATGGAAGTTGACAGAGGAGAAGATGCTGGATGGCAGGGGTAGAGAAAAAGGGGATATGATGGAAAAGGAAAGGGAAGGAAAGGAGAGAGTGAAATGCCAGACCATGGGGTATAGGAGATGGAAGGGACGAAGAGGAGAGAGATATCAGACCATTGGCAAGTGAGTTATCAGAAGACAACCAGAGTCTGGGACCAGCATGATTTGAATAATGGCCAGGCAACAAAAGGAAAAAAATAATTTTATTTTCTGTTTTGTGATTACAATATGTCAAATTTGAAATGTGTATCCTGCCAGAGCTAGTGTTAGACTGCAAGCTTGAACTAGGACTTAAAAGAGAGAGGAAAAGTCTTTTTTATTTATTTTGTTTACATCATAGAGCTGGCATGGGGTTGGGCAGGTTGCAACCCTACATTCTACTAAGACTAAGGGATCCTGTTATTAAGGTGCACATTTAGCATGTACTAATCTTTAGCGTGTGCTAAATTGGTTAGAGTACCTTAATAAAAGGATCCCTAAGTATCTTAATAAAAAATCTGTGTGGATTGGACGGGAATGAGCTTGCAGGGATGGGGAGGAGACGGGGACAAATTTTTCCCCATTCTCTAGTTGAAACTCTTACATTCAAAGGCCAGTAATAAATAATCAATAAATAGCAGCTTACAAGTGAAGCCGTTCAGTAAATCAGTCCAAATCCTTAGGCTACACTTTTATTTAGTCGTTTCTTTTGTTTAAATATGAATAAATAAATAAATACTCAATCTTCTAATATCATTCCAATGCAGCTTCATTAGTCTTTAAATACTTACATAATCAAAAATCATTTCAGCAACTTCATATATAATGACCTCAGTGGCTACACTCAAACCATCTCTTTCATGTAAGGTTTGAGTAAATGTAGCCAGCCTCCTCATTGGTCATCCTTATTTCATTGTTATAAATAATTCAATAATGTAGTATTGCCTATAACAAACTTATCTTAGGCAGCAGGGAGGATCTCTGACATGAATTCATGTTTCGCTATTAGCTGTATCAAGGATAGTCCCCTATAACACACAAAGAGCACTATTAAAAGAACCCAAAACCCATCATAGTACATATTAACTGTTTATAATTTATCTATCTAAAGTAGTCTCACCATAAAGATCAGATCACCACATTCTCCGTGATGAGCTAATATGGCGGCCGCATCTATTTTTGTTCATAAATAATGATGTCACACACTCTCAACCAAACACAGAACTCTCATACACAAAGCTCGACAGATTCAAACTAAAGTCATCCACTCTAATTCTGCATTCATGCCCGAGGGATTAACAGCTTTTAGTTCAAAAATCCATCTCTTCTCACAATAATTCAGAAACCAGTCACAATCACCACCCTCCCATCCTACCTGGATTATACGCCATCTGAGATCCTTAATATCATGACCCTTCTCTAGCCAATGTGTCACCACTGGAGCTGATTCAGACTTAGTAACAATTCTAGATTTATGCTCGTTAAGGCGGATCTTGATCTGCCTACTACTTCTCCCAACGTAAATCATGGGGCAGGGACAAACCAAGACATAGATCACATAGCTGCTATTACAGTCAGGCAAGGTTTAGATATAATTTTCCTACCTGTAGTGGGATCACACCATTCAGACCTCTGTATGCTCCGATCGCACCACTGACAGGAGCCACAATATCCATGGCTCCCTTGCATTCCTTCTACATTCACTCGATCACCTGAGGACTTCACTTGACGTAACAACTCCCCTAAATTCTTAGATCGCTTATAGGCAAAAATAGCGGGTTCATTGAACGCAGGGTAGAGCTGGACAACGTGCCAGTGAGCTTGAATAATAGATACAAAATTTTTAGAGAGAGTAGAGAACGGAGTGACAAATACCAATCTGTCACTGTCCTCATCTCTCTGATATTGTAATAAAAGGTGCCTTTGATCAAAGCGAGCTCTAAGATATGCTTTCCTCACTGCCCCTTTTTGATACCCTCGAGACAAAAATCTATTCTCCAAAATCTTGGATTGAATTTTAAAGTCCTGAATAGAAGTACATAATCGCCGTAGCCTTAAAAATTGGCTAACGGAAAGGTTATACCTTAGATGGTAAGGGTGAAAGCTATGGAAGCATAGTTGAGTATTTCTCTCAATCAGCTTATGATATAGAGTAGTACAGAGCTTATGATCTTGCTTAAAAATCAAAAGATCCAAAAATTCAACAAAATGAGAGTGACTCTTCATCTCAAACTTCAAGTTAACATCTTGAGCATTCAGCCACTGCTGAAAACTAGCCAATTCTTCCATAGTGCCTGACCAAAGTAAAAATATATCATCCAGATAGCATTTCCAGTATTGGATCTTACAAAAAAAGTGGGAAGGACAGACGGTTAGTCTTTTAAATTTGGCCATATAGAGGGACGCCACAGACGGGGCAAGGGACGCCCCCATCGCCACACCATGAATCTGCTCATAAAACTTCCCATTAAACCAAAAGTAGTTTTTCATAATCACCAATTCTGCCATTTGTAATAAAAGTTCAGAGGAGATACACTGTGATGTATCGTCCCATGCTTGTAGAACTTCATCAATGACGACCAGGGCTTTCTGCTGAGGAATATTAGTGTAGAGCGCAGCCCCGTCAATAGTAACCAAGCAGAGGCTATCATCCTCCCTATTAATATCTTCAAGGCAGGCAATCATGTGAGAACTATCTTGCACATAGGATGGTATCTGTTTGACTGCTAGCTGGAGAAACCTGTCGACCAGCTGAGATAAAGGCTCAAGAATGGAGCCTCTCGTGGACACAATGGAGCAGCCAGGGGAGGGGAGGGTCTATCAATGTTCTTATGTATTTTAGGCAAAAAATATATATACAGAGTACTGGCACATTTATTCATCAAAAAACTGGCCTCTTTATGTGTAAGCATTCCACTCTGTAATTTTGGTTTAATCAATTCCATTATAATGGACAGGAGGTCAGTTTTTGGATCATTCTCTAACACTCTGCAATAGAGATTATCATTTATTTGACGCATTGCTTCCATTTCATATTGAGAACGAGACTGAATCACCGTTGAGCTCCCTAGTTGAAAGCATACATATTATAATGAAGTATATAATGTACAGTATCACATAAAAATCCATAGATCCCAGCGTTGATCCCAGCATTCACTCTCCAATAGTGACCATCAGTTCCCAAATAGGAAAGTCAATCCATTGTTATAGTTTATAATTTATTTCACTTTACTATACTTCCATTCCTTTGGTGGTAGATGGGGAATAGTCATTGGGAACAGGCAGGTGTGGTTTATGGTGGTTTACTGTACTTTAGTGAGCCATCATCAACATAGCTGTGACTATGAATGGTCTGAAATTTGGCAGCTAAAATTTAATGCTAAGAAATGTAAGGTCATGCATTTGGACTGCAAAAACCCGAGGGAATAGTACAGTTTAGTGAAGAACTTATGTACACAACAGAAGAGCGGGACTTAGGTGTGATTGTATGTGAAGAACATAAGGTGGCCAAAACAGGTTGAAAAGGTGACGGTGAAAGCTAAAAGAATGCTAGGTTGCATAGGGAGAGGTATGGCCAGTAGGAAAAAGGAGAAATTCCAAAAACATCTGAAAACTTGGCTTTTCTCAAAAATGTAACACCTCCCCCCTCTCCGGTACCCTAAAACCCTCTATATCTTCTTTACACTTAATCCTATAACCCTCCTTTGGAGTTCCTTTCTATCTTAGCCCTGTAAACCGTGCTGAGCTCTACGATTGCGGAGAAGATGCGGTTTACAAACCTAAGGTTTAGTTTAGTTTAGATATTGATGCCCCTGTATAAGACTTTGGTGAGACCTCATTTAGAATATTGTGTACAATTCTGGAGGCCGCACCTTCAAAAAGATACAAAAAGGATGGAGTCAGTCCAGAGGAAAGCTAATAGAATGATATGTGGTCTTCATCACAAGGCGTATGGGGACAGACTTAAATATCTCAATCTGGATTCTTTGGAGGAAAGGCTGGAGAGGGGAAATATGATAGAGATGTTTAAATACCTACATAATGTAAATGCACATGAGTCAAGTCTCTTTCATTTGAAAGGAAACTCTGCAATGAGAGGGCATAGGATGAAGTTAAGAGGTGATAGGCTCCGGAGTAATCTAAGGAAATACTTTTTTACAGAAAGGGTGGTAGATGCATGGAACAGTCTCCCAGAAGAGGTGGTGAAAACAGACAGTGTCTGAATTCAAAAGGCCTGGGATAGGCACGTGGGATCTCTTGGAGAGAAAAAGTGATAATGATTACTGCGAATTTTGCAGACTAGATGGGCCATTTGGCCTTTATCTGCCATCATGTTTCTATGTAGGCATGGGACAGGAAGGAGGTGTGAAGGAGCTTACATCTGTAGGGCCCCTCATGTTAGCAGTGCAAAAGTTGGGCAGATGGAGGGAACATATGAGCTCCCGATGGCTTGTTGTGTGGATTGTGCTTTGCAAAGTGGTGTTTTTTTATTTTCTTAGGACACAGGTAGTTAGATGTCTTGGAGCCACAACCTGCCTCAATATTGCTGTGATCCGGGGGGGCACAGTTTCATATTCACCTTTGTAGACTGCTGTGGATGGCTCTCCAGGCCCTCATGGACACAGTGAGGAGAGGCGAGTGATGGTGATATTTGAAAATGTGCATCCTATAGCAGAAGCATAGGAGTACCAGGGACCTCTCTTCCTCTTCCTCTCTCTATCAGTATCTCTATCTCCCTCCTCCTCTTTATATATCTATGTATCAATCAAATTTTCTCCTCTCACACTCTGTGTCTTTCATACTCTGTCTCTCACATTCTCTTCTCTCACACTCTCTCTATACTCGCTAACTCCAATACCTCTCCTCCTCTCTCCCACAAAGAGAGGTTTTTTTTTCATGTGTAGTGCTACATATATATAAACACGTTCAGCACAGCACAGAAACATCATTTCACTACTGTGGTAACGTGTTGACATCATAACTGATGATCTTTATGTACAGTAATACTGCAGATGTTTTCCATGGGTATATTTTTGGCGTGCGACAATGTCTATCAGTGAACAGTGATACCGTCTTTAAATATCGATTTCACAGCTATTTATCTTGCCAATTTTCAAAACATACCAGGTGTTTTTTGATTATTGATGTTACATTTTGGATAGCTTCCGGTAGATGTCTATTCCTGTACTTGGATGTTATATCAAAATTGTTCCTCTTTATGTCATAGTCAGACACTAAACTAAATAATAATAATAATAATAATAACTTTATTTTTATATACCGCCAACTATCTTGCGACTTCTAGGCGGTTTACAATAAAGAGGAGTGGTTTACAATATAGAGAAACTGTAGTTACAATATAGATAAACTGTAGTTACAATAAAGAGAGACTGTACATACAGCGGATTAAAGGGTATAACATTGTACATCTGGTAGTTCCAACATTAATAAATATTAACAGCAGTTTGTGTGCCGTGCTGCTTACACATGATTAGAAATGTTCCTTAAATTGAATATAGTGTTCATGGTTGGTGATTGGGTTGGGGTTTATAATTTAATGATTTGGGTATGTTGTGGTATTATAAAGGGGGCTGATGTTCTGGTTCGTTATCTAAGTATTTCAAGAACAGGTATGTTTTTAGGTGTTTCCTAAATTCACCATAATTGGTTATATATGCAATTAGTTTTTCTAAGTCTTTGCCCCATGTGGCTGCTTGGTACGATAACAGTTGTTGATGATATCTCTTATATTTACACCCTCTAGCCGGTGGGGAGACAAATTTCAGGTGTGTTTTTCTTTCATGTCTGTTGGTTGGGAATGAGAAGAGGTCTGTGATGTATTTAGGGGCTAGACCGTTTAATACCTTGAAACAGAGACATCCTAGCTTGAACTTCGTGCGTGCCTTCATCGGCAGCCAGTGTAGGAGTCTGTAGGAAGGGGTTATGTGGTCGTACTTCTTCAACCCAAAAATCATCCTGACTGCTGCGTTTTGTATGAGTTGTAGTCTTTGCATTTGCTTCTGGGGGATTGTCAGATGGGTGATGTTGCAATAATCCAGGTGGCTTAGTATAAGGGATTGTACTAGAATTCTGAAGGCTGAAGTGTGGAAGTAAGCCTTAATAGACCTAAGTTTCCAGAGGGTGAAAAACCCTTTTTTGATTAGGGAGTCTATATGGTCTTTCATGGTTAGACCTTGGTCCAGCATTACTCCCAGGACCTTCATCGTTGGTTGAATAGGGTATTTAAGATTGTTAATGTGTAGTGATTTTGTCGTGTTATGTGCCTGTGGCGAGGCTATAAAGAATTTAGTTTTCTCTGAATTGAGCTTCAGTTTGAAGTCTGTGGTCCATTGTTCCATCATGTTTAGTGCTTCAGTTGCTGTTGGGGTGATTTCGGAGGGCGATGTATTAAACGGGATAATGATTGTGAAGTCGTCTGCATAACTAAATACTTTTACACCTCGCTGTGTCAGCTGCGTACCCAGTGAAGCTATGTAGACGTTGAAGAGTAGTGGGGATAGTGGGGACCCCTGTGGAACGCCTGATGGATTTCTCCATATTTTGGAGAGGTTACAATTGGAGCGCACTTGATAGGTGCGGGTCGTAAGGAATCCTCGAAACCAGTCCAGCACCTCGCCTCCGATGCCGATTGCGTCTAGGCATTGTAGTAATTTTTCGTGGTCTACCAAGTCGAAGGCCGAGCTCATGTCGAATTGCATGACTAAGGCTTTGTGGCCTTTGCTGAATAGGTTGCGTATGTAATCTAGGATCGCTGCAATCACCATCTCCGTGCTAAACAGCGGTCTGAAGCCTGATTGGGTTTCATGTAACAGCGAGAACTTATCTAGGTAGTTCATCAGTTGGATTTGTACTAAACCTTCCATTATTTTTACGAAAAATGGGATGGATGCTACTGGTCTATAGTTAGTTGCTGATGTTAGAGGTAGTTTATGATTTTTTGGAATTGGGGTGATTATGATGTGACCATTTTTTGATGGGAATTTTCCATTTTTGAAATTGTTCGATATGTGAGTCCATAGTGTTATTTTAAAGTCTAATGGGGCTGCTTTCATTATGTTGGGAGGACAGGGGTCTAGGATGCAGTTTGATTTAGTGTATTTGTGATAGAGTTTTGTGAAGTTATTCCATTCTGGGTCTTGAAAGGAGTTCCAAAACATGTCAACTGGTGTTTCATTTTCATGTAGGTTGGCTATTTGCTGTTCATCTGTGTTGTTTGTTGGGCAGTTGTTCCTTAGGTTCACAATTTTTGAGTCAAAGTGTTGTGCTAGATCGTCTGCTGTTGGGAGTTTGTTGTCGAGCGTGGATCGTCTGTGGCGTGTGGTGTCGAATAGATTTTTAACTAGATTGAACAATTCGTGAGTGTTAATTCCTTTTGGACTTGTGTTGGATATTTGTATTATGGATGAGTAGAATGTTTTCCTTTTTTCTTTTATCAGTTGTTTATATTCTTTTACGTTTGATCTCCAATTGTTCCTGTCAGTCTTATCGTTTGATTTTTTCCAGATCCGTTCTAGTCTTCGTGTTGATTGTTTCATTATTAGTAATTCCGAGTCGAACCAGTTATTGTATTTGTTTGATCGGTTTGTTCTGTTTCGTTTAGGGGCTATTTTGTCTAGGATGGTTGTGCTTGTTTTTGACCATTGTTCCCAGAATTCACCCTCTTCGTTTGTCTCCTCGAGCGCTTCATAGTGGGCCCAGTATTCTTCTGGGTTGATGTGGCCCCTTGTAAGATGTTCTTTTCTTATCTTTGGGTGAGGTTTTTCTTTTGGTTGGTTCCAGTTTAAATTGAAGTAATAGGTGAAATGGTCGGACCAGATGTCATGGTTCCAGATGCCGTTCGATATGGAAATAGCGGGGTTTGGGATTTCTTTTGAGGACATAGCTACCAAATCTAGCTGGTGACCTTTTTCATGGGTTTGTGTGGGTGAAGGGAGAATGTAGTTGAGTGAGGATAGGAAGTGTTTAAGCTCGTTTGCGTCAGGGTTGTCCTCATTCTCTAAGTGTAGGTTTACGTCTCCTGCTATAATATTGTAGGATGGAGTGATTGAGTTATGTAGGATGAATTCAAAGAGGTCTTCTTTGGCCTTTGGCCAGCATTTTGGTGGTACATAAAATAGAATGCAGGAGAGGTACTCTTCTAGGTCTTTGTTGCTAATTTTGCATGTTAGTATTTCCAGTTGGTTGGTTATCCTGGAGTCTACTAATTTAAGTTCGAGTTCTTCCTTGAGAATGACTGCTAGTCCTCCCCCTCTACGGTCTTCACGATTTAACATGTGGATTTTGTAGTTATCCGGTATTAGGTCGTTTAGTATTGGATCTTCTTCGGACAGTAACCATGTTTCTGTTAGAAAGAGGCAGGCTAGCTTCTTGCGTTCGATCCAGTCTTTGATTAGGAAAGCTTTGTTCCTTACTGATCTAGTGTTGAGGTAGGCGCAGGGAATGGAGGTAGTTGTGATGGGTGTGGTGGGTGCAGTGCTTTTGATGAGTTTTATCTCTCTTGGTCTTTTTTTGAAGGTACGGCGGGGTCTATTATTGCTTGTGATTATATTAATATGATTTACTCTTTCATCCTGTTGGTTAATTAGGAGCCTAGTGGGTGTGTCAGGTTCGTGAGCAGAGTGAGGCTTTGGATAGAGTGATATAACATTTTTAACATTATTGCATAGCAAATATATCAGTAGGATTAGTAGGAGCTTCATGTTTGCTGGTTGTTGAAGTCCTTCTGGTGTTGATTTTGTTGGTTTTTGTACACGTAGGTTTCCTGTCTTTATCAATAATACATTTGCAGGGATGCGAATATATTATAGTAGGACTGTGTACGGTTTGAGTGGTGTGGTGTTTTTCCGTGCTGTGAGGGGGGGGAGGAGCGGGTTTTTTCGCTCCTTACCTTGTATTGGTAGTCGGCAGGTGATCCAGTGGAGCGGTCTTTGGGGCGTAGGTGTTCCTCGCTAGTGCTTCCCTCGGTGCTTCACGAAGGCGCTCACTAAGGCGCAGGCGCCTTTGTCGTGCGCCTTCGTCGGCACGCCGAACGGCGGCGCGCCGTTGGCGCTGGCTTTTTTAAAGTAAAATGTCCTCCTGCTGGATCGGGGGGGGCGGAGCAGGGCTCCCACGCCGGCCCGATCTGGCTGGCTCGTGTTGGTGCTGTGCGCTGGCTTTTTTAAAGTAAAATGTCCTCCTGCTGGATCGGGGGGGGCGGAGCAGGGCTCCCACGCCGGCCCGATCTGGCTGGCTCGTGTTGGTGCTGTGCGCTGGCTTTTTTAAAGTAAAATGTCCTCCTGCTGGATCGGGGGGGGCGGAGCATGGCTCCCACGCCGGCCCGATCTGGCTGGCTCGTGTTGGTGCTGTGCGCTGGCTTTTTTAAAGTAAAATGTCCTCCTGCTGGATCGGGGGGGGCGGAGCAGGGCTCCCACGCCGGCCCGATCTGGCTGGCTCGTGTTGGTGCTGTGCGCTGGCTTTTTTAAAGTAAAATGTCCTCCTGCTGGATCGGGGGGGGCGGAGCAGGGCTCCCACGCCGGCCCGATCTGGCTGGCTCGTGTTGGTGCTGTGCGCTGGCTTTTTTAAAGTAAAATGTCCTCCTGCTGGATCGGGGGGGGCGGAGCAGGGCTCCCACGCCGGCCCGATCTGGCTGGCTCGTGTTGGTGCTGTGCGCTGGCTTTTTTAAAGTAAAATGTCCTCCTGCTGGATCGGGGGGGGCGGAGCAGGGCTCCCACGCCGGCCCGATCTGGCTGGCTCGTGTTGGTGCTGTGCGCTGGCTTTTTTAAAGTAAAGTGTCCTCCTGCTGGATCGGGGGGGGCGGAGCAGGAGGAATTCCAGAAGCAGGAGTTAATATACTCTCTCTCTCCCAACAATCAGTAGGAGTAGTTCCTACACTAAATGATTGATAGATCACCTCAACTTTGTTTAAAAAGTAATGAGCAAGATCATTAGCCACTGGCTGAGTGCCTAAGCAGGCTAATTTTGAAGAGAAAGGTGTAGTGAGATGTTTTATTAAATGAAATAGCTTCTTTAAATCTGACCAATCAATACCGACCATGTTTAAATAATAGATCTTTTTAGCTTCCTTGATCTGTATGTCAGCAGATTTATCATCCTTTATAACCCACCCCCCTTCATCTCCTCCAATCGGCTGACTCTAATCTTCTTTGCCTCCTCCCCTCAGAAATACGCTTGAGTTCTTCAAAACTTTGGAACAATCTCCCTAATCATATCTGGAACATCAATTCTATCTCAGAATTTGAGAAGGCAGTTAAGACTCACTTGTTCTCAAAGTGCTTCAGATCTCTCATTTTAGACTGGCACTACCATGGAATACCTGAGCATGCCCCAGAGTAGTGCTTTTTAACATGCAGTAATCACACATTAGTGCTTATGTAACTTAGGGGTCCTTTTACAAAGGTGCGTTAAGGCCTTAACATGCGGAATAGCACGCGCTAAAATGCCACACACGCTCTTGAGCAGGCGAAAGTTTTTTGAGTAGAGCACGCTAATCCGGTGCGTGCACTAAAAACGCTAGCGCACCTTTGTAAAAGGAGCCCTTAGTAAATGAACCCTTAAAATAGATAAATTCCAAATAAAGATATGCTACAACATTTTCCAAATAAAGCATGGCTTTTTGAACTTGCTTTTTCTGCATTTTGGGTATTTGATGCTATTAACTGTTGAGTCAGTATATTGGAAAAGCACTTATTCAGATAACAGCAGCTGGAGGTGAGGAGTGGTCTAGTGATAGAGCAGCTGTCTCTAGACCCAGAAATTGTGGGATCAAATCCCAGGGCTGCTCCTTGTGACTCTGGGCACCTCATATAATCCTCCATTGCCCCAGGTAAAAAATAAGTATCTGCATATATGTAAACCACTTTGAGTGTGTTGTATAACTACAAAAAGGCAGTATACAAGTCCCAGCGCCTTTCCCTATCTGCAGTGGCATAGCGAGGGTGAGAGGTGGCCAAGGCGGTGGCTCCCCTGCCCTCTTCTCCACCTCCACATGCTCCCTCCCATCATGCACGCATCCCCTTCCCTTGTACCGCTTTAACGTTCCCAGTGCAAGCAGCAGCATCACTGACTTGCTGCCCATGTCGGCTCTCCCTCTGATGTCACTTCCTAGGCAAGGGTCCAGGAAGTGACATCAGAGGAAGAGCTGACACTGGCATGATAGCAGGTTAGGGGTTGCTACTTGCGCTAGGAATGATAGAGGTACGGGGGAAAAGAAGCAGAACCGCAGCAGGGGGAGTGGAGAAGAGGACAGATGCCAGTGCCCCCACCAAGATGGCAACTGAGGCGGTCTGCCCCCCCATCCACCTTACTATACCGCTGCCTATCTGGTTAAGTGCTGCAGGATACTCAGAGGCACTGAATATTATTATGATTGCCTCTGCATTATAAGGCTAATGCCAGGGCAATCACACAGCTTATTTGAAAGTGCTTTTTTGTAAACTTGTATGTTTATAATTAAATGTATTTTTTATTTTTTTGCTGTGAACCACTTTTTAGCTTTCAAGGAGAAGTGGTATATAGGACAGAAAGATAGGTAATTGATTGATCATCACTAAACATGTTTTTCCAAGATTCAAGAAAGTTTTAGGAGGAGCAGGACTCAAACTTAGCAACACATTGCTGAAATAAGAGATAGTTTTAGGCTGTTATACAGCATAGTCATCATTTAATTTTTTCCACACAAGATTTTGCAATACATTGCATTTAGGTTCCAAACAGTTTTACTCCAAATGTGTCTGAAATTATACCTTAATGCATTTAAAACTACTTTGCAGAAAAAAATGAATAATGTACTGTATATTTTTCAGCATATGGTCATGGTACTTTAAAATCCTATACATCCAGAAAATAGAGAGAGAAATTGCATAATAGGGTGTCTAAACAGGAAGAACTCATAGATATAAAAGTGGCCTATTTAAGGCAGAGTTGTCCATTCAGCACAACAGGCACAATGCCTAGGGCCCATGAAAATATTTTCATTATTTTTAATACACTAAAAACCTACCCTTAACTGCAGCCTTGAAAATTATGGGCTCCTTTTACGAAGATGCGCTGATGGTTTTCAGCACGCGCTAAATTGCCATGCGCGCTAACCCCATGTTACACAGAAAATACAAATGCCAGCACTATGGAGGCATTAGCATCTAGCGTGCGTGGCATTGTAGCGCGTGCTAAGCACACGCTAAAAACGCTAGCGCACCTTCGTAAAAGGATCCCTATGTTTTTAATAATGAGAAGATATTCAATGTTTTTGGACTTATTCCATTTGGTCCATTGAGCGGTACATTATATGAACATGCCCAAAAATTAGGTTAACCATAAATCCATTCATTATCTCCTCCTTTTACAAACCCGTAGCACAGTTTCTAGCACTGGCCGTGGCGGTAACAGCTCCGACGCTCATATGAATTCTATGAACATCAGTGCTATCGCCGTAGCTGGTACTAAAAAGCACACAATGGTTTTGTAAAAGGGGGGTATATCATAATGGAACTCATTTTTGAAAGAGAAAAATGCCCCCCAAGTGGCATAAAATGGCATTTGGACATTTTATATTCTAAGACATCCAAATTGCCATTTTTGAACACACAGGGATGCCTTTGATATCTAAAACAGTCTAATTGGGAGTTCCATTCCATCCTTATAACCTTTTTAAGGCTCATTGTTTATTCTCTCCCTATTGTTTTTTACCATAATTGTTCTCTTTTCTATCAGCAATATGTAGTTCTTACCCATCCTTTCCTTTCGTTTCAACATATTCGTACTGTTAGTCCTTATCATGTTATGCATATACAGTCTGTTTAATTTGTCTGTGTTGATGCCCTTTTAATTGTATATATTTTTATAGATATGTGCATCGCTTAGAAATTTGAGTAAGCCATTAATCAAATATATAATAAACTTGAAACTTGAAACACACATTTTTTAGATTGTTTTTTATGCTTTTTGTCTGCAATGTGTCTAAATCTCAAGGGGGCATGTTGGAACATGTTTTAGGTGGGATTAGAGTAGACTTAAGATGTGGACGGTTTTCTGTAATAAGGGCACCATATAGATGTTTGAAGCTACACCTGTTTAAATCATGAATAAGTGCCAAAAAGTGGCCACACTGAAAAGATGACCACTGGTGGCATGAAGACTTAGTCCTCCTTACTTCTCCATAATCACTAACCCCTCCCACCCTCCAAATATGTGAATGAAACAGTACATATTCAATTTTACCTGGAAGAACCCTGGTTGTGGACTCTGGATAAAGGTTGCATGTTGTTTTCTATTATGTTTTATGTAGTATTTTATGTTGTTATTCTTAATTATAAGTTTAATTGTAATCCACCATGAACAGTGGAATGAACAGAATATAAACTTTTGTAAAAAGAAATGAATGAAAATCTTTTCTGTAACATCGCTGTCTGTGTACAGTCTCTTCCTCTGTAAACCGCTCTGAACTGCTGTGGTATTGCGGTATACAAAAATTAAGTTATTATTATTAAATAAGTATGCATCGAATGAAAAAATGTTTTCTCCTATTCTCATCTGTTTGGATGAACCTTACTTACTTTTCCTAAAGGTTTTGAAAGGTCTCAGCAACCCTAGCATGATTTCAGCTTTCAGATATGGCAATGCAATTATTTTGAGACATCTGTGCTATTTATAAGGCTTTCTGTTCTTTAGGTAAGATATGTTATTCAGTTTCTGGAATAGTTACTATAAAGCCTCACAGATCCCAAAACCTGTGAATTTTTCAAAAAGGTCACCAACAAAGACTGAAAGAAAAAGGAAGGACTCCCAATTAGTTTGCAACCTTCACCATTTATTTTTGTCTCTGCAGGTATCACTGTAAAAAGTTCACAATTAATAACATATTTTAATCAAATTGAGATGGCATGTGGTGTACAATGTGGGTTGGAGTTTGGGCCACAATATTTAATATTTTTTTTGAAGTGATCTGGAGGTAAAAACAATCAAATTGTGTCAAACTGAAAATATACTGCAGGACAGATTTTGTAGAAGCATATAGATGCACTTGATAAATGGGCCAAAATGTGGCAGATGAGATTGGTTGTCAACAAATGCAAAATAATGCATTTGGGGAACAAGAAAAGACAGGTGCAAATGCAACATTTGTTAATAGTAATCAGGAAAAGGACACAACATGTTAGATTATAAAACCTGGGCATAAATGAACAAAAGAAAAAAAAAGCAGCATTTTGTCATACATGAAACCAGGGGTGCAAGCCAGCACAAGAGATACCAGCCCTTCCATTAAAAAAAAACAACAAAACACTTGTCTAGCCCTATTTAGAGTATGAGATTCTGTTTTTGGCACCAGTAAATACAAAGATAAACCACACTAATCTAACAGAGGGCTAACATATGCAGATAAATTAGCTGCTGCTGGATTATTTCCCTTACAAAAAGGGCAAGCGCATATGCAAATACATAAACATAACATAAGAACATAAGAATTGCTGCTGCTGGGTCAAACCAGTGGTCCATCGCGCTCATGCGGCGGCCCCCAGGTCAAAAACCAGTGCTCTAAAATTAGTCCAGCCTTACCTGTGTATGTCCCAGTTTAGCAGGAACTTGTCCAGCGTAGTCTTGAAACCCTGGAAGGTGTTTTCCCCTACAACATACTCCGGAAGAGCGTTCCAGCTCTCCACCACTCTCTGGGTGAAGAAGAACTTCCTTACGTTTGTACGGAATCTATCCCCTTTCAACTTTAGAGAATGCCCTCTCGTTCTCCCTACCTTGGAGAGTGTCTTTATCTACTAAGTCTATTCCCTTCAGTATTTTGAATGTTTCGATCCTGTCTCCTCTCAGTCTCAGTCTCCGACCATTTGGCTCACTTGGCTTTTCTGCTCTTAGGCTTGCCTCTTATGAAAGCGGTGATCAGGATCAGTGCACTGGCAGTGAGGCCTAATGAGTGAGAGAAGGGGTTCAAGGAACAAGAGAGTGAGTGAGCTCTCAAATCAGTGTAACATACCCTTAATGAGTGAGTTTTGGTGACTCTGAGGTTCCTTCCCCATTTACATGTGAAAAGCAGAAAACATGATATCATATAACCAGAACTAACTCTGCCTAGCCACACACTGCATTGTGGGAAACATCAAAGAATCCTTGTGGAATCTCTCAGGAAAAGCAACTTTGCACACTTTTAACAAGTATTTTGCAAAGACCACAGAATTGTGCTGGCAATTTTTGTTTGTGCTTTATATGCCCGCCCTAGTCCTACCCAAAACACACCTCTAGCATGCCCCCTTAATATTTACATAACATAACATAACTTCATTCTTCTATACTGCAATAATCAAACAATTTCTAGGCGGTTTATATAGAAGAATGCTGGACAATCAGCGAAATAATTGAAATACAACAAATTTCCTAAAATATTCAATATAAGAGTTTTGGTTAACGGTAGTATCCTCAGGAAATAAATTTGTCAAACAGTGTTGACTTAATTACTTTTCGAAATGTACCATAAGGCAACTGAGACAAAATTACAGAAATACGTATAGAAAGTCAGTTTCAAAAATGCCCACCTAGACATTTTAACTAGTAAGACATCCAAGTGTCAGTTTTTGCCTTCTTCTGGACATCTGTCTTTTTTAAAAATGAGCCTCTTAGACTTAGAAAGAAAGTAATGTAACTGTAAAAGAACCACCTTTTCAAGAATTTTAGATATAAAAGGAGTTTTAGTGATAACATAAGAACATAAGAAGTTGCCTCCACTGGGTCAGACCGAGGTCCATCCTGCCCAGCGGTCCGCTCCCGCGGCGGCCCATCAGGTCCGCGACCTGTGAAGTGGTTACTGACCAATTCAATAACCTACCTCAAGTTCTATCTGTACCCCTCTATCCCCTTATCCTCCAGGAACCTATCCAAACCTTTCTTGAACCCCTGTACAGAGTTCTGGCTTATCACCTCCTCTGGAAGCTTGTTCCATGTGTCCACCACCCTCTGGGTAAAAAAGAACTTCCTAGCATTTATTCTAAACCTGTCCCCTTTCAATTTCTCCGAGTGACCCCTAGTGCTTGTGGCTCCCCACAGTTTGAAGAATCTGTTCTTATTCACTTTCTCTATGCCCTTTAGGATTTTGAAAGTTTCTATCATGTCCCCTCTAAGTCTCCTCTTCTCCAGGGAGAACAGCCCCAGCTTTTTTAACCTGTCAGCGTATGAGAAATTTTCCATACCTTTTATCAGTTTAGTCGCCCTCCTCTGCACTCCCTCGAGTACCGCCATATCCTTTTTGAGGTACGGCGACCAGTATTGAACACAGTACTCCAGGTGCGGGCGCACCATTGCGCGATACAGCGGCATGATGACTTCCTTTGTCCTGGTTGTGATACCTTTTTTGATGATGCCCAGCATTCTATTTGCTTTCTTTGAGGCTGTCGCACACTGTGCCGATGGTTTCAGTGATGTGTCAACCATAACTCCCAGATCCCTTTCAAGGTTACTCACCCCTAGCCGTGTTCCCCCCATTTTGTAGCTGAACATCGGGTTCTTTTTCCCTACATGCATGACTTTGCATTTCTCTACGTTAAAACTCATTTGCCACTTATTTGCCCAGTCTACCAGTCTCATTAGGTCCCTTTGCAGGTTTTCACAGTCTTCTGTGTTCCTAACCCTGCTGCAGAGTTTGGTGTCATCAGCAAATTTGATAACCTCACATTTTGTCTCGGTCTCCAGATCGTCAATAAATATATTAAACAATAGAGGTCCCAGCACCGACCCCTGTGGAACTCCGCTCGTGACCCATTGCCAGTCTGAATATTGGCCCTTTATTCCAACCCTCTGTTTCCTACCTGCCAACCAGTGTTTGATCCATCGGTAGATATCTCCTTGCACCCCGTGGTTCCACAGCTTTTTTAATAGCCGTTCGTGAGGTACCTTGTCGAAGGCTTTTTGGAAGTCAAGGTAAATGATGTCTATGGATTCCCCCTTATCTATCTGGTTGTTTATTCCCTCGAAGAAGTAAAGCAAGTTTGTGAGGCACGACCTTCCCTTGCAGAAGCCATGCTGGCTCGCCTTCAGTTGTCCATTTTTTTCTATGTGTTCGCAGATTGTGTCCTTTATCATTGCTTCCATCATCTTTCCCGGAACCGAGGTCAAGCTCACAGGCCTGTAGTTTCCCGGGTCACCCCTTGATCCCTTCTTAAAGATGGGCGTGACATTTGCTATTTTCCAGTCTTCTGGGATCTCTCCAGTTTTTAGGGAGAGGTTACATATTTGGCGGAGTGTCTCTGCTATTTCGTTTTTCAGTTCTTTTAGTACCCTTGGGTGGATGCCGTCCGGGCCTGGTGATTTGTCGCTCTTCAGTCTATCTATCTGTCTGAGGACATCCTCTTTGCTTACCTCTAGTTGTACCAGTTTTTCGTCGTGTTCCCCGTTTATAATCATCTCGGGTTCTGGGATATTGGATGTGTCCTCTCTGGTGAAGACTGACGAGAAGAATTTGTTTAACCTGTCAGCTATCTCTTTTTCCTCCTTTATCGCTCCTTTCCTGTCTCCGTCGTCCAGTGGTCCCACTTCCTCTCTGGCTGGTTGTTTCCCTTTGACATACTTGAAGAAGGGTTTGAAGTTTCTTGCTTCTCCTGCCAGTCTTTCCTCATATTCTCTCTTTGCTTTCCTGACCTCTCGATGACATTCTTTCTGGTGCCTTTTGTGCTCTTCCTGGTTCTCCTTTGTTGGTTCTTTTTTCCATGTCTTGAAGGATGATTTCTTGTTGCTTATCGCCTTATTAACTGCAGTTGTTATCCATGCTGGGTTTCTAGTTCGATTTTTTTTGCACCCTTTCCTGAACCTTGGGACGCACAGGTCCTGCGCCTCGAGCACTGTGCCTTTAAGCAGTGTCCAGGTTTCCTTTACGGTTTTCATCTTCCCTGAGCTGTAGCTGAGCTTTTTTCCTACCATTTTCCTCATGTCATTGTAGTTTCCTTTTCTGAAGTTGAGTGCTGTCGTTGTGGTTCTTTTCACCTTTGATGTTCCCATGTTTAATTTGTACTGGATCATGTTGTGATCGCTGTTCCCTAATGGTGCTAGTACCACCACTTCCTTTGCGGGTCCTTCTAGCCCGTTGAGGATTAGGTCTAGAGTGGCATCCCCTCGTGTTGGTTCTGTGACCAGCTGCTCCATGAAACAGTCTCTTATCACCTCTATGAATTTAGTTTCTCTCGTGCAATTTGAGTGCCCAGTGTCCCAATCTATTCCCGGATAGTTGAAATCCCCCATAACCACCACCCTTCCACTTTTGCACATCTGCCTCAGTTCGGCCTCCAGGTCCAGGTCGTTTGCTTCTGGCTGTCCTGGTGGGCGATAGTAAAGTCCCAATTTGATGTCAGCTCCTTCCCCTCCTGTTAGCTTAACCCATAGTGACTCCAGCCTGTCTGCCCTTATTGTTGTTTCTGATCTGGATGAAGGAATGTAGTCCTTTATATACAGCGCTATTCCTCCCCCCTTCTTGTGTGCCCTGTCCCTCCTGTAGAGTTTATACCCTGGCAGGGCCACATCCCATTTGTTGTCCTCTGACCACCATGTCTCTGTGATTCCTATTATGTCTAGGTCCTTATTTCTGGCTATAACTTCTAGCTCCCCCATTTTAGTCCCTAGGCTCCTAGCGTTTGTATATAGGCAATTTAAGTCCCAGTTAGTTACCTTTTCTTTTGGGTCTACTCTTGATTTGATGCTCCTGCTGGTCTCCTCACGGGCTACCTCCTGTGGTGTGTCTATCCCGTCCTCCGCCCGCTTCTTTGATCTTTGATAGTCCTCTGGTTCCGGCTGTGTCCTCCATGTCTTGCTCTTTAGCTCTACTTGCCTCTCGGGTCCCTGTACTGTATCCTTGGGTTTATGTCCATAAAGTGTCCATTTTGCCTCTAGTCCACTATCTTCCTTTCCTGTTTCAGTATCCTTGCTCGATACTGTGGTCCGATGTGTCGAGGTCAGATCGACTCTCGGCTTTCCCCTTGTTATCAGTTTAAAGTCATGTCTATGCAGGTCTGGATGTTACGTGCCAGCATCCTTGTCCCAGCCGTGCTCAAGTGCAGTCCGTCTCTCCTGTAGAGCTTGTTTTTCCCCAGGAAGGTTGACCAGTTCCGTACAAAGAGGAAACCTTCCTCGTCACACCATCGCCTCAGCCATCCATTTGTTGCTTGCAGCTCGGTCTGCCTCCTCGCATCTGCCCTTGGCACTGGCAGGATCTCTGAAAAGGCTATCTTCCCTGTCCTCAGCTTCAGCTTCCTCCCCAGGATCTTAAACTGCTCGGTCAGTGTAGTCATGTTGAAATTTTTTCTGCTGACGTCATTTGTTCCGACGTGGATTATCACTGCTGTTTCCTCTGTCTCAGGCAATAATTAGGAGGAGATAAAGGGTCGAGTAAATTATTATAACAATGAGCCAACAAATGAATCTCTCTGAAGGAAAGAAGCCAACTGAAAGGCTAGAATTAATATAATAAAGAATGGACAATAAAAGCTCTGATTCTTAATGAGATGAGAAGGCCTAGAATCCAGACAAGTTGTGGAGGCTCTCAACCAGGCCATAGCTTTGGTTAAAAAGAGAAAGGAAACATCTTTAAAAGCAGTCCAAAGACCTGAAGGCAAAATAAGGTAGGTATAGAGGACTGGTGATCAAAAATTAAGTAAATCCAATACTTTACCAAAGAACTGCACTAAGCAATAATGGTCCAGAAATTGAACGTTATAAGATTAGAAGAAACATATTATTCTTAATTTGAAATAGCTTTCTAGTAGAATTCGGAGCAGCATCTATAAGAGTGGAGAAATAAGACCTCTTAGTCTGCTTAATACCTTGATTATACAATAACTACATTATCCATCAATACAGATGTGTAGAAAATTATAGCCTTTCAATCCTACAAACCTGTTTCAACAATCTAAGCCCCTGATGAAACCAGGGATGAGAATGCTTTGAAGTACACTGAAGCCTTTTTTAATGGAGAAATGCAAATGAGACACTTTATGCTCAAAATCAGCTGTAGAAGCAGAAGAAAGTAAACTTTTACACGCGGGGGGGGGGGGGGGGGGAAGTTGAGATCCAAATCTTTAAGCTTTCTAAATGTTCTACATCTATGTCTTATGTTTCACAGAATGTACTGCAGTTGGGATTTGGGTAGTCAATGTAATTACAATGTGATTGGTCTGAGAAAGTAGTTAGGAGAGATAAACATTATTGAAAAGTCTAATGTATAAACCATATCTAAGGAATTAACTATAGAATGGGTGAAAAAATGTATCAACTGAGTAAAACCTAATGAAGTTATCAGAAGAAAAAAAATCAACTCATTTTCTCTAGTTGTAGTCGAGGAGATTAAAATCATCTTAAATAAGTAATCTTGAATACTATGAACAGATATCCACAACAAACGTTAATAACAGATCTCAATCCAACATGGCCAAAATGGGAGAACAACATAAGCAACAGTAAATCAAGCATTATTCCCTAAGTATTAGTAAAAACCCCTTAGATTGTATTTTCTTTGGAATATGCCTGAATACTTAAATCTTTAGTAGCTCTATCAAATTATAAGCATAATTATTAGAACAGACAGTGAATATGTTTAGAAAGTAGATGAGTGAACCAGCCAAGTATAAGAACATAAGAAGTCTCCTCTGCTGGGTCAGACTGGTGGTCCATCGCGCCCAGCAGTCCGCATCCGCGGTGGCCCATCAGGTCCATGACCTGTATGTGATCCCTTGAAATTCGTCTTGATACCCTTTCTATATCCTATCTTTATCCTTGTCTGTATCCCTCAATTCCTTTACTGCCAGGAATTTATCCAATCCTTCTTTAAAACCCCGTAGTGTGCTCTGTCCTATCACAACCTCCAGCAGTTCATTCCAGGTGTCCACCACCCTCTGAGTGAAAAAGAACTTCCTGGCATTGGTTCTAAACTGGTCTCCGAGTGCCCCTTGTTCTTGTGGTTCCCGATAGATTGAAGAATCTGACCCTCTCCACCTTCCCTATGCCCTTTATGATCTTGTAAGTCTCTATCATGTCTCCTCTGAGTCTCCGCCTCTCCAGGGAGAAGAGCCCCAGCCTCTCCAACCTGTCTGCGTATGAAATGTTTTCCATACCTTTTATCATTTTCGTCGCTCTTCTCTGGACCCTTTCAAGTATCGCCATGTCCTTTTTGAGATACGGTGACCAATACTGGACACAGTACTCCAGGTGCGGGCGCACCATTACACGATACAGCGGCATGATGACTTCCTTCGTCCTGGTTGTAATGCCCTTCTTAATAATTCCCAACATTCTATTGGCTTTCTTGGAGGCTGCTGCGCATTGTGCCGTTGGCTTCATTGTTGTGTGGGGAAGGGAACTGCTGTGTACAGTGCTTTAGCTAACAAGTCACGGACAAGTGTAAGGTAAGGAGGACTGAGAGAGGTACTGGGATTCCTCCCCTGACTGCATTCTCAGGGTTTCCTCTCCTCCTCCCCCCAATCAATTTTTTTTGGCTCGGTCTACCCCTGATCCACAGAGTTACTCTTAAAAACCAGCTTGCCAGCTTTGAAAATTGGCTTCATAAAGTAGCACATATCATGTCAATCATTTCAACCAATTATTAGAAAGAAAGAAATGGAAGAAAGCACACAAAAATAATGATATATGTATCTAGAATGCTAAATATATATTCCACTCATAAATATTATCGATGTATAATGTAAATTTCTGCAATTGAGTGCATTGCTCACTACTTAACAATGCAGCATCTTCTTAAGCCTTCATTCACGATGCAAACATCTCAACTCCTCATCCCCTGCCAGTTTTTTTTTTTTAATATATTATTACTATTTTATTCACTAGATTATCCAACCATCCCTTTCAGTAAAACAAGAAAAATATTGCAGGTAATTCATTCTGGCACAAAACCCTCATTAAACCCTAGCAGCAGAGGAATGAACACCCATTTAATCTATCTCAGATGACACAGTAAGGAAGCAATTAGATAAAGGTTGCCCCAAAATAGGTGCAAAACCGCTGGGCATTAAGCACAAATTTTATAGCAGCATAAGGCGTATATGGACAGACTTAAAGATCTCAATCTGTATACTTTGGAAGAAAGGCGGGAGAGGGGAAATATGATAAGAGACGTTTAAATACCTACGTAATGTAAATGCGCATAAGTCGAGCCTCTTTCAATTGAAAGGAAACTCTGCAACGACAGGGTATAGGATGAAGTTAAGAGGTGATAGGCTCTGGAGTAATCTAAGGAAATACTTTTTTACAGAAAGGGTGGTAGATTCATGGAACAGTCTCCCGGAAGAGGTGGTGGAGACAGAGACTGTGTCTGAATTCAAAAGAGCCTTGGATAGGCACGTGGGGGTCTCTCGGAGAGAGAAATAGATAATGGTTACTGCGGATAGGCAGACTAGATGGGCCATTTGGCCTTTATCTGCCATCATGTTTCTATGTTTCTATTTACGTGTGTGATATTAGCAAGTCTGCATCATCGCACCTAACTTTAGGTGCAAGTATGAGGGGGGCCACTGAAAAGTTCTCAGACCAACCAAGAAGAGAATGATACGGAGCCATGAAACGGTTTGTAAGTGGCCCCCTTGTATTGTGATGTCATAATGCCTCATTCCATCAATGCCTAAGACCTGACCTCTTTGGTGATGTCACAGTGGCTTGGTTTCCCTATACTTGTGCTCATCTCCTAGATGCTTTGAAATGAAAAGTGTCAAGAAAAGTGTGGAATAACTTGTAAGTTTCATGGCTCCGCATTATTCTCTTGTTTGGGCTGTGAATTTTTCAGCAGCCCCCTTCTACTTACACCATTCAAAGGCTAGTGTAAATGCTAGTGCCTAAGTACTGACGGTTAGACATGTGCCTATAACACTGTGCCTAATTGTTTGGCATGCTCATGATGACCCTCCCATGACACTCCTAGGTCCACACCCCTCTTGAAGCTGCATGCCATACAAATTAGGTGCTCACCCCCAAATACTATAAAGTCTATCTAAAGTTAGGTGCCTACATCAGCGCACCTTGCTTAGTTTAATCGATGCCGAATTGGCAATTAACAACTCGTAACTGATGTTAATTGGACTTAAGTGAAAGTTAGGCGCACAACTCGGAATGGGCAATCCTATAAAAAGTGTGCACTTTGTTCAAAGCACCTTAGGGGCATTGTTAGGGCAGATTGTAGGCATGTTTTTGACTTAAGCACATGCTTTTGAATTAGGCACCATTGTGCACACAAATTAAGCATAGGCACCAAAATGTTAGGATGCCAAGCGATATACAGTGGTGCTTAGATAGTGATAAGTGCGATTCTGTACAGTACACATAACTTTTATGGAATTGACCTTAGCACTACACTAGTCAGCACCAAATTTTTTAGCTGACAGAATTTCAGCCTGTTTATAGCAGATGTTCTCAAGCCAGACCTTGAGACACACCCAGCCAGTCAGGTTTTCAAGATAACCACCATAAATATGTATGAGATAAATTTGCATCTACTGCACACACACACACACACACACACACACACCCCCGCCCCATTGTATGCGAATCTATCTCATACATATTCATTGAGGGTATCCTGAAAATCTAATCTAATCTAAACCTTAAGTTTATATACCGCATCCTCTCCATAATTATAGAGCTCGACACAGTTTACAAGAGCTTAATATAAGGAAGCAACAACTTAGTGAGGTTGGAGGGTGAGTAGGAGGGAAGAGAGCATTACATTTTTGTGAATATAGTCTAGTTTTCAGATGCTTTCGGAATAGTTGGAAGGAGCCCAGATTCCGAAGTGGAGCAGTAAGGTTATTCCAAAGCTCAGTGATTCTGAAGAAGAGAGATTTCCCTAATTTTCCCGCAAAGAGGATACATTTTAGCGAAGGGGAAGGATAGTTTAAGTTTGTGGGAGGATCTGGTGGTGTCAGGACTTAAGGAATTCCAAGAGAGTGGTATTAGGGGAGGGAGGATGCCGTGTAGGATCTTAAAAGCTAGGCAGGCGCATTTAAAATGAACCCTGGAAATTACTGGAAGCCAGTGAAGCTTGGACAGAAGTGGGGAAACATGATCAAATTTGCTTTTTGTGAAGATCAGCTTGGCTGCAGTGTTCTGAATTCGCTAGTCTTTGAAGACTTTTTTTGGTTAGACTTAAATAGATGGAGTTACAGTAGTCTAGTCTTGCTGGGTGTGTCCTGAACACTGGGTTGAGAAGCCCCAGTTTATAAAATAAGTGTGTAAATCAGTTATACAAGTGACTACAAATTAGTGCCATTAGCACTTGTTAAACCTAATTATTATTAATAATTAAGTGCCAATTTAGCATCAATTAGCTAATTAAATTTTGCATGTAACTAACCCTAGTCAATAATTGTGTGGCCAATTGCACAACTAACTTTGGATGCCATTGATAGAATTTGGGGGTAAAAGAGCAATTCTACAATGTAGAGATCAGACTCCACAGGTGACCCTTGAGGGAAGGAATGTTGGCCTAGTGCCTAACCCTCAATAAGCTTGGTTCTAAGAGAGAGGTTATAGAGGCTCAGCATTAAAGATAGTTTTCACAGCAACCTGTGAACTACTGTCTGCCTCTGCCTGAATCAATGCATCATGTTCCGTCCCTGGCAGTGTTCAAATCCAAGCTAAAGGCCCACTTTTTTGAAACTGCTTTCAACTCTTAACTTCCACTCACTGCTGTCAGATACCTATACCCACTATAATCTCCCCAACCCTGAAATATCCTGCCTAAATTAGATTGTAAGCTCTTCTGAGCAGGGACTGTCCATTGTGTGTTAGAATGTTCAGCGCTGCGTACGCTTTTCAGCACTATAGAAATAATAAATAGAAGAAGTAGTAGCCTACCCACCCTCCCCACATCCCATCCACTCCTAAGGTTCAAATTACTCTTATAGTACTCTTAAATTATCCTACACATTTCCCCAGCTGATCATAATGAGGACAATCTCTTCAATCCAGAAACACCTAACCCCCAAACCCTCTCACAAGATCTGGAAACTCACCTTTCCCTACACCTGAAAAGGTACTGAGGGAGGATCTGCTCTGCTAAGGAGACAATACATCTATTGGAATATCTTGCCTGCTGGCATTCAAACTTGGGAACAGTAAACTTGGGTTTCAGTAGGTTATTTCAATGTAGTTCTCTTTTTTAACTCAACAAAATCAGTTAGGCAATAGTGTAGCCTTTAGAATCTCTGTTAGGATTTCATTTAAAAAAAAAAAGGGTTTTAGTCTAGATCAGTATTTTAGGGCATTTCAGGGCATAAGATCAGATTAGGGTTGTTGAAGAGCTATTTGGTGTTAATTCCCTCCTGCCCACCCCAAGGTGGAGCTTTTTAATGTATAGGTTCTTCAACATACAATTTTAATGTTAAAAAACAGCATAAAATCACTGTTCTAATGATGTCATAACGCTAACACACAGTAACGTTACAAACATTATTAGGACATCTATGAAACGCCTAAAATGTGATTCTACAAAGGACATCTAACAATATAGATGTGCTGAGCGTGATTCTTTATAGTGCATCCATGCATTATAGAATCACACTCAGCATTCTGTTGTTGGAAGTCTAAACTATGCCTAACTTTTAGATGTCCTATACAGAATCTGCCCCAAAGTGTCTGAATTCAGGAAAGCGTGAGATTGGCCCATTGGATCTTTCACAGAGAGGAAGAGATAATGGTGATCGCGGATAGGCAAACTGGATGGACCTTTTGGCCTTTATCTGCCATCCTGTTTCTATGTTTGTATGTAAATGTTTAGAATACTAGCATTTATGCACATTTGTGCACATCAGAAGTTTAAACTAGATGGAGAAGTCTGTGACAATATAAAGAAAAGAGAAGTCAAACAAATTTCAGTTTCAGTTTTGCTGCTAAAACCAGCTTTCGGCCAAAAATGATCATGTGTTTTCGGTGAAAGCTGAAAATTTGTGTTTTGTCCCAATCATCTCTTTCCCTCCTCGTGAACAAAAGTTGTGGCAGGAGTGATACCCAGGTACTCCTGCTCATTCCTGCTTAACATGACTGCCACGACTGGTGCACTGCTCATACGCTGATTATACCACTAGACCATCAGGGATTGTCAGGTATTTCAGAAGGGGGATAGATACCCTTTGTATTCTTTTGTTTTTAGTACTGCGATTGAACATAAGAACATAAGAATTGCCGCTGTTGGGTCAGACCAGTGGTCCATCGTGCCCAGCAGTACGCTTCCGCGGCGGCCCCTAGGTCAAAGATCAGTGCCCTAACTGAGACCAGCCCTATCTGCCTACGTTCCGGTTCAGCAGGAACTTGTCCTACTTTGTCTTGAATCCCTGGAGGGTGTTTTCTCCTATAACAGCCTCCGGAAAAGCGTTCCAGTTTTCCACCATTCTCAAGGTGAAGAAGAACTTTCTTACGTTTGTACGGAATCTATCCCCTTTTTAACTTTAGAGAGTGCCCTCTCGTTCTACCTACGTTGGAGAGGGTGAACAACCTGTCTTTATCTACTAAGTCTATTCCCTTCAGTATCTTGAATGTTTTGATCATGTCCCCTCTCAGTCTCCTCTTTTCAAGAGAGAAGAGGCCCAGTTTCTCTAATCTCTCACTGTACAGCAACTCCTCCAGCCCCTTAACCATTTTAGTCGCTCTTCCCTGGACCCTTTTGAGTAGTACCATGCAAATAATGCCATTATGATCTTGCACAATAGTTTGTGTGGTAAATAAATGCTTTTAATACATGAGTTCAGCAGAAATTTAAGTCTGTAAATTTAGGATGTAAGCTTTTTTATTATTATTATTATTATTACTTAACATTAGCCTCTCAGTGGAGTTATGACATAAACTAGAAACAATACTAGCAATAACAATCTAAATAGATAAATAACTGCAGCAAAAAAATGTTGCAACAATGTTATAAGCCAAGTGGTGGAACTATCCTTTGAAAAACCATTTAAGTAAAGTGGAGAAAAAAGCCTCAACTAGTTTTATATGCAGACCGCAACCCAATGGGTTTTTTAGCCATTCTTAATCTTTATCATAGGCAAAAAAAAACTCCACTACTTCTCTAAATGTAATCTTTCAAAATAGGAAAATATTTCACCACTGTGCACAGGGAACAGGAAAAGGAACCTTCAGGAAGGTTACACGTATCTTCACAATGACATAAACTGCCATTCCTAGTGTGGCGCAAAGTCAGCCACTGGTAGTTTCAATTTGCTGTGATTTATATGTTTGGAGGTAAAATACAGTCTTTTATTATTTAAGTTATTTTCTGGCTTGGATGTGGGGCTCATAATCGAAAGAGAAAAACGTCTAAAAACCGGCCTAAGTCGGCACTTAGACGAACATTTCTCAAAAACGTCCAAGCGGCAATAATAAAACCGGGTTTTGGACGTATTTCTAAATGACCTAGGCCTTCATACTGCTGCTGAACGTCCAAAGCTAAACGGGGTGTTTCGGAAGGCATGTCGCGGGTGAGAGTTGGGCGGGACGTGGGCCGGCTTAGACTTAGTCATACAGCATGTATAACCAAAGGTTTAACAACAGAGCCTAGACGGAACTTGGACATTGTGACTTAGACCATGTAAAACATGGTCTAAGTCACAAAAACCCACCTAAACTCACCAGATAAGAACTGAAAACACATAACACAGACCCCACACATTACCCCAGTGATCACCAACCCCCCTACCCCCATAAAAATTTTAATCATTACTTTAAATTTCAGCCTCCAGACCATCATCACCTGGCCGCCTGGCATAGGAAAGCCTAGTCGTCCAGCACAGAGGCAGCTTAAGTCATCTTGGGGGTGGGATAGGGACCCATTGGAGGACCCATGCCCATAAGCCCCTGTAATCACAGCATTGATCCTTAATTATGTGCACTCCCCTATACACCCCCAAAACCCTTTTTTACTGGCATATAAGTGGCTCCTGCAGCCATAAGGGCTATTGGGGTGGTAGATAAGTGGGTCTAGGGCAGGGGTCTCAAAGTCCCTCCTTGAGGGCTGCAATCCAGTCGGGTTTTCAGGATTTCCCCAATGAATATGCATTGAAAGCAATGCATGCACATAGATCTCATGCATATTCATTGAGGAAATCCTGAAAACCCGATTGGATTGCGGCCCTCAAGGAGGGACTTTGAGACCCCTGGTCTAGGAGATTCTGGAGGTGGTTTGGGGAGCTCACCATCACCTATAAAGGAGCTGTAGTGAGGAGAAGCCATGGCTCCCTTTTTGTGAAGTTCACAGCAGTGCCCTGTAAGGTACTCTACTATTTAGGTGGCATGTCTGGGTGTGCAGTCCATCACTTTGCAGACCCCTCCCACATCCAACAAGGCTTGTTCTATGCGTTTTGGACTTGGACGGAAATGTGGTATAAAGATGGACGATTTAGCGGCTTGGACGATCAGATCGGCAGGACGTATAATTAAACGATTTTCGAAAGTAAAAAAAAGTTGGACATATCTTTCGAAAATGTGTCTTAGGCTCTTTTTCACTTTGGACGACTTGCGAGATGGATGTAAACAGACTTAGACGTCCCTTTCGATTATGCCCCTCTGTGGGTTTAACAGACTGCAAGCTCTGACAATCTATAGTGGCCTTTCCGGCTCGCATTCACAAAACCAAACTTGAGTTTTTTAGTTTCAGTTTCAGCTTCAGATGATACCAGGGGCTCCTTTTACTAAGGTGCGCTCAGGGAAGGATTAATTCATCAAGGGCCCCTAGGCACCCAAGTACACTGGACCCCCTGCCCCACCCCACTCCACCATGCGCCCAGGCGGAAACAGGAAGCTGTGTCAGAGGGAAGCTTTGGACAAGCAGCACCGCTTGCACAATTACAGTTCCCATTGCCTTTCTTACCTACGTTGCTTGCTCGTCTTACTTTCCGTCGATTGGGGGCCGCGTTGCCGATCAGGGGGGGGGGGCCCACATTGGCAATCAATGCTGGAGGGGCCCATTGCCGTTTGGAAAAAACAATGTTGATGCCCTCCTTCATCGGGCCCCCTGACCATTTTGGGCCCTAGGCACATGCCTACTTGGCCTATTGGTTAATCCTGCCCTGGGTGCGCTAGTGTTTTTAGCGCACACAGGAAATTACTGCACACTACTCTTCTAGAACTAACACCAGCTCAGTGCTGGCGTTAAGGTCTAGTGCGCACGGCAATGTAGTGCACGCTATTCCGCGTGTTAAAGCCCTAGCACACCTTGGTAAAAGGAGCCCTATGTGATGAGTTTCAGCTACAATTACTGTTTCAGCCAAAAGCTTTCAAACAGTTTTGGTGGCAGTTTTGATTTCAGCCCAAAACTGGAAAAATTAAAAAAATAAAAAAAAATAAAACAGTTTTCATTGGCCTCTAAAACTTGAGAAGTTGCAAAAAGGGTAAATATTAAAAGTTATGCTGGGTAAGACACAGCCTAGATCAGCAAAAAGGTGAGGTTTGCTCAAATTAGTTTGGGACAACCAGGCTGGGTTCATGTTGGAGGGATACAACTGTTTCTGAAAGGGAACAAGTGCATGCTGGACCAAATTTGAGTTGTGGGTGAAATGTCGGCTAAAAGGGAGGTTTGCTTGAGCCAGTTTGGGGGAGGGGGAGAGGCGGTAATGGATTTAATTGGTTACTAGATTCGTGTTGATCTCCAGCTAGGTCTGGGGGAGGAGGTGCAAAATGTTTGAGACCAAGAAGATAGTCTCAGACTCAGGAAAGGTGACCTGAGGCAAAAGTAAAAATAAACAGGCTTTTCTAGTGAATTTCATTGTGTCTGCTAACACAATGATATTCTTAAATAAATTCAAAGGCAAAAAAAATAGGAAAGTGAACTGAAAATAAGCTGCTATACTGCAATTATTGAGTATTGCATCCAAAGGGGAAAACAGCAGTCACAAATCTGCATTTTATTTCCTTCTTTAATACAATAAAAATGTAGTTAATATGAATTAAATTAAATGGAACTGTTTTCTGCGTTCAGACTAACTGCAATGATTCTTGAAATGTTTCTTAATTCATTGCTATTCTGTATTAAAGTGGTGATATGGGAATATTTATATTGGGTTTCTACATGAAGAAAAAGAAAATAAAGTTTCACCTTAATCTGCAGTTAAATACAACATAAAGTTTAAAACATTTTAGTTACTTACTGTACTACACTACAAATGTTTTCTTTTAAGTTGGTGTAGATTCAAGGGGCCACTGAAAAGTTTTCAGCCCAACCAAGAAGAAAATTAGGTGGAGCCATGAAATTTACAAGTTATTCAACACTTTTCTCGATGCTTTTTGTTTCAATGATATGAAATGAAACAAAAAGTATCAAGGAAAGTTTGGAATAATTTGTAGGTTTTATGGCTCCACATCATTCTCTTCTTGGATGGAGGCTCAGAATTTTTCAGTGACCCCTCGTAATGTTAACCATTAAAATAAAAACCAATAATCAATAGTCAATCCTGCACAATATTGTGGATTAACTGAGTGTTCCAGAGGTTAGTACTGAAATTTTAATCTATTCTATGATTTGTGGTTTGCTCTATGCCAATAAAGGTTCAAGGCAATTTACAATTACATATGAGTAAAATCTAACATGGAGTGATTACAATTACATATGAGCACAAACATGGAGGGATTACAGAAGAAGACACGACTGAAGATTACAGTGAGAGTACATTCAGAGCAAGAGCTGAACATACGAGGGGAGCTTATAGAGTAGAGCATGACATGGTGCCTGTTTCCCACAGTTAACCAGCGGCAACCACAGGAAAACCGCAGGAACGGGCAAAAGATTGATAATCTTGCTGCCAGTGCAGGAACTAAACTTTTTACTGCTCCACTGAAGCGATAAAAGGCTCTGAGTCTTGGGGAACCCTCTCCATCCCTTTCCCCTGTGGGTCTGGCAGCTCTAGCCCACCCCTTGCTCGCAGATCCAGTGGCTCCAGCTGACTTCTCTCCCTCCCTGCTGTTGGCATATACCTTGAAGAAGAGCGAGGCGATCGACAGTGATCGCAGTTGCGGCCTTCCCTCTGTCGGGCTCCTCCTTATAAGCAACTTGTTCTCTTTGTGAAAAGAGGAAGTTGTGTCATAATGTAGCTCCGAACAGAGGGAAGGCTGTGACTATGAGTACCGTTGATCGGCTCGCTCTTCTTCAAGGTATATGCCAGCAGCAGGGGGAGGGAAGCTGTCTGGACCTGTCAGACCCACTGGACCTGCAAGAGTGAGCTGGAGCCATCAAAAAGCAGATCCTGGGGCAGGAGGAAAGGGCTGGAGAAACAAGCGAAGGGCTGGGGTGTAAGAAAAGGGCACAGGAGTGGGAGCAGGGGCTTGGGGAAGGGCGAGAGCTACAGGACCTGCCGGAAGGGGAGCTGGAGGGAAGTGGGAGAGTTGCTGCACCTGTGAAAGGGGGGCTGCTGAAGGGAAGGTAGAGAGGTGCTGGACCTGTTGGGGGAGGGGCTTAAGGGGAGAGAAGGGAAAAAGAGATGCCATAGCAGATGAAGGAAGAGGAAGAGACACAGATAGGTATCAGAAACAGAGGGGAAAATAATGGGCATGGAGAAGAGAATAAGAACAGGGACACAATGGGAGATGCTGCATGGGAATAGTACATGGACAGAGAGGGGAAATGCCAAACATGAGAGGGGGGTATATGGACACAGAAGGAAAGTGCTAGATGTGGGAGAGAATAGGAACACAAAGGAGATGAGTAATGCAGACATAGAGTAGTGATGATACATACAGGGAGATGGACACAGGGGAGATGCTGGACATGGAAGTATAGGGACACAGAGAAGAGAAAGATAGGTACACAAAGAAGGAAGATGGATGATGAGCACAGAGAAGAAGAAATGTCAAATGAGCAGGAGACCCTGGTGAGTGAATTAAGAGAAGACAGAGGGAAACAGAAACCAGAGCCTGGGACCAACATGACTTGAAAAAATAAAATGTAGAAAAAATAATTTTATTTTCTATTTTGTGATTAGAAAATATGAGAACTGAAATGTTTATCCTGCCAGTGCTGGTGTTAGACATGAGTAGGGCCCAGGGCAGAAATTTGGAATAGGACCCCAAAACCCACTACTAGCCCGTGCTTTCTTTAGCTTCCAGCAGGCTTAGGGTTTTCTCTAGCCAGGGTGCAGTTGTTCTAATTGCACTCTTTTATCTAACATCATTCCTGGCATGTGTGATCTTTATATTTTGCACAGTGTAGGAGGAAATTGATCTTTTTATTTCTTTGGTGTACTACATAGAAGGTGTAGCTTCTTGGGGTTTTGGTTGATGTTTATCATTTTTGGTCAGCTATTATGTATTTGCCATTTGTGTTCTGTGTGTGACCAAGGTATTCTGTATGTACGTAACCAAGGGGACAAGCTCCAAACAAGTAAAAAGAAAAGATGTGAAACATCTGTACAAACCATGAAATAGCTAAGTCAAACCCAAACAAGCTATGAAACGTCGAGAAGAAATAAAAACAGCAGCAGTGACAACCCCTAGCTATGGTCTTGTGGTAGTACTACTAGGGATCAAGTTATCATATAAAGGACAAAAATCCCTTAATTGAAAACTTGACCCCCTAGTGGTAATACCATGAGACTACCACTAAGGGTTGCCATCATGATTTTGAACCCAGCATTGGTAGGGGAGAAAGCAACATGGGGTCACTCCTGCCCTGGATCTCCTAGACTGAATTAGATCCTACAGGGTCTATAGGTAGTGGGGGGTCTTTGGGAGGCAGAAGGCCTTTTAGGGTTGGAATACAAATATTCAGTGCATCATTAGGGTAGTGGGAGTCTATCAGGGATGAGAAGTCTTTACAGAGGGGAAGAGCACCACCCAGAACAGTCTTCTATGATGGTTCCCAGAACCATCAGGCCATGTGTTACCAGCACAATGTAACACAAGCTGTGATATTTGATTTCCATAATGAGATGCTTTGCATGTGCTTGCATGCTTTGCATTTCCTTATTATGCAGCCTATGGTGACTTATATTAACATGTGTTATGGTAAATTAAACATGATTTTGCCACTTACAATATGAAGTGAAGTGTTAGTCCATTAATACATGTTAATAATTAACTCTCCTAGCCACATTTCTCATACGCAGACAGAATCAGTGACATGCATTACTGATGCACCGAGCAAAAGAGGAAGAGGAGTGGGATACAGTGGAAGATCTCATTTTCAAATTCATTTGCATAATACTTCATAAAATTCTAAGTTGATGTACTCCCTAATTCTATTAATTTGCACACTCAAATTTCCAACTAGCATGTAAATTTGCACACCCAAGTTATAGAATAAAGTTAGTTGCATGTGTAACTTAATTCAATAATTGGCTGTTAATTGGTGTTAACAGCTAATTCTTGGATATAATTGATGTTAATTAGCACCAGTTATCAACTAAGGGCATAACTGCCCTTAGTTGCTATTCTATAAGTTGCTCACAAATTCCAGAGCATGTAACTTCAAGGGAGGCATGGGACCTGGGACAGGCATGAGCAGTTTGGGAGTGCCTTTTGTATACTTAACAACCTACAGTTAAGCATGAGTATTTATGCCAGCTACTGAGTTAGTATAAGTACCCAGTCCTAAACTTACACTAGTATTCTATAATAGCGGTTGCAAACACTACTGCCATTATAGAATTTGCTTTTAGCTCATGTCATTCTGGTGCCTAAATTTCACCAATCTTTTGAGAATTAACTCCATACTGTAGATTAAGCAAATGACATTTTAAAAGAGAATGTCTAAATGAGGATAAAACAAAATAAATTATTGAATGATATAACCAGGTACAGAGGTCCAAAAGAAAGAAAAATATTAATTACGATTGATGCTCCAAAGATAGGTGAGGCATTGTTGGATTATGTGGTGGAGTTAGGATTAGGGGTAATAAGGTGGGACAAGGCATAGTTTATTTGTGTGAATGAATGAATGGGGCTTGAGAGTACTTTTTGATGAGAGAATGAGTTTAAAGAGAGAAATTGTCAGCTTTCAACCTCAGGCAATCTACTGTATATGGTTAAAGAGTGAGGAAGATATAATTCTGTGAGGAATGCACACTGTATACATGGAGTATTCTGATTATTTTTCACATCTTACCCTTATTGCCAGAGATATATTTGCTGTAAACCAAAATAAATCAGCAGTGAAAGAAAGAATAATAATTAAATTCTATGATAAACCCTGAGATAAGAGTAGAAATAATCTGAGTAAAACCAGAATTGTTTTCACACTAATAAATCAAGAAGGTTCTTCCACTCAGCTATAAGCAGTAGTAAATAAAATGTTAAGCAACTTATTGCTTCTGACCATCAGCATAAGCAGGACAAGAAGGAAATGTATTGGAGGAAATACAGGCAATCATCTTTTATACTCATGCTCAACTCAAGGCTACATAACTGATAGCTGAGACTTTAATTAAAGATGTCAGAAGATGCATGTTAAAAGCATGATAAAAAGGTGCATTTTGAGTACATGAATGATGCATTGTGGGAAAGGGTATAGGTAAAATAGATGAATGAAGGGTGGGATAGAGTTGGAGAGGGAGAGAGGAGATATGATAGAGACATTTAAATACCTACGTAATGTAAATGCGCATAAGTTGAGTCTCTCATATGAAAGAAAATTCTGCAATGAGAGGACATAGGATGAAGTTAAGAGGTGATAGGCTCAGGAGTTATCTAAGGAAATACTTTTTTACAAAAAAAGGGTGGTAGATGCACGGGACAGTCTCCCAGTAGAGGTGGTGGAGACAAAGACTATATCTGAATTCAAGATGGCCTAGGACAGGCATATGGGATCTCTCGGAGAGAGAAAGAGATAATGGTTACTGCGGATGGGTAGACTAGATGGGCCATGTGGCCTTCATCTGCCATCATGTTTCTATGTTCAAGCTTTACTAGTGCTACTATCACTAATTCACGAAAAGCCTGAATCATGGGATTTCACCTTACAAATTGATAAAGTTTGAGGTTGGTCACTCTGAGTTAGAACAGATACCTCTAATATCCCTGTGACAGAGGCCCAGATTCTGTATAGGACGCCCATCCCAGGCGTCCTTTACAGAATCGGGCCTACACCCACCCAAAGTAAACCCGATTCTGTAACTGACATCCATGTTGCAGACGCCGGTTACAGAATCGGGTTTGTATAGACACGGCTGCTATACTTAATTGCAGCAAGGAATCTCCCTGTTGCAATTAGTATAGCGGCCGTGGTTACGGCCGCCAGTCTCCCCTCCCCAACCCCTCCCGACGATCGCGGCAGGAGGGTGCCCAACCCCTCCTGCTGACAGAACTTGCATCCCCCTGAATATTGCCAGCAGGAGGGTGCCCAACCCCTCCTGCTGGATCCCCCCAATGAACCCCCCCACCCCAGAACCCCCCCCCGGGCTTACCTGCAAGTTGGCCGAACGGGTCCTCTCACCGTCCAGCCCGCAGGCCCACCTCCGTCCAAATGAGGCGGGCCCGTCCCTCCCCTGCCCAACACACAGGATCCTAGAGCCTGACTGGCCCATGTGCCAAAGGCCCCTCCCACTATATGTTCTGTCCAATGAGAGACAGAGGATATCAGCTGTTTAATTCACATGATATTTAAAGAATGTAGAAAGATGCCACTGCCATCTTGCTCTCTAAATAAATTGTGGGTTGGATGACAACAACGGCCACGGTGAGGTATTTTCTAAATGCTGTTGGTTTAAAATGCTATGATATAAGATTTGAAAGGGAAGGCATGTCTAAATAAAATATGGACTGTTTTTCCTTTATTTTAGAAAGACCCTTGCTAAAGAAGTAAATTATTATATGAAATATTTATTGAATAGTGGAAACAAATATTTAAAAAGAAAAAAAGTTAAAACTTTATCATAAAATTATGTGTAGGCCAGTGATGAAGGTCCACATAATTCTTCATGCTGTAAAGTTATAAATAGCGGTGGAGTGGTGAGGCTGAGGCCAATAGATATTTTTTAAATAAATTATTAGTAACACATCTATGAGGATATTGATATGCTAATCTAGTTCCACAAAGGGGGAAAACTTTTCCTGACAGCCGTTCTAATTTCAAATAATAAAAAAATTTTTTGAAAGCAATCATTCCAAGGACCTATTCTTCTGACAACTGAATTCCATTTACTTGTACTGTTTGTTGGCTTCCAGTCAACCATTTTCTAACCCAGTCACTTTAGGACCAACACCAAGGGAACTCAGCTTATTTATAAGTGCCTGTGTAAAATCTTGTAATAAGCCTTGCTGAAATGCAAATGTGCCAACTCTAGCACTCTCCCTGTGTCAACTGTGATTAAAGATGAGCGCACAAACTGTCATAAATACTGCCCTTCCCCTGATACTCTTTCCCCATTACCGGACATGGCTTTAGACACAATACATATTTCATAGCTAGACTCATTACAATTGATATAGTTTTGTTTGCTCAGGCATTTGTAGATTTGCACTCCGCCACTTTATCAAATTACAGCACTAACAAAAATAAATCGTTTTTACCATTTCTGCTTATTTCTGTACCACAGGAACTCCATATTGCTTAGTGACATTTTGATGTGATTTATTGTGCTACAGCAGGTTACAATGTATCTTTATAGAGGAAAATAACGTAGTACATTGGCATCCTTATTTATATTTCTTCTGAATTTTTCAAAAAATTGAAAGTTCAGCATGAGGTAAACAGCTTTATCTTTATTCTTGGACTTCTGTTCCACTGTTTCCACAGATGGTTCAATGTGCATAGTAGCATAAGAAACATAAAACAATCTGTAATGTAAATCAGACATATATTCCACCTAGAATAAAAACTAGAAATTGAATTGCCAAATTATCTAAAATTGTAAGAATTTACACCAAAAGTCAATTCAAACAAATATGTTTTACATAAGAACATAAGCCGTGCCTCTGCTGGGTCAGACCTGAGGTCCATCATGCCCCAGCAGTCTGCTCACGCGGCGGCCCATCAGGTCCAGGACCTGTATACTAGCTCTCTATCTATACCCTTCTATCCCCGTTGGGTGAAGAAGAACTTCCTAGCATTGGTTCTGAATCTGTCTCCTTTTAATTTTTTGGAATGCCCTCTCGTTCTTGTAGTTGTCGAAAGTTTGAAGAATCTGTCTCTTTCCACTTTCTCTATGAAAGGCTTGAATAATCAAGCCCATCCCAAATATGAGGTGATAATGTATTCAATAGCCAAGGACCAAAGTCAGAAAAGGTCCATTCAAATGGTCAGATTTCAGTGGTGGAACAGGCAGCAATGCAGACAGATCTCATCAGATCTCATCAGAAACTTGTAACATCAACTGAGTTTCCCGCCAAAATTCAAAATTGGTGGACTGCCCTGTTCCCAATCAGGTCAGTGAGCCCACTATTTACAAAGACAAACTGCAGACCTCACGGCGTACTCTGAAGAAAGCCACAGCATGGTGCCTGAAATCTCGGTTTCTATCTGACAAATGTAGTGAGACCTGGAAACCTGCAACAAGCAACCTATAGCAGTGGCTCTCAACCCATTCTTCAGGACACACCCAGCCAGTCAGGTTTTCAGGACACCCATAATAAATATGCAGTAGATAAAATAAATTTGCATGCACTACATTCACTGTATACAAATCGACAATATCTCATTCATTTGGATATTCAAAAACCTGAGTGTCTGGGTATGTCCCCTGTTCCAGAGTAAAATGTCCATACTGCTTCCACAGATTGTATGCTGTCTTGCTAGGTTTCATACAACCTTTATTAAAATAAAAAAAGACTTCCAATATCAACTGTTTTGCAAAATGAGATACACCTTTCATGTTACGCAATCAAATGATCTTAGTAATAAGCCTATTTGTCTCCAACTACAATACAAATAAATGTGATCAACAACGTTTGTTGAAAATAGAAATGCCTTTCATAATTTGAGGGTAGCAAAAATCCTCAGAACCAAAAGGCAACAGAATAATGTATTTTTATTTATTTGTTTACAGTATTTGATCTACTGCAAGGGGTCCAATGATGGCAACTATGAGTTTACAATAAAATCAAAAGGGGGAAGAGACAGTAGAGAGGTCTAGGAAGTTAAGGTGGAGTCAGTTTAGCAAAACAGATCAGTTTTCAGTAGTGATTTCAATTTTGCATAGGAGGGTTTAGTTTAGATGTGAGGTGGAATAGTGTTCCAGATTTTAGGGCCCAAGTAGCTGAATGCCATTTCATGGAATATGTCCAGATGGAGAACATAGGGAGAATAATAATAATAATAACAGTTTATATACCGTAGGACCGTGAAGTTCTTTGCGGTTTACAATGGTTAAAAGATGTTACAAATTAAGTAGAATTAACAAGGTTAGAAGCTAGTTATTAACAGCTGTTGTTGAAGAATAGAATATAAAAGTACATTATTTTGCAAGAATACCATGTGACAAACAGGCTTTTACTGGCCGATGGCTTGAAATTGCTGACAGTGATGATTAAAATGGCAAAAAGTGATGATTAAAGTCAAAAAGCTCTTATCAGTTGAGTCGTTAGTTAGTGGCTAACAATGTATTATTGAAACTACCCCTAGACTTCGTGTTAGGACCAGCTAACAATGTACGATATATTATTAAAGTAATCCAGTAATTTGTGTTAGTACCAGCTAACAGCGTACGAAGAAACGAAACTGATAGCACTTGGTAGCACCAGCTAACAATGTGCTGTCAAACAAACCCTATAATTCTGGTTGCTAGAACCAGCCAGCAATGAAACGAAACCAGTGACACTTGTTAGCACCAGCTAACAACGTGCTGTCTGACTAAACCTATAATGCATGTAATTAGAACCAGCTAACAGTAAAGAGAAAGAGATAATGGTTACTGCAGATGGGCAGACTAGACGGGCCATTTGGCCTTTATCTATCATCATTTTTCCATGTTTCTAATTCTGATGGGAATTTGTGTGGAAACAATGAGCAACTTCAGCTCCTACTCATAATGCATCGTTTTTTTATGTCCTCTACAGACCTACTACATAAAGTCAGAGATCTTTATCAGGAAGCTCTGAGGATGTCATCTTCGCTGCTCTGTCTCAAGATCTGCTACTTTGTAAGGTATTGGATCACTGAACTCTGGATGAGATTCAGGGTAGACAAGAGCCTTCTAGAAGCCATGGAAGACTTTCGGCTGCGGCGCAAGCCCATGGCCAGGAAATACACTGGCTCTTAATGGACATGAATCAGATAAGTTCCTAAGAATGGTCTTGGAAAATTACTAAAAGGATAATGGCTACCAGTAGTAAGAAGCAAAAGGTCTCCCTCCTATTTGACGACTTGGAGCCTGAGGAACTGGCTGAACAACTCACATACCTGGAATTCAAATCCTTCCGAAGGATATCATTCTTAGATTACCAGAATTACATTGTGCATAACTGTGTGAAGGAGAATGCTGCAATGGAGCGATTGATTGCCCTGTGCAATGGAATCTCTCAATGGGTACAGCTTATGGTGCTCAGCAGGCCAACCCCACAGCTACGTGCTGAAGTCTTTACAAAGTTCATTCATGTCGCCCAGAAACTCTACCAGCTGCAGAATTTTAACACATTGATGGCAGTGACTGGAGGACTATGTCACAGCTCGATCTTCAGGCTCAAAGAGACAAGTATGCATGTTCCCCATGAGGCAAATAAGGTGCTGAATGAGATGACTGAGTTACTGTCCTCCTGCAGAAACTATGATAACTATCGGCGGGCATGAATGCAGTAGCTTCAAGATCCCTATCTTGGGTGTGCACCTGAAGGACCTGATCTCACTGCATGAGGCTAAGCCCAATTATCTAAAAGACAAAATCTTGAATATGCCGAAGCTGTATGCACTTTACGTTCACATCAATGACCTCATCCAGCTTCAGCAGGTGGTACCATGTCTAGATGTCAACAAAGACCTGGTGCATCTGCTCACGCTTTCTCTTGATCTGTTCTACACTGAAGATGAAATTTATGAGCTCTCCTATGCCCAAGAGCCACAAATCCACAGGGCCCCGCCTGCGACTCCTTCCAAATCACCTGTTTTGGCAGACTGGACTTCAGGAGTAGCTCCAAAAACAGATCCCAAGATCATCAGTAAGCATGTGCAGAGGATGGTAGATTCAGTCTTCAAGAACTACGACCACGATCAAGATGGATACATTTCTCAAGAGGAGTTTGAGAAGATTGCTGCCTTCTGTGTCATGAAGAAGGATCGGGAAGGCTTGGTGAGCAGGGAGGAGATTACAGATTACTTCATGAGAGCCAACTCTATGTACTCCAAACTAGGACTGGGCTTTCCTCATAACTTCCAGGAGACTACATACCTGAGGCCCACCTTTTGTGATAACTGTGCAGGCTTTCTTTGGGGTGTTATCAAGCAAGGATACAGAAGCAAAGATTGTGGAATGAATTGTCACAAGCAATGCAAGGACCTGGTGGTTTTTGAGTGCAAAAAAAGGTACAAGACCATAGTCCCTCATATGATCCTACCATAAGGGTTAAAAGTCATGAAGGAGAAGGGTCCTTTACGTTTTCTAAGGAAGATTCTGCTGAGCACCATGATGGGAATAAGGGTCGAGCAATCATGTTGGTGGGCAGCTCACTTCCGAAGAACTCTGTTAAACACAAAGGCACGCAGACAGATGACTGCCTCCATGGTGACTCTCCTTCCATGCCATTCATCCTGTCTTCACCAAGAAGGAAGTCTGAGCAAGACTCAGTTCACTTGATGGCCACTTCTAGCCCCCCATCACTCTGCACCCACTCTTGATCCTCAAATCACAGCGCTAGAGATCAGTTATTGTGGAATAGGATTGTACAGGTTAGTTGTCTAAATACTTCAGGAAAAGATATGTTTTTAGGTGTTTCCTAAATTCCCCATAAGTAGTAGGAAGGAAGGAACTGTGAACAGGTACAAGACACTTAGCAATCAAAATATTACCGCACTCTATGCTAGTAAGTATAGCGGTTTCAACTTCAAAACCTCTCACCAATTTCAAGGCTGACCTCAGTGCAAAAAGCCCCTAACAGGAAACGCATTGCAAAAAACAGGTATTGGCTCACTAGGGAGTGGAGAAAAAAGCCTATGGCATTTTAAAAAAAATCATCTATTAATAAACAAACCAGTAAAATTTGTGTTAAAAAAAAAAAGTTGACTTAACTCAAATTCAAATGTCCACCAAAGTATTGTACTCAAAAACCCTCTTGTTTCACCAATGCAGCATCAGAGATGTGAAAGCAAATCACAACCCTGATGCAGGTACTTGAAAAAGGTATTTTTTTTTTTTTAAACTGACCAATTCTTTCCTATTCAAAATTGTAGTCCTTTTCTATTACCTATATAGATTGTAAGCACTTTGCTCTAAATATGTACACAAAGATGATATAGAGAGTTCTCGGAAAATAAATAAATGCATTTATTTATTATCTTAGGTATACTCCTGACGCAAGCTGGCCATGTCTGGTTTTTCATAAAGAATTGTATCTTTCAAGGATCCTTTTTATCTGTAGTGTATCTGTAGTGTCCTTTGTCTTCTGGAATTCTGTATTGCCAAGTCTCTGTGGTTTTATTTTTTTCCCAATTTTTTTTACTAATCTTTTTCAACAAAAACAGAGCAATCTTACAAAGAACAAGTTTGGCTCCGTTTCTTTCGGCTCCGGCTCCACCAAGGATAGAAGAGCAGGTAACTTTAAGCATGCATTCAGCTTCCCTTTCCTCTGGAGGTCCTTCACCACCTCCCCAGCCGTTAACCTCTGTTGGAAGAGTAGAGACACCCTCCAATGCTGAAGATGTAGCCTCTTCCTCACAAACTTTTGATATAACTGGACCTAATATAGAGGAGCAAACAAGTGATGTGAAGACTAAAGGATTGACCCCTGTTCAGATGGTTAAGGAGTCAACCCTTGATGTTCTTCCTAAGGACAAAGTTATCACTTTAAATGATATATGGCTAACTGTTAATAGAACCGAGTCTACTTTGCAAAACACAGTTTTGAAATTATGTCAGTTTTCCTCAGATGCAACAGTTAAAATGAATGAGCATAATAATCAAATAGAGCTAGGAAATAAATTAGATAAATTGGATAAGTCTGTGGGTAATCTATAAAGTACAGCTCTATCTAATATTAAAGAGAGTGTATTGTTTCATGCTAAAATAGAAAAAATGGAGAATTATATGAGAGTTAGGAATCTTCGTTTCTTGAATTTCCCGATTATGCACTTCCTATCCCCTTTGGAGCTAGTAAGAATGTATATGAGGGAGATTTTGCAATACTCTGAGGTAGATAATTTTTAAACTGATAACCTCTATTATGTTCTGAAGGCTTCTAGGGAGGAGGGAACGGAAGGGGAAATTGATAAATTAGTCTCTCCAGATAGTCTAGACCTTTCTCAGTTTCTTGAGTCATCTAAAGACACGATTACAAAACGTGCTACACTTTTGGTAGTTTTCAAAATGGAGTTAGAAAAACAAACTATTTTGAAATTATACTTTACCGAAAATCAGGCCCTGTTCTGTGGCCAACGAATTCTTATATTTCCTGATGTTTCTAAGCAGACCCAAATGAAGAGGAAGCAGTTCCTGGCACTTAGGCCTAATGCCTTAGCAGTGGGTGCGAACTTCTTCTTAAAATTTCCCTGCAAATGCCTTATATCATATGCAAGTGATAAATATGTCTTTTTAGACTCAGTCAAGTTAGAAGGTTTTCTAAAAGATAAACCAGTTCAAATAGTATTTATATTTTTGGAGTTTCATTTTCCAACTAGGGAGGATAATTGAAGAAATGTACAGATGTATAGATGCCACATTCTGCCTGCTTAGAAGTTAAAATGTGTTTTCCCTATACTAAATTTATTTTGCTAAAGGAAAGGTACTGCTGGGAAGGGGTAAAACGCGGACCTCATGGGCCTGACGGACCTCGCGGATCTAAAACCGCACGTCCTTACAAATCTGGCACTTGTAGCTAGTTTCTGACTCTGACAGATCTTGATGACAATTTAGCGCTGATGAATCCGTCTCAGCATAGGGAGGGAAAAGTATTAGGATCCGTCAGCGCTAAAATGTCATAGAGGTCTGTCAGAGCCGCGGACCTCAGATTTTTAAATTTACTGGGGCTGCAGGAAACCAGTTTAAAGGATTCGTTTTAGAGCTGCTCCAGCACTAGTCTCTGGCTCTGACAGACCTCGATGACATTTTAGTGTTGATGGATCCTAATACTTTTCCCTCCCTATGCTGAGATGGATCCGTCAGCGTTAAATTGTCATCGAGGTCTGTCAGAGCCAGAAACTAACTACAAGTGGCACGGACCTCAGATTTTTAAGGACGTGCGGTTTTAGATCCGTCAGGTCCGTGTTTTACCCCTTCCCGGTACTGCTGGCCAGATAATGTGGACTAGATCGCTGAATGATTTTATTTTCCTCTTATGTTGATGATGGTAATTGGATATTCCTGAGTTTGTTATATAATTTGTAGCAAATGAATAAATAATTTAAAAAAATTTTAAAAAGAACAATAAATTTCCCAGCAACAAATAAAAGAAAACTAAACAAAATCAAGCTCACATTAAGGGGAACTCATCAGCAGTTGCTAAGTGATTTAACGTGCGCTAAATGCTAAGATGCCCATAGGAATATAATGGGCATCTCAGTGTTTAGCGCATGCTAATTGTTGGTACCTATTGATGAATTCCCCTCTAATTGGCTTAATCAGTGCCAATAATTGCCAGTTAACATCTGTTAACTGATGCTAATTATATCAATTAGAAGTTATGCAAACAACTTCTGTTTGATAGATGTTTGATAGATGTTTGATAGATGTTTGCACACAGTGTTATGTGCCACGTCCAGTATGTGAATCTAAAAGGGGACGTGATCAGGGGCAGGTTGTGTGCAGATCGTGATCACAAGCAATTTCTCTGGCCTGTTGCTCACACCAGCCTGTCTCCCCTCTGAAATCACTTCTGGGACTCGGGGCCAAGAAGTGACATCAGAGGGAAATCCAACGCTGCTGCGAGCAGCAGGCCGAAGAAGTTGCTCACACTGGCGAAGATTTAAATAGGTACAGGGGAAGGGAGGGTATGAGTGTGGTGTGGGGGGGGGGCAGGGAAGGCACGGCAGGGCATGGAAGGAGTGGAGCGCAGAGGAATACTCAAAGGGAAAGAGAGACTGAACTACAATTTTAAGAAGAGAAGGAAGAGTCTATTATGGAATGAAAGTGACTTGTCTGAACACAGATTTGAAGGCAAGTCAAAGGCAGTTAATGAAATAGTACAAAAGAGAAAAAAACAAAACAAAAACAAATGTTGAAGGACATGGGCCTAGAAGGACTGCATAATGGTAGTTGCAAAAAGACTCTGATCCCAAAGGATAGATTGGGTGTTGAATACAGAATTTTTTAAATTGAAGTAATTATCTGGTATGATCACTTTGTGAGGTATTGTTGTATACAATTTATACAAAGCTCATAAAAAAGTCCCAAATGTAACTGATTATTTGAATGGCAAATGTGAAACTAATGTACGCAGGTTCTCTAGATCAAACTAAGGTATATGTTCTGGATTCCTTAAAGACAATTTTATTATGGAATAAATAAGAGTCAACATTTTTTCTATTCTATGTGAGTTGTGTTTGATAATTTTTTTAAAAAAGATGTTGGGTTGATTTTGAAAAGGTGGTAATGGTAAGTAGAATGTTGAGGGCAACATTCATTTTTAAGCCTGTATAAATGTAACCATTGTGGGATTAAAAACATTTTTCTTTCTGAGGTTGAGGTAGTTTTATTCTCATGAAGAGATTACTTGCAAAATTCTAGGACACATTGGCCCAGGTATGCATGTGCCTGCTGGTTGCCCTGGTAACCAAGGAAAACATTCTGGGGTTTTATGTTGGTTGTACAGTTGAGTTGAGGGGTTTTTCTGGTTGAAGTAAGACCTTTGTGTGTTGGTTGTGACTTGTTAGAGTATTTAAATCTGGTTTGGATTTGGTTACCTGATGCAAGATTTTAAGGTGTTTAATTAGTATTTTACTGTTGGTTGATTGTGTTAGTTTTATTGAACAGTCAGTGAATTTTCAAAGCTGAGTTTATAGCGTTGTGAGGATTTGAACCATAACTTGGGAAAGTTGTTGTTTTTCTTCTATCAGGGAGATTTGAACTAACAAAATATGAAATACAATTGTCCATTTCTTAAAGCATAACACACATGACTTTTTGAGCAAAATACATTGCATTGGAAGTAGCATGTAAACAGAAGAAGTATATGAGAGAAAATAGGCATAAGTAAAAATGCAGACGATAACAGAGGCATGAATGGGATTTCATGAACTTTTTGAAATACAGTATAAGTAATGGAATAATAAAGTATTTAGGCAGATTTTGAGGTCTGAATTTTTTTTAAATGGAAACATAGTTGTTTAAAAATAACTATTCCAAAGAATTTCTGTAGGCAAAGGGATGGTCCAAAATCAAAATGTTATTCTTAAAATTCTAATCAGAGAAGGCATCAGTCATGTGAAAAGTCAGAAAAAAATTTAAAAACTGGATGACTAGAGTAATTTGTTTGAGTTGATTATAGTCACATTGATTTTATGGACTGTGTCTAGACAAATGGAAAACTCAATACAAATTGTTTTTTTAAACCGGCTGTATGAAATGCACACAAGATCCCAAGGATGTAGGCTTTGAAAATGTACTGTATAAATGAGCCCTTATTAAACCAATATGTTAAATCCTGTCAGAGATTTCTCAGCTAGCAGGGCAGAGTTCTTCCAATATACAGTATATAATTAATCATTAGGACTTAAGAAGGCAAAGGTAATAATTTGAGAACCATAAAAGAAAAGAAATAAAAGAAATTAGAGGCAGTAGAGGGCCTCCACCAAGTCATGATTTTCTGCCTTTTTACAACAGTCTACCAAAAGTTATTTTGGAAATAAGGATGTAAGAACTGCCATATTGGGCCACAACAAAAAAAGGTCCATAAAGCCCAGTATCCCTGTTTCTAATAAGTGGCCAATCCAGGTCACAAGTATGTGACAGGATCCCCAAAAAGTGCTAGATTCTATGCTACCTACTCCTCCGGGATAAGCAGTAACTTTCCCCAAATCTACCTTAATAACGGGTAATGGACTTTTCCTCTACTATGATTTTTCAAATATTTTTTTAACCCCAGCTACACTGGAGCTTTTTGAACGTGTTTCCTTTTCTACATTGCAGCTGTTTCCGTTTCTCTAACTGACGTAGAAAATGCTTTAGGAAGAGGGAAATCATGAGATCTTATGCTTCTGGGCTATTGACCTATAACAGTGATTCCCAAACCTGTCCTGGGGGACCCCCAGCCAGTCAGGTTTTCAAGATATCCCTAATGAATATGCATGAGTGAAATTTGCATACCTGTCACTTCCATTATATGCAAATCTCTCTCATGCAAATTCATTAGGGATATCTTGAAAACCTGACTGACTGGGGGTCCCCCAGGACAGGTTTGAGAACTACTGACCTATAATGACAGTTGGCCCCCACCATAAATTCTGGCATATTATATTTTGGTATACAGCAGTGGTTCCCAACCCTGTCCTGGAGAACGCCCAGGTCAGTCGGGTTTTCAGGATAGCCCTATTGAATATGAGGAGAGAGATCTGCATATAATGGAGGTGCCAGGCATGCAAATCTGCTCCATGCATATTCATTAGGGCTATCCTGAAAACCCGACTGGCCTGGAGGTTGAGAACCACTGGTATACAGCATAAGAGCATAAGAATTGCCATACTAGGACAAACCGAAGGTCCATCAAGCCCAATATCCTTTTCCAACAGTGGCCAATCCAGGTCATAAGTACCTAGCTAGATCCCAAGTAGTAAAACAGATTTTATGCTGCTTATCCTAGGAATAAGCAGTGGATTTTCCCAAGCCATCTCAATAATGGCCTATGGACTTCTCTTTTCAGAAATTATCCAAACTTTTTTTTTAAACCTTGCAAAGCTAACTGATTTCACCACATTCTCCGGTAACGAATTCTATAGTTTAATTACATGTTGTTGAAATTTTTTATCCGGTTGCAGAAATTCAGTGATTTTCAGATTTTATCTCAAAATGCACAAATATCCTTTTGTTTGGTTTAGAAAGGTACTGCTGAGTTTTATAGAGCAGAAAATTACATTTATATAATTCATATTTTAGAGCAGGGGATTTTTATTTTTAAATATATGAACATTTTCAAAAAATTCCTAACAAGTGAAGTCAAGTGGAAGTGTAGCATAATGGTTAGTGCAGTTGACTAAGCTCCTAGGGAACTGGGTTCAATTCTCTATTGCCCCAGGTATAAAACAAATGATTCTCTTACAGTAAATACACTGAAGCCCATAGGAATTGAATAGACTTCTGTGCATTTGCCATGGAAGAATCACTACCTTGGCTTTGTACAAGGAGCCCCTAGATTGTGAGCCCACTAATGACAGAAAAAGTGCTGCATACTCCAGTAGTGTTATAGAAATGATTAGTAAATCTAGCATTACCTTGGTAATCTGGCATTGCCTTTGTAATCACCCACCTGGATTATTGCAGCTCTCTGTAGTCAGGTTTAACACCGACATCTCTCAAACGATTATAATTATACTTCTACCTCCATATCCGTGGTTTCCATATCTGCAGATTCGCTTCTTTGTGATTTTTCGGCTGCTGACCCCATCCCCTAATTTTCATCACTGAACCCAGCGTTTCACATTGGAAATCGCTGCTCCCGGTGGTTCCTGAAGGAAATCGCTGTTCCCGGCGTTATATGGAGCAAATCACAGGTCGGGTTATTCATGGTTTACTATCTTTTTAGGTCTATTTTACTAAAAAACCACGAATAACATGCAAAAAGTTATTCACGGTTTTTCGGTATTCATGGCTATGTTCTGCCCTCATCCCCTGTGAATACGGAGGGAGAAGTGTAGTACAATCAACTGGAGTCAAATTACTTCATAAGGCTCATCAATTCAATTGTATTTAACCCTTATTAATTTCTGAACTTTGACTCCCAGTCTTTGCACATATCCATTTCATACTTCTTTCCTTGGTTCCCAAAAGAACCTCCTCTTCCCTCTACTCCAGATTGCATATCAAATCAGACCTCGAGTATTGCACTCAGTTCTGGTTGCTGTTTATCTCAAGAAAGATGTAATGACATTAGAAAAGGTTCAAAGAAGAGTGAACAAAATGATAAAGAGGATGGAACTCCTTTCGTATGAGGAAAGGCTGAATAGGTTAGGGCTCTTAAGTTTAGAAAAGAGATGGCTGAGGGGAGATACAGTTGAAGTCTACAAAATCCTGAGTGGTGTAGAATGGGTAAAAGTGAATCAATTTTTCACTCTTTCAAAAAGTACAAAGCCCAGGGAACACTCAATGAAACTACTGGGAAATACTTTTAAAACAAATAGGGGGAAATATTTTCCACTCAATAAGCTCTGGAACCTGTTGTCAGAGAATGTGTTAACAGTGGTTAGCATTGCTGGATTTTTTTTTTTTTAATGGTTTGGGCAAGTTCTTGGAGGAAAATTCATAGTCTGCTATTGAGACAGACATGAGGGAAGCCACTGCTTGCCCTGGGATTGGTAGCATGGAATATTGCTATTATCTGGGTTTCTACCAGGTATTTCTAATTTGGGTTGGCTAAATGGACCATTAGTCTGACCCAGTGACCCAGTACGGTTATTCTTATGTTCTTATATTAGTCCTCTACACCCCTTCACAGACCTTATGGTCCTCACATGTTGCTCTCTTCTACTTTTCCCTGCTTTTCCATTTATGACTCAACATTATACAGGAGACAACCTTCAGTTACCTTTTTCTCTTGTGAACTACTTATATCAAGTGTGTGCAAATAAATAAATAAGTTGCTATACTGGGTCAGAACAAAGATCCATGAAGCCCACTATCCAGTAGCCAATCTAGGTACAAGTACTTGGCATGATCCCAAAAATTAGCAACATTCCATGTTACTTAGCTCCAGGGATAAGCAGCAGCTTTCCAGTCTACCTTAATAGCAGTCTATTGATATTTTTTTTTTCAGGAACATACTGTATATATCTAAGCCTTTTTTTTTTTTTTTTAATTCAACTTGCTAACTGCTTTACCACAACCTCCAACAAATGTTACACCACTACTACTGCTACTATTTATCATTTCTATAGTGCTGAAAGGTGTATTCAGCTCTGTACATTTAATACCAATATTTAAAAAGTTTTCTAGAGGTGATCCAGGAAATTACAGACCGGTGAGCCTGACTTCAGTGCCAAGAAAAATAGTTCAAACCATTATAAAAAAATAAAATTATGGAATACGTAGACAAACATGGTTTAATGAGAGAGTCAAAATGGGTTCAGCCAAGGGAGGTCTTGCCTCACCAATTTGCTACATTTCTTTGCTGGCGTGAATAAACGTGGCTAAAGGAGAGCCAGTTTGATAGAACCTCTAAGTCCAACTTTAGGCATTTACCACAAGATGTCCAAAGGCAGAGGCAAAGAAATGGCCATTTTCAAAATCGGCAACACTGCAAGATGTCTCAATTTTTTTTTTTTAAATTGCCTACTTAGACATCATGGCTGCCAGGATGTCCACTCTTAGGACATCCAACTTTATTTGCCATTTCTGACCACAAAACTGTCCAAGTTCAAAACATCCAGTTCCAGATCATTTGGATGTGGGAAGGGCCAGCATTGAAATGGACTGACCACATAGACATGCCAATAGAGCAGTTGGGCACCTTAGAGGGCACTGCTGTGAACTTCACATAAAGGGTATCAGAAGTACATCTCATCATATTCCCCTTATAATTTATGGTGATAAGTACCCTCAAACCCCTACTATACCAACCTGTCTACCACCCCAATAGCCCTTATGACTACAGCTGGTATCTATATGACAGTATAGTAGGGTTTTGGTGGGCTCACACTTTCCGCCATAAATTTAATGGTTGGAATGGCTTATTGGTTTTGATCTCCCTCTCTATGGCTCACGAGCCCACTCACTAGGATTTCCCATACTAGGTGCTGCTATTCTAGACACAGGTATATACTATTTCATTCTGATTTGGGGGGGGGGGGGTGAATGGGAGGGGGGTCAGTGACCACTGGGGGACTGGGAAGGGTCATAGCTTAATCCCTTCAGTGGACATCTAGTCAGTTTGGGTACCTTTTTGGCACTTAGATGGTTTTGAAACAAGTCTAGCTCAGAACCTCTAACTTCCATCCAGGACGTCTTGTGAAAGAGACTATGAGAACTCACGGCAGCCATTTTGTATGAGTGATCTGCACAGGGCAGGAGCGTAGGAAGATCGCTCCTACCCCAAAAGACCGCTAGACCACCAGGTAAGGTCCGGGATGCTGGAGTAAGGCGGGAGGGAGGCGGGGGTGGGTCAGAGTCGACCCAAAGGTTTTTCGCAAATTTTCAATATTTGCGGGCTGGCTCTGCCCCTAATATTGAAATATTGAGGGAGGATTGTACTGTGAAATTCTTGTTCTGCCTGGAAATAACTGGCACTGAGTAGTTCTGTGTCTTGAGAGCAGCTTTAATCTGAATGCTGAGCCAGAGTGTATGGTCTCATGCAAGATAAGTTCATTTGTCTTTTCTTCTTCAAAATACTTTTTGTTATAACTCACTGCAGTCAAGACTGCAGTAGAATTTGGGATTCTACACTAAAAAATCTCATTTATACCAAAGCTCCACTAATTTTCAGAACCTCCACATTCCGTAAAACATTACATCCCTGGTATACAAGAGAACTTACACTCTTAAAACAACAGCAGAGATCATTGGAAAGAAAATGGAGAAAAGATAAATCCAATAGTAATTTACAACACTATAAAGATCACGCATCTTTTTACAAATATAAAATCAATCAAGCCAAAAAAAATTATTATAATAAAAAAATTATTGAAGCAAAAAACCCATCTGCCTTATATTCTTTAGTGAAATCCGTTTCCCCTTTATCTAAAAATAATACTGATCAAAAATGTTCTCTTTCTCCTCAAGACATCGCGGATCATCTTTCCACCAAACTAGATCTCGTTTGAAATACTTTTCAGCCAAGTACCCCCTTTAAACCTTCAGATAATGATAGTTCCATATATATTCCGACATCCAAATGTTCAAAATTTAAAATCCCAACAATTAACGATATCGAATTTAGTCTAAGTAAAATTAACCTAAAGGGTACTCGTGAAGAAATAATACCACCCTACTATCTTAAAAATTTTTTTTCATGTTTGGGTCCTTTCATCCTATCTTTAATCCAAAACAGTTTATCTACAGCCTCTCTTCCACAGGAATGGAAAAAATCCATAACCTTTCCGATTTTGAAAGATCATAAAGTCTCTCCAGAAGTAGTCTCCAATTATCGTCCCATTGTAAACATCCCTTTTATGGCTAAACTTACGGAGAGAATAGTCTTTGAACAACTCACAGATTTCATTGAAACAACTAATGTTCTTCACCCACACCAAACCGGATTTCGTAAATATCACAGTACTGAATACACTATGTTAGGCTTGATCAACAACATCCATTACTTTCTTGATCATCATAAATCGGTAATTTTAATTTCCCTCGACTTAACAGCAACGTTCGACACTATAGACCATGATCTATTATTATATCGTCTAGATTCAATTGGAATTAAAGACCAAGTCTTAGATGGTTTTCATCCTTTCTTACAAACCGGTCTTCCGTCATTAGCTTTAACGATCTCACTTCTAAAAGTTATACCTCAAAATTCGGTATTCCGCAAGGTTCTATTCTATCTCCCCTTCTTTTCAATATATTCCTCTCTCCTCTTCTAAACCTAACTCAGTCTTTAGGTTTTACAGCCTTCGCATATGCTGATGATATACAACTTATTCATCCATTAGATCCAGAAAGTTTAGACGATATTACTGGTATCAATAATAAACTGCTTTCAATACAAGATTGGCTTTCAACAAACAAATTGGCTTTAAATCTTGCAAAAACAAAAACAATGCTCTTTACATGGAAAAGAGACATAAAATTAATTTCTCCAATTTCCATTAATAATACAATATTAGAACTGGTGACTACTATAAAAATTCTAGGCATTTGGATAGACGACAAACTTACTTATCATGATCATATCAGTCAAACTGTTAAAACATGTTTTTATAAATTACGTCTAATCCGTTCACTTTCCAAGTTTCTACAACCAGAATCCACTAATATTCTCATTCATTCTTTAATAATTTCTAAACTAGACTACTGTAATTCCCTTTTTATTAACATCACACAAAAAGAAAAAAATTCAGAATACTGATTCAGAATACTGCCGTTAAATTAATTTATAACGCTAAAAAGTACGACCGCGTCACTCCCCTGTTAATTAAATCTCATTGGCTCCCAATAAGTCATCGCATTACATTTAAATTATTACTCTTAGTTTTTAAAACCATAAATTTTAGTGAGCCACAATTTGTTAATAGATGGTTGATCCCCTATAATACTACTCGACCGCTCCTCTCTTCCTCTTCTAACCTCCTTTCGGTCCCCTCACTGAAGATTATTGGTACTAGGCGTAATGACATGTTTTCCATTATGGCCCCTCAATCTTGGAATCTCTTACCTCAATACATCAGAGATTTAAAAGATCTTACTGTATTCAAAAAAACTCTAAAAACATTTTTTTTTAAAGATGCCTATGATTCTTAGGATTATATCTCTTTTTCATTTTTCCGGCATGCTTCCATCTCCCTTCCACTTGTTTTTCCCATTGTTGTAATTCTTTCGTCTCTGTTCAAACATTGTAATTTCTCCCCTATTTATCCTCACGTCTCTTGTTTGTTTTTTTGTCCTAAACTAATATTTTCATATCATGTATGTATTCTTGTATGTTAATTTTTTTTTAGTATAACAAAAGTTAATTCATATACTACCACCCATGTTTTAATTATATGTTTAATTGTATTGTACATCGCCTAGTAATTTAAAATAGGCGATTCATTAAGTATAAATAAACTTGAAACTTAAAACTTGACTGAGGTCTATGCCTTTATGCAAGGAACTGAATGATGGTTAATGATTACTGCAGTGCTGGATTCGAGCTGGTTTAAAGCTAATAACATCATTTGTGCTGTTTGCCAGGTGCATAGATTTTCCTTATGCCTTTATTTTGAAAACTGATATATATATATATTTTTTGTGTGTGTGAAAACTGAATGTCATTTTCATTATGCTATGCATTTTTGACCACTGGGTTCAAAATTAAAACCATTTTGATTTCTGACTTTAGAACTTAGTTTGAATTTGTGAATGCAACAAGTACCGTACTTACCTGTACTCTCAGACCCCAGGGAGGCGCCTAGGGTCGGTTGTAAGCCCTGAGGATACCCCCGGTATTAGGGGGACACGCCAGGTCAAAGATTATTGTCACTTTGCAACTCCACTCAGAGGGATGTTTGTGACAAGTTACAGAGAAATACTTTAAAACTAATAGGAGGAAATATTTTTTTCATTCAGATTATAGTTAAGCTCTGGAACAGTCAACATAGATGGGTTTAAAAATGGTTTGGATAAGTTCCTGGAGGAAAAGCCCATAGTCTGCTATTGAGATAAACATGGGGGAAGTCAATGCTTGCCCTGGGATGTTGCTGCTTTTGGTTTTTTGACATGTACTTGTGACCAGGATTGACCATTTTGGAAACAAGATACTGGGCTGCATGGACCATTGGTCTGACTTGGTATGGCTATTCTTAGTGGTGTATTATATACTGTGTGACTTTGGTTATTTAAACCACTTGGGTTAGTTATTTTAGGTTATATTCTTATGTTCTAACATGTTCCAAAGCTTAACTATGCAAATGCGGAACAAAAAAAGGGATTGAGACTTGTATACAGTCTTTTAGTAGTTTTGCAGCCACATTCAAAGTGGTTTACATACAGGTATGTTAAGCATTTCCCCTATCTGTCCTGGTGGGCTCACAATCTATTTAATATATCTGGGGCAGTGGAGGATTATGGGGTCCTTTTAGTAAGGCACGTTCACTGATTTAGCACGTGCTAAATGCTAATGCGCCCATTATATTCTACGGACGCATTAGCATTTAGTGCGTGCTAATCATTAGCATGCGCTAAATCGATTAGTACGCACTAAGGGGTCCTTTTACTAAGGCGCACTAGGTGATTTAACGCGTGATAAATATTAGCGCATGCTAAATGCTAATGCGTCTATAGACTATACTGAACACGTTAGCATTTAGCGTGCGCTAAGTCAGCTAGCGCGCCTTAGTAAAAGAGGGGGGTAAGTGACTTGCCCGGGGTCAGAGGGAGCAGTATGGGGTTCGAAACCACCACCTCAGGGGGCTGAGGCTGTAGTACAGAACGACTTTGTGACAAAATTCATCACCGTTTCCATCCCCACGGATAACGGTAGGAAACCATCTCCATGTCATTTTTTAAGGAGAGAAGGTAGAATCAGAGTATGAATGGGCACAACCACTGACACTCAAACCTTGCATCACCTTGCATCAAATTTTGTCACCTGCGGGGATGGGAACGATGATGAATTTTGGTACCATGTCATTCTCTAGGTTGTAGCTCTAATCATTAGGCCACAATCTCCTATTTATTGTAAATGTATTATTTTGTAACTATGCCATGTTCCCTAGTTTTTGTTTTTTTTAAATTTTTTGAAACAGTAAATTATAGATTTGGATTTATCTGTTCTACTTTATTAAGAATTTTCGTAATGTCTGTCATATTTTCCCTCAACCATCTCTTTTCTCAACTTGACTATGTAACAGACAATAGTAACTTCTGATGCCTTTACTTTTTAATATAAAAGGATCATTTAGAGAAAGAAAGCCAGTTTTTAATATTTGCTGCAATAATAAAGATTAAAGCAAAGCTCACAGGTCATTTAAGTACATAAAGATATGTAAAATTCATAGTCATTAAAATGCAGCCTAAGAAAGGAGATAGACAGAAGTACAAATGTCATATTTGAATTGATATTAAAAGTACAGAGCACATGAGAGTGCATAAGAATGTGATACTGTACTTGATTTTCACTCATAAGTTTTCACTCTTCTGTTTGAGAGATGGAAAGAACTGGATGGCCAGTCTGTACATTGAAACAATGTCAGCAGGCAACTATTAGCTGAGATAAAATTGTTGTTGGTTATTCAAGTATTATGTGATATAGGAATTTTAACTAACACATGACAAAGTACAGCCAAATCTTAACAGCAGCCAGAAACAATATTTCTTTCTTCATATTGAACTGGCTATCAATTCAACCAAGCATCTATTTAGTAAATGGGCTACCACAACTGAACAAGTCTGCTTAGCCAAAACTGATCTTCCACCCTCTCCTCCTTCTCCGTAATCACTGAGGAAGAAACCACACATCTTCTCTCAACCCCAAACCCACTACCTGCTCCTGTGATCCTACTCACCTACGCAGCGCTATCTCACCCGTTATCATCCTTCCTATCTGTCACATCCTCAACCTATCACTCTCCACTGCAACTGTCCTTGATGCCTTCAAACATGCTGTTGTCACACCCCTGCTCAAAAAGCTCTCACTGGACCCCACTTGTCTCTCCAACTATCGCCCCATCTCCCTCTTCTCCTTATCCAAGTTACTTCCCATCTATTTCCAAATACAATTCAAACTCTTCCTACTGACCTACAAATGCACTCACTATCTCTCCTCACTTATCTCCCCCCATGTTCCATCCCCCACCCCACCCCCCGGTGAGCTCTACTCAGCCCTCCTATCTGTGCCCTTCTCTTCCTCTGCCAACTACAAACTCTGTCCCTTCTGTCTTGCTGCCCCGTATGCTTGGAACAAGCTGCTTGAATCTCTATGGCAGGCTCCATCTCTGGCAGTGTTCAAGGTCCAGCTAAAAGCCCACCTCTTCGAGAGTGCTTTCAACTCATCTCACCTTGAGTTCTGCATCCTATATGTCATGTCTGTCTGTCCAAGTTAGATTGTAAGCTCTTCCGAGCAGGGACCATCTATTAAATGCCAAAATGTACAGCACTTCGTATGCTTTTCAGCACAATTGAGCAAATTGAGCACTGACACCCTTGACAAACTTGCCCCATTGCAAACCAAAACTAGAACCAGAAGATGATCAGACCAATGGTTTGACAATGAATTACTCCAACTCAAAAGACAATGCAGATGACTAGAAAGAAAATGGAGAAAAACCAACCTAGAGCAAATGAAAACCCCCTGTAAAAAAAATTAACAATTAAAGGACAAGAGAAAAGTACACTACACCAACCTAATAGGCACAGAAACCCAAAACACCTAAAAACTATTCCAAATATTAAAAGATCTGACAGACACAAAACCCTACCTGACCACTAACAACACCCCCCCAGCCACCCTCTTAGCAGAACACTTCAAGAATAAAATTACTAACGCCAGAGCTACCCTCAATGATACCCCAACCCACCTAACTGAATTCACAATGCATCCCACAGAAAAAGAATCAACAGCAGCAGACAGAACATGGTCCCACTTCCCCAATATACAATGGTCCAATCTCAATAAACTCTACAGAAAATACAGCCATGCATCCTGTGACCTCAACCACTGCCTACCATATCTCCTAACAACCTCCAGCACAAAATTTCGAGCTTTACTCCTACAATGGATACAAACCATGCTCATGGACAGCCTTTTTCCAACTGACCTCAGCGAAATCATCATCACTCCGATCCTAAAAGACCCAAAGGGACCAACAGACCAACCATCCAACTCAATACCTCTATATGTCAAACTAACAGAAGGACTAGTAGCCAAACTCCTCACTAACTATCTAGAAGACCACAACATTCTCCACCCTACACAATCTGGCTTCAGAACCAACTTCAGCACAGAGACATTACTAGGCTCCCTTAGGGACAACACCTCAGCATAGGAAAAAAATGCTGCTCATACAACTGTACCTGACCGCAGCATTCGACCTGGTAGACCATAGCATCCTACTGCAAATTCTGGACACAATAGGTATCTCAGATAAAGTATACTCATGGTTTGAAGGTTTCCTAAAATCCCGAACATACAGAGTGAAATCAGATAAAAGAAAAATCAGACCCTTGGTCCAACCCCTGCGGTGTACCCCAAGGGTCCCCACTATCCCCCACCAATTTCTATACTGCCCTTCAACAATGACAAAACAACTACAAACAATTCAAAACACAGCCCTGAGACTCGTGTACTCATTGAGAAAATACGACCACATTACAGAGGCATACCTCAATTCACACTGGCTTCCAATTCCAGAAAGCATACTATTTAAATTCTACTGTATACTATTCAAAACTATAAACAGAGACAGTCCAGCCTACCTGAACAACCGCCTCATCCAAACTATCTCAACTAGGCATAGAAAAACTCATACTCCATTCACACACCCTCCAATCAAAGAAGTTAAATGGGAAAAACTATATGATGGCCTCCTAGCCACTCAAGCAGCAAAACTAGACAATCAAATCTCCAATCTACTGATGACAACCTCAGACTACAGGACATTCAGAAAAGAAATAAAGACTATACTCTTCAAGAAATCCCTGAAAAAGTCTTAACACTACGAGTACCTTCCTTCCTCCCATCTTCTTCCTAACCCCCCGAATCAACCAGATCTACTCTTTATTCGCTCTGGAAATGACCAGAGATCTTCTTTTGTAATCCACCTTCTATAACGCTTTTGTAATCTGCCTTGAACCGCAAGGTAATGGCAGAATAGAAATATCTAATGTAATGTAATATATAAGTAGCAGTAGTAGTAGTAGTAGTAGTAATTTAGTTCTACTACGGCTATACTGGGTAGGAAGGGGGAAGGGAGGAGGAAGCTAGGAATGGTAGCACCATATGTGAGAGGATATGGGAGGTGGCAAGGAAATGAATGAGCAGAGATTCATGGACAGTGGCTGCTTGAAGGAGAATTTGCTGAAGACAGGAAATCGAGAGAGACAATCTGGAACCAATTTGATGGAAAAATAAATGTCCAGACAATAAAGGTTAAATAAATATATTTTATATTTTAATTTATTGATTGAAATTTATTGCTGTAGCTGATGGGGATCCCTGAGCACCACCAGCAGATCAATTGAAACTACGCTTTAAAGCTAGAGGTTATCCCACTAAAGCTATACAACGAGCATATACGAGGGCAAAATATGCCAATAGAGAGCTGCTATTGGATGAAAAAGATACAACCACTAATTTGGATCGGTTGATTTGTGTTTTACCATATTCAACAGCGGCGAAAGAACTTATAGCTTAAACCAAATCTCCACCTCAAGACACAGAAGAACCTTGAACCCTTTCGCCTTCCCCCCACTCAAAGGCACACAACGCAAGAAAATGTTTGACAACCTTCTGGCAACACAAGCAGCAAAAATCAACCATTCCATCTCCAATCTTATGACAATATCAGACAACTTCAAAACATTCAGAAAAGAAATCAAAACCCTGCTTTTCAAAAAATTCATCCAAATATCTTAACCCCTCCTCTTTTACCTCCAGAAGATTCACCTACCTTCAGATAACCTTCCCCCAAATTACCCACCTTAACACCTTCCAATTAAACAAATACCATAAATAGATTGTAACCTACCCTCTCTAACTGCATTCCATATGTATTTTTCATACAGTTCTTCACTGTCAGTTTAATTTCCATCCTATAAGTTCACATAGAATTTTTCTTTTTTCAACCATCTTTATTTTCTCTTCTTTATTAATTTCCAGGTACTTTAGTTAGATTGTGAACCTTCGGGACAGTAAGGGAATTTTTTAAGTACCTTCTTACTTCTCATTTATAATCTTAATGTATATTTTCTTCAAACCGCTTAGAACCTAACGGATGTAGCGGTATATAAGAAATAAATTACATTACATTACATTATAGCCCAGATGAAAAAATACTGGCATGTGTTACAGTTACACACTACATTACATTACATTACATTACATTACAGATTTCTATTCCGCTTGTGCCTTGCGGTTCTAAGCGGATTACAATTTAAGAGACTGGACAAATTCAGGAATATTACAGTACATAGAATCAGGAATGTATCAAGTTACAATTGTTAGTCTGGAAGTTTCCAGGAGAAATTTGGAGCACGTAGTAGATAAATCGTAGGTTGATGAAGTGAGTTGTACCATGTTTAGGTATATTTATGGAGGGGTGTTCGTGTGTGTAATTTCTAGTGCTATGTTGAGGTTAAGATGAAGGAAAGTGTTTTTTGAAGAGATGAGTTTTGATTTCTTTTCGGAATTCTTTTATGTCTATTGATTTGATCAGTAGATTGGAAATGGTAGTGTCAATTCTTGCTGCCTGAGTGGCTAAAAGGCTGTCGTATAGTTTCTTACGTCGTGTACCTTTGAGAGGAGGGTAAGTGAATAGGTTTTGAGTTCTCCTTAGTCTGTGTGAGCGATTACGGTGTAGTCTTTTGTTTAGGTAGCTGGGTGCCGTTCCGTGTGTTACTTTGTATAGTAGACAGTAGAATTTGAACTGGGATCTTGCTTTTATTGGTAGCCAGTGTGAGTCAAGGTAAGCATTTGTGATGTGGTCAAATTTGCTGAGGGAGTAGATGAGTCTGAGGGCTGTGTTCTGAACTGTCTGTAATTGTTTTATCATGTAGTTTGGGCATGATAGGTAAAGGCTGTTGCAGTAATCTACTATGCTTAGTACTAGGGATTGAACTACTATCTTGTATTGATCCTTGATGAAGAATTTTCTTATTTTTCGTAGATTACGCATTGTGAAGAATGCTCTTTGGATGATTTTGTGGATTTGGGTCTGCATTGTGCAGTTTCTGTCTAGTTGAATTCCTAGGATCTTGAGTGTGCTTTGCATTGGGTACTTGATTGTGTTTAATTCCAGTTCTGTGCATGATGGGTTTTTTTCCTTCTCTAATAGTAGGAATTTAGTTTTTTCCGAGTTCAGTTTCAGTTTATGACTTGACATCCATTTTTCTATCGTTTCCATTATTATTTTCAGGTGGTTTGTTGATAAGGGGTCTTGTATGTTGAAGGGGATGAGAATTGTTATATCATCCGCATAGCTGAATGATATTGTGTTTAGGGCGTCTAGGGTAATGCCGAGGGATGCTATGAAGAGGTTGAATAATATAGGAGATAGTGGCGATCCTTGTGGTACTCCACATGGGTTTGACCATGGGTCGGATAGATGCTCTTTTGACTTGACTCTGTATGTTCGAGTTTTAAGGAAGCCTTGGAACCAGTTGTGAACATTACCAGAGATTCCTATTGCGTCTAATGTCTGGAGTAGTGTGGGGTGGTCAACTAGGTCAAATGCGGCAGAGAGATCGAGTTGAATGAGAAGTAGTTTGTTTCCTTTGCTAAGGTGTTGTCGGGCTGTGTCTAATAGTGATATCAGTAGAGTTTCTGTGCTATGGTTAGATCTGAATCCAGATTGGGATGGATGCAGTATGTGATGGTCTTCAAGGAAGTTGGAGAGATATTGTGCGACTAGGCCTTCTGTTAGTTTGATGTATAGTGGGATTGAGGCGATTGGTCTGTAGTTTGTAGGATTGTCTATAGGACCTTTGGGATCTTTTAGGATAGGAGTAATTATGATTTCTCCTAGTTCTGGTGGGAAGTGACCTTCCCTTAGTGTAGTTTGAAGCCATAGTGTGAGGGTGGCTTTAAATTTGGTGGAGGCTGTAGTTAGTAAGTATGGGGGACAGTTGTTCAGGTCACATGATGATTTGCTGTATTTTTTGTAGAGCTTGTCCACATCTGACCATTGTATCTTTGGGAAGGTATTCCAGATCCTGTCTGCTGGTATTGCTTCATCTACTGTGGGATTGATTTGTATTTCTTCTAAGTTGGTTCGTGAATTGTTGAATGTGGATCTGGTTGTGATGATTTTGTTTTTGAAATAGTCCGCTAATTGGGTGGCTGTGGGAGTTTGGTTTCCTTGGGTGGCGAGAAATGGTTTGGTGTCAGTGAGGTTTCTTACAATGTCAAAAAGTTTTTTAGTGTCTGGTTTTTCTGTGCCAATGAGTTTAGAGTAGAAGTTTTTTCGTTTTTCCTTCAGTTTGGTATTGTATAGTTTGAGTTGGATTTTCCATTCATCTTTGGTAAGATTTTGTTTCTGTTTTTTCCATGACCTTTCTAGTTGTCTGCATTTCCTTTTTAATTGTAAGAGTTCGTCGTCGAACCATTTATTGGATGGTCTGTCTATTTTGTATTTGTTTTTTATTGGAGCTAGTTCGTTTAGTGTGGTTTCACTGAGGGTCCGCCAACTGTTTATGAAGTCTTTGGGGTTATTGGGGTCTATTTCGGGGTCAACTGTGTTCCAGAATGTGGTATGTTCGATTTTCGGTCTGATCTTGATGTGTGATTTTTTTGGGATGGGTTTGCTGTTATTTTGAGCCCAATTGATAGTGAATGAATATTTGTAATGGTCTGACCAGAGGGTGGGGTGCCAGGACCCGTTTGAGATGTGAATTTTTTGTGTGTTTTGGTTTGGAGGTGAGTAAGCTGCTATATCAAGTTGATGACCTTTTTCGTGAGTGGGTTCTGGGTTGAGAATTTGGTAGGATAGGGAATTGAGGTATGAGAGTATATCTGTTGTTTGTTTGGATGATTGATCTTCTAAGTGGAGATTTAAGTCTCCAAGGATCAAGTTGTGTGTGGAGGAGAGAGAGTTCTGGAAGATGAATTCTTCAAGTTCTTGTTTTGAGGTGTTCCATTTGCCTGGAGTAATGTAGCAAAGAAGACAATTCAGATTTCCGGTTAGTGATTTGTCAGATATTTGGCAGGCTAGCAGATCTAGGTAAGGGGTGGAGTACTTGGTTAGGACATCAATGTTGAGATTGTTTTTTATTATGATTGCTAAACCTCCTCCTCTTTTGTTTTCTCTGCATACTAATTCTAGTTTATATCCTTTGGGGCAGAATTCTGTAATGCATGGATCTGAATCCGAGGTGAGCCATGTTTCGGTTATATTTAGTGAGATTCCAATATTTGCCTATCAGTTTTAAAAGTATTTCCCTGTAACTTCATTGAGTGTCCCCTAGTCTTTATAATTTTTGTAAGTAAAAAACTGATTCACTTGTACCCATTCTATTCTACTCAGGATTTTGTAGACTTCAAACATATCTCCCCTCAGCCGTCTCTTTCCCATGCTGAAGAACACTAACCTTTTTAGTCTTGGAAGCTCTTCTAATACCTGGTAGCTCTTCTTGGTACCTTTTCTAGTGCCACTATATCTTTCCTGAGATAAGGAGACCAGAATTGAACACAATACTCCAGGTGAGGTCACATCATGGAGCGATACAGGGGCATTATAACATTCTTAGCCTTGTTAACCATCCCTTTTAAAATAATTCCTAGCATCCTGTTTGTTTTTTTGGCCGCCGCCACACATTGGGTGGAAGGTTTCAACGTTTTGTCTACGATAACACCCAGATCCTTTTCATGGGCGCTAACTCCCAAGGTGGACCCTAGCATCCAATAACTTTGCATTTGTCTACGTTAAATTTCATCTGCCACTTGGACACCCAGTCTTCCAATTTCCTGCAATTTTTCACAATCCGCATGCGTTTTAACAACTTTGAACAATTTAGTGTCATCTGCAAATTTAATCACCTCACTTATCATTCCAATTTCCAGATTATTTATAAATAAGTTAAATAGCACCAGTCCCAGTACAGATCCTTGTGGCACTCCACTGTTTATGCTGCTCCATTAAGAAAAATGACCATTTAACCCTACTCTCTGTTTTCTATCCGATAACCAATTCCTAATCCACAACTGAACTTTGCCACCTATCCCATAACTCTTTAATTTTTTCAAGAGCCTCTCATGAGGAACTTTATCAAAAGATTTTGAAAACCTTGATACACTACATCAACTGGCTTACCTTTATCCACATGTTTATTCACACCTTCAAAGAAGTCAAGCAAATTGATAAGGCAAGATCTCCCTGGCTAAACCCATGCAGACTCTGTCTCATTAAATCATGTTTGTCTATGTGTTCCACAATTTTATATTTTATAATTGTTTCTACCATTTTGCCCGGCATTGAAGTCAGACTTACCGGTCTGTAATTTCTCAGATCTCCCCTGGAATCCCTTTTAAAAATTGGCGTAACATTGGCCACCCTCCAATCTTCTGGAACTACAGATGATTTTAGTGACAGGTTACAGATCACTAACAGAAAGTCAGAAATTTCATATTTTTTAAGTACCCTGGCATGTATTTCATCTGATCCAGGCAATATAGTACAGCTTCAGAGATAAATCTATCTATAACTTCTCCCCCCAGGCTACGGTTGTCCAGTCTCTTTAATGCCCATGAACTGATCATTCTGTGTTGCTATTCTAACATATGTTAAATCAATTTTTGAAGTTGTGAACAAAACTGATTAAATTAATATTTCTTTATTGATCTTTTCACCTCAAGTGCTCCAAGGAGTCAATATGCATGCTGCATTACTATGCCTGGAAATTCAATGGCAGATCATGACCAGGCTCCAGCACTGATTTTCCAGGTTTCTGGAGCCAGCTACATCATAATATGCAGTCCTAGTTATGCAGTGACCTTGCCTGGTTAGGTGCTGAATATCGGCTGACTCTGCCCCTGGAATATCCCTCAAAATTCAGTTTTCCATTAGGCTCTAACCAGTCATTTTCAGCGGCACTAATTGGATAAATGGCACTGAAAATGACTGGTTAGCTCTGAACAAGCAATTTTAAAGGCCATGAGCCATTTTTGGATTATTAAATTGCTTTGAATATTGACCTCCATTCATTCTGGGGGCAGTCGGCACTTAGCCAGTTAAACGCCCGCCAGGATAGATAGAGAAAAATAATTAGAGTACCTGAGTAGAGAGAAATATCTACTCTATTGATCCATGTATTGGCAAATGCAGTATATCAAGTACCAATAAACAATAAACCAAATATATTTTCTTGAGCAATTTTCTTCATAAAGGCAGTTAATAAGACCTACCGGTAATAAGTAAATAAATAGATTTTAGGGGTTAGCCTACCAAACAAAACATTGCACTCAATACAGTGCTTTATTTAGTAGACTGACCCCAAACGATACATCACAACATACATCCAACGATATATCCAACATGGTGGCCAGATGCCACCATGTTGGATCATGATGGCTTAGGAAACAAAAGCAAGTTGGCATTACTCTTGCCTATTTGCTTTTTGTAGTATGTAGGACAGTGCTAGGAAGAGTTAGGCAAAGAGAGGGGGTATACTAGACCAGAGTCTCTCAACTTCTTCAAGCCAAGTACCCCCTAAGTCTAACAAATATCAACCAATTACCCCTTCCCAAGCTCAGCCCCTGACCCCATAATAATAGTACTAATTGCAATACAATTTCTTCCATTAATTTTTCATATATACACAATATAACCGTATTAATACATAATGGTAACCACAAAATTTAAAAAACACAAAGCACACTGTATGCAGAGAAAATGTTAATTAGCATTTATATTTGGGGGGGTTTTCTCAACGAGGTCAAGGTAGATGACTTTAAAATATGCAATGCCACCTCAGTAACTGAAAAAGTTCTGATCACAATACTGCCTCACACACTCTGTCGTTTGTAAGTCAGATGCATCTGGGGACAGTCTCTTTAGGAAGAAAGAACCCTCAGGCTCAGGTTTGTCCCAAAGAAATTGTCCCCTTATTATGAGTTTTTCATCCATTTTTATAGCATTATACAAGGGTCAGTTTTTTCAGCATATGACTGTAGGAAAGACCATATTTGGTAACAGGATACATAAAAGCAACATGACTGTAGGAAAGACCATATTTGGTAACATGATACATTAGAAAGAGGTAGCAAACATGAGGGGGGGTTTTAGTGGGAAGTTTCCATCTAAGGTCTAGAATGTTTCTTATCTCTCTAAAGCACAAGATGTAAGACACAGAGCTCAGAACACAAAGAGAAAATGACCTTGTGATTTAGCAAACATACAAACGGTTTTCAGCAGTTCAAGCAGGAATAGAAAACTTACAAGGAATATATGTGCCCCTTCAGTAACAACTATAGAAAAATAGACAAATAAAGTGCAAAATATAGACAGCAGATATAAATTCTCAAAACAGACACATTTTAATCACTAAATTGAAAATAAAATCATTTTTCCTATCTTTGTTATCTGGTGATTTCATGAGTCTCTGGTTGCACTTCCTTAAGACTGTGCATTCAATATTTATTTCTTTCTGCCTCCTGCATGCTTTCTCTCCTCCAGACCTCATTCTCTTCCCCAACCAACATCTCTCTCTGGCCCTCCATGAGTCCAACTTTTCTTCCTCTCTCCTCCACCCCTATTAGCAACATGTCTCCCCCTCTCTCACACTGTCCATCTGTCTTTCTCTCATTCCCTCCCTTGCTGCAAAGGGAGTGGGGAGAGAGATTGAGAGAGAGAAAGAGATCCAGGATGCATCTCTCCCACCCCGTCTACTGCCACATCCAACATTTCTCCCTCTATCATCTCCTGGATCATATGCAGCATTTTTCACTACTGTCCACCAGCCCCATGTCCATTTCTCCTTCTATCACCTCTCTACAGTACCATGCTACAACTCTCCCTCCATCACTATGTCCAACATTTCTCCCCTTTGCATCCCCTTCAATCTGTCCCTCTGTTCCCTCGACATTTCTCCCTCTCATCCTTTTATTCCCCATGCATCTCTACCTCACTCCTCTCTCTCTCTCTCTGCCTTTCCTTTTTTCCTTTCTCCATGTGCACCATCTCTTTCCCTCTCACTCATATACTCATACCCAACAATTCTCCTTATTCCCTCCCTCCCTCATATATCCCAAGTTAGTGCCCCCTTCCTCCCTCCCTTGTGTCCCAAGTACATGCCTCCCTCCTTTCCTTCTGTGTCTCGAGTTCGTACTCCCCTCTCTGCCTTCCAGCCTTGGTCCCAAAATCATGCCCATATCCCAATGTACTCTCCCCCCTTTTCCTTGCTTGCTCCAGGGCCACATTCGTTTCCTTCAGGGCCATCTACTGCTCCTTCCTGCCTTCAGCAGCACTTCTTGCAGTGATGCGGGCAGTGGCTCTTTCATGCTGCACATGTCTGATTCACAAGCCTTCCCTCTGATTCAGCTCTGATGTTGGAGAGAAGGCTTCTGGGTCAGCCACATGCAGCGTGCAAGAGACGCGCGTCCCTGTAACAAGTGCCAATAAAGGCAGGAAAGAGCAGCCCACCTGGAAGGATGTAACTGGGATCCCTCGATGACCCAGAAGGTTTCTCTCCGATATCAGCTCTGACATCAGAGGGAAGCCTTCCAGGTTGGCTTCGGGGAGGTGAGCGGGCAGGATGGAGGGCATGGGATCCTAGCAGCGGCGGCTTCGGCGGAGGCTGACGGGCAGGAAAGAAAGCATGAGATCCCTGGCAGTGGCGGGAGACCCATGCAGTGCCATGTACCCCCAACAAGTGGCTTGAGTACCCCTAAGGGTACATGTACCGTATGTTGAGAAACTATGCACTAGACTACTGGGGATGCTTTTTTAATGTTGGAAGCAAGATGGGAATCAGGTACCACTAAACTACCAGGAAAAGTTTTATTAATTTGGAGGAAGGGAGGTCATGGGGAGGCTAGCGGAATGGCTACCTTTTTGTGGGGGTGGGGTCAAGTCAGATTGGCTTCCTTGTTGTTGGTGGGAGAAGTTCAGGTCAGGTCATATTGAGGGAGTAATAGACTAGGGAAAGTAGCCAATGTATGCCCAGTAACTTGGTTTTTAATGTTTCCCATTCTGTCAGTGCATGATAGAGTCATCAGTCATGTACTAACAGGAAGTGGGACACTTTTTGGCAATGAACTGCAGATTAATGTATGTTTTTAATACAGCTGCAATTTGCGTGCTCATTGCTTACTACATAACCATGGTATATTTTGGAATACATTTTGTCATAGGAGCCATGCACTAAGCTATCTATGAATGGCTCTACCATATGGCTTTTTGCTTTGACCCCTGGTCAAGTAGAACCACATAAAAAGTTTTTCTAATTATGCCCAGTTATTGATCTGATTACCGGCACTGAATATCAGCCAGACTCAGATTACTTCCAGTGGCCATGAAAGTCCTGAGTATTCAGTGCGGTATCTGGATTAGGCCTGGCACTGAACATCAAGGTCTAATTCAGACCATAGATGTCAATGGTTTTAAACATGCTGACTGGTATATTGTTTTGCCCAACATAAAGGACTGTAGAAAGATCAAAACCAAGTGAGCACTTGACCACCAATCCCCAGGCTAGTTTAAAAAAAAAAAAAAATAGAATAAAAGAATTTTGCTTAAAAATACTAGGGGCAATATTCTGCACTAGTTAATCAAGTAGGAATGTTCCCTCTACAGTAAGTTAACGAGCACTAACTGGATCCCAGCAGGGTATTCAGTGGTATATAACTGGAGAGTGCTGATGAACATCCTGCCTGACTGCTGAGCACTCTCCAATTAGTGCCAGAAAGGTCCAGGGGCAGAGCCAAGAGTTACATGGGCACCACTAATATTCAGTGGCTAAACCTGGATAACTATCTTAGAAACTTAGAAAAGCAGATGTCCTAAATTAACTGTGTGGCTATCTGGGCACCATTGCACCCTGTTGGCTCCACCAGACCCAAATATTCAATGCCTTTAACTAGACATGGGCTGACACTGAATATCCAGTTTAGGAGCCCTTTCACTAAAGCGCGCTAACCGATTTAGTGTGTGCTAATTGATTGAGCACACACTAAAGATTAGCACGTGCTAAATGCTAAGGCACCCATAGAATATAATGGGTGCCTTGGAGGGACATAATTTTAAAAAACCGTCTAAGTCCCCTTTTGGCCTAAGGCCTTAAACATTGAAAGTAGAAGCAGGGAAAATGTCCATTATCAAAAAAAACATCCAAAAGGAGGTTTTTTTATAATGGCCTGCCTCTACGTTCAGCTGTTTAAACCCCCAGACCACCACTACGTCTAAACTTACACAATATAATCAACCTAAAAAAAGCCTAAGCTCCAAACATCCAAATCAAGAGCTTTTAGGCGAAGGAGGAGCCAGTCCTTCGCCTAAAAGCTGGATTCTGTAACCGGTTACAGAATCCCCCCCCCCCATACAACAATCCGGGCAGGAGGGAGCCCAAGCCCTCCTGCCCTGTCAAACCACGAACCCCCCCCCCTCCGACAACATCGTGGCAAGAGGGAGCCAAAGCCCTCTTGCCCCGTCGAACCGCGACCCCCCCGATGACATCTGGGCAAGAGGGAGCCCAAGCCCTCTTGCCCCTTCGAACCGTGACCCACCCAATGACATCGGGGCAATAGGGAGCCCAAGCCCTCTTGCCCCGCGATCCCCAACCCCCCCCCTCCGAGTCCGATGGGGTCAGGAGGGAGCCCAAGCCCTCCTGGCCTGGCGACACCCTCTAACCCCCACCCCCACTAAAATACAGGCATGAGGAATCCCAGGCCCTCCTGCCCTCGATGCAACCCCCCACGACTGCCCCCCCTGAACCCCTGATCGGCCCACCCACTGACCCGCGACCCCCCCTGCCAACCCCACGACCCCCACCCCCACCCCCAACCTCCTTCCCCGTACCTTAAAACTTGTTGGTCGGACGAACGTTTTTATTTTTTTTTATGAGCCCCATAGCGTTTAGCGCACACTAATCTTTAGTGCGCACTAAATCGATTAGCACATGCAAAATCAGTTAGTGCACATTAGTAAATTGTCCCCTTAATTTAGCCAGCAGCAACCAGAGTTTAAAGAAACAGTGACTGCTACTGGTTAAGTATTGCCTTTTGTCTTTTTGATGTACTCCAATTTAGGCCATAAGTTCTGTCTCCCCTTATTCACCAGGATACTGTAGCTTATTAGTACCGGTAAACCATTTTCAAAATCTCTGGGTTCAGTTATTATTCAACATTTATGCTACCGTCATTTGACTTTTGTGGAAAAATTGGGTAGGCTTTATGAATGACAACCTTTCTTTATTTTTAATGCGCTATTCCCCTACTGATGACAAAATGGATTTCCCAGCAGTTGAAGGGTATATAGAAATACAGAAACATGGAATATGATTACAGATTGTGAGCCTGCTGGGACAGGTAGGGAAAATACTTAGAGTGCCTGATTACTAGTCAATGTATTGTAAAGTGTTTTGATATCTGAGGAGGAAAGACAGTACAGTATATCAAATAAAAATAAACACAACCATAACCAATTATTACAATTTAATGTACTGCCTCAGCAAAAAATAAAAAAGGTCTCGGAAGTTTACAACATAAAACAAAAGACAGAATACAACTCCATTACATATAGAAAAGCAAACACACAATTGAAGACCAAACACACAGAATCTCCTCAGGCTACCTCGAGGTCACCAGAGTCCAGGTGAAAGGCCTTAGATCTTATGACTTTTATCCAATGTATCAACCACTCGGCTCTACGATTCCATCTACAGTTCTTTAGCATTAAGCTATTTTTGGTTTTTTTTTAAGCTAGCATTGAGCCAGAAATGTGCTTAAGTTGGAATAAATGTTAGAACTTTGCTTTATTTATGTAACAATATTTATATACCATGATACTAGGAAAAAAGCTCATTTAAGCTGAGGTATAATAAAAATATTTTAAAAATCCAAATGTACCCTACATTACACTTAAAAAAAAAAAAAACATTTAATAGCGAGACCTTTCAATTAGTAGACGTATACAAATGTACCAGTGTATTTGGTTAACATTTTAAATTTGTACTGTTTAAAAGATCGTTGAGGTCAGAATCTGCACACCAATTATGTCAGCCACCGGTATTGATGTTATGTTGAGATTTGTTCACATATGTTTTCCATCACCGGGTCTAAAATGTGAAATGAGCTCCCAAGACATTTAAGACTTTGTGCAAATGTTCAGCAATTTAAAAAAAATTTTAAGAGTTCACTGTTTTGTGAAAGCCTTTCGGGAGAGATCAAATCTTTAGTGGCACTGTGGGATGGGTATACATCTATATACCTATAAATGTGTATAGGTATATAGATGTATACGTGGTAAAAAGCAGATGATGACCAAAGTTTGTTAAAGTATTGTATGCTGATTTTATGTATATTTCCTTTGTAACCCACTTTGATTAAAACAGGATAGAAAGATGGTAAATAAACAAATAAATACAATACTGCACATTTGCCTCCAATAACCTAAAACCCTAGAGCCACCCAGTGGCGTCGCGAGGATGAGATGTGCCTGGGGCGGTGGCACCCCTCCCGGCCCTCTTCTCTGCCCCCCACCCCATCCGCTCCTTCCCCACTCTTTACTGCCATGTGCACCCCTTCCCCCATACCTCTTTAAGATTTCCGGTATGAGCAGCAACCCCAACCTGCTGCTCGCACCGGCGTCAGCTCTTCCTATGACGTGGGGAAGAGCCGATGCTGACGCAAACAGCTGCTCGCGCCACAAATGTTAAAGAGATACGAGGGAAGGGAAGGGCCTCGCGCACGTGGTAGTGGGGGAGGTGGGGAAGAAGCGGGGTGGAGGGGGGTGGAGAAGAGGATGGATGCCTGCAATCCCAGCGAGACAGTGCCCAGGGCAGACCGCTTCCCCCCTTTACTATGCCACTGGAGCCACCTTATGCACCACTTCTTAAAAATTCAAGAAAAGCCGGGGGGCGGGGCCGTGCAGAGAGCGGGGAGGACGCGTTTTCCCTGAGCTCCGCTGTTCTCCCCCTGCTTCGGCCTCCCTGAACGAAATTCAGCGACTATTTTCACCACCGAGTGCCTTCTTTAGCTCCCCGGGGGCTCTATGGACAGATATCTACATAGAGGCACTGCGGATATGGCCTCTAAGGTGGGCAAAAAGGATCGCGAACGCGCGAAATCGGGGCCCAGCCACGAGGACAAGATGGCGGACCCGGGCGCGGCGGCGGCTACAGAGGGAGCGGATCTCATCGCGCGCCTCACTGAGGCAGTTGTCTCGGCGCTGGGGACGCGCCTGGACAAAGTGCAAGAGTCACTGGCTGCCTTGTCCACAACAGTGGCTGAATTCAACTCCCGGGTCACCGAGGTGGAGCAGCGGGTTGGAGCCGCAGAGGATTCTATTGTTGCACTGCAGGCAGAAGTTCAACAGCTGCGGGGCAAGGTGGGCCAGTGTGAGGAAAAACTGGAGGATATGGAAAATCGCTCCAGACGGAACAATCTGCGCCTGGTGGGGGTCCCTGAATCTGTGCAGGAGGGAGACCTGCTTCCCACTCTGGAGACTTGGCTGGCGGCGGAGCTAATGAGCACGCGGGGACTGGGACCTTTACGCATCGAAAGGGCGCACCGGCTGGGTAGAAGACAGGAGGGAGCGACCAGACCACGCGTGGTGATTCTCCGCATATTGAACTTTGCTATCAAGGATCTTATTCTCCGAAATTATCGCCAGCGCAAGGATTTACAGTTCCAGAATCACCGTATTCTAATATTTCAGGATTATTCGGCACAGGTGGCTTCTTTGAGGAGAGGATTCTCGTCTGTCTGCAAGCAACTTACTGAGAAGAACCTTCGCTTCACACTGCAGTTCCCTGCTAAGCTGCGGGTGATCTATGATGGCCACCCTCATCTATTCGACACAAGTGCGGCGGCCAGAGCGCAAGTTCTTCAGTGGTACCCTGATCTGGGGACTGGCACCTGAAGCCCTATGACACTGTTTGGGGTTTTCTCAGTTTGAATTGTGCGGGGCAACTTGCTGGGAGCGGGTGGTATACTCACTTGCACTGTTCCTTAGCACCTGTTGTGCATGTATTCTGTCTGTGGATCGCCGTAAGGGAGATCTGTCTGTTATGCTTCGGCCATGGTTTACAGTTCTTTTACAATGGCTCCTTATGGACTTATTGACTAACAAGGTCCTGTATGATTATGCCTTTCTTCTAGTTTTATGCTATTGTCTAGCCCCTGGGCTCTTCCTGTGAGTCTCAATGGAGTATATCCGGCATGGTGGCTGTTTTGGAGGCTGGAGAGGGGGGGTGCTTTGGGCCCTTCGGTATACCCTCCCTGGAGTGGTGGATTGGTGTGTATCGAGGGGGATGGGAGGGGGGAGGGGGTTCAAGGTATGGGGGGTGGGGGGGCGGGAGGGGGGAGTGGTGGCGGGGGGGACTGAGTGGGCTGGTGTGGGGGGTGGTGAAGCTGTGGGTTCTGGTTTGTTGGGGGAATTGGGTGGGAGGTGGAAGTGGGGAGTTCAGGCGGGGGGGAGGGGGGAGGCTCCTGACCTGGGTGTTTGTTGTGGATTCATGTGAGGGGGTGGTGTGGAGACTGGGCTGTTGGGGGCTGGGCTGGGACCCTCGGCAGCTGTTTTGTGCTCTTTTTCTCTTTTGGTATGTCTGGTTCTTTTTCTCTTTCTTATGCCTGTTAAGAAGGGGTTGAGGTGTGTGTCATGGAATGTATCTGGTATTAATTCTCCTATCAAGCGAACTAAGATCTTACAGTGCCTAGCCAGGAATCAGGCTGATGTAGTGGGCCTGCAGGAGACAAAGCTCAATGAACGGGAACATGGTAAATTGTGTCAATCCTGGGTGGGGCAGTGTTACTCGGCCTCTTCCTCTAACACTAGGGCGGGGGTGGCATTGCTGATCCGCAAGTCGGTGTCTTTTACTGCATCTAGGGTTCTCTCAGATCCAGAGGGACACTATGTTATTGCCCAGGGTTCTCTTAATCAGCGCCCAGTAATTTTGATGTCAGTATACGCGCCCAACAGTGCACAGCGGTCCTTTTATAAGAAGCTCTTGGGGGTATTATTAACTATATCACACATACATGACTCTCAGAAAATCTTTCTTGGGGATTTCAATACTATACTAGACCCGCTTTTGGACTCCTCTAAGGGATCCTCCTCCAATAGGTCAGATAATGGGCTTGCCGCTTGGTTGGAGGCTCTGGACCTAGTGGATGTCTGGCGGACACTACACCCAGGGGAGCGGGATTTCACCCACACATCCAAAGTGCATGGTTCCTCCTCTCGAATAGATTATATTTTCCTATCGCGATCATTCTTTTATGCGGTTCATGCGGCTGAGATCGGAGTACTGGCGGTCTCGGATCATGCTATGGTGTGGATGGATATTGGCTCCTCGGCTAACGCCCTGGGGGGAGGGAAGCACTGGCGATTTCCGATAGCGCTTTATCTGGACCCGGACTTCAAATCTTATTTGGAGCAACAGTGGCGGGACTATGTGGAATTTAATGGGGGCCATGCCAATAACGGAACTTTGTTTTGGGAGGCCTCTAAGGCGGTGCTCCGGGGGGCTGTGATAGCTTACTGCGCGCGACGTAAGAAACAGCTTGCAGAAAAAATCTTGGTTTTGGAACGCAAGGTGCGGGATAGTAGAACTCTGGCTATTCAGAATCCTACCCTGTCTCATAAGCATGATTTTCAGACGGCCCAGTCAGCACTCCACGCACTTCTTCATGAGAGGGCCCATAAATCCCTTTTCTATTATAAGTACAGATTACACCGTTTTGGTAATAAGCCGGGTAGAATGCTGGCCCAGATGACTAAGGCGAGACGGGGTGCCACCCTGATTACCTCGCTCAAAGATGATGGGGGCAGGTTGGTCACGGATCAGTCGCGGATGGAGCGGCTTTTTGTTACCTTTTATAAATCCTTATATACTGCGGAAGTGGTGGGTCGAGAGGCTCAGATTCGGGCATTTTTGGACTCTCTGCCCTTACCTAAGCTGTCAGCGGCGGACTCGGATGTTTTGGCTTCCCCCATAACCCGAGAGGAGGTGCTGGATGTTCTCAAGCACCTACCTCTTTGTAAATCTCCAGGCCCGGACGGCTTTGGGGGGGAATTCTATCGTCTTCTTCAGGGATATGTGGCTGATCCGTTACGGGGCTATTTTGAAAGCGGAGCGGAGGTGGGGCGGTTTCCTCAAGGAGCGAATCGAGCGCTGATTACTGTATTGCCTAAACCGGGAAAGGACCCCTTGCTGGTGGGCTCCTATAGACCTATTTCGCTTATTAATGTTGATTTAAAAATTTTGGCTCGGGTCCTGGCTAATCGACTGGCCAAGTATGTTCCCTCTTTGGTGGGTGCAGATCAGGTAGGGTTTGTGCGTGGGCGATTGGCGGGCCATAATGTTAGGAAGCTCCTCCTTGCTGTGGCCCATTGTGCTTCTCGGCAGCAACCAGCGCTGGCTATCAGTTTTGATTCCGAAAAGGCCTTTGACAGAGTAGAGTGGGCTTTTTTATTCCCTTTGTTGCGATATTATGGGCTGGAGGGGTTCTTTATGAGAGCTCTTGGAGCCCTTTATTCTCACCCAGTGGCGGCCGTATTGGTTAATGGGGTTGCATCCTCAGACTTTGTGCTTCAGCGTGGCACTCGCCAGGGCTGCCCCTTGTCCCCTCTGCTTTATATCTTGTTTTTGGAGCCTTTGTTGATTTCCCTTCGAAGCCACCCCCAGATAGCTGGAGTGGAGCTGGGGAAATCATCTCTGCGCTGTATGGCTTTCGCCGATGACATTATGGTAATATTGACTGACCCTGTTTCAAATCTCCACAGTCTGTTAGAACTGTTTCACCAGTTCGGGGTGATCTCAGGCCTCAAGCTCAATGTGTCCAAATCGGAGGCGCTTCCTATCCATATTGATATCTCGCATGTGTGGGCGGATTTCCCGCTCCGGGAAGCACCACAGCAGGTAAAATATCTGGGGGTTCTGATACCATCTTCCTTTACACGACTTTATGAGATCAATGTAAAGCCCCTACTCCGGACCACGGTGGAGCTCCTCCGTTTGTGGGGTGATTTGCCGGTATCTCTTGCGGGGCGCATATTTTTATACAATATGATGATAGTGCCTCGGTGGCTTTATCTGTTTCAAACTCTTCCGCTGTGGTTACGAACCGGGGACTTGGCTCAGTTGTACAGGGCTTTGAGGACTTTCTTGTGGCGTGGGCGCCGGCCTAGGCTTTCTCTTCGTATTTTGATGTTGCCTGAGTCACAGGGGGGATTTGGCTTGCTGGATGTTCGCACCTATAATCTGGCATGTGGGACAAGATTGATTCGGGACTGGTGTATGGAGAGCTCCTCTTTCTTAATGTATCCCGTGGACAGGGATTTTTTACACCCTATCTCTGGGTTGTTTCTGCTGCATGCTCCTGCTGCCCAGTTGGATTCTGTCTACAGGGGACATATTGTGTGGGCTTATATGAGACATATTTGGAAATTACTGTGTAAGCATCTGGGCATCCACTCTAATATCACCCCTCTGCTCCCGCTGGTGGGTAACTTGCACTTTAAACCGGGCAATGATAGCAAGGTATTTCGGATTTGGCATGCACATGGAATTCGTAGACTGGGGGATGTTCTTTCCGATAGGGGCGATCTTCTTTCCTCTGCCGAACTGGGGTCGCTGTATGGGCTAGATAGGGTGGATGCTTTCGGATATCTCCAGCTCCGACACTATGTTCTTAGCTTCTCTGGGGAGCGGTTGAGCGGATCGGTGGCACGGGATCTTGGGAGGTGTTTGGCGTTGGGGGAGGAAGCGGCACCACGTCTCCGGTATTATGTTGCTGCTCTGGGCCCCCCTTTACAGACCGAAAGAGCTGATTGGTTGGCAGGGGCGTGGAGTGCTGACTTGGGTTGCTTAGTCCCGTCTGAACTGATTTCTCGCTGCTTTGTCCATATACGCACCATCTCATGTAACATGTTACATAGGGAGCAAGAATATAAATTCCTCCACAGAGCTTTTATTTCCCCTCACAGAGCACACCGGGCTGGTATTGCAGATCATGCGGGGTGTCCCAAATGTCCTGTCACCCCTGCTTCCCTGGGGCATATGTTTTGGGAGTGCCCCCTTGTGGGATCCTTTTGGCAGCGTGTCTGGACTTCCGTGTCCTCATGGGTTCCTGGGATCCCGAAATGTACTCCCTCTGGAGCATTATTTTATCAAGTGGCGGAGCTTCCTGGGTGCACTGTTGGGCAGCGGCAGCTGATTTCTAAGGCCCTCCTGTTGGCTAAGAAAGCCATTTTGACTTTTTGGAGAGAGCCGCATGCTCCCTCTTTCTCTCGATGGCTGGGGTCCCTGTATGATTTAGCCCTCTTGGAAAGACGGGCTGCGGGCACTCGAGATGAACGCAAGTGGTCTCGCTTTCAGGACATCTGGGAGGCTTATTGGTTGACCCTTCCTCACCGTGAGCGGAGTCTGCTATTGAACTGTTAGCTTGTGTTGAGGTCTTCTGTCCTCTTCAGTGCTCTCTCTCTTCAGGTGCCTTTTTCCGGGGATTCTATTTAGGGATTCCTTTCTCTTTCTCTTTCTTTCTTTTTCTCTTCTTCTTCTCTCTAGACCTAGTCCTCCTCATTCTTATGTATCTACTTCAGGTCTCTCTTTGGTTCCTGTTTTGCCAATTTTTGTATATTTGTTGTCTATTTTGTACACTTCCTTTATGTCTACCGCAGGTCGGGAGTGGGGCGGGTGGGGGGGATTGGAGGGGGGGGGGGGTTTGCACCCGTAGTTTCTGGTGCAGCTTGATGTGTGTATTGGTATTGGGGTGTGTTGCTCTGTTTTGGGGGGTTTTAGCGGGTGTTACATGTAAAACTATATTGAGCACATTCTGTGTTGGAACATTCTGATCTTCCTTGAGCTTTTGTCTTCTGCTCTGTATGTACCCGAAAGAGTGCTTTTTGCTAGAATTGCTGTCTGTTCCTGCACACTGTTCTGTTTTGTGTATGCTGGTTTGCTCAATAAAGAAACATTATTTAAAAAAAAAAAAAAAAATTCAAGAAAAGCCACCTATTTACCTTCTTCATGAATGCAAGATAATGTAATTGCCCTCCCCAAATTCCCATGGTACTGTATACTAAAATATAATGAGGGACATTTTTGATAGGATGTCCAAAGTTGGAGGCAGAGAAATGGCCATTTTCAAAACCGGAACCACCACAAGACATCCATTTAAAAAAACAAAATCTCCTAGTTAAGACTTAACACGTCCAACACGTCTTTAACACGTCCAACTTTATTTGCCATTTCAACCACAAAACTAAGTTCAAAAATCCAAATCCAGACCATTTGGAGGTAGGATGGGCCAGCATTGTAATGGACTGGTCACATAGACATACCAATAGAGCAGTGGGGCACCTTTAAGGGCATTGCTGTGAACGTCACATAAAGGGTGTCAGAATCTCACCATAACCCCCTTCTAATGTATGGTGAGCCTTCCAAAATGCCCCAAAACCTACTACACCTACGTGTTTATTACCCCAACAGCCCTTATGGCTACAGGTGGTAGTATAGTAGGATTTTGGTAGGTATTGGTGGGCTCACACTTTCCACCATAAATGTAGTGGTTAGAGTGGCTTATAGTCCCGCGTCCTCCTATGGCTCACTAGCCCACTCACCAGACTACTTAAGTCTTAAAACACCTGTGTGCTGCTCTACTAGACTTTCTCATACCAGGCTGCTGTTCTAGAGAGAGGTATATACTGTTTCATTCAGATTTGGGGGGTTTTTGTGGGTGGTAAGAGAGGGTCAGTGACAACTGGGGAGTATGTGTGTGTGGGGGGGAGGGGTCATAACATATATCCTGCCTAGAAGTTCTTAGTAATAATTCGCTCAATTGTTAGAGCTAAAAAAAATGATAGATAGATAGATAGATTATCCTGCTTTTTTGGGCTTTCAGCTCAAGCAGAACTTGAACTAAAGACTCGTAGTATGAGATGTGGTATGGTAGAGCTCAGGAGTGATATGATAGAGGTCTATAAAATACTGAGTAGCATGGAAAGGGTAGATGTGAACTGCTTGTTTATTCTTTCCAAATATACTAGGACTAGGGGGGCATGTGATGAAGCTACTAAGTATTTGATTTAAAACAAACTGGAGAAAAATAGTTCTTCACACTTGTAATTAAACTCTGGAATTCATTGCCAGAGAATGTGGTGAAATCAGTTAGCTTAGCAGGGTTTAAAAAAGGTTTGGACAATTTCCAAAAAGAGAAATCCATAGGCCATTATTGAGATGGTTTGGGAAATCCATTGCTTATTCCTAGGATAAGCATCATAAAATCTGTTTTACTAATTGGAATCTAGCTAGGTACTTGGGACCTGGATTGGTCACTGTTGGAAACAGGGTACTGACTTGATGCACCTTTGGTCTGTCCAGCTGCATAGTAAAGGGGGCAGGGCAGATTGCCCTGGGTACCATCTTCAAGATGAGCACTGGCGCCAGTGCCTCTCCTCCTCTCTGCCCCCTGTGAACCTCTTTAAATGCGCGAGTAGCATCTTTCACTTGCTGCTTGCGCTGGCCTTGGATCCCTTCTGACATCACTTCCTTGTTATGGGACCAGGATGTGATATTGTTGCTGTATTGATAATTGTTTTCAATGCCTTTTTTAATACTCTGTAAAACCACTTTGATATTTGATAAGGCGGTATATCAAATTTTTTATAAGCCTGCAACCTAAACCTGATCAGAAGAGAGCAGAGTCCGGTGCAAGCAGCAGTTGGAACATTTCAAGAGGTATGAGGGGGTGTGCAAATGGCGGGGAAGAGTGAGGGGTGCCTAAGCAGCAGTGAAGAGTGGGGGGCACACTGTGTGGTGATGCCGGGCACCACCACCCCTGGCACCAATCTCCCTCACTACGCCACTGGGTCTGTCTGTCCCAGTATGGCATTTCTTGCGTTCTTATGTAGATGCTGGGATGCTAATCATTTATGTGTATAAGTGAGTTAGGGAGGAATGTAGGCAGAGTGGACAATTATATGCATGTATTATAGAATGCTATGATTTTCCAAGTTTTTCAACCATCTAGGCATGAGCATGTGCAGTAGCTCTATGGCTGGCATATGTGTTTGCAACAAAAAAAAACATATGAACACATTTGACCTATTATCCTAGTATTCTCTAAAGAAAAATAGATGCCTAATAGGCTTAAATAGACATGTTCTTCAAAATAACTTGCATGCCTAATTTATGATGTCATATCTTGATGGTCTTAACAGAATGTTGATATTGCTACAATGCAATGACATAAATTGTGAAGGGTCCAGTGTAAAGTTACATAGAAACATAGAATATGACAGCAGAAAAGGCCCAACAAGTCTGCCCACTCTAATGACCCCCCCCCCCTAAGTTCTTCCTTGAAGTAATCCCACATGCTTATCCCATTTTTTCTTAAAATCAAGTACGCTGCTGGCCTCAATTACCTGCAGTGGAATGATCAACCCCCCTTTCGGTGAAGAAATACTTCCTAGTGTCGTTATGAAATCTCCCACCCCTGATTTTCAACGGATGCCCTCTTGTTGCCGTGGGTCCTTTAAGGAAAAAGATATCTTCTTCTACCTCAATACGGCCTGTGACATATTTGAACGTCTCAATCATGTCTCCCCTCTCTCTGCATTCCTCGAGTGAGTATAGCTGCAACTTACCCAGCCGTTCCAGTTCTGATGATGAGCATTGTTCTTTCACCTCTCACCTCCCCCCCCCCCCCCCCATGGGATTAGCACCTCAGCAGCATCTCCAGTTTTCCCAGAATGTTAAAAGCCTGATCCGGAAATTTAACTGGAGATCCTCTGTATGGCCAAATGCAGCATTACCACTGATTCAGCCTAGATTGAAGTCATCAGGACAATGCCCTACCTTCCTTTTAAGTTTGAACCTAATCAACCATCTGTCACTGAAGTTATCATGGTGCCAGACAGAACTGATTGAATCCCTGCTAAGGTACTTTCAGGCATGGTTGAAAAAAATGCTAAAAACATAAAGCTCATATTTTGAAGACCTACTGCAATACCAGGCCCCTGGACCAGTACTTATAAATCTTAGAGCAGTGCAACATATTTATTTATGGTGTCAGAACCAGTAGCCATCATGTTCTCGCACACAGATTATGCATGTGAGACTAGGCTGTAAATATTACACCACATGTTTAAAATAATTCATAAACTGCTGTCTTGATGACAAGTTTTGTACTTTTATTTTCCTGGCTGAGAGAATGAGAATTTTATCTTGTCACCCACATATAACTCTTCATGTGCCTGCTAATGAGTCCAAACAAATGAGTTTGAGACCCCTGAGCAAACCTTCTTGGAGTTTTCCTTGCTATATTTTAAACGGACAAACAGGAAAGACAGAGAAAAATGGCCTAACATTTGACAATACACATACATTTGGGGAAATAATAGTAAGTATTATTATAACTATTGTTGTTATTTCTATAAGCATAACCAAACCCATGCAACACTTTCAAGGACATTTTAATTCACCAGAACTAAAACCTAGTCAAGACAGCAGACAAGACAGACACACAGATAAAACCTGAAAATGGCATAAGAGGCTTTGATTTAAAACAGTGAGGCCGTGATTGAAAAAAAAAAGGTAGACTATAGCTGGTATTAGGTGAAGAAAAAGAACAACTTTGAGTAAAACTACATCATAGATGTCCATGAATGAAAAAGTGTTACTAGGTACTAAAGAAAAAAAAAATTGCATAAATTACATGGGAAGTTAAACAAAATGAAGTTTTTTCTTGGGCTGGAAGTATGACTGCTTGTAGCAGGAATGTGAGACTTCCATAAGGGGTCACTGATACCATTTTAAACCTGACACCAAATGGGAACAGAGAAGAATTAGTCCTGCTCTGGGGCACTAAACTAACAGGCAAATGGGAGAGGTTAGGGGTAAGGGAAAGGTATGCTCTGTAGTTTGGCACAGTTTGTGCTAGAGTAGGCATCCTGCTGGACTACTACTAGTACTTCGCATTTATCATTTTTGAAAGGCGGATGCTGCACTGTACATTTAATATACAATAGACGGTCCATGCTCAGAAGAGCTTACAATTTGCTGATAGTGTGTAGCTTATTAGAGCTAATGCATGGTACTGATCTGCACACTAGTTGTCACAGCTGGCTACTCTTCTGCTTTACCCATCATGCCTGCATATGACCTCTAACCTCTGTTTAGTTCAACATCCTGTTTCCAACATGGCCAGTCCACGTCACAAGTACCTGACACTAGCATTTTTCTTTGTGCAGCCCCGCTTTTAAGCACGCAGGCTCGCACTACAGGGAAGGAGGCAGAAAGCAGGAGAGTCAGGGCAGCAGTGATCAGTCTGGGAGGCAGAGAGCAGGGCGGCAATGGAGCTGGAGAGTGGGAAAGGACGTTCGAGACTGGTCCCCAGCAGTCGCTTCTTGGGTTGATTGGCCAGCCCGGTCGGTTCGCAAAATTTGTTTTGTGAATTGCGACCCTGCCTGCTTTGCATGCCGTTCCCCTCATTTGCATGCACGGATCGGAATCAGATCGACAAAGAGGTAAGTGAATCGGGCCGGAGTAAAATTGGGTGGCAAAGGGGTCGCAAACCATTCAGTGCATGATTGGTTTGCTTTCTGAATCTAGCCCGTAATCCTCCATTGCCCCATGTACATTATATAGATTGTGAGCCCAGCAGGACAATAGGGAAAAATGCTTGAAGTACCTGTATGCAAACCACTTTGAATGTGGTTGTAAAAGTACAAAAAGACAGTATACAAGTCCCAATCCCTTTATAAAACAAGTGCTTAATGACCCAGGCAACATGTTGTAACATTGCCTTCTTATTGCTCATTCCATTCTGAACTAAAGAAGAGGGTGTTAATTCTTGAAAACTATGGAGGTAATGTGATATGCTGAGCCAGAAAGCAGTGGGGGGTTTTCTTCTGAACTTCCTGATAATCCCCCTAAAATCTCACCCATTGGTCCAACATCTAGAAAAGACCTATCTCCATGGCACTAATATCTTTTTAATAGAGTATGGACAGATATACAGTATAAACAAAGCTGCTCCTCAAAAGACAACAAATGCAAATGATAAGGAGAAATTTAAGCTGTAGCCTGTAGGCACAGAAAGCCCCAAGATGGCAGAGCATGTGGAGAATGGACCAGCAGCAAGCACAATACAGATACAGCAGATCATAAAAGCAGTGATAAGAGCCTTTGACAAACTCAATAAGCAGACAAAATCACTACTGGACTTTAGAGTCTCAATGACTAAGCTTCAGCATTGAGGAGTACTTCTAAAGACTCAACAAATGCAGTCTTGACAAAGCCATCTAACTCCCCCTCCCCCTCTTTTTAACTAAACCGCAGTAGAGGTTTCTACCACAGCCCGGAGTGCTAAATGCTCCGACACTCATAGAATTCTATGAGCATTTAGCACTCCGGGCTGTGGTCAAAACCTCTACTGTGGCTTAGTAAAAGGGGGTGAGGAGGAGGGAGGTAATTTAGGCCCTCTTTTACTAAGCCATGGTAAAGGTTTCTACCATAGTCTGGGGCACTAAATGCTCCAATGCTGCTCCAACAGAGCTATCTAACAAATACACACACCCCCTTTTACTAAGCTGTGATAGAGGTTTCTGCCATGGCCCGGAGCACTAAATACTCTAAAGCTCATAGAATTCTATGAGCATCAGAGCATATAGCACTCCAGGCCGCGGTATAAACCTCTACTGTGGCTTAGTAAAAGGGGAGTTAAAGAGGTATTAATTAAGTGTGAAAAAATGTGGAAGATTTAGAAAATCAATCAAGGTGGAATAAAATCAGATTTCTGGGCCTTCCAGAAACTTTGAAAGAAGATAGTAGCTTGAATGTCAACATTATGCATCAGTCAGACACACAAGAGGAGCAGCCGCTACCCCAAACAGATTTTGAATATAACATCACCTATGTGGATCAGACTTTCAGGTCTGCTGCCCCTGACATCAAAACCTGCTGGCATCAGTATGTAAAAGCATAAGAATAACCCCATGTCTTTCTCAATAACAGACTATGGATTAATCTGTTCTCCATCAATCATTCCCAAGCTAAGGAATGATAAACCTAATATGATCAACAAATACATCTTGTGACAGATTATTATGAGGTACAAATCAACCATTATGAGGGCAATTTTCGATATGATGTCTAAATCCAAGGTTAAACGTTTTATGGAACATGCACAAAAATCCAATACCAAACATGCCTATTTTCAAAACTGCAAAACGTCTATCTTGTTTTCCAAAATGTATGTGTTTATTCTCATTGTGTCTATCTTTTTGAACCATTAAAGAAGAAAAACCACATCCAAATGAAAAATGCACAGAACAAGCCATTGTGTTGTAGGACAGGCCAGCAATAAACAAATCCTGGTGTGCAAAGAAACCGTAAAAGTGGAGAAACTGATCCGTCCCATGTTCATTGATATAGAATGATAAAAGCAAAACACAAAGAACATCAGGTTCACTCTACAATACACACCTTGGTTAAGAGTCATGGATAATGGAATAGCACACACTTTCCATACACTGGAGGAGGCTGAAAGTTGGCCGTCTTAATGGCTGGATTGGCAGGGTCCCCTAAACAGGGATGACTGAGGCAGGTAAAGCCTTATGTATCTATATATAGACAGTGGTCAGTGTGCCCTCTGACAGTATAGGAGAAATTTGATTATTGCCAGAACATTTTACTCTTGGTTGGTGTAAAAAGGCACTGAATTTCACTAATGGGAGAACACGCTGAGACTCCCACTTCCTATTGTTATTGGATCTGTAAGGTGATCGTTTGCAGGTGTGAAAAACCTAGACGTTTATCAAGACTCACTAGATGCTGGTGAGGATTTATAGAGGTACGGGGGAAGGGAAAGCGCGAGTGTGGAGTGGGGGCAGAGGAGGACCAGGGAGCTGAGGACAGAGGAGAAGCACCATCGCCCTGGGTGTCTCCTACCCTTGCCATGCTGCTGGGCTGGAGTTTGCTTTCACGGCGACTCCAACACAGGAGCAATGTGACCAATGTCAGATGTATTTCTATAGTCTGTGTCCTATATATGCCTATTTTATACCACACTAGCTGATGCCCCGGCGTTGCACGGGTATTTAATTATAGCAATAACACTGTAAATGGATTCAAATAAAGATACTTTATAGTGGTGAATGAAATTATTTTTTTACAGCTTTATAAAAAGTACAATATTCAAATTATAATGTGAAATATTTGACAAAATGAATACAATACAATTAACACAAAACTTGATTATAAACAACATTTATAGTTTCACCTCCAGGAGCAAGAACATATAAATTCTTGGATGAAGAGACCCCCAGAACATATCACCCCAGGTAGTGAGGGATCTGCATACCAAGTTTCGTTCAAATTGGTCAAGCCGTTTTTGATTTACTGTGAGAATGGCAGCTGTTTACATTTTTTCCTTTGACATGAATGGGTGAAATCTGATTTTCTGTTTGTAGCTCCGCCCACGTGTGCAGGTGGGCCGCGAGACCCCCAGAACATATCACCCCAGGTAGTGAGGGATCGGCATACCAAGGTTCGTTCAAATCGGTCAAGCCGTTTTTGAATTACTGTGAGAATGGCAGCTTTTTACTTTTTTACCATTGACATGAATGGGAGAAATCTGATGTTCTGTTTGTAGCTCTGCCCACGTGTGCAGGTGGGCCGCGAGACCCCCAGAACATATCACCCCAGGTAGTTGGAATTACTGTGAGAATGGCAGCTTTTTACATTTTTTCCATTGACATGAATGGGTGAAATGTGATTTTATGTTTGTAGCTCCGCCCATGTGTGCAGGTGGGCCGCGAGACCCCCAGAACATATCACCCCAGGTAGTGAGGGATCTGCATACCAAGGTTCGTTCAAATCGGTCAAGCCGTTTTTGAATTACTGTGAGAATGGCAGCTTTTTACATTTTTTCCATTGACATGAATGGGTGAAATCTGATGTTCTGTTTGTAGCTCCGCCCACGTGTGCAGGTGGGCTGCGAGACCCCCAGAACATATCACCCCAGGTAGTGAGGGATCTGCATACCAAGTTTCGTTCAAATCGGTCAAGCCGTTTTTGAATTACTGTGAGAGTGGCAGATTTTTACATTTTTTCCATTGACATGAATGGATGAAATCTGATTTACTGTTTGTAGCTCCGCCCACGTGTGCAGGTGGGCCGCGAGACCCCCAGAACATATCACCCCAGGTAGTGAGGGATCTGCATACCAAGTTTCGTTCAAATCGGTCAAGCCGTTTTTGATTTACTGTGAGAATGGCAGCTGTTTACATTTTTTCCTTTGACATGAATGGGTGAAATCTGATTTTCTGTTTGTAGCTCCACCCACGTGTGCAGGTGGGCTGCGAGACCCCCAGAACATATCACCCCAGGTAGTGAGGGATCGGCATACCAAGGTTCGTTCAAATCGGTCAAGCCGTTTTTGAATTACTGTGAGAATGGCAGCTTTTTACTTTTTTACCATTGACATGAATGGGAGAAATCTGATGTTCTGTTTGTAGCTCTGCCCACGTGTGCAGGTGGGCCGCGAGACCCCCCAGAACATATCACCCCAGGTAGTTGGAATTACTGTGAGAATGGCAGCTTTTTACATTTTTTTCCATTGACATGAATGGGTGAAATGTGATTTTATGTTTGTAGCTCCGCCCACGTGTGCAGGTGGGCCGCGAGACCCCCAGAACATATCACCCCAGGTAGTTGGAATTACTGTGAGAATGGCAGCTTTTTACATTTTTTCCATTGACATGAATGGGTGAAATGTGATTTTATGTTTGTAGCTCCGCCCATGTGTGCAGGTGGGCCGCGAGACCCCCAGAACATATCACCCCAGGTAGCGAGGGATCTGCATACCAAGTTTCGTTCAAATCGGTCAAGCCGTTTTTGAATTACTGTGAGAGTGGCAGATTTTTACATTTTTTCCATTGACATGAATGGATGAAATCTGATTTACTGTTTGTAGCTCCGCCCACGTGTGCAGGTGGGCCGCGAGACCCCCAGAACATATCACCCCAGGTAGTGAGGGATCAGCATACCAAGTTTCGTTCAAATCGGTCAAGCCGTTTTTGCGTGATCGCGGCACATACACACACACACACACATACATACACACATACATACCTCCGATTTTATATATATAGATAGAAGATAGATTCATATCATCTGAGTATAGGCCTTGCTTATCACTGGGGGGGTGGGGGGAGGGTTAGGACATCTTATTCAGGAACTTAGCAAGTAAAATGAATAAGTACTTGATAATGAGTGTGAGACTGTTGAGCAGACTGAATGGACCATGCAGGTTTTTATCTGCATCATTTACTATGTTACTACAATATATGAGTTTCAAGGGCAAAAGAGATGGCTGTTCAGCACCTTTTGCGTAGGCACTTTTATAAAGGTATATAGGCACATTTGTTGGGCCTGTTCTGTAAAGGCAGTACATTCACCCATATCCATTCCTGGCCTAGAAGCCATGTTTTAAGCTACTCTCCCTCTCTGGAACAGCTTCCCTGGGATTGAATGCCATTGCCTTTCTCTGGAGGTATTTGGATCTTGCCTGACATCATGCCTTTTTAAGGTTGCTAAAGCCTGACTGTTCCTGATCACAGCCTTAATGATTTTAACTGTTTATTGTAATAAATAACTTTTCATGAAACCTCTTCTTGTCTGTGAGACTTAGCTAGCTTTCACTCTCCACAGTGCAGGAACTTCCTCTTATGTTGCATAGGTCTGGTAGCACTGTAGAAATAGCAATTAGTAGCAGTAGTCATAACAATAATTAAAATCAGGGTGGTTATTTTTATTATCTTATTTCAGTGTATCTGCAATCCAGATATCAGATGAAATGATGCCCTCAAATAGGGTTACCAGATGTCCGGGGAAACCCAGACATGTCCAGGTGGCCGGACGGACTTTCCAAAACCCAGCAGTTTGTCCAGGTTTTGGACAAGCTTCAGCCGCATCTGGAGGGCCTCCGAACAAGTGCAGATGACGTCACATACATCCACACATGCTCCAAGCCCTCCAAACACGTCCAGAGCTTATCAGGGAAGAAGAGAGTAAGACTGGGAGTCGGGGCTGGAGGCAGAACAGGGTTGGGCCCTGTGTCTGGAGTTGTGCAGCCCAAAATACGGTAACCCTACCCTCAAGGTCATAAAAAGTACCAGACAACTGAAGAACAAATGGTTTCTTCCTGTCCAAGGTTCACTGCAGTACATGAAAAAGGACAGACAGAACCTTCTCACAATGTTATGCTTATGTCTAGATAATTCACAGACAGAAAGCTCAAGAGACACTGAGAAACCTGGCCACATACTTGTATGATTAAATCAACAAGCCAATGAAGTACCTCAATTCAGTATAACTGAATTGGGGCCCGACCACAATTGGGCCAGTCCTGACTTAGCATGGCCGAGGGATGGACAGCCAAGCACTGTCTAGGGACACCCCTCCCACTGTCTCCTTCCCAGCGGGCTGTGTGTCCCCTAGGGAATTCCCGCCACGGGGTGCTGAGGCCAGGCGCACGTTCGGACACCAGGATGGTCTCCAAGGAAAGGTGATGGGGAGGGATTTCCGGAATTTATAGGGAGCCTGGGAATCTACCGCCATAGTTGTGCCTTCAGTTTGAGGACACCTGGGCTCCAGTCGGCATTCTCTCTCTTCTTCCCACCATGTGAGTCGTTTTTTGTCTGCCATCAGTCAAAAAAAAAAAAAAAAAGAATTCCAGAGCTCCGTTCAGCCTTTTCTCTCTCTCCCCCATCTGCAGCACATGTGCATACAAAAAAACTAGGTGCTTGAAGAGGATAAAAGATAGTAGAATGCAATTATAATCAACAGAGCTCCCTAGCTCAGATAGCAAAGTCACTGCATATGGCATATAGAAGCTGCAAGAGACAGGATCAAATCCTGGATCAGGCAAAAGGAAAATTTGGCTTTTTATTTTTTCTCTCTGACTGGTTGTACCTCCATGTGCTACTATTGTGAGTAGCTGTACTTTCATATGATACCCTTCCGGTAGCATGGTTCCCCCTATTAATCCCTATAATTCTTGTGTTACATTGCATATTCTTTTAACTCTCCGCATATCTCATTGGAGTAGGGCTTTCTTATTATTTCTCTGCACGCAACTCACTTGCGACTTGCATGATGGCTTTGCTTGAATGAACCTTGGTACACCAATTATTTTGTAGCTTTTCCACGCCCTGCTGGTACCCCGGTTCTGGCATACCACAGTAACTCATTGCCCACCGATATATCCTGTAACCTAGACTGGCAGGACGGATTACATTAACCCTGGTATTGCTCATGTCATATTGACCTTGCCCTAGCGCTGCTAGCTTATAAAAAAAACCTCCCACAAAGATGCAGTATAGAGGGTTGATTCCGGTTCATAGATACTAGGTTTCCCCTTTTGACTAGAATATCACCCATGTACTTTGCTCCTTCATGTCCTTAGGGATCCAGTCTGCACAACTTCTGGGAATGCTGCCCAAACACTGTTGATAGAAGAAAGCCACTGTCCAATGTCCTGATGCACCCAGCCAGGACACCAGTGGCATGCACGGAGGAGATAAAAGGACTCTCAGTGGGGGAGATGCAAATACACAGCAGGTTATGCTGAGATCCACCAGAGCACACAAGCTGCCACATCAATTTGCTGAATCGTGAGAACCCTCAATTCCCAGGAAGATCTTGGTGCGCTCCATGCCAGAGGCAACTTGCCAGTCTCTTCTGAACACTGCTATGATTCACTCTCTGTCAGTATCCCAGCATAGTGATGCAATGACCAAGACACCACTGGTCCAGTCTACCGCTGACCCATCTCTATACAACACCAGTACAGACTCAGAGTCTTCAGAGAGTTCTGAGTCGTATAGCTCCGACACATCTTCAGATACTTCTGACAGCCGGAGGGAGAGACACAGGCAAAGGCGACTTCTGCGGCATCATCGGTCATGACATTCAGCATGCTACAGGTGCAGATATAGAAAATCAAGCTGCAACTCTTCTAACATGTTGCATGGGAGGGAAAAAGGCTGAAGAGCCATCTCAAAGCATTCTGTGGCTCGGCACACTCGCCATTTTAAGTTGTGCTTTTTCAGGTGGTTTTTGCAGTAGCATTCTTTGCCACCTGTCAGGTAGGGGAGCTGGTGGATCCCTCCCAATCTGTGGTTGGGGCTCAAGGATTGCGGAGGCAGGATGTGGTACTAGAGGGCCATTGTTTGCAACTCCATATCTGATCAGAAAAGGCGAGGTGCATGGTGTGTGCTGAAAGGCAGTTGGAAGTTTGCCCTTGGCAATGTGAAGTGTGATTTAGACAATTGCAATCAGTGGGTGGTCTGTACTGGCTAGTTCATGCAACTGGCATGCCTTTACCACCATTCTAAAATGGGGTTTGGGGTGGCAGGGTTACGATCCATCACAATATGGGGCACACTCTTTTCAGATTGGGGCGGCATCTTATGCTGCTCATCAGGGTGCTTCGCCTTCATTGATCAAGCGTTTTGGGCGCTGGTGCTCAGAACAGTATAAGGGGTAAGTGCGGGATCCCGTTTAAGGCTGGAATGTCTTACAATTTCTTTTGTGTCAGTTTCTTTTCCACGTTCCTTACCTCTGGACATCTGTGTGTGGCTGTGTGGAGATTCACACGTATTCTGGGCTCATAAACATGCTTGTGAATCCCATTGGGGACCGAATATGGGACTGGTGGAGCATGGCATCAAGATTTGTTGGCATGCTATCTGGGGCATGTTCTGGGAACAAGTTGCTTTTCTTCTCATGTGTTTATTGTTATTCATCTGAAGGGTAATGATTTGTGTGGTATGAAATGGCTGATGTTAATTTGTCAAATTAAGGAAGACTTGTTGGCAGTTGCTTGATTTTTCTCTAATGCTCATAGTGTGTGGTCACACATTCTCCCTCGTAGATAATGGAAGGGAACACTTGACCATTGAACGGTTGCGGAAGTGACCATTGAACGGTTGCGGAAGTGGGCTAATGCGGAGGTCTTCGAATTTGTTTCAGTTTTTGGTGGGTTGGTTTTGGTACATGACTTGATTTCCACAGATTGTCCTGGCTTGTTTCGGCCTGAAGGAGTTCATTTATCTGATATTGGGCTGAATATATTTCTGAGCACTATTCAAAATTTGTTGGAAAGTTGTTTAGTCCAACATGTTATTTTGGCCGCAGCTTGGTGGGGGGAGCGATGACAAGTTAAGTTCTGTCACTGCTGGTGGCCAGGAATCCAGTATTGATCCCAGGTGTGGCTGGGAGAGCAGTTATGTTATATGGTGAGAAGGAATTACAATTTGGGCTCGTGGACGGTGCTGTCACGAGTGACAGGGTGGTGTGGTGACACCATAAGTCACCAAAGATTGAAAAAAAATATATTTAATGTGTAGAGCTAGTTCCAATACCAGATGACTCCCAGAACTTGCATATTCGCTATATGGATTAGGGTTATGAGTTAGGTTTTTACATGTTACATTACATTACATTACAGATTTCTATTCCGCCATTACCTTTCGGTTCAAAGCGGATTGCAAAAAGAGTTATGGAAGAAGGGTTACAAAGTTAGATCAGAGATAGTTTCCAAGAGAGGGATAAGAAGGATCAGGGGTTGGGGAGGGGATGGTAAGAAGGGGGTATTTGTGGTATTAAGCTTTGTTAAGGGATTTTTTGAAGAGTATAGTTTTTACTTCCTTTCTGAACATCTTGTAGTCTGGGGTTGTTATCAATAGGTTGGAGATTTGGTTATCTATTTTTGCTGCTTGAGTGGCTAGTAGGCCGTCGTATAGTTTTTTCTGTTTTACTTCTTTGATTGGGGGGTAAGTGAACGGAGTGTGTGTTTTTCTATGTCTGGTAGAGGTGGTTTGGATGAGGCTGTCTCCATTTATAGTTTTATGTTGAAGTTATATGCTAAAAGCAATGGTAATAAGTAAAGCTGTGGCCAATAAAAATTTTTGCCAAAGTTTGACTTTGAGTGGTGAGAATATTGAGGTGTGTGGTGGGAGAGTTACAGTAATGAGTGGCGTTGGTTTGAGTGCCAATGTTAATGAACACCATAGTTGTATTAATAGAAACATTGAGTCTGATCCCTTGGTTGAACACTGGAATGAGGCAGGGCATAGTGCTACAGAGTTAAAATTACTGGTGTTTAAGGTGTTCAAATCAAGACCAAGGGGAGGCAACATTGATTTTCTATTATTACAAGAAGAACAAAGAACTATTTACTAGTGCTGCCCGATTCACGATTCAAATCGATTCACCGATTCACTTCTGGTGAATCGATTCAAATCGATTTGTTTTCAAAGAAAATCGGATTTACTGATTTGTCAGCTCCCTTGCTAGAGACCCGTTTGGGCTTTCCATCTGCCACTGGAGTCCTTGCTTCTGATGTAACCTCCGGTGGCAGAGGGAAATCCCGAACAGGTCTATGCATGCAGATTGGCAGCAGCAAGGCTCTCTCGTTCCCGGGCATTAGTATTTCTCCTCTCCTCCCTGGCCAGGCAAAAGTGGCGGTAGCGAATGCAATTCACTACCCTGCTGCTACTCTGGGCGTCTTCTCCCCATTTAGCCACCCAAGCAGAAACAGGAAGTTTTCACTGAGGGCGGAATGCAGTGGAGAGAAGACACAAGGAGTGGTGGCAGGAGTAGATCACTAAATAACTACCGCCACCAACAACACGTTGTAACGTCAAAATAAAGGTAGATGGAGGGAGAGGGGAGATGGACTTGGGGGAGCTGGTGGTCTGGAGGAGAGTTGGGGAGAAGATGGGTGGGAGAAATGAATTTGTTGAAGGGGGGGAAGATGGGTGGTGGAGGATGCAGAAAGTTTGAATGTTCCATGTGCTAATGCAGTTGGGAGAGAGCCATGTACTTTAAGATAAGCGAGAAAGAGTAGATTGAAAACTGAACAATAATTATTGGTGAACAAATTTGTCAAGACTTTGTTGATTAAGGGGCAAACGAGTGTTTCCATGATGTGGGAACTTCATCAGTGGTTATGGTTTTGTAGCAAATGGAATAAAGAAAAAGCAGCAGCTTTAATGTGGAAATTTGAACCAGGATGTAGGAAAAGGATCTAGTAGAAAGGTAGTAGCCCTGGCAGAAGTGATAAATTGAAGATAGGTAGTGAACAAAATGACACCGAAATAACACCAAGAATGACCCAGTGAAGCATGAGAACTAAGTCCTAATTCAGAAGCATGTGAAGGGGAAGATAGATTCCATCAGTACCAATAAAGATATCAGAAAGAGTGATCAGCTGAGAACAAATTAGCTGTTGTAGGTCGCTGCTTTATATCAGAGATTTTAAAACTTAAGAATTCAGTAGTACTCAGATAAGGTGATGGAATTGTCCTTTTGACTCAAAATCGAATCCAAATAATTTTTCCTGAATCGGGCAGCACTGCTGTTTACCTTTTAAACTCTATCAGTCCTAAAAGGCTCATTCTTGAAGTAGACTTTAGACTTTTTATTAAGTTATTGTATTTTTATACATGGATTGTTTCTAGTAGTACACTTCTCCCTCCATATTTCAGCATTCGCAGTTTCGATTATTCACGGTTTTTAGCTTGCTGGCTCCTCCCCCCAAATTACATCAGCTTGCATAAAGAAATCGCTGATTCCAAGCGTTTACAGAGAAAATCGCTGATTCCCAGCACTTTGTTCACCGTGTTTTGTCTCTGCTTCAGAAACAGGCCAGGTCTCCCACCATGTTATTCGCAGTTTCACCATATTCGCAATGGTTTTTAATAGAAAACAGCAAATAACATAAAAAAGTTATTTGTGGTTTTTCAGTATTTGCGGTTCTGTTAATCCTCTATCACAGTGAATACGGAGGGAGAAGTGTATGTTTCTTTTGTGTGCGTGTGTGTGTCTTGTATTGCTTTTATTTACTGTATATTGCCCTCTGGCTCAATATTGATAGTTCATTTTATTTTTAGTGGTTGTTTATTTATTCATTTATATATTGTTTTAATTTAGCTTATTGATTTTATTACATTTCATTGCTGTTTCAATAAATAATTGCTGAGGTGTTTTATATTGCTGATCTAATTGCTTACTATAAGGATTGTTCTATTTTAATAGTCATGAGGAGTCAAAAACTTTTTTTTCTTCAGAAGTCCGTCTTTCACCTTCGATCTCTAAATCCTTTTCAGTTTTGAGTTGCAATAGAAAACTTTTCCAAGCTGGATAAGCTTTCAGCATGTCTCCCCGTCTCTATCATTCACAAAACAAGTACAGCAGTTCCTCCCTTGACAATCGGCTCACATTTACATATTCAGTAGCTGCTGACGTTCTATAGTTGCAACTGAGCATGCCCCAGTTTTCATTTCTTCCAGCCGTTTCAGACGGAAGGCGTTCATGCTGAGATCATTGTAGAGTGAGTACCGTACTTCAAGTCTTTGGACAGACGCAGCCTCTGCATGATTGTTTATTTGAGAGTTTACCATTTGACAAGTTTTCTGCCTTGGCTTGCTTTTATAGACATTTCACCCCGATATACATTTAGCTGTAGTGAACCTGGTGTGCCGATAGCTTTGTGCTGTTTTCAGACGCAGTTTGTGGACATACTGCTCCTGGCACTTCTTATCTTTTTGCCAATGGATTCTTAAAGTGCTTCTCTTTTTCTTTGACGCAAACAGTCTGTTTGGTTGTGTACAGCTCTGCATTTCTCTCTAAGCCCAGAGAGATCTTAATTAGTGTTTATATATATATTATTTTTTTTTTTAAAAAAAGAGTGGTTTCTTGGATACACTGCTATTGGCTCTTTTGTTATACAGCCTTATCTTTTACTAATGGATTCCTTTAGTGCTCTTTTCTTTAACACAGACCGGATAATTGTTGGGGTATAGCTTTGTATTTCTCTCCAGCCCAGAGTTCTTAATCAGTGTTGGGTTCTTAAAAGGGTGCTTTCACCTTTCTAGATAGACTCCACGGGGAGCCTGCTCGTTTACATTTCCAGTCTGCTTACTTATACATACCTTGGTTTCTCTTGTGAAGGACCGGCCGGTTCTCATTACCTTTTTTTTTTTTTTTTTTACATCAATAGAGCTTGTGCATGTAGCAATATATCTTGTTGCATAATTGTTTCAGGTGGCATAATTTTGTTGGCATTTGACTTGCTCTTGGGGTTTTTTTTTAGCTAATTGCATTTTTTTCCCCAAACGAACACGTTTGTGATATTTTGGCTCTCTAACAACTAAAGGTGAATATTGTCTAATTTCAGAATAATCTTGTATTGGAATATTTTACACACATCTATTAAATTGTCATGCATGGTGGGCTTTTATTAGCTTTTATTTTGCATTATCCTTGATTATCTTGATTTTTTTATCTTTTATGTTCTGTCTTTAGTAATATGTGACTTTTTGTGTATAATTTTATATAAAGATCTATGCACTTTTTTATATGCACTCTGTATATATATCTAATATATGTTATGGTCAATTTTGATTTATGCTTCTTTATATGTATTTGTTGAGCACATTGTTTTTTATGTATAATTTTGAATAAGTATGTTTTGCTTTGCTTGTAGTCTCCTGAGGAAGGTACTTTGCTGACAGTGTCAAGTCTGTTTTTTAATAAAGATCCCTTTTGGAAACATCTCATTTTCTCCCACTGTTTGTTGGCTTTGTATTTGCGTGGGAACCTTGACGCTCTCTACGTCGAGTACTCATACACGTTGCAGATTAGTGTCCCTACTAATTATTTTTAAACTGTTAAATGTTCTTTTTTTTTTTTATCATGCTTTTAGTTGCGCCGAGTTTAAAAGAGCAATGATGCTTAACTCTGATAACCCAACATAATCAGTGATAAGCATTTTTTTAAAAGTATACTACAGTGGGAGCATTGTCAGGAAAGTGATGGCATGATACTATTTTAATGCTTTATAATTAGTAAACTGCTTCTCGCATCTCCCATGATGAAAATTTTAAGTTAAAGGAAGAAACACTATTATAAGCATCTTGTTTATACAAGTGTTTGCATTCCTTTTAGTTTGTTTCCGCTCAGTTTTTTATTTTTCTTGGTAAGGTTATGAAGGTATCCTTTGCACTGATATGCAACAAATGGGAAGTAACATAATGTATCATGTTTGCAGAATGTTATATTACAAGCATGCTTTCCCCCCCCCCACTTAATAGCTTCATAAATAAGATATTGTTTACAGAGATGTACTATCATATAATAGGCAAAAGCTTGAAAAAAAAATCCTTTAGACCTTAAAATTTTAATTTGAGTGGCTCCAAACTGTAACCTTACTTGGAGCGGGGCCACATGCAAATGTACACGGCCCCGCAATTAATACGGCGGAGGGCGGGTTGAGATGTGCCGGTAAAGGGGCACCCCTCCTCTCTTTCTCCTTCTTGGCAACCTCGGCGGCCTCAGGGGAATGCCCGCCGCCGCGGCCATCGCACATGTGTGCGCTGGAACTCCTGGCCGATTCTTGGAGGAGAAGGGGGAATTTTAAAAACAAGCCCGCGATGCAGTGCCATGTTTTTTTTTTGGCTACCCCGGGCTTGAGAAACAGCTGTCCTTTTTCCCTTGTCTGAGACAACTTGCCCCAGCACACCACAATTGACGGGAGATGGCAAGGGAAGAAAAACCAGTCGGCACTAGCTCCTCTCCTGGAAGTCTCTTCAGCAAGATCGGGAAGTATCTTTGGCTGCACAGCCTGGGTGAGCCTCCTTCCTGCAGCAGAGATGATGCTGCTCCAAGAGGTGAGGAAACCGCGTTCCGTGGGCTTTTTGTGGGTGGTTAACAGAAAATGAGAAAAAAACCAAAACCCTTTTATCCCAGGCAGGAGTCGGACCGAAATAGCTGGATCAATTTGAAGGGGCTGGAAACAAAGCAGTGCAGTGGAACAAAACCAGAACAGGGCAATGCTTATTAAACACAGCACTGTGGTGCAGAGGTTTTATGCACTGTGCCTGAAGTCAGAACGTTGTAAGTTCAAATCCCGGTTGAGGCTTACTAATTCTAAAAGTGCCCTGTAATGGGCATTAATCTTTTACATGTTTCCTACCTTAAATTAGGTCAGGCCTTGTCGATTTTACTACAGCCCTCTGAGCCTTAACGCTGTTTGATGGGTTAATTTTATTTCATTCTCGGTTCCTATGCCCCGAGTGTTCCTAACTTTTAGTGCAGCCCGGCTTGCCTACAAACGGTAGTGCTGGCTAACTTTGCTGCAGTTTCCCTAGCTCACCCCTATAGAGCTTGTTATCTGTACACAGTCTCACTTGCCTACATAGTGTGTAGCCCTCACTAAATTTGTTGCGGTCTTTCTACCCCTGCCCAGTAGGGTTGGCACATTTTATTGTAATCATGCTTGCCTATGTGCATTAGTGCTTTCTAGCTCTTTTACTGCCTCGGTGGCCATGTCCTAGTGCTCGCTAACATTCTAAGGCATTCTAATCTTAGGCCAGGCCTGCCAACTATAGATATGAGCAATGGGTTCAATAAATAAGCAGATAAAGAAATTGAGGGTTACCTTAATAAGCATCTCTCTAATGTGCCAGATCCTTACCCCAAAAGGGCAGACACACTAGAGCATGGGTACTATGTTGACCTCAGTCAATATATATATAGAAGCTTGGTTGCCAATGCATGCATGTTACCCATGACATCTTGCTGCTTTGTGTCCTCAGGAGTCAGTTCCGTGCACTGGCATAGATGCCTCCCAACACCATTGACACAAAATGTCCACTGACCCTGGCTCTGCTCTGCCATGCAAGACGCTCATTCCGCACATACGGGGACTCTGAATACCCACAGAATTGCAGATGGCCACGCCCAGCACCCTCAGCCTAGATCCACCAGTATACACAAGCCACTGCATCGATTTGCTGACTTGTGGGACCCACCAATCCCCAGGGACATCCTTGAACATTCTATTACAGAGGGCCCGCGTCAGCCGTTAACAGCATCTGCTACTAATTCCTTACCATCTCATTCATCTACATTATGACCGCAGGACACAGCTGTCACCAATCCTCCAGCCTATTATGACAGTCAACTATACCATATCCAAATATAGTACAGACTGAGTCTCCAGAAAGTCCAACATCAGACACCTTCAATACGTCCAAAAGCCACCGGGAGAGGTATAGACACAGAAGGCACTGGCGACATCATTGCTCATGACATTCCACACAATACCGATGCATACATAGGATATCTATCCGCCAGATTTCATTGCGATCCCGTAACCACCGCTCACTTGACAGGTCGTAAAAAAGAAAGAAAAAATGGAAGACCAACAGGAATCAACAAGCACATCTGGACAGGCTGCACGGCACCACATCTATTCACCCAATGTCCAAAAAAGTCCCCTGCTAAACAAGGACAACAGTCTAAACCCCTTAGAAGCTGGGAGACTTTGCCTAGTAGATGCCAGAACACCGAGGCTATGCATCACAAGGGAAGCACCCCGTATCCCTAGTTGCCATGCTCCCATTCCTCTCCTTGTATCCCCATCAACAGACTGCTGAACTGTAGAGAAAAAGGACGCTTTTACTTTGGTAAGTGTATGCCAGTGGATTGTTCTGTATCGTGCTCAATCTTTGAAAAGTTTAGTTCCTTCAGAACTAAGCTGTCTCCAGTTGTATACTACCTGGACGACTTCCTCTTTGTAGGTCCTGTCAACACATCTGTATGCAATACATTGCTAACCCAATTCCAGGTGTTAGCTATGGAGTTCGGAGTGCCCTTTTTCAAGGAAAAGACAATGGCTAAAAAATTGACATTGTGACAGATACAGGCACTGTTGGGGGACACTAAATTTTGCCTGTTGGGTAATCCCAATGGGAAGACCCTTTTTACATTACTTAGCCTTGGCTACCTCAGGACTAAGGGGCATCACCACCTGAGGTTGACAAATGCGATCAAACAGGATCTCAAATTATGGCAAATAATTTCTAGCTGAATATAATGGTGTTTCAGTCTAGCAGTCACTTCCGGTAACTAATACAGACCTCCATCTCTTTACAGATGCCACTAGATCTCTTCCAGGGAGCCTGGTGTGCTTCCCCATGGCCACAAGCATGGCATGAGTGAGGTCTCGCTAAGAATATTACCCTGTTGGAATTATTCCATGTTGTAGTGGCAACATATTTGTGGGGTGACAAATTAGCTAACAGGAGAGTTTTGTTCTGCTCTGATAACACTACACTTGTGTCGGTCATTAATACCTTGCTTCCAAATGCCTAAGGGTAGCTGAACTGGTTAGGATCTTAGTCCTGCAATGCCTATGACTCAATATTACAATTAGAGCATGGCACATACCAGACACTACTAACACTATAGCTGATATGCTTTCACGTTTCAATTGGCCTCTTTTCTGGCAGCTCGCCCCAACAGCAGATGATGCTGGCCTATCAATTCCAGAGATTCTGTGGACAATTGGAACAGACACATGAACGCCCTCTTACATCAGTCCCTGGCTCCTTCCACTTGGACAGCCTACCAACGGTCATTCAGGACAGTGGGAACATTTTTGTTATCTTGGGGCTGAATTCCCGGTCCTGTCCTGGATAGAATGATGGAGAGAGAGACACGGAAAAAAAGGCAGACAGACACTGGGAGGGAGAGAGACAGAAAGAAAGAAAGAATGACAGACAACAGCCAAGGAAAGAGACAAAAATAAAGAAAGACGGATAGAAAGCGGCCAAGGAGAGAGACAGAAAGAAAGAAAGACAGACAGCGGCCAAGGAGAGAAAGAGAGAAAAAGAAAGACAGATAGACTCAGGGGTCAAGGAGGGAGAGAGACAGAAAGAAAGAAACAGACAGACAGCAGCCAAGGAGAGAGAGAGAGACAGAAAGAAAGTGCTACTGCTGGACAGGGGGAGCAGAAAAGGGGTTGTGGTGGACAGCCGAGGAGAGACAGACAGACAGAAAGTGGCCAAAGAGAGAGAGAGAAAGAAAGAAAGACAGGCACACATGTATTCTAGCACCCATTAATGTAACGGGCTTAAAGACTAGTTGTTAATAAAGCTGCAGCCATATGTTAATTCCAGAAAAAGAGACATCTCCATGTGTTTTCATCGCATGATAATGCAATGAGGCTACATTGTCGGGCATTCCCGACTGCCTATGTTATTGCATACGTCTTGATTCCTGTTGAAGTAAAGAAGGCTTCCAAGTATTAATTTCAGTAGATCAGCATTCGATTTAGATCCAGAAACTGTTCAACTCGTAATTTAAAGTAGATCTTTGCATGAAAAGGTGGCCTATCTTGTCAATCTTGTATTGTTTTATTTGGTGAATACGTTTACAGGCAGGAACTGTGTTTATATATTTCAATGTGTGAAATGTGTATATTATTTGCTTTGTGTCATATTTTGGCTTTGTGCTTAAGTGGAAGAAGACTCCCCCCCCCCCCCTTTACTAAACTGCGATAGCAGTTATTAGCGCAGGGAGCTGTGTTGAATGCTCTGCGCTGCTCTCGACTTTCATAGGAACTCTATGAGCGTCGGGAGCTGCGCAGAGCATTCAGCACGGCTCCCTGCGCTAATAACTGCTTTCGCGGTTTAGTAAAGGGGGGGATTATTTAGCAAGCTATGATTTAACTTTCTCCAAGCTCTGTTTGATCAATATGTAAAAACACTTTTTAGTGGTTTGGTCATCATATGTTTTCTGTTTGTCTATAGGGGATTTATTTTCAAATACAGAAATGTCAGCCAACGAGTTCTAGGCAATACCTCTTCTTTTTATTTTTTTTATTGAAGAGATGCAGTATTTCTCACAAGCTGTCAAGTGTGATACTGCCTCCTTCATATCTCTGCAAAATTGCAGAGATGAGGAGAGAAGATCAGCTCTGGAGATGTAGTCGCAAATGCGCTATCTTTTTATTATTATTGGAAAATCCTATCATTTGCAGCTTGTTTTCTGACCTGTATTTAAGTGGATTCAAATGATGGATGACTGCATTATTTCATTTCTAAAAACTTGATTACACCTATTTTTTGTAAGAAGCTTTCCGTTCAGAAACTTTGTTGTGCTAAGAATCAAACCAGTTGCTTGAGTCTAATTTTGTATGTGTGTGTTCTAAAGTCTTGGCAGCTGAAATTTCATTGAATAATGAAACCCAGGAGACTGTACCCTTCTGGGTGCATAGTGTATCTTAGGTAAGATGTACTGCTGTTGGCATAGTAATGATTGGATTAATTAAAGGTTACCGGTGTTTGTTCCCTTTTGTACTAGAGACAGAATGCAGTTTTATCACTTTTCTACCTGTAAGCTGTATGAGGCAAAAACAAGTATATGCTGTTTATTCAAAATAGGAAATTTTATACTTTTAATCAAGCAGGAATTCCATAACCAGGAATTCCTTTCCTACAAGAATTGCACATCAAAACAAGTGATCTATTCTAAATAGAAATTATATATATGCACATACGTGAAGTTTTGCAGGCTAAAATTTAGTAGTAGTTTAAAAAAAAAAAAGAACAAAAAGAACATAAGAGTTGCCACTGCTGGGTCAGACTAGTGGTCCATCATGCCCAGCAGTCTGCGGCAGCCCTTAGATCAAAGACCAGTGCCCTAACCGAGAGTAGCCTTACCTGCGTTCGTTCTGGTTCAGCAGGAACTTGTCTAACATTGTCTTGAATCCCTGGAGGGTGTTTTCCCCTATAACAGCCTCTGAAAGAGCGTTCCAGTTTTCTACCACTCTGTGGGTGAAGAAGAACTTCCTTACGTTTGTACAGAATCTATCCCCTTTTAACTTCAGAGAGTGCCCTCTCGTTCTCTCTACCTTGGAGAGGGTGAACAACCTGTCTTTATCTACTAAGTCCTTGAATGTTTCGATCATGTCCCCTCTCAGTCTCTTCTTTTCAAGGGAGAAGAGGCCCAGTTTCTCCAGTCTCTCATTGTACGGCAACTCCTCCAGCCCCTTAACCATTTTAGTCGCTCTTCTCTGGACCCTCTGTGTTCTCTGACATTGTTCTTAAAAAATTAGCCAAATGTAATCCAAAGATCACTTAGCAATGCAGAACAACAAAAGCAGTTGTGCCCAGATTAAAAAAAAAAAAATCACAAAGATGCCATTTTACTAAAGCTTACCCCCTCTTTTACTAAGGTGTGCTAACCGATTAGTGCACGCTAAAAGCTAACGCGTGCATGTTAGTCTATGGACGCGCTAGCATTTAGTGTGTGCTAATTCGATTAGTACATGCTAATCACTTAGCGCACCTTAGTAAGAGGAGGTTAGTGTGCACACATCGAGCTTTAGTAAAAAGGCACCAAAGTGTGGTGGACCGTCATACAAAGTGGCAAGTTTATGACAAGTCATTTAAACATATTATGATAGCTCCATTAAGTGATTAAGTAAAGATACTGATAACAAGGTATGTAAACTAATGTTGCAAGTCTGTTGCCTTGAAGATCCGTCAATAGTTTGAACATTTGAAAAAAGTTGTTAAAAAAACAAAACACAAATCTAGCAAAAATAAAAAGACACTATATAGAGCACTGTTCTTCAACCTTTTGACCCCTATGGACCGGCAGAAATAAAAGAATTATTTTGTGGACCTGCACCAAAGAACAGGGAGACCTGCCGTGTTTTTTCAAGTTGGTAGGAGCAATCACTATATTTTGTGTCATGTTAGAGCATAAATTGGTTGGCTAGTTTGCATGGCATTTTCAATATTAATGACCTTATTTGCATAGCTGGATTAGAGAATGAGCAATCGCAGGGAAAAACACGCGGTGAGACGTTTTTGTGCATATGAATGAATATTGGTTTCTTTTCTATTTTATTAATGGGCGTTCTGTTTTATAAATAGTTTTTTTTTTTAAAATGTAAACTGCTTTGAATTGTGCTACAACTAAGGGCTCCTTTTACAAAGCCGTGCAAGGGCCTTAACGCACAGAATAGCGCGCGCTAAATTGCCGTGCGCGCTAGCCGCTACCGCCTCCTTTTGAGCAGGTGGTAGATTTTCAGCTAGTGTGTGCTATAGCGCGCGCTAATCTGGTGCATATGCTAAAACGCTTATCGCACCTTCATAAAAGGAGCCCTAAGGTGGTATATCAAGTTTAATAAACAATAATTGATAAACAGTAAATACGATCGAACGCTAAATCGACCAAACCAGTTTAGCAACGATTGTTAGACAGTCAGACTTTAGTACATCTAGCCCTGGTACCTTTAGCACATTCACTGTAGCAGGGTCAATCCAACTGCAGTTCAATTATACATTTATTTCTGAGACTTATTAACTGCGACTTATTAACTGCACAATCTACAATCCTCAGTGGCTCACAGGAGAGCATATTTTAAATACAAGACAAGACATTTTAGATCTTTAAAATAAGGTGCTCATATTTTCAAACTAATGTCTGACATTAGTTAGTATCCAGTTTATTGCAAAAGGCAAGCTGAAAAAAAGTCTTTAGACTTTTTTAACAGATTTAAATTTCTCATTTGTCTTGGAAGCAAGCAAGCTCTGTGCTCATCTAATCAGATAACTGAAAATAAAGTACACCCAGGGCAGGATTAATTCATCGAGGGCCCCTGGGCACACAAATACACTGGGCCCCCTGCCCTGCCCCGCCCCACCCCACCGTGCGCCTACGCAGAAACAGGAAGCTGCGTCAGAGGGAAGCTTTGGGCAAGCAGCACCGCTTGCGCAATTACAGTTCTGTTGCCTTTCTTCCCCCGCGTTGCTTGCTTGTCTTACTTTCCGTCGATGGGGGGAGGGGTTGCCGATCGGGGTGGGGCCCACGTTGCCTATCAGGGGGGCCCACATTGCCGATCGATGCTGGAGGGGCCCATCGCTGTTTGGAAAAAACAGTGTTGATGCCTTCCTTCATCGGGTCCCCCTGACCATTTTGGGCCCTAGGCACGTGCCTACTTGGCCTATTGGTTAATCCTGCCCTGAGTACACCCAACAGATGAACAGGCAAATCTCAAAGACTTTGACGGCTGGTGGATATGTAATGCTGAGGAAATTATGTACTAGTATTATTAAAATCTTAAAATCAAGCAAAAATCTTATTTCATTCTAAAGTCAATGAGTAGCCGATGAAAATTTTACTGTAGTGGAAATGTAATTAAATTACCCCCTCCCCAACTCCCCCCCCCCAAAAAAAACAACTTTTACAAAGCTACATTGGAGCCAGTGCTAAAAAAAGCTTTATGTGGCTTTGCAAAATGGGGGACGGGGGTTAATTTGGTGGAATTTACTGTGGATTGGCATTTACCAGCAATGGTACACAAAAGTTGGTACACAAAAGTTAACTTCCTCCTTTACAAAGCTGCGCTAGCATTTTTAGCGCCAGCCTCAGCGGCAAGAACTCCGACACTCATGGTGAGCATCAGAGTTCTTACCGCCATGGCCAGCTCTAAACACACTAGTGCAACGGTGTAAAGGAGGGCCTGAGTTACTTGCTTTCTTATATGTGGGGTTACCAGTATTAGAATGTGCATTGAACAGAGTCTAAATAGACTTTATTTACTTTATTTATTTGTTTGGATTTCTATCCTGTTCACCCGAGAGCTCAGAATGGGTTACAGTTGACATTCACCGTAAAGTTACGGGACAAAAAATTTATAGGCATTCGAAGAAGAGGCAGGTGAGACGACGTGGAGAGAGAAGGGGAGGAGGAGCAAGAGGCGCATGGGACGGGAGGAGGGAAGAGGAGGGCAGAGATGGGAGAATGGTAGGGGAGCAAGGAGTTAGAGGAAGGGGAGCAGGGAACAGGAGAAAGAGGAGAGAGGAAGGGGAGCAAGGAGGAGGCAGTCCATTAGCATTGTTCAATTGAAGAGATGGTCCTCTATTTATTCAGTTTTCTATACCAGTCTTCCAGACTAGTTTACATGAATTTGTTCAGGTACTCAAACATTTTCCCTATGGAAGGTTTTTTTATGCCCGTGATGTGAAATTACCCATTAATCTCTATCACTATCACAAGAGTAAAGGCTGGGTTTTCAGGTTTTTTTCCTTCTGATGATCATTTTCACTGTATTGCATGCTGGTTTTTGCTTTATAATAGAACATGAAAACCTGCTAAAAAAATAGACAGTCTGGAGTATATGTGACAATCTTCCTTCTCTCTTGCACCATACGCCTGAAACAGACTGCCTGAGTCAGTAAGTAAAGCCCCGTCCTTGGCAGTATTCAAATCCAGGAATAAAAGCCTGCTTTTTTTTTTTTTTTTTTTTTTTTCTGCAGTTGCTTTTAACTCCTAATCCACACTAGCTTGTAAAGCACCCAGGCCTGAAAAATTCTCTAACTCCCTATTTGTCCTGTTTAGCTGTTTGATTAGATTGTAAGCTCTACTGAGCAGGGACCATCCCTTGAATGTTTAAGTTTCAAGTTTCAAGTTTAATAGTTGTTTTGATTAATCGCTTAATCGTATTTCAAAGCGATGAACAAATTAAAATTACAATTTCTGGGAAACAATACAAAACAGAACAATACATATTAACTTACAATATTAAAAAAAAAAAATTACGATAACAAGCTTAAAAACACAAGGAAAGGAGGGAGATGAAATACAAATCATTATAGGAAAGTAGAACAAAAAAGGAAAAATACAAAATGAATAACAAAAAAACAGTGTAAGTACAATAAAATATTCTAAGCTTCAGTAAATTTCGTCAATTATCAAAAGCGTCTTTAAATGTACAGCACTGCATATGTCTGGCAGCACTATAGAAATAAGTAGTAATAGTAGTAGTATATACCTCGTGAAGAGGTATGGCTTTACTAACATGGAGAAGTGGGTTTTATGTACATTCTTCACTATATAGATATGCAAAGGTGTTCAAAGATTAGCAATGTTTAAAGCTTTGTTTTGAAATAACTAATGAAATGCATAGTTTGGTTTAATTTATTGTCATTTTTAGTCCGCCTTTATCCAAGGCGAATTACAAAATATACATAGACTATAAACAATTAAAGTACACACATAACAATTAACATGACTGCTTGCCTATAAACCAAACATTTTACCAAATACTATACTTAATGGCACAGAATACTTACCTTCTTATTCACTGTTTGTTATTCTATGATACAGAACAAGTGTGGGTTGTTGTTTTTTTTTTTTTTTTTTGCTTTTTAACATTTGCTTAAATTCCTGAAGATCTTTCAACTGTCAAACGCACAGGTAATTTGTTCCCCTCCATAGGCCTGACACAAGAAAACACACTCAAGTAAACCATCAGCAATTTGTATTTTACTCAAAACTCCACAGTCAACCAGTACACATGCAAGTTGTTGAGATACCCCCCCCCCCCCAAAAAAAAAAAAAATATTGCAGGAATGCATCCCTGTGAGTACCACTGTTTGAACAACTTTATTGAAGTCATACTTTGATAAGTATGATTGAAGATTATTTAATGTACACATGTACATTAAATGTGACCGACAATTATGGTAAGCTGAGAATCCAGCAATACCCCTAGATAAGTTACAACACTTTTGGCCAAATACTTTTCCGTATACCTAGTACTCTTCTGACCAATTAGTTCCATCCACTGTCTGCCATCTCTCTGCCCCTATATGGCATCTTCTCTCCTTCTATGCCCCTTCCAGAAACTGTATGCCTCCCCCTTCCATCTTTCCTTTCACCCCCATTGGTCTGGTATCTGTCTCCTCTCCTTCCCCCCTGCTCTGGAATCTCTTTCTCCGCTCCCTTCCTCCTGTTCTTCCCTGGTCTTCCTTCTCAATTTATTTTCTGCCTCTGTCTAAATTCTTTTTTACTATTCAGTCCTCAATTTCCCTCTTTCACTGTGTTTACCTATAGCTTGCCACCTCTTTCCCTCACCCCTTCCAGTAACTAACTCTATCCTCTTCCCTCAATCCTGCATGTGCCCTTTTTTCCTTTCTCTGCCCCACTTCCTTCCAGCATCTGCTCCCCCTTTCCCTCACACTTCCATTCAGTAGCTGTCCCTCCTCTCCCCCACACTTCCATTCAGTGTCTGTTTCCCTCTCTCTACCCCTTCCATCTACTGTTCACCCTCTATCTCACCCCTTCCATTCACTGCCCTCTGTGCTCTTTCAATCCAGTGTCCACCCTCTCTCTCTCTCTCTTCCATATGGCATCTTCCCTCTTTCTATGCTCCTTCCATAAACTATCTATCCCGTGCCCCTTCTCCCCTTTGTACATGATTGATTTCAACTCTGTCACCTCTCCGTTTTTCTCTCTCTGTCACCACCCTCTCCCCTATGCTCTGGCATCTCTCTCTTCTCCTTTCTTTCCTTCCCACCTCATGGTCTGGCATCATCCCTTCCCTGATTCCAAGCAACTCTCTCCTTTCCTTTTCTTCCATTTCTCCCTCCCCCTCCATGCTCTGACATCTCCTCCTTCCTTTCCCCCTGATCTGGCATACCTTCCTCCTTCCCTCCATGCCATGGCGTCTCTTCTTCCCTCCAAGTCCTGGCATCTCCTTTCTTTCCCTCCAGTTGGGTTCAGCAACACTCTCCTCAATTCTCTCCCCCACTGCTCCCTTTCCTCCTGTCACCCAAGGCCTGGTGTCCTGAACTTCATCGGGCAGCAGCAGCATTCACAATTCACTGCTTTTGCCTGCTACAGGCCTTCCTCTCTGTCGGGTCCTGTCTTCATGAAAACAGGAAGTAGGCAGGACCTGGCAGAGAGGAAGGCCTGAAGCCGGCAACAGCAGCGAATTGTAAAAGCTGCTGCTGCCCGAAGAAGGTAATGGCGCCAGGCCTTGGAGCACCCAGGCAGACTGCTTCTCCCCCCTCCCAGCCAAACCCCCGCTGTCCTTCCTATCTCTCCCCCCCCAGTGAATCTTTCCGACCCTCCCAGCGAGAGCAGCAAACCTCCCTCCAGTAGCGTCGGCTGCTTCGCGGCTTTCTCCTGCCGGTGAAGCGTCACTGATGATGTCATCAGTGACGCGGCAGAGGGAGGAGAAAGCCGCGAAGCAGCCGACGCTACTGGAGGGAGGTTTGTTGCTCTCGCTGGGAGGGTAGGAGCACGATAGGGACTGGGCTGGCTGTGCACCCTCCCTAAGGCTGCACCCAGGGCGGATCTCCCCCCTGCCTTTCCCTTGGTACCTCACTGGCCATGACACCAACAACACTTCTCAACATTCATTCCTAGAACACCTGGTCTTGGTCGTTCATGCAAAACACAGATAAACCCTATGCAAATACAAGACCACAGACTAAAAGTACTAATGTACACAAGCAAAGCCCTAAGATGCCAGACTGCATGCAGTACAGAAAGAAAGGCATTTCTTCCTGAATGGTGCAAAATGTAAAGAAGACACGTGTAAATTCTGAAAACTGACATATTTCAATCCGTACATCGAAATAAAATAATTTTCCCACTAAATTTAAAAATAATAATTTTATTTCTAGTCATCTTGTTCTCTGGTTGCACTTCCTTCTATCAGTGCTCTTAAATTTGTTTCCAAAGCTGCCTTATGCATCACCTGTTTATTTTCTCTCCTTTACTTTTTGCCCTACATCCATCTTTTCATCTTTATCACTAATTTTTCACATTCAACTTTCTTCTGAAATCTATCTACTTTTCCCTTTCTATCTACCTATATGTACCATTTGCGTCCTCTGTATTCGTAAACAGTACCTCTTACCACTCCTCCCTTCCCTTTCTCCTGCAGGATAGCTGCTAAGTCAAAATGACAACTAGAAACTTCTTATTGATGCAGTTGTTTAAGCTATAGCCTCATCACCCTGGGGTTGTTGGTTCAAACCCACACTGCTCCTTGTGACCCTTGGCAAGTCACTTAATCCCCCCATTGCCTCAGGTAGATTAGATGGATTGTGAGCCCGCCAGGACAGATGGGGAAAAATGCATGAGTACCTGAATAAATTCATGTAAACCATTCTGAGCTCCCTTGGGAGAACGGTATAAAAAATTGAATAAATAAATGCAATATAGACATTTTAATTGAATAAATAAATGCAATAGAGGCTTTTGAAACTCACTGTGACCAAGTATTTTCTCTATTCCCAATTTCTCATCAAACCTTTCCTTCAGAGGAAGGTTTTATGCACATTTATGCCTGATATTTATCTGTGGTTTTGCTTTTTCTTTTTAGAGCATTTCATGGTTTGTTTACTACCTTATAGATCAGAACTCCTCAGTAGAGAATGACACAGGGAAAAAATTTGTCCCTGTCACCGCCCCACCCCCGCAACCACCATCCCTGCCCCTGCCCCGTCCCCGCGACTACTGTCCACTCTCTCCTTCCTAGTGTGAGGGAACATGCGCGATCACGGATCGCGCGGTCCAGAAGCCCCCTCCCGCCCGATCGTCGTGACCTGCCATCTCCTTCCCTTCACCTCACCTTAGGTGCCGAGTCTGACTTTAATTCTTCTTCTTCCAGCCGCACGCTTTCGATAAGCCACGCGTGCGGCTGCTTGAGCTGCTGAATCTTCTCCTCTGACCTAACTTACTGTTGCCGGTTGCATCAGAGGAGGAGATTCAACAATTCAAGCAGCCGCACATGCGCGGCTTATTGAAAGCGGTTGGGAGAAGAATTAGTCGGACTCGGCAAGCACCTCACCTAAGGTGAGGTGGAGGGAGGGAGATGGAAGGACGTGGGATGCGGCGATCAGGTGGGGATGCTGGATCACGTGATCCATGTTGGCTTCACTGAGGAGACAAGACCATTCACCACTCCACGGGGCTTTGAATGGCCTGGTTCCCTTCGCGACCACTAATTTTTCTCTCCCCGTTTCAGCGGGTTACCCACGGCTAGCCGCAGGTAACAACTACCGTGTCATTCTCTACTCCTCAGTCATTCCAAGAGATGGGCCATATAGGACATTTAAAATCACTGGTGGGGTTTGCTGAGTGCTTTGCTATCCTCTACTAAGATTGCTGCCTTCTGCTGGAAGAGCCTGGTAACACCATAGGCCTTTCCTTCAGTGCATGAAGCAAAAGTGAAAAATGGGGTTGCCTGCAGGTTGGATTCGTCTGCAGGTAGGTAAAATATGGTGGAATGGAAAAATAAGCATTGTGGACCATGCTTTATATATCTTCAGAATTTTTCTACAGTGATACAAGACAGAATACAATCAGAAATCATAGTCAAATGGTGCTTATCATTTGGTAGCTCCCTTATGCTTTTGTTTATATTCTGCTTTCTTCTGAAAATTACTTGGTGGCTTTCAGCAAATGATAAACAGTTATTGTACATTATCATCATATTAAACCTTCCCATCTTGTGCCATTCTCCTTCTCTTTGTTTCCTGTTGAACAGTGTCACAAAGATGGACTACTGTAGGTCTGCATGGTGACAAAGGACCTCATATACAAAGTGTACTACTTCATTAGTACATGCTTACACCATTAATGCACGGCATTAGGAAGTAGGTGCCAGCGAATAAAACGGGACCTGTACTGTCAATATATAGCGAGGCATTACCTTGCGCTAACACCATACCACATTTTTAGTAAATGAGATCCAAAATTTGTCATCAGTGCTATTGAAGTTAGATGTATCATGCTAAGGTCCTGTCTACATGTCAGGAATATTCTGTTTATTAAATGCTATCGAAAGCCAGCCTAAATTTAGCTTAAGGTGACATTTGTATCTGCAAAATTTTAAACAGAAAGCTTTGTTGGTTTGTTTTTAACCCTGGCAGTGTGTCTTGTTTTCCAAGGACAGGTCTCATTGCCCTGCCTGTGTTTAAGTCTCACTTAAAGGCCCACTTCCTTTTAAATCTGAAACCCTTTGACTATTCTTAAACATTACAGCATGTTATTTCTGGCCAACTTTTGTCTGTTTCAGCTAGGTCAGGGGTGTCCAACCTGTGGCCTGAGGGCCGCATACAGCCCTGTGAAGTATTTTGTGCGGTCCCGGTTTAGGACGATGCAATATTTTCTTCTGCTGCCCCCGGGTGTTTACCATCTTGCCGGCTCCCTCCTCTGTCTTGCTGCAGCGTTTGTGTGGACCCAGAAAAAATTTTTTTGGCCAAAGTGGCCCAGGGAAGCCAAAAGGTTGGACACCCCTGAGCTAGATCATAAGCTGAACTGAGCAAGGACTTTATTATGCATCTGTGCAATGCTGTATACAGTGGTTGTGCTATAGAAGTAACTTTTTTAGTGGGCCAATAATCTACCTAGGTGTATTGCTGCTATATAATTTCATAAATTGTACTTGTTAACAATATAGAGCTGAATCAGAAATTTTTAGTTTCCCTCTCCCCTTAAAATAGCAACTTGGGGCCTGTTTCACTTCTTCAAGAAAACACCCTTATTTTAATTCAACTGTTAAACAAATGTACATGTCACTTTCTTCCTTGGATTCTTTAATATTAATGTTTATAAACAGACTTTCCATAATACGAGTTAATACCAATCCCTTCATACATAATCCTTAATAACTTCTTTCAATTATTTATTAGATCCTCAGCTGGCTCGTCCATAGGTTTTCATGCTTCTACTGCAGGAGCCGCTATCATCATCGGATCTTCTTTAATATTTTTTTCTTATATTTTTTTCTTATATTTCTATTTTATGTTTTATATTCATGCAAAATAACATATCTGGGTTTGAATCAATTCATGGAGCGCCTCTCCTGACATGTCCCTGCATTTATAAAGCGCTGTATAACTTAACAGGGATCCTAGCTATACTCCACGATCCTTTGGTAGTATTAGTATTATAAGAACATAAGCAATTCTTCCGCAGGGTCAAACGTGAGGTCCCTCATGCCCTGCAGTCCGCTCACACGGCAGCCCATCAGGTCCAGGACCTGTATAGTAATACTCTATCTATACCCTTCTATCCCCTTTTCCTTCAGGAAATCATCCAATCCCTTCTTGAACCCCAATACCGTACTCTGTCCTATTACGCCCTCTGGAAGCGCATTTCAGGTGTCCACCACACGTTGGGTAAAGAAGAACTTCCTAGCATTCTTTTTGAATCTGTCCCCTTTCAACTTTTCCGAATGCCCTCTTGTTCTTTTATTTTTTGAAAGTTTGAAGAATCTGTCCCTCTCTACTCTTTCTATGCCCTTCATGATCTTGTAAGTCTCTATCAAATCCCCTCTAATTCTCCTCTTCTCCAGGGAAAAGAGCCCCAGTTTCTCCAGTCTCTCAGTGTATGAAAGGTTTTCAATACCCTTTATCAAATGAGTCGCTCTCCTCTGAACCCTCTCGAGTAACGCCATATCCTTCTTAAGGTACGGCGACCAATATTGGACGCAGTACTCCAGATGCGGACACACCATCGCCCAATACAATGGCAGGATAACTTATTTTGTTCTGGTTGTAATACCCTTCTTGATTATACCTAGCATTCTATTCGCTCTCTTAGCGGCCGCTGCGCACTGTGCCGTCAGCTTCATTGTCATGTCCACCATTACCCCCAAGTCCCTTTCTTGGGAACTCTCATTCAATATAGCTAGGATCCCGTTGAGTTATACAGCACTTTATAAATGTAGGGACATTGAGTTTAATTTACTCTACTCTTTAAGTCTTGGATCCGAGATTAGAGGACTAGTGTGTGATCAAGTGAGTCTTTTTATTATGTTTCTTTTAAAAATTTGATTTATCTTTCAAGTTTGAAAGTAAAATTAAGTTAATATGTTTTTGATTACACTTTTCTGTACAAGATGTTTGCTTGGTAATTGTTTAAAAATTGTATAAATGAATAAATAAATGCAGAGACTTGTTGGGAGAGGCGCTCCATGAATTGATTCGAACAGATACGTTATTTTGTATGAATATAAAACATAAAATAGAAGTATAGGAAAAAATATTAAAAAAAGAAAGATGATGATAGTGGTGCCTGCGGTAGAAGCATGGAAACCTATGGAAGAGCAGCCGAGGATCTACTAGATATTTAAAGAAATTGTTAAAGTTAAGAATTATGTATGAAGGGATTGTTGTTATATTGTGAAACCTGAATTAGAGAATGACATGGGGACAAATTTTTCCCCATTCATGCAGGAACTCATTTTCCCATCTTCCCCCCCCCCCCGGGCAAGTTCTTTTCCCATCTCTGTCCCATTCCTGCAAGCTCCATCCTCACCTGCACAAACTTCAAACACTTTAAAATCATAAGTAGCAACATTCGACAGCTCAGACTGTGATGTCATAATGCCTCATTCCACCAGTGCCTAAGCTCCGTCCTCATCTGCACAAGCCTCAAACACTTTAAAATCATAAGTGTTCGAGGCTTGAGCGGTTAAGACAGCTTACAGGAATGAGACAGGGACAGTGACAAAACTTACTGGGACAGGGTGGGGAAATTGAGTTCCTGTAGGGACGGGGACAATCCCCTTCAAATCGTAGTGAAGCGATAGTGACCTATAAACAGACTTTAGCATTCCAGACCTGCTTTCAAATTTGTAGACATTCCGTGATGTATTAACTTATGTTCACTATGCGCTGTAGGCTCTGTGAGAACTTTAGCAAATATGCTAAAGAAATGAATATTTTGTAATACAAAAGAAGATGCTATTATAAGAAAAACATTGCACATTTGTAGCCAATTATGAATAGCTGAAGTTAATATCTTTCAGTTGCCTAACATGAGGCCTCTAAAGTAGAATAGTTAGCTGACAAGCTTCAGAGAAAATGCTCATGTAGATCTCTAGATTCCTTTCCCACAAGTAGGAACTACTTTGCATAAAACTGCCTCAATTTCATAAAAAAAGCATTAGCAATGGTAGGATTTACAACAAAAACAGAGATAACCAGTTGTGTCTACAACATTCTCTTTGTTAGAAAACCTTGAAACACTTGTGCAGTGTGCCTAGAGTGGCAGTGTGTTACAAGCGGGATTTTCTTGCAGCGACACTTCATCTTGTGGTCCTAAAGACTGCTTTTGTTCACTATGGGGCTCATTTTCAAAAAAGAAATGCCAAATCGTGGACGTTTTTTCTTGCCAGATCCTTTCAATTTGCTATTTTCAAAACCTATTTTCTAGACGGATTTCAATGCTATTGATCAGTAATTCGTCTAAATCTCAAGGGAGCATGTTAGAGGCGCGATGTGGGCCGGACTAGGTCGGGCATATGACTTGGGAATTTTTCTGCCTTAAAAAATACCTCCAGGGCACAGTGTAGACATTTGGGGCTAGACCTGTTTGGGCACCTCTTTGGCATTTATTCATTATTAAAACTGACCAGATGACCACTGGAAGAATATAAATATGACCCCTCCCTCTATACTCCTAAGTGGTCACTGACCACCTCTTATTCCACAAAGATGTGAGTGAAACAGTACATACCTGCCTGTAAGATCAGCTTCAGATGTTATGGCCAGTCCTAGTAGAACAGCAAGCAGGTTGCTGAAGTTGGTGGTGTCAACCACAGAGATAGGCCCATATCCCACTCTAACTACTACACTTATGGTGGAATCTGTGAGCCTTCCAAACTAGAGGTCTGCACGGGAATGGGGAATCGCGGGAATCCCCCCTTACCCCAAGGGACTCCCACGGGGACCCCCTTCTGGTCCACGGGACTCCCACGGGGACCCTCCTCTAGCCAACGGGACACCCACGGGGATGGAAGGCTTTGGAAGCAGGGTTCATCCATATAATATAATGGACACGTCAGCCTTAGTAAAAGAGGGGGTTTATAACTTAATTACCTGAACAGAAAACAAAAAAAGGGTTCCACCAAAGAGATTCCACAAGGAAAACAGCTGCACAAACACAAAAGAAACTGTGGAATTGATGTTTCTGTCAGAAGTAATTGCTGCTTTTTATGGGGATGGGTGGGGATGGAGGTAATTCCTTGCGGGAATGGGTGGGGATGGAGAGGATCCTTGCAGGGACGGGTGGGGATGGGTGGGATTTCTGTCCCTGGGCAACTCTCTGTTCCAAACCCCATCCTAATCCCATTGTATCTACATCCAAACGTATCAAAAAGGTCCCTCCACTCCCAGAATGAAATACGCCTTCAACTGTAAACCGCCAAACGACATTCCTACTCTTACTTCATACCGAGCCACTGGAATCAACTGTCCCCTCAGATCAGATCCCTTGAAGGACTTCTCAACTGTAAGAAAGCAATGAAAACATACCTGTTCACCTATCTTCCCTGCCCATGACCGAAGGATTACAAATAAATGTATATTGGAGCTAGATCCCGGTATGTGTCACGTTAGGATGAAAACTTGAATTGAAAAATCTTGCACGGTAACTATGGCAAATTTAACCTGTAAACTGTATATTATGTATATTGGTGCTATATGTTGAGTTAGGATAAAAACGTGCATCGTAAAACTTTACCGAATTTATGGAAAATCATAACCTATTAACTGGAACATTATGTATGTTTAACCTTTAACCTGTTCTGAGCTTTTGGGGGAAAACAGGATTAAAAAAATGAATTAAATAAATATAGATAACACCTGCATACGGTTCATAGACAACGGCGCAAAAGACAAAAGCGCGCGCTGCCGCGCCACTCTAAATTACAGTTTTTAGGGGCTCCGACGGGGGGTTTTGTTGGGGAACCCCCCCAGTTTACTTAATAGACATCGCGCCGGCGTTATGGGGGGTTTGGGGGGTTGTAACCCTCCACATTTTAGTGTAAACTGAACTTTTTCCCTAAAAACAGGGAAAAAGTTCAGTTTACAGTAAAATGTGGGGGGTTAGAACCTCCACACCCCCCACAACGCCCCCACAACGCGGCACAATGTCTATTAAGTAAAGTGGGGGGGTTCCCCCCCACACACCCCCGTCGGAGCACTAAAAACAGTAATTTAGAGTGGCGCGGCGGCGCGCGCTGCGCTCAATTGTCTGGGCGCGCCTTTGTCCCGGCGCGCTTTTGACCTGACACCCCTGCATACATAAGGGCTATTGCATGTGGTGTACTGTACAGTGGAGACCAGTAGGTTTCAGGTAGGTTTTGGAGGGCTCAGCATACACTTTAAGGGGGGTTATGGTAAGATGTGTACCTGGGCCTTTTTATGAGACGTTCCTTGCAGTGCCCTCTAAGTGCTCCACTGCTCTGCTGGAATGTCTGTGTGGCCAGTCTATTAAAAATGTTGGCCTCTCCCTCATCCCAATGGCTTGTTTTCTTTTGGACTTTTTTTTTTTTTTTTTAATAATTGTTCAAAACGATAGATGCACATCTGAAAATAGCTATTTTTGTAAAAACAAGACATTTTGTAGTTTTGAAAATGGTACCGGATTTTTGTGCGTCTTCCACAAAATGTTTAAACTTAGATTCGGGCATCTTATATCAGGACACAAATTAGGCTTGAGTTTCAAGTTTATTCAAGGCTTCTTACCTGCATATTGGACAAGGCCTTCCTGAGGTAGGCCTTCATGGCTGAAACACGATTTGTGTTGTCAAGTGTTTCAAGGTTTTCTAATAGTGCTGTGGATGCTACTAGTTTTCTATGTTTTGTTGTCAGCCCCGCTGCTGATTTTGTTTCTCTGTTGGTTTTGTGCTGTTGAACTTCATAAAACCCATTAATGATAATTACCTGAATTTCTACTCTAATAGATGCTGTATTTTACTTTCAGCAGACATTGGAAATGTGGGGGCCAAAGTTAAGTGGGAAAATAATAAAAGACAAGTAATGATGATAAATGAGCAAAAATATAACCTAATATGTTGTCAGTAGAGATGGCAAGTATATAATCCTCCATTGTTACTGAGTAAATTCTTTGATTTTCTTGTTACATTATTCTTTCATTTATAAACTAACACCTCATCCTAGTTACCTTTTTTGTAGACAAAATTATTGTAGTAATTTGGAGTAATTATCTATTGAAACTGCATTTTATTGTTTTTGGTCTGTATGTGTATTTCGTATATCTTATATTTAAAAGCAAGCATTTGTCAACCACCCACATTTCTCACAGTATCTGATACACACAGCTTCAGTTGCTTGGAGGATGATTCGTTACTGTTGCATTGGAGCTTGAGGGTTTATGGGTTTAAGCACATTTACCTTGTATAGCAATATATGTCCTTTATTTAATTAGGTTATGCATTGCTATGCCATGGGTTCTCTGAGAGCAACCAACTTGTCTAATGTATTAGAAGGCCTACTACTTAAATATATAGCAAAGTGAATAAAAAAGTGGAATTTAGGAAAGAGTGATAGTACACATATTTACAGTTTTAGTCATCTGGATTTTGCTCACCCCTTTTCAGTAGTAGCTTACAAACATAGAAACATGATGGCAGATAAAGGCCAAATGGCCCATCTAGTCTGTCCATCTGAAGTAACCATTATCTCTTTCTCTCTCTGAGAGATCCCACGTGCCTATCCCATGGACTCATGGAGGGACAGAGGGAGATGTTTGGGCAAGAGAATGAGGTACGGAGGAGAGAAAGTGTACAGGAGGTAAAAAGTGTTGGACTCATGGAGAGAGAGTGAGAGATGGATGGGGAGGGCAGGAAGGGGGAGAGGGCAGAGAGTAAAAAGTTAAACTCATGGAGGGAGAGAGAGAGAGATGTTGGTTGGGGGAGGGAACGAGGACTGGAGGAGGCAGGAGGCAGAGAGAAAGAGATGTTGGACTGGTAGAAAGGAGGGAGAAATGCTAGATTGTGGCAGTAGAGGGAGTGATGCACCCTGGATCTCTCTCTTTCCCCACTCACTTTTTAGCAAGGGAGGGAATTAGAGAAGGACAGTGAGAGAGAGAGGGAGACATGTTGCCAATAGGGGTAGAGAAGAGAGGAAGAAAAGTTGGACTCATGGAGGGACAGAGAGATGTTGGTTGGGGAAGGGAATTAGGTCCGGAGGAGACAAAGTGTGCAGGAGACAGAAAGAAAGAAATATTGGATGCACAGTGAGAAGGAAGTGCAACCAGAAACTCTTGAAATCACCAGACAACAAAGGTAGGAAAAATGATTTATTTTCAATTTAGTGATCAAAATGTGTCAGGTTTGAGAATTTATATCTGCTGTCCACATTCTGCAATATATTTGTCTATTTTTTTATAGTTGTTACTGAGGTGACATTGCATATTTTAAAGTCATCTGCCTTGACCTCTGAGAAAAAACCCCAAATTTAAATAATTAACATTTTCTCTACATACAGTGTGCTTTGTGGGTTTTTAAAAAAAAACTTTGTGGTTACCATTATGTATTAAGTTTATATTGTGTATATATGAACAATGGATGGAAGAAATTGCATTACAATTAGTACTATTATGGGGGTGGATTCAGGGGCGGAGCTTGGGTGGGTCTGCAGCTGAGCTTCAGCGGGGGTACTCGCTTGGTATTTGTTAGGCTTAGTGGGTGCTTAGCTTGAAGTCAAGAAACACTGGTATAGAGCCACACCATCTTGATAGTTTTTTTTTTTCCTGGACAACTTCTATTTTTTATATCCTTGCTGACATATGGCATCTAAAACCAAACACAGTACTGTATGCCCCAGCTTAGTCTGCACTGCCGCCTTAACAGATCACTTCTAACACTTGTAGATCCTCCCACTTAGCTGCATACAAGGTTGTTGATCATCTGGGACACGATCCCAGTCTTACAGAAAACTGGACAGAGTGGTAAAAGAGAAACGCCAGAAGGACACTAATCCATAGAGCCATCAGTCCCAAGTGATAACTGTGAATTCACATGGAGAGAGATTATCAAGGACCAAGAAAATGTTGCAGAAAGATACAGAAATAATATCCCATTGTTTCAGTGCCATGGGCTTGGTGGCATAGTAAGGGAAGGGGGAAGAGTAATCTGGGCGCCAGTATTTCTTCCCCTCCCCCCAGTGATTGAGGGGGCCTCTTTCCCCTCCCCGTATCTCTTCAAGTCTTCGGCAACGAGCGAAGACTTGGAGGTATGGGAGAAGTACATTTAAGAGACAGTCCTCTCTATCACCGAGGGGAAGTTGCTGGAGGTCAAGGATGATTCAGCATGGCCAGTTCGTCACAGCCAGTTCTGCATGGCCATTTCAGTATGGGACAATTCAGCATGGCTGTTTAACCGCAGATGTTTCATTTCAGCTTTTATAATGGTGAGCGCTTACCTTGCTGAAGCTGCAAGGCTTGAAAGAGAGGTGGGGGGGGAGGGAGGGAATTACTCCCTTCACTCCATTGGTGCTTCTTTCCTTTCCCTTCACCCGCCCGTGGTCTTCTTCTCTTGCCTCTGCATCATTTACTGATTTCAGTGTTTGAAAGAGGGGGGCATAGCCCCCCCCCCCACTGGTGCTTCTTTCCTTTCCCTTCACCCGCCTCTGGTCTTCTACTGTCTCCGTATCATCTGGTGACTTCAAGGTTTGAAGTGGGGGGGGGAGGGGTGGACAGAAAGTTGTCCAGAGGGAAGACTTCCAGTGTAAAAGGTTGACTTTAAGAGGGTGTCTTAATATTAAGAGAGCCCGCGCTGAAAGGGCCATGATGAAATAGCTGTGATGAACTTCCTGCACTGAAAGTACCACTCTGATAGGGCCGTGCTGAACTGTCCCATTCTCATTGCTGGATGCCATCCCTCGCCCTGGGCGTCCTGCTGCCTCGTTATGTCACTGCATAGGCTTGATTTAAAAAAAAAAAAAAAAATTCCAAACATACCCGGATAAGTTGCTAGTACATGTTGCATCTTATCCCAGAGAGTTTCCCTCTGGAGTTCATAATGCAAGTCTTAGGGCTAGTGTTCTCAGTAAATTTGAGAGACTGAGATGGTACTTTGGCTTAGGAGTGAGGTTCATTCCTGCGTGGTATGTGCAGGACTAATGCATTTGGAGAAATTGCCTTGAGAGAAACTTTGACAACGTACTTTTCAGAAAATGTGTTTTTGCAGCAGTATGTCACCTCTCTGCATCCATACAACAGTTAAAGCAAAAAGATTAAAATAAAGGATTTTGCTTGCTTTGAGCTTTTGGGCATCCTTTTGCACTCCTCAGTGCAGAGCTGTACAAGTGCTCTTTCACATACAGTAGATTAAATTGGTAGTATCTTTATCACAATGTTGTACATAAAGGTATTTCCTAAGAATACTGTGGGCTCAGGTGCAGTTTTACTTGTCTCTCTCATACTAAGAGAACATTTCGTAAGCCTTCTAGCTAGCAGGCAGGCATAGCCTTGCAGGCAAAAAGACTTCGGCTTAAATCATTCCAGATTTCAATTCCCAGCTCAAATCTGTTTCTTTTCCCATAACTTTTTTTTTTTTTTTTGTCATCTGCTGTACCTAGCTATCTTCTTCTGCAGAGCTCCTTAAGTGCAATAAAAAAAAAACCCAACAAAAAAAAACAACCCTGCATGTATTGGGGTTACTTCCTGCCTCCAAGTCCCCACTGCCAAAACTAATAAATCTCCCTGCAGCTTTTTAAACTAATTGAACAAACGGATGTCCATCACTCACCCCACTAGCAAGGGTATAGTTATTTTAAATATCATTCCCAGCTGTTTCAGTTCAACTCTTCATCTCTCAGAAATCCAATGTTATCTAATCTTATAGTCTAGCAAATCCTCACAAAGTGGAGTTAAGTGGGGGAAAGAGGGTTATAAATAACATTATCACTACATAAAAATAAACAAACAATGCAAATGCAAAATCAAAATCAGACTAGACTCCTAACAAAAATTTCTGAAACTATGGGTTATAAACAGCATTTTCGCAACACCTCAAACATATAATGCAAAATCAGGTCAAATTAAACCCCTAACAAAGGACAGGATTCACTAAACCTCCAAATCGTGCACGATCCGTTTCCTATTGCATGCCGGCCGACTGATTCAGTAAAGGCCTGCATGCAAATGGGGACGATCGTTAGCACACCCCCTATACGCCCCCTACCCACGGCCAGAGCAATCCCCGCTCGTGTGCACACCCTGACAGTAGTGACAGGAGAAGCAGCCTCCTGTCACCGATGTCAGGGCTCAGCCCAGCACAGATCTCTCTTACCTGCTCCTAGACTCTCCTGCTCTCTGCCGCCGTTCCCTGCAGTGCAAGCCCGTGATTTTAAAGCGGGCCTCCACTGAAGGGAACAGCGGCAGAGAGCAGGAAAGTCCGGGAGCAGGCAAGAGAGATCTGCTCGACACCCCCCCCCCAGGCCCCGATCTCTTCTGCCTTGCTCTGATGCACCCTGCGCTCCCCCTATCCCCCCCAGAGAAAAAAGCAGAAGGGATATCAACTCCCTCCTGCCATCATATTAAACCAGAATAAATTTTTTTTTTTAAAAAGCAGCACGCCTTCCCCCCCTCCCCCCAACACCAAAGTTGGGAGCAGGAGGGGTGCTCAGTCCCTCCTGCTCCTAGGCCTACTGCCCACCCCGATACCTGTAAAATTGTTGGGAGCAGGAGGGGTGACTGGTCCCTCCTGCTCCTTGGGCAAGGCTTCCCCCACATCTTCGGGAGCAGGGGGGTGCCCGGACCCTCCTCCTGCTCCTACACACCGGCATCTTCGGGAGCAAGAGGAAACTCCTCCTGCTCTTATTCTCTTACCGCCGCCGCCCAATAGTGGCCTTAGGCCCCGCCCTGGTGCATCATCTGATGCATGAGGAGAGGCCAAAGGTACTGATTAGCTGAGGCGCCTCAGGCGCCTCCCTTTGGAGGGGCCGGGACACCTCAGCCAATTAGGAACTTCCTTAGGGAGGAGTCTAGGGAAGTCCCTGATTGGCCCTTAGGTCAAAGATCAGTGCCCTAACTGAGACTAGCCCTATCAGCATACGTCCCTGTTCAGTAGGAACTTGTCTAACTTTGTCTTGAATCCCTGGAGGGTGTTTTCCCCTATAACAGCCTCCGGAAGAGCGTTCCAGTTTTCTACCACTCTCTGGGTGAAGAAGAAATTCCTTACATTTGTACAGAATCTATCCCCTTTTAACTTTAGAGAATTCCCTCTTGTTCTCTATCTTGGAGAGGGTGAACAACCTGTCTTTATCTACTAAGTCTATTCCCTTCGTTATCTTGAATGTTTCGATCATGTCCCCTCTCAGTCTCCTCTTTTCAAGGGAGAAGAGGCTCAGTTTCTCTAATCTCTCACTGTATGGCAACTCCTCCAGCCCTTTAACCATTATAATCGCTCTTCTCTGGAGTCTTTCGAGTAGTACTGTGTTCTTCTTCATGTACATCGTCCAGTGCTGGATGCAGTATTTCAGGTGGGGGCGTACCATGGGCGATACAGCAGCATGATAACCTTCTCCAATCTGTTTGTGACCCCTTCTAAAGCAGACAGACAAGGGTGACCTGGTCAACATTGTATATCTGGATTTTCAGAAGGCGTTCGACAAGGTTCCGCATGAATGACTACTTCAAAAAAATTGTGAGCCATGGAATCGAGGGTAAAATACTCACATGGATTAAAAATTGGCTGGATCATAGGAAACAGAGAGTGGGGGTAAATGGACAATACTTGGACTGGAAGAGTGTCACCAGCAGGGTGCCGCAGGGCTCGGTGCTTGGACCCGTGCTCTTCAACATCTTTATAAACCATCTGGATATTGGTACGACGAGTGAGGTGATTAAGTTTATGGATTACAAAAGTTATTCAGAGTAGTGAAGACACAGGGGCGATTGCGAAGATCTACAAAGTGACATAATCAAGCTCGAGAAATGGGCAGTGATATGGCAAATGATGTTCAACGTTGATAAGTGCAAAGTGATGAATGTCGGTAACAAAAATCTCATGCACGAATACAGGATGTCCAGGGCGGTGCTTGGAGAGACCTCCCAGGAAAGGGACTTGGGAGTCCTGATCGACAAATCGATGAAGCCGTCCGCACAATGTGCTGCGGCGGCAATAAGGGCAAACAGAATGCTAGGAATGATAAAGAAGGGGGATCACGAACAGATCGGAGAAGGTTACCATGCCGTTGTACCAGGCTATGGTGCATCCTCACCTGGAGTACTGCATCAAGCACTGGTCGCCGTACATGAAGAAAGACACGGTACTACTCAAAAGGGTTCAGAGAAGAGCGACTAAAATGGTTAAGGGGCTGGAGGAGTTGCCATACAGTGAGAGATTAGAGAAACTGGGCCTCTTCTCCCTTGAAAAGAGGAGACACGATCGAAACATTCAAAATACTGAAGGGAGTAGGCTTAGTAGATAAAGACAGGGAGAACGAGAGGGCACTCTCTAAAGTTGAAAGGGGATAGATTCCGTACAAAAGTAAGGAAGTTCTTCACACAGAGAGTGGTGGAGAGCTGGAACGCTCTTCCGGAGTCTGTTGTAGGGGAAAACACCCTCCAGGGTTTCAAGACTAAACTGGACAAGTTCCTGCTAAACTGGGACGTACACAGGTGAGGCTGGACTCATTTTAGAGCACTGGTCTTTGACCCGGGGGCCGCTATGTGAGCAGACTACTGGGCATGATGGACTACTGGTCTGACCCAGCAGCAGCAATTCTTATGTTCTTATGTATTCCTAGCATTCTGTTCACTGCCGCACACTGCGTGGAAGGTTTTGTTTACTTGTCGACCAGTACTCCCAAGTCTCTTTCCTGGGGGTCTCTCAGAGTACAATACTGGACTCCAGTATACAATACTGGAGTCCAGTATTCGTGTATAAGATTTTTGTTACCAACATGCATCACCTTACACTTATCCATGTTAAACTTCATTTGCCAGGCCACAGCCCATTTCTCGAGCGTGTTTGTCACATTGCAGGTCTTCGCAATCCTTCTGTTTCTTCACTACTCTGAATAACTTTGTTTCATCTGCAAATTTAATCACCTCGCTCTTCTTACCAATTTCCAGGTGATTTATAAATATGTTGAAGAGTACGGGTCCAAGCACCGAACCCTGCGGCACTCCACTTGTGACGCTTTTCCAGTCCAAGTATTGTCCATTTACCCCCCACTCTGTTTCCTATCCGCCAACCAGTTTTTAATCCACGTGAGTATTTCGCCCTCAATTCAATGGCTCGCAATTTTTCGAAGTAGTTGTTCATGCGGGACCTTTTCAAACGTCTTCTGAAATTTCAGATATACAATGTCAACTGGGTCACCCTTGCCTATCTGCCTGTTTACTCCCTTGAAGAAGTGCAGCAAGTTTGTCAAGCAAGATCTTTATTTGCTGAAGCTGTGCTGGCTGGTCCTCCTCAGATTGTGTCCATCAGGTGATCAATGATGCGGTCCTTTATCAGCGCCTCTACCATTTTTCCCGGTACTGAGGTCAGACTCACCGGTCTGTAGTTTACCAGATCTTCCCTCGAACCTTTCTTGAAGATCGACGTAACATTCACCACTTTTCAGTCTTCCGGAATCCTTCCTGATTTGATCAACAGATTGTCTATTAGTTGAAGCAGTTCAGCTATAGCCCCTTTCTAAACTAAACTAAACTAAACCTTAGGTTTATATACTGCACCATCTCCGCAATCGTGGAGCTCGGCACGGTTTACATGAATAGTAATTTGAAAGGAACTCCATGGAAAGTGTTAGAAGAGGAACAGAGGAAAGAGGGAGGTTAGAGGGCAAGGGTGTCAAATTAGGAGGGATGTTAGGTTTTAGAGAATAACCAGGTTTTCAGCCGTTTACGGAAGGGTTGGAGAGCACTAAGGTTCCGAAGAGGGAAGGTAAGGTTGTTCCAGAGCTCAGTGAGTCTGAAGGGGAGGGAAGTCCCTAATTTTCCTGGGAGAGAAATGCCTTTTAGTGAGGGGAAGGAGAGTTTCGATTTTTGGATGGGTCTGGAGGCGTTAGGGTTTGAGGAGTTCCAAGAGAGCGGGATTAATGGAGGAATGATGCCATGGATGATCTTGAAGGTTAGACAGATGCATTTGAAGTGGATTCTGGAAATTATCGGAAGCCAATGAAGCTTGAAAAGGAGCGGTGTGACGTGGTCAAATTTACTTTTTGAAAAGATAAGCTTGGCTGCGGCATTTTGAATCCGTTGGAGTCTGTGAAGGTTTTTCTTTGTTAGGGTTATGAAGATAGAATTGCAATAGTCCAATCTGGAGAGGATGATGGATTGGACGAGAACGGCAAAATGTTTTTGATAGAAACAAGATCTGACTTTCCTCAGCATATGAAGGCTGAAATAACATTTTTTTACCAGGGAATTGAGGTGATCATTGAAAGACAGTGTAGAATCAATAATGACGCCCAGGACCTTGATTGCCCTCAGATGGATGCCATCTGGTCCCAGGGATTTATCATTTTTAAACCTATCAATCTGCCTGCATACCTCTTCTAGACTGACCGTCAACCCTGTCATTTTTCCCGTCTTTGTTTCCTGTGTATAGCCTGTCGGCTTCCGGTATGTTGTGTATATCCTCTTCGGTAAATACAGATGCAAAAAATGTGTTCAGTTTGTTGGCAATGGCTTTGTCCTTCTTTAGCACTCCCTTTATTCCATGGTCATCCAACGTATCATATTAAAGTCACACAATTGCAGGATAAGAGAGGCACTGTAGGTCAATCTGGAAAGAGGGCACGGAAAATGTATTTACCATTGTTGTATTTTTCACAGACAAAAGACGTGGACAGAGTAATTCAGAATATAGCTGTAAAAGGAAATGCTCATATTACTAATAGATATTGATTGGGCTACCCCTATTGCGAGGTCTTCTGGAATTAGGAAGATCCTGGATCTGGATTCTCTGCAAGGAGAACTGTTCCAGAAGTTGGTAATGGAACCCATGCAGGATGGAGCCATACTGGACTTAGTGCTTACAAACGGGGAAAGTGTTTCTGATATTAGAGCAGGTGATCATCTGACAAAAATATCTGGAAAAATGAAGAGAGGCTAGTCAACTAGTCAGGAAAGCAAAGATGCAAATGGAAGTAAAAAATAGCTGGCATGGTAAAATGGGGACGGAAACATTTTTTTGATATTAGTGATAGGAAGAAATGCAAAAGTGGCATTGTAAGACTCAAAGGTGAAAGGGAGTAATATGTAGAAGCTGATAAAATATGGCTGAATTGCTTAATAAATATTTCTGCTCTATGTTCATAGCTGAAGTGCCGATAGTGGAACTGCAGAGGACAAATACAAATAGGGCTGGAGGTGTGGTAGACCCTGATCGGTTTTCAGAGGATTGTGTTTGTGAGGAGCTAGCTAAACTAAAAGTGGACATAGCAATGGGGCTGAATGGTATACATCTTAGGGTACTGAAGGAACTTAGGGAAGATCTTGAGGCTCTGCTGGCTGTCTTTTTCAATGCTTCTTTAGAGTCAGGAGTAGTACTGGAGGACTGGAGAAGGGTGGATGTAGTCCATCTCCACAAAAGTGGAAGTAAGGATATGCATGGGAGATTTTGTATGCACTGCTTTATTGGTAAGTAAATCTATCTCATGCATATTCATTGTGGATATCATGAAATAACTAAACAAATTCAGGAGCAATAATAAAGACTTGTGTTGAAAATCAAACTGAAAACAATGACTCCACAAGTTATTTTCTTCTATATTGTAACATCATAAATGCTTAGCTTCATACGTGCCAAAAAATATACCAGTGTATAATTATAAATAGTGCTCAGTCACCAACCAATTAGTGTCATAAAAATGCCAGCAATGGTTGTAAGAAAGGGACCATCATAGCACTTCAAAGTCCCTTTTGCCGTCCTCCTGTTTGATCACATATTCTTACTTTAGAAAAAAATATATCAAATAAGTAAAAAATACTTATCTGAGAGCAGTATAAACTTGCTGGAGGCAGGACACTAACAATTATCCTGGACAAATTAAGTATATCTAAACCAAGTGCTGTTCCTTGTGTAACCCCGCATTCTTCAATCTACTGGCCTCCCTTCAACTCAAGTTTCGCTCAAGGCGTCATCAGGAAGGGGGCAACTAAAAAAAACAAACAATAACAAAAAACGGATAAAACTTATGTTTAGACTTTTTGGCCGTGACGTGCTTACAATACCTCTCTTGCAATGTAAAACAAACTAAACTTTTTCAAAAACCTAAGAAAATCAATCTCATATTCCTTTACTTACTTACTAACACGGCCAGCAGGTTAGCTGCAGTTCAAAGAGGGGAGCACAAGCTGAAAACGGAACTGTGGCTTTCATTAAGTTGTTAAATAGCAGCTGTGAATAAAACGTCACTGTAACATTCACAACAGAGACCGCAAAGAATTCTGGGAAAGCTTTAAAGCCCGCATTTATTGACAGGCGGCTTGACCAATTACAATTTGAACCATTCAATCTCTTCATTTAACCCATCGAGGCTGAGAGTTTGCCATTCATATATGTATCTTAACTCATCTATAAGCAATATGTGTGACATATCTCCACCTCTAAACAGATGTACTTGTTTTAAGACAGTATACCTAAATTCTGCCAGAGAATGGTTTGCTTCAACCCAATGTGCTACAATAGGAGCTTGTAGTTGTTTTCTTCTAATGTTGGATAAATGCTCACCCATTCTAATTTTAACTTTACGTTTCCTATGCCCAATGTATAGTTTATTACATGGGCAAATTATACTATATATGACTCCTTCTGAGTCACAGATAGTGTTAGTTCTAAGATAAAATTTCTTCTTAGTGCTGGGGATTACTACATAGCTCTTCTGCCAGATATACTGGCAGTAAATGCAATGATCACAGGCTTTATGCGGAGAATTCTTGTTCAAATTTACCATAAGGGGTTAATCTTTGTGTTTAATGATTTCCCCTATATTCCTGTCTCTTCTATATGTAAATTTTGGAATCTGTTGAAGAGGAAGGTGTACTTTTAAAATATCCCAGTGTTTGCGGACACTAATTGATTGGTGACTGAGCACTATTTACAATTATACACTGGTATATTTTTTGGCACGTATGAAGCTAAGCATTTATGATGTTAAAATATAGAAGAAAATAACTTGTGGAGTCATTGTTTTCAGTTCAGATATCATGAAAACCTGAAAGGATTGGGTGTGCCTCAAGGACTGGGTTGAAAGCATTGACATAGGGCCCATAGTTTATGGACCCTAAATTGAGTGACCAGGTTAGGAACTGGTTGAGTGGAAGGTGAGAAAGGGTAATAGTAAATGGAGGAAAGGGATATTATAAGTGATGTGCTGCAAGAACTAGTTCTTAATTTCATTAACATTTTTCTAAGGCCCTCTTTTTTACAAAGGCGTGCTAAGTGTTTTAGCGCGGATTTAGCGCACACAAAATCAACGCGTGCGCTAACCGCTAATGCGTCCATAGGATAACATGTATGCATTAGCATTAAGCGCGCGCTAGAAACTTAGCGCACCTTTGTAAAAGAGGGGGGTAAGTGGTATTGTGGAAGTACGGCCTAATATAATGTTCCTCTGTGGATGATAACCAAAATCTGTAATAGACACCCTGATGATGTGTATAGCATGAAAAGGGACCAAGCAAACCTCAAAAATTATCCAGAATTTTAACACTAAATGCAAGACCTTGCATTTGGCTACAAATGCCGGAGGGCATAGTATGTTGGGGGGGAGGGGAGGTTAAGTACTTTCAAGCAAGAAATAGAAGCAGGACTTAGGTATGGTCATGTGTGATGATATTAAGGTGGCCAAACAGTAGAAAATGTGATGAGAAGAAGGATGCTTTGTTGCTCAGGGAGAGGAATGACCAGCAGGAAGTGCCTAAGGACGTACCATAAACAAGTTGATTTGTGGTAATTTGGAAAATGTTTACAAAAGAAAATTGTGAAAGAATAATAATTTAAAATTGTAAAAAAAAACTAGTTGCTAATTAGTCCACTTGTTTTGATAAGTTACCAGTTATCGAAGTATCTCAAAAGCCATAGGTCCCTCCTTCAAATTTTCTGGTATGATTTTAGAGGTCTATTAAGGGATCAGAAAAATAAAGGGGTCCTTTTCCTAAGGTGCGCTAGCCAATTTAACGCGCGCTAAATGCTAACACGTCCATAGGCTATAATGGATGTATTAGCGTTTATCTCGCGCTAATATTTAGTGCAGGGGTGTCCAATGTTTTGGCTTCCCTGGGCCGCATTGGCTGAAAAAAATGTTTCCGGGGCTGCACAAACACGCAAACGCTGCAGCAAGACAGAGGAGGGAGCCTGCAAGATGGTAAACACCCGGGGGCAGCAGAGGAAAACGCTGCATCGCTCTTGACCGGGGCTGCACAAAATGCTTCACGGGGCCTCATGCGGCCCTCGGGCCGCAGGTTGGACACCTCTGATTTAGTGCATGCTAAATCAGCCAGTGCTCCTTAGTAAAAAGACCCCAGAATGTCAGGCGTGTTTGCTTATGTTTTTATAGCGGTGGTCCTCCATAGAAACATAGAAATATAAGGGCCACGGCCCATCTAGTCTGCCCACCCCAAAGACCCTCCCCTACCTTTCTCTGTGAATAGATCCCACGTGTCTATCCCATTTGGCCTTAAAATCAGGCACGCTGCTGGCCTCAATCACCTGAAGTGGAAGACTATTCCAGCGATCAACCACCCTTTCAGTGAAAAAGAATTTTCCTGGTGTCCCCGTGCAGTTTCCCGCCCCTGATTTTCCACGGATGCCCCCTTGTTGCCGCGGGGGACCCTCGAACCACAATGAATCTGCACGAGAGAAATTTGCATATAGTAGAAGGAACTCGTGCAGATTCATTGTGGATCGCCTGAAAAACCCGACTGGCTTGGTGTGTCCTGAGGATTGCAGTAAGAGCTTCTGATTTCTAGGAATAGCATGTCACTACAATATTGCTTACAGATATACTTATAATAATAATATACCGCAGGACCGTGAAGTTCTATGCAGTTATTTCTCTGTATAATTAGAAAATGTAGTGGGGTTTTTATTGTAGTAAACCTGTGTCATAAATTAACTACTGAAAGTTGATGCAGTATTTAGTAGAGGAAAGCTTTATCTTTTGGCATGGTTAAGAGGTCTCTGACACCAATTTATGTTTTGTAAACAGATTTGACTTGCTTAATGTTTCCTCCTCCTGAGTTCTATTTTAGTAATAGTTTTAGGTTTAAGTGGATAGATGTTTGCATGTGAGCATCAACTTTCTTGCCAGTGATCCCAATTATTTATTTATCAATTTTCTATACCGTTTTCCCAGGGGAGCTCGGAAAAGTTTACATGAGTTTATTCAGGTCCTCAAGCATTTTTCCCTGTCTGTCCCAGCGGGCTCTCAATCTATCTAATGTACCTGGGGCAATGGGGGGGATTAAGTGACTTGCCCAGGGTCACAAGGAGCAGCGTGGGTTTGAACCCACAACCCCAGGGTGCTGAGACTATAGCTTTAAGCACTGCGCCACACTCCTGCCTTAAGGGTTATCATCAAAAGATGATCTCCCCAGGTGGTACCAGTTGCTAGTATCGTGGCCAGGTAGAATAAGTGGTGACAATATGACAATTATACTCTTAATTTCTTTCAGATGTGCTTTCCTGCAGAGTACCAAATACACTTTTTCTAGAGCTCAGATCAGCCACCCACCTAATTGCCACTTTTTAAAATGAAAGTTAAACAGCCACTAGCTTTTGTAACAGGTTAAAAATATGGGTGGTGTTGCTTTAACAATTCATCTACAGTACTATATTTGTAAGGTGAGAAAAAAAAAATCCTTCAGTACTAAGAACTCTTACAATCCTGTTTATAAACTTTTGCTCCCCTACATAATAAAAGTATGTGCTCCCGACGCTCATTGAGTTTCTTTGAGCGTCGGGAGCAGCGCGGGCCATTCAGCGCAGCTCTCTGTGCTAGAAACTGCTATCTAGGGTAAATGTATCTAGTGACTATAATACACTCATTCTGCACCAAAACTAGCTTGCAACACACACTGTAACAAAATCAGTTCCTTATATTTTGTTTAACTATAATCAGCTTGCCCCAGAGTTTAGCTTACTATCTGTTTTTCCCAACAGACCCTGTACCACCCATCTCATCCCCATCTAGTAACTGCACTTGGCCCCTCGGTATAGGATAAGGGTGTCGGGTCAAAAGCGCGCCGGGACAAAGGCGTGCCCAGTCAATTGAGCGCAGTGTGCGCAGCCGCGCCGCTCTAAATTACTGTTTTGAGCGCTCTGACAGGGGTGTGTGGGGGGGAACCCCCCACTTTACTTAATAGACATCGCGCCGTGTTGTGGGGGCGTTGTGGGGGGGGGTGGGGGGTAGTGTTCCCGCTAAGCTGCGCTGGGGTGCGCTGGCGCTCAAAATATTACCTCGCAGCGCACAAGTTTCTCGTCACAGCGCACACAGTGTAGAGCACAGTTCTTCAACCGCCGGTCCGCAAACAAAATCTTGCCGGTCCGCGAAGGATTCGGTCCCCGCCGCAACGAAAGGCCGGCGTCAGCTGACTTGCAACTTCCTGTTGCAGTCGCTGTGCCGGGACTCCTGCCTTCGCCGGGACTCTTGCCTTCCACCGCGTTTGCCTCCTGCCTTGTCTCCGCACCTCCAGACCAGCAGCGGCAGCTGTGTATGCTTTTAACTTCGGCACAGAGCTGCCCCTAATCAATAGTTTAGCGCGGTTTCATAAGGCAGCCTCGGGGCCTTTGCTAGGCCGGCCCACATCGCATCATCGAAGCGGGCCGGCTATCAAAGGCCCCGAGGCTGCCTCATGAAACCGCGCTAAACTATTGATTAGGGGCAGCTCTGTGCCGAAGTTAAAAGCATACAGAGCTGCCGCTGCTGGTCTGAACTCTTGGGCCGCTGAAGGAGGGCAAAAAGCAGCTGTCCTGGAGGTTTCCCTTCCTCTCGCCTTTACAGGTTCCTTTTTTCCACCTTTTTTTTTTTTCCTTCAAACGGCAACGGGCCCCAGCATCGACATCAATCAAGTAAGTTCCACTGTCAATCAAGCGGTTCTGCTCGGCCAAAGCTTCCCCTGTGACATGAGCCACCCTCAGGGGAAAGAAAGTGACCCACAAAGGTGAGGGGAAGGGGGGCAGATGATGGAAGTTGGGGGGGGGGGAGAGAGAGAGAGAGAGAGAAGGGGCAGATGATGGAATGGAGGAGATGAGAGAGAGAGAGAAGGGGACAGATGATGGAAGTGAGAAGAAGGGAGAGAGAGCAGAAGGCAGATGGATGTCAGTTGAGAAGGGAGAGCAGATGCTGAATGGAAGTGGGGAAAGAACACATACTGGATGGAAGGAGGAGAGAAATAAAGGGGGAAGAAAATAGTAAGATAATGGAGGGGTGAGGGAAAGGGGTGACAAGCTGTGTGTAGACACAGTGAAAAGAGGGAAACGGGACTAAATAGTAAGAAAGAATTTAATTTAGATGGAGGCAGAAAATAGAGAAGGAAGACCAGAGAAGAAAAGGGAAGAGAGAGCAGAGAATGATCAGATCTGAGTGGAGGAAATGAGAAGAGAGATATGCTAAAAACCACAGGGGGGAGGGAAGGATAGAGATGCCAGACCATGAGGGGAACAGAAGGAAGATGATGGATGCTAGACCAAATTGGGGGGTGGGGGGGGGGCAGGAGGAGAGATGGCAGGGAAAGACAGACAGTGAATGGAAGGGGCAGATGCTGGACTGAAGAGACAGAGAAGGTTATCATGCTGCTGTACCGGGCCATGGTACGCCCTCACCTGGAGTACTGCGTCCAACACTGGTACTTTAAGAAGGACACGGTACTACTCGAAAGGATCCAGAGAAGAGCAACTAAAATGGTTAAGGGGCTGGAGGAGTTGCCGTACAGCGAAAGATTAGAGAAACTGGGCCTCTTCTCCCTTGAGCAGAGGAGATTGAGAGGGGACATGATAGAAACATTCAAGGTACTGAAGGGAATAGACTTAGTAGCTAAGGCAGGGAGAACGAGAGGGCACTCTCTAAAGTTGAAAGGGGATAGATTCCATACAAACGTAAGGAAGTTCTGTGGTAGAAAGCAACATATTTATTTGGCTCATAACTTGCTGGCGCCCGATATTTTTAGCTCACAGTGAAAAAAGTTTGCTCACAACACCCGCCCGCTTAGAGGGAACACTGGTTGTAACCCCCCACATTTTACTGAAAATTTCACTTTTTCCCTGTTTTTAGGGAAAAAGTTCAGTTTAAAGTAAAATGTGGAGGGTTACAACCCCCCAAACCCCCCATAACGCCGGCGCGATGTCTATTAAGTAAACTGGGGGGGTTCCCCAACAAAACCCCCCGTCGGAGCCCCTAAAAACTGTAATTTAGAGCGGCGCGGTGGCGCGCGCTGCGCTCAATTGTCGGCGCGCGCTTTTGTCTTTCGCGCCGTTGTCTATGAACCTAGGATAAGCTGTATTATAGAAAAGCATTAGCATCATACCTATGTTATTTGAATGTTCTGATATGTACTTAGGTGTTTCATAAGTATGATGCTGACAATGTATTATATTTCTCTTATTTGACTTTCAGTGCTGTTATAAGTATATTTTTTTAAACTGATTCATGGTAGTCCTATTATTAAGTTTCAATTTGCTGATTTTGAGTTTACCTCACTCGTATTGTTTAATTTAGGTCTTTTTACTACTGTTATGCTGTTAACAAAACTGTAAGTTTTATGTTGAATTGGGTGAATCTCTTCATAAAGGCGGTTGATAAATCCAAATAAATCAATCAATTTGATAGTTAAATAGATATCAACAGCATAGGCGAGTGTGGTACTTTAAGAACATGTTAAAAAAGAGTGTGCCTCTTGATAAAGACTTCTGCATTGCACAATGAAAGTAGAATGTTCCTATTCTTTTTATTTCAATCTTACATTTCTTATGTATATAACAGGATAACACAATAACTGCAGACAACCATATGCATCGTAGGAAAGCTTCATATAACAGTATAACTTTCAAAAGTGGTTTCCAGGTTTGTTCAGCAATGACTTTTTCCTACTTCCATGTTAAACTAAATTCTACCATATATTAAATTCTAACAGTCTACTTCTAGTTAATCTTGTTCCTACTGTCAAGACCATCAAAACATTCAAATGGGTTTTGGAGACTTTCCTATCATAAATTGTCTAAATAGTTCTCGAGCAGCAACCTTTTCTTCCATCAGTCTAGAGCAGGGGTAGACAATTCCGGTCCTCGAGAGCCACAGGCAGGTCAGGTTTTCAGGATATCCACAATGAATATGTATGAGATGGATTTGCATGCACTGCCTCCTTGAGATGCAAACCTATCTCATGCATATTTATTGTGGATATCCTGAAAACCTGACCTGCCTGTGGCCTACCCCTGGGCTTGAGAATCCCTATTGTTGAATGGGACCCTAATGAACTCATTTATTCAGTAATGGGAGAGCGCTATCTTCTGCCGCTGGATCCTTTCTATTTCAGTCTTACTCATCTTTCCTCCCCATTCCCATGGTCCAGGATCTTTCTTCCCTTCCCCACCCCCGATTCTGTGCTTGCTCACCCTACGCTGCTATAACCCTTCAGCCGTCATCAGCATTAGTGAACTAAGCACGCTACCTTCGATGACCCGGATGTTTTTTTTCTGCAGAGAAAGCTTTCAGGTCGGCGAAGGCCATACTGGGACAGACCGAAGGGCCATCAAACCCAGTATCCTGTTTCCAATAGTGGCCAATCCAGGTCATAAGTATCTAGCTAGATCCCAAGAAAGAAAAACTGATTTTATGTTGCTTATCCTAGGAATAATTAGTGGGGACACTGGGCCAAGTGAGCTAAAGAAGTGGTGAAACAACAGCAGGAAGAGATGGCAGGAGATCATTGACAAAGTTAGAGGGAGGGGAAGAAGGGCCATTCCGAGGCCCATTTTCAAAACGCAGACACACAAAGCGTGTCTAAGTGCTTTGAAAATGAGCCCCATTGTCTCACAAGCTCTTGTGTGTCTCTTGATTTGGCTCCCTGGCATTCCTTCTGTTTAATTGCTGAATCTTTACTCCCCTCTTTGCTCTTGGTAAAACTCTACAGCCATCTCCCAGGTCTCAAACTTGGTTCCCTGAGCTGATGCTTGTCCCTTAGCCACTGGAGCAATACATTGTAGGCAGCCCAGAACATAGTGGCTTACTATGAGGGTATGCTTCTGTGCACTGGGCTGCTGGAATGAGTTTTCCCATTTAACATGTAATCTCTGAGATTTCAAACTGTGATCCTTGCTGGGCTTCTAGAATGCAAGGTGAGCGTGCGGCAAAGAATCTGCGATACCAGGGGAAGCGCTGCAGTGCAAAATGGGATGAGAAAGCAGTCCTAGAACACAGGAATGTGCCTGGAGTCATAGAGAGCAGGGATATGATTCATGCCTGTGGTCAATAGGGAGTCACACATTGAAGGTGAATTAAACCTACCAAGAAAAGGAAGTCTCATTTGAAGGGGAGAGCAGTGAAGGGATGAGTGAGCTAAACCTGCATCTAACAGCAACTGGTTAGGGAAAAGTACGTTGGAGCTCGCTGGGGAGTGTAGGGAAATAGAAGTCTGGGTAAAGGGGAAATGAGAAGCAGAACAGTCTAAAAAAAGATCTAGAGCAGGGGTGTCAAAGTCCCTCCTCGAGGGCCGGAATCCAGTCGGGTTTTCTGGATTTCCCCAATGAATATGCATTGAAAGCAGTGCATGCAAATAGATCTCATGCAGATTCATTGGGGAAATCCTGAAAACCCGACTGGATTCTGGCCCTCGAGGACCGACTTTGACACCTGTGATCTAGAGAGTGAAGAAGGAAGAGAGCTATAAAATATGAAAGATCAAATTATGCCTACGCAGAAGGAGAAAAAATTAAAAAGTGCAGAGGGAGTAGGAAAGGGGGAAAGAGGATAAGGAAGAAAAAGAAATCAGGAGAAAGTGAAAAAATATTGAGGGAAAAGAGCCTGGTGTAGATGATGGGCTGAGGGAAGAGAGAGACTGTTTCTAAAAAGTGCTATGAATGGCCTGAATGGAAGGGGGGAGGAGGGGGGAGAGAGAGAATATGTATGATGCTGACAAACTACAAGAAGGAGGAGAGAGTGGCAGGACATTGCTCTTGACATTTAGATATAGGTTAGTCATTCATTATTTAGTATTTAGTCATTCCTTTTTTTATTTTCCTTTGCTGGATGAGGGGAAATTTGTTATGAGTTCAGCACTAGAGAATGACACGGTGACAAAATTCATCACCATTCCCGCGGATAACCGCGGGAGACCATCTTCATGTCATTCTTTACGGAGAGAGGGAAGAATCAGAGTCCCTGACCCGCAAGCTTTGCTTTGAAGAATGCTGGTGTAGAAATAGACACTAGAAAATGACATGGGATTATTTCCCGCGGTTATCCGCGGGGACGGGAACGGTGATGAATTTTGTCACCGTGTCATTCTCTATTCAGCACCTCAAATTATTTTGTAAAGTTAGCTCCTATGCACTCGTCTGCCTAGACACTATTCTCCATATTGGAGCCAGCACCAGCCCAGAAGGAACTGTGCTGAAAAAGGGAGTTCTAGCTGTACTTTGCCTTGCCCCACCAATGGCAGACTCTCCTTCATGCAAACCAAAATCAAAGAAACAAACCCCAAGAAAAACTAACAATAAAGCAAAAAGTGGGGAAGGAACTGTACACATCAACCAGACATAAAGCAATTAAAATTCATTTCAACAAGATAAAACAGTTCGTATTCGGTATAAAAATATATCAAAGCCAATCTGTGTAGCAAACCCGACATGGTCCGTGTTTTGTCTTTGAAAGCCTGCTTCAGGGGTTATAATTGGCATCCATCTTGTGAAATCAAAGAATATTAAAGGAATATAATGTCAGGCATCAGATTAAATATTCCCCTTGCAAACTCTACACATACATTGCTCCAGAAAAGGGACTTAGGAGTTCTGATCGACAAGTCGATGAAGCTGTCCACGCAATGTGCGGCAGCAAAAAGGGCAAACAGAATGTTAGGAATGATAAAGAAAGGGATCACGAACAGATTGGAGAAGGTTATCATGCCACTGTACCGGGCCATGGTGCACCCTCACCTGGAGTACTTCGTACAGCACTGGTTGCAGTACATAAAGAAGGACATGGTACTACTCGAAAGGGTCCAGAGAAGAGCGACTAAGATGGTTAAGGGGTTGGAGGAGTTGCTATACAGCGAAAGATTAGAGAAACTGGGCCTCTTCTCCCTTGAAAAGAGGAGACTGAGAGGGGACATGATAGAAACATTCAAGATAATGAAGGGAATAGACTTAGTAGATAAGGACAGGTTGTTCACCCTCTCCAAGGTAGGGAGAATGAGAGGGCACTCTCTAAAGTTGAAAGGGGATAGATTCCGTACAAACGTAAGGAAGTTCTTCACCCAGAGAGTGGTAGAAAACTGGAACGCTCTTCCGGAGTCTGTCGTAGGGGAAAACACCCTCCAGGGATTCAAGACAAAGTTAGACAAGTTCCTGCTGAACAAGGATGTATGCCGACAGGGCTAGTCTCAGTCAGGGCGCTGGTCTTTGACCTAGGGGCTGCTGTGTGAGCGGACTGCTGGGCATGATGGACCACTGGTCTGATCCAGCAGCGGTAATTCTTATGTTCTTATTATGACTAATCAAATTGCTGTGAACATTTCATTTCTAGTCTGCTATCCCACCAGAAGCTTCTGTGGCATCAAAGACAATTGTGCTTTCAAATGTAAAGTGTCACTTATTTATTCAGCTTATTTTAAAAAAATATAAACCTTCTTTTCACTCAAAAGGGTAAACAAATTTTTAGAGACCTCTTGGTTCTTTCTAAACAATTAAGAGACCTTAGACCAGGGGTAAGCAATCGGGGTCAGAGGGCCGTAACCCAGTCAGATTATCAAGATTCCCAATTAATCTATGAGATTGATTTTCCATTGTATGCAAATAGATCTCATTCATATTCATTGTGGAAATCTTGAAAACCTGACTAGTTTGTAGTCCTCAAGGACCTGGGTTGCCCATCCCTGATTTAAACAATAAACATAACTAAAACACTCCCCAGGTGAATTTCCAATACAAGGTTAATCTTAGAACAATATGTATGACAACCTACTAGCAACGCAGGCAGCGAAACTAGACCCCTCCATCTCTAACTTGCTGACAGCAACATGCGACTTCAAATCATTTCGAAAAGAAATCAAAACCCTGCTATTCAAAAAATTCATCCAGCTGTCTTTCCCCCTCAAATTTTTATTCCTCTTGTAACTCCCCTTCATAGACTCAACTATGTAACCAGCCCCCTAAATTGTAATTTCCCCGCAAATGTCCAGTTTTTCTTCTGATGTAATCCTCAAATTTCTACCCGTCCCTTAAGTTCTCCCAAAGACTCAATCTATATAACCAGCTTCTTAAACTGTAATTTTTCCTGGAAATGTCCAGTTATCTGATGTAATCCGCCTAGAACTGCAAGGTACAGGCAGAATAGAAGTCACTAATGTAATGTAATTGTAAACCGCATAGAACTTCACGGTCCTGCGGTATATAAACTGTTATTATTATTATTATAATATGAGTTTCAGAATATGTCAGATAACTGAGAGCATACAATTCATTGATTTTGAATTCCATTTTTGTTTCTATTTTTGTAATTTTTGGTTGTGGAATTTTGGAATTATTGTTTTTTGTTTTGTTCCAGAAAAAGGAAGACGGATTGAGACATCCTGGTTTTACCTCATTTGAAAGTAATGGAAGTAAAACCTGGATGTCTTAGTCCATACTCCTTTTTCTGGAGCCATATGGTAACCCTACCTCTGAGCTTACTCTGAGGTATCAGCCATGTTCTCTCTTTCTCTAGCACAGCTAATGTCTGTTACTGCAATTCCAATGATCTCATCCTCATTCTTCAACCTGTAAGTTTGACTAGCTTCCTTGGTTTTATTTCTTATCTGCCCCTCCTCCCAAGGCTTCTACTTTTTCAGCTCCAGGACCCTATAGCAGAGCAGAGGGCAGACCAGATAAATATTCACTCGTCAGAACTGCATGCCAAAGTTACACAAAGGATCAGTGCACCATCACCTGTGATGTAATCAGATTCATTCATAAATGGTAGATGTGGCTCAGTAGGCAAAGCCTTTTTAAGTGCTAATCCAACAGGTAAGGAAAACAAAACCTGAACAGCAAAGAAACTGGCAATATTAACGCTCAATAGAATTACTCAAGAAGTGTTCCATTACTTCACAGTACAACCAGTAAACTCTTCCACCTTTACTAATGTTCCTAGTAAGTCAAGAACTCAGAAAGAGGAATTATAAAAGTCTCTCGTTTATAGGCTGAACACACAAAGGCACAATACTAAACCAATCTATCACTATAGAAACAACCACATGCGTATTCCTAAAAGAATAAATACCATTTGAATAACATCTCTCTCGGTGAAGGGGTGGAAGAATGACATACAATGACTATTCTAATTCTTTAAGTAAAAAACAATGCAGCATAAAAATAGAACTGTATTCCCAGGTCTATCATGAGAAGACACCACATAATAGGCTGCTCACTAAGGCCTTCTTTTGCAAAGGTGTGCTAAGCGTTTTAGCGTGCATTAAATGAACGTGTGCGCTAACCGCTAACGTGTCCATAGGATACCATGCACGCGTTAGCGTTTAGCGCATGCTAAAAAGCTTAGGGCACCTTTGTAAAAGAGAAGGCAAGTTCAATTTTGAAGCACTCATAGCAACATAATATATTGAAGAAATATGTTAATTTGAAGTTCAGAACTTTGCCATGGATAGGGCGCCTTCTATACTCTACTGTACCATGAAAAAAAGTATACATATGCTTTACTCGATAATTATTCGCTAACTAGGGTTACCATATTTTGGGCCGTAAAATACTGGACACATGTCCCTGCTCCATTCCGCCTCCAGCACTGCCCCCCACAAAGTCTCCTCTCTTCTTCCCCAATGAGCTCTGGCCGCGTCTGGAAGGCCTGGAGCATGCGTGGATGTGTGTGACATCATCTGCACATGCTCAGAGGCCCTCCAGATGTGGCTGGAGCTCATTGGGGCTTTCCAAAACCCGGACAAACTGCCGGATTTTGGAAAGTCCCGCCAGGCACCTGGACAGTCCTCTAAAAATATGTCTGGTAACCCTATCCCTAACCTCTTCATTTTAAAGATCTCAGAATGTAGTCGTTGGCAGAAAGGCAGAAGGAGAAGGGAGACACGTCAGGGTGGATTTGTTTTAAATCAAATCGATTTTAAATCACAATTTAAATCATGATTTACATACTAGTCGGAAAGACTTGACTTAAATCACAATTTTTCTACAGAAAGACTCATTCTTGCTATTATCTTAATATTCGTAATCAGATGAAGGTTATATAAAAAAAATTACCAATAGGGTTATACTATTAGAAATACAAAGATAAATAATTATGAAATTATTGCAAGATGAAATATCTCCAGTTTCATGGGTAAATCATTCATATTTGAACAACTTTTATGCTGTACTGTATTGAAAGGAGAAAAATACCTCAACAACAATTTAAACAGAAATGACGGGGTGGAATATCTTTTGTTCTTTCATTTGTACGATACTGTTTATGATTAAAAATCAATAAAGAAATTTTTTTTAAAAAAAGAAATGACGGGGGTAGCCCATATAACCCCCACATTGAAAAGTCTGCACTAGCTGCCGATTGAGCAAAGAATCCAATCCAAGGTATTGCCACTGGTATATCAAATAGTATATCAAACTGTACCATTTTGATTTCAATTTCTCTGGGAGATTTATAAATCTCCAAGGGCATTGCATTCGGAGGGGGAAATGAAACTGGTAGCGCTGACAGCTGATAATGTAAGATATGTGGCAACTCAACTTCAAATGTTTTCCATTGCTGGAATGTCACGTTGGAACAAGCTTACTGGGCAATTAAGATTATGTTCAGATCACACCAGCTTTAAGAAGATGTTGAAAACTAAGCTGTTTGTAGACGCATACTTTTGATCTGTCTTTCCTAAAGTTGTTGTATGGGCACTTTTGTAGCATTTTATCAAATACGTTATTGAAGAATTTGTAGGTCTTATTTTCATATGTTTTGACATTACTTTGAAGAGTGATTTGTATTTTTTTCTTTTTGTTTTATGTATGTTCGTATGGAAACCGCAGTGAATCTAGGTATTAAATTACATCTTTATATAAATATATAAATTTAACCAAAACAATAACATTATAGCCCTTTTCATTATAGTCCTTTTCAATGTATACTTGTTTTTGCATAAACATCCATGTTAATTGATGTGGTTAAACAAAATATCTTAAAAAAAAACAAAACACAACCTACAACAAAAATCCTTAGACTTAGCCAGATCCGCACATGAAATGCTTAAAATACTGTGTGCTGTAGCTTACTCACCTTCATCTTCTTGTTTGTTCCTTGTTGTGGTCTTATGACCTTTTGGGTTTGATTTTCATAATACTGATGATCTCCCAAAAATGTATGAGATCATTAAATAGTATGAAATCGAGTTTAGAGAGTAAGATGTCAATCTCTCATGTTAGGATTGGGGTAACAATGACGTCTGTGGCAGGCGCTAAGCTCTGCAATGCTCTGCCTGGTATTCTGTGACTTTGTGCTGGGAGGATTAATTTCAAGAAAATGTTGAAAACGCAACTATTTGTGAACGCCTTCCTGTGCTAATGCCTTCCTCTGGTAATACCTCTTTGCGTTTGCTAATGCTTTCCTGGAATATTATGATAATGTGCTGGGAGGATGATATGTTGAAAATGCATCCGACTATTAATGCCTTCCCGTGTTACTCTTCTTATTCTGTTTGACTATTGTTTGTTTATGGAGCTTAAATTGATTTGTATGCAATCTGTAAACCGCATAGTTAATATGCAGTATATAAATCTGCATCCAAAATAAAGGGACGATATGATTCAACCTCCCTTGAATGCCTTCTATATAAATAATTATTTCGGCCCTCAGAAGTGCCACCAAAAGTTCAATAAACTTTCATGACTGTTGGCTTTATGCATCCTGTCGTCATCGGGTCATTGATATGATATATGGCCACGTCATGATAAACAAGTTAAACTGAGGGATTGTGCCCTGAGGAAACTCCCTAAGGGTGAAACATGTTGGCGACTTTATCCCTCCTGGCCTACCACCCAAGCTAAGTACTACTTACTTCATTAAGCTAACTTATTTAAGATTTCACAATATCATATCAACGACCCAATGACGACAGGGTGCATAAAGCCAACAGTCATGAAAGTTTATTGAACTTTTGGTGGCACTTCTGAGGGCCGAAAGAATTATTTATATAGAAGGCATTCAAGGGAAGTTAAATCATACCGTCCCTTTATTTTTGATTTAGAGTTATTCCTTCTATAGAAATTTGATTGCTTTAATCTATCTGGCAATTCATGTATATAAATCAGCAACATGTTCCGCTCAAGTTGTCTCTTAATTCGGCTTTGTTGGTAAATAGTTCTGTTTATTCGTACAAGGCAGTTTTTTGGAATAGATAACACCGATATAGGGCTCCTTTTACGAAGCCACGTTAGCGGTTTGATGCGTGTAATAGTGCGTGCTAAACTGCCGGCTGCGCTAGATGCTAATGCCAGCATTGAGCTGGCGTTAGTTCTGGCCGCGTAGCGCGGGTTTAGCGCACTAAAAAGCTGCGTGCCCTGAAACCGCTAATGCGGCTTCGTAAAAGGAGCCCATAGTGAATCAAATATCAAAAGGAATAACACTTTCACATAGACAATGCACTATAAGGAAACAAAGCTACAGTACAAGCCAGAAATAAACCCAAACGGAAGGAAAAAGCCTCAGAAAAAGACCCTCTCACCACCTCATAGGCATAAAAAACTTCCCCTGGGAAAATAAAAAGCTCTGTGCGGTGCAATGAAAATTTGATGTGCTCAAAGTAGAATAAACTCATTTACCAGCTTTTATACCTGCTTTCTAACTGGGAAATTAAAGTTGTCAGTGGCTTGACATCTGAAACTCTTCTCTTTCAGCTTGTCAGCTATGTCTCCTGAGTGGCATGCAGGAGTAGACTAATGGTTAGTGCAGTGAACCGAGAACCTGCAGAACTGGGTTAAATGCCCACTGTGCCCTTGGACAAGTCGTTTCTTTCTCTCTTTTTCTCTTTCTCTTTTTTTCTCTCTCTTTTCCCCCAATATAAAACCTTAACCCCCCCCCCCCTTTTACAAAATCACACAAGAGGTTTTTTAGCGCTGGCCAGTGCGCTGAATGCTCTGTGCTGCTCCGATGCTCATAGGGAGCAACACAGAGCATTCAGCTAAAAACCTCTTGTGCTGTTTTGTAAAAGAGGTAGAATTTGGACCTACTGGGGACAAAATGTACCTGGATACAGTAAATGTAAACTGCTTTGGTTGTAACCCAGAAAGGAGGTATATCAAATCCATGACCCTTTACAGAATCAACAACCCCAAATTTATGGAGAGAGAATTATGCCTCAAGGGTGTCTCCTTTTTGTTTCTAAAGGGTAGAAACATTTTCCTCTATTTTTGGAGAAATTCAAATTATGCCTTTTTTGTGTTTTTTTTAAAGCTTTCACTTCTCTCAGAGCATTTAATTGCATCCTCTTGTCATGTGACTGGCACTGGAAAACCGAGGTGTAATAATGAGAAGGATTCACCGAAGCCCTATACATACAATATTGTAGATGTGATAACATCAACGTTTTGTATTTTCTGTATTGCATTTTGTTCCCAGACTTGTTATTTCCAGGTGACAGAGTATAGCTGATCATTATACAGATTGGTGGCAATATCCATCATGGTGCTTCTTGCCTTGAAATTAGAGTCAGGCTGATGAGGCAAAACTATAAAGACTCAAAATTCTTTGACCCTGTTGATGATTCATTTCACCGCAGGTGCAGGCTGGGCCTTGGCTCTTAATTGCCTGGCACTCTGTATCCTTCAGTTTAGAATAGAGCAATGCATTTCATCTTCAAGTATCTTGTTTCAGTGATTTCATCCTGCAGAAATTAACTAGGTCACTCTGTTTGTGTGCATGTGCTTTTTCCCAAGTGGACAAGATGCTTGCATTGCTCTGTTTATATATAATATGGAGAAGCTGTGCCAGCTAGCAAATTAGTTGTTTGCAACGGGTGGTAGACCTTGGGGCCAATGCAGAATGCTACTGCAGTAGAAGCATGTGGTTAATGAGCAGTTCATGTGCTTGTTAGTGGCTGTTAGATGTACAGTTTCAGTGCTGAAATTCTTGTATGGTAGACAGTAGTACACAGTATATTAACATGTATGATAAAGAGCCTTCTACTTAACCCACAGTAATACAGTAATACAGAGCTATGTGCTGTTTGTCTGGAATTATGCTTACACATTACACATCAATCGGGTCTGAGGTAAGATTCCTCTGTGATCCAAACTCCCTGCCTTGGACACAAGGCCCAGGCCTTCATGGTATCTAGGGTATCCTGCCCCACTACTTTAAAAAAAAAAAAAAAAAATCCTGTCTACCCAATCCCTCGCCCTAGGGCATATCAGGACAAGAGACAGGAGTGATGTCACTTGCTTCTGTCTCCGACATCACCTTATTGAAAAATGGTGGCACCTGACCCTGCTCGGTACAGCCTGACAATTAAGTGAATATTTTTTTCCCGTTACTTGGGTTGTCTCCCGTGCTCATTATTTACTGAATAGCCACAGAATTTGTATAGTTTTGCGATAGAAGCTGTGCGCTTAGCCAGGTCTGCTGTGTGGCTTTCTGCATCTGCCTGCTTCTCCCACCAAGTTCTTTCACACGCCTATCAAAATGTTAGGAAAAACACGTTCATTTACTACTGTGTGCAAATTAAGAACACATTCATTTACTACTGCGTGTAGCATCTGGGTAAATCTTGGGGAAGTACTGTATTAGTAATTTTGTAATTTCTCTCTTTGAAAAACAAAGTGGTTGGTGTAAGTCTGCTGTAATGAAGACTTGCTGTACTGCATGGTAGAGAATAACACGGGGACAAATTTTTCCCCTTCCCCACGGGAACTCATTTTGCCGTCCCATCCTTGCGAGTTCTTTTCCCGTCTCTGCCCCATTCCGGTACGCTCTCACCTGGAGTACTGCGTCTAGCACTGGCCACCGTACATGAAGAAGGACACGGTACTACTTGAAAGGGTCCAGAGAAGAGCAACTAAAATGGTTAAGGGGCTGGAGGAGTTGCCATACAGCGAAAGATTAGAAAAACTGGGCCTCTTCTCCCTTGAGCAGAGGAGATTGAGAGGGGACATGATAGAAACATTCAAGGTACTGAAGGAAATAGACTTAGTAGCTAAGGACAGGTTGTTCACCCTCTGCAAGGCAGGGAAAACGAGAGTGCACTCTCTAAAGTTGATAGGGGATAGATTCCGTACAAACGTAAAGAAGTTCTGTGGTAGAGAGCTGGAACGCTCTTCCAGAGGCTGTTATAGGAGAAAACACCCTCCAAGGATTCAAGACAAAGTTAGACAAGTTCCTGCTGAACAAGAACGTGCGCTGGTAGGGCTAGTCTCAGTTAGGGTGCTGGTCTTAGATCAGAGGGCCGCTGCGTGAGGGGACTGCTGGTCATGATGGACCTCTGGTCTGACCCAGCAGTGGCAATTTTTATGTTCTTAGGGCAGACACTGGCTGGAAGAGAGTGAAAAGGCAATGAAAGCAGAAACCAGAGACGACAAAAGGTAGAAAAAAATAATTTTATTTCTATCTTGTGATTCAAATATATCAGATTTGAAATATGTATCTTGCTAGACATAACTGGGGAGTGCAAAGCCCAGGCAGTGCTCTTTAGCTTCCAGCTGACTTAGGGCTCTCTCTGACCAGGGGGCAGTTGCCCTAGTTCCACTCCCCTAACACCATTCCTGTCATGTGTGACTGGTATTCTGTTACATGATATTTGTGTAGCATTCTGTAATAATTTGGCTTATTCAGTTTTTTTGATAGTAGAGGGGATATATGTGAAGGGGAGGGGAGAAAGGGGTTTTGTTGATCTTTGCTCTGTATTATTTGTATTTATAAAATGACAATTGTATAGAATATTGTTTCTTTTTATACTTTAATAAAATATGTTCAATATAAAATCATAACTATTTGAGGCTTGTGTGGATGGGATCAGGTGGTTTGTGGGACCGAGCTCGCGGGGACGGGGCGGCGATGTTTTTTTAAAAAAGATTTCAGTCTTAATAGTTTGCCGATCCACAAAATAATTATTTTATTTCTGCCGGTCCATAGGTGTAAAAAGGTTGAAGAACACTGTTCTAGAGCTCAGATTGTGATGTCATAATGCCTCATTCCACCAATGCCTAAGCTCCGTCCTCATCTGCACAAGCCTCAAACACTTTAAAATCATAAGTGTTCAAGGCTTGTGTGGTTAAGGCAGAGTTTACAGGAATGGGGCAGGAGCAGCGACAAAACTCATGGGAACGGGATGAGGAAATTGAGTTCCTGCGGGGACAGAGACAAATTTGGCATGGTGCTTCGATTTGGCAAAACAGTTTCAGGTTTTAAAGCACCTCTGATAAAGAATTGTAGTGTTTATATAACCTGTGTAAACACATTAGCCAAAACTGCTTTTGTTTTCCTAGTTGTAGATAGGATTCAGAGTCGAGCCTTTTTCTTCTTCTCGCAGAGCACTCTGTAATTTTGAAAGCAATCTAGAAGATGAATGTTTGGCAGGCTTACTTGTTTTGTAGCAGCATATCCTCCTGTTTTTCCAGAATTTTTATGAAGGTAAACTTTCTTGAGCAAATTTGTGCATCTGTGTCAGAAAAGTTTATCACACTGGAAATCTGCCCAACTATTAAATGCCTCTTTTTGGTGGGCTACGTTCCTGATGATTCATAATTATGAATGCAAAGCTAATTCCCTAACTAATAAAGAGCTTTAAAACTAATAAAATATGGTCACCAATAAGAAATGTTCCTTCTCGGACCTGAATTTTGGATACATTTCAACTGGTTTATACTTTGGTACAATATTTAACTCTAATGTTTTTCATATTGTTAGATTAGTTATACCTTAATATCTTGGTTTCCATAGGAATTGTTTTTATATGGCTTCATATTTATATTAGATTAGTTTGTATAGATGCTCGTTTATCCTTTATGCATCTATGTTTAATATGTATGTATTATCTGTACTGTAAAATTTCCTGTTATATTTATTTAATTAATGTGTTATTTCCTATCTTAAAATTCCAATAAAAAAATTTAAAAAATGCAAAAAGTTTAGTTGTGTTCTGGCATTTGCCTTACTGCGTTATATCGTTGCGTATTCCACAACATTTTGCGATTGTGTTGTTTTTGTGGCAGAACATCTGTTCTGGTAATTTATGCTTGAGGCTACTTTGAATAGCACACTTTTGCATTTTCTACTGCTTTAGGAAGAAGCAGATGCTTGCTGTAGAAGATATTAACAATATCCTTTTCTGACTGTATTAGCTATGACACCATGTTACAACCTTGCAAACAGGCACTGCTTTGGTAGAAATGCAAATTAACATAGAACATATGGGCTTGGTTTTAAGATTTCTCTCCTAAACCCTTACTGAGTTCTCGTTCAGTCTCCGTGCATAAACTTTTGATTTAAGTCCATAAGCGTTGCCATACTGGGACAGACCAAAGAAATATCAAAGCCAGCATCCTTTTCTTTTTTTCAGCACTATCTAATCCAGTTCCCAAGTACCTGACAAGATCCCAAAAGAGTAAAATGGATTTTACCTTGCTTTATCCTAGAAATAAGCAATGGGTTTTCCCAAATCTATCTTAACACTGACATAAGAACATAAGAAATGCCGCTGCTGGGTCAGACCAGTGGTCCATCATGCCCAGCACTCCGCTCATGAGGCGGCACTTTTGGTCAAAGACCAGCGCCCTAACTGAGACTGGCCCTACCAGCATACGTCCTTGTTCTGTAGAAACTTGTCTAACTTTGTCTTGAAACCCTGGAGGGTGTTTTCCCCTTTAACAGCAAACCTGCTGCACAGTTTAAATGGCTGGGGGGATGCCAAAGTCCTTCCTACCAAAGAGTATTAGCCTAATGGTTAGAGCAGAGAGCTGTGAACAAGGGAATTGTCATCCAAATCTTTCTGATACTCTTTAGGATTTGGGTAAGTTGCTTCATCTTTCATTGCCTCCGATACAAACTTAGGTATTTGTAATGGTGTCTCTTTACCAATGGGGCCTGCATTAAAACACATTAGTAGATCTAGCCTTTGGATTGTAACCCCTCTCGGGACAGAGAGATACATTAACCCTTTGTTTGGCATTGTTGCTCAGAAGCAACGTGTCTTCTATGGCTCTTATGGGAATCTGCATCTCTAAATGCCTATTACTTGGCACTGTTGCTCTCGTTCAGCATCAAGTTACGTAAAGCAGCCATTTTCACCATCTGCCAATTAAAGGGTTAAGGTGCACTACATGAGCTGAAACAAAAATAGATGTTTAAAAAATATATAATTTAAAAAAATTGCCGACACTTTTTTTGTTATGTGTTTGGTGTACTTGGAGGCTCTCAAAGCTGAGCCCTCCTGGATGATCTGGGTTTGTGAATATCCACACTGAAACCTGCATGAAAGTGTTGTACAGTATATGATGGAAGCAGCAGAAAATGTACCTATCATGTATGCTCATTGTAGATATCCTGAAAATCAGGCAGGCCAGGTAGATCCCAAGGACAAGATTAAGCCTTTCTACTGCAGAGAGATAGGTAAATTTGTTATTTTCCTACCATAAAAAAAAAAAAATCCTTAGTGCATTTTACTATAGTACAGTAATAATTGGGCATATGTAGCCTATGATGTATGCTTTTTACATAAAATAGAATAACCCTAAATTCCCTTGTAGTTTTTTGTTTTGTTTTGTGGATCAAGTATGCCCTTTTGAAAAAGAGGCGGTTCTGGGGTAGTCTTCCTTAAGTACCTAGAAGACAATTGTTAAAGATCTTACTAATGTTAACGCTTAAAACTACTTTCATTAACTGGAAGGATTTTTCAAAATCAGAACATATGTGGTGGAATGTTATGTCTGTATAGTAAGTATGAGAAGTTATATGCAATTAAATGTGGTAATTTAGAGAAATTAAAATTAATGATTAATGTTTTATGCTTAGTTTAGATTTATATGTTATATGTTATGACACCCTATGACTTTTTCTGTTTTATGCTTTTCTGTTTGTATCCTCTTCAATTTTAAAATGTCAATAAATTATTTAATGTTAGAAGTAAAAGAAAAACAAAAAAAAAATCAAAGTTTTTTCCTTGGCTATACTCCAGATGACAGCCAGTCCTCCTTGTTAATCATCTGAACGGCAGCAGGAGTCAGTTAATCCTTCAGCACTGAATTGGCTGTAGATATTTCAAGCATTTTGGATACCATGACTGCTTGTATAAGTGTTGTGCAATAGTTTTACGTTGGCTAACCACACTCCTATTTAGTCATTGCACCAAGTATAATTTTGGCCCGTCTCAGGTGACTATTTATATCTTTCAAATCTGGGATTATCTGTATAGTATTTCACTTTTTGACCCTTTGAGAGTCTGAACCATCTGCCAAAAAGCTCTCCCAAAATTCAAGACAAAACTTTCTTGCAAGTTATCCATTCTAATTTTACTGATTTCTAAGGTTAAATTTAGAATTTGTCCCACTAGAAAATGCAATCAAGGGATGTTGAAAGGAAACATTTAGAGGCTTAGATTTGCCAAAGCTTATTTTGATTTGACGTTATTGCAAAAGTTGATTTATCATAAGGGACTGGTGAACTTTAAGATGCCTTTTGCTAATAAATGAGAGGGCTGTTGTCTAGGGTCAGTTGCCTATCTGTTCATTCATGCATATGTGCAAACATATAGAACTGATGTTGTTGTCTGACAAATAGGATTTGAACCATTTAAGTACAGTGCCAAAGGCTGCTGAGAAATCCAGTAACACTAGTATTGAGGCAGATCCTCTGTCATGGTTTCTGTGCAGATCAACAAGGGATACAAGAACTGTTTCTGTTCCATACCCAGGTCTGAAGCCAGACTGACGGGTCTAGCCAATTACTTTCAAGCAGCCAATCACTGAGTTGAATGCGTGCTGTCTGTTCTATAAGCTTTGCTAGGAAAGGAATGTTTGAAACGGGTCGGCAGCTTTCAAGCAAGGGCTTTAAACTAGGTAAGTTGGGGGAGGGTACCCACTCATACCATACTAGAGCAGTAAGTAATAATCCTGATGAGGTGAGTCGAAACTCTGCTTCTAGGTCCGAGATAAGTACCCTCACTACAAACGATTCTCTAGGAGTCACATTGACTCAGATGAGAAATTCTCTACAGGGACTTATCATACACAAGGTGTGGAGGGCTATGTATGTTAATGCACACAGTTTAGGCAATAAAATTCTAGAATTGGAGACCAAAATAATAAATGCCGACTTGGACATAGTGGCAATATCCGAAACCTGTTTCATGGACTCTCATGGGTGGGACATGGCTATACCGGGCTACAACTTACTTCGTCAAGACAGAGAGGGTAAGTTAGGGGGAGGGGTAGCATTATACATTAAAGAGGACATCAAAACGACCAGGATCACAGATGTCAAGTACACCGGGGAATCCCTCTGGGTGAACCTGGCCAGAGGTAGAGAAAAATGCCTGTATCTTGGTGTGCTATATAGACCTCCAAAACAACTGGTAGACAAAGAAACGGAACTAATTGAAGACATTGAGAATATCACTCTACGGGGGGATGCTGTTCTGCTAGGGGACTTCAACATGCCTGATGCGGACTGGAACACACTTTCAGCGACAACTAGCAGCAGCAGGAGGCTATTGACGGCCATGAAGGGAGCACGACTTAAACAAATGGTATTGGAGCCCACTAGGGCCCAGGTGATCCTGGACCTGGTACTCACCAATGGGGAAAGCATCTCAGAGGTCTCGGTAGGAGATACGCTAGCCTCCAGTGACCACAACATGGTACGGTTTAACCTTAGGAAAGGTTTCCCTAGATCAAACACAAAAACAAAGGTACTCCACTTCCAAGGCACTGACTTTGAACGCATGGGAGATTTTGTCCATCAGGCACTGCAGAAACAAGCAGAGACGGATGATGTTGAAGCTATGTGGTCAACCCTGAAATCTACCATACATGAAGCAACTAACCTCTACATTAGATCGGTAAACAAACGGCAGAGAAACAATAAACCCCAATGGTTCACTGCTGAGATTTCGTGCCTCGTTAAAGAAAAGAAAAAGGCATTTATTTCCTACAAACGTACGGAGGAAGTGGAAGCCAAACTAAAATATACATCCAGGGCTGCAGCGGTCAAAACGGCAGTCAGGGAGGCCAAACTTCGTGTGGAAGAAACTTTAACGAAGAACCTCAAGAAGGGAGACAAATCCTTCTTCAGGTACATTAGCGACAGGAAAAGAAACACAGACGGGATAGTACGCCTAAAAAAACAAGATGGAAAGTACGTGGAATCAGATTCCGAAAAAGCCAAACTTCTGAATGAGTACTTCTGCTCGGTCTTCACCAGCGAGGCACCGGGGCACGGTCCACACTTACAGACGAAGCAAGGAGCGAAAGACCCGTTTTGGAATTTCGAGTTCACACCCGGAGACATTTACTGCGAACTTACAACACTCAAGGTGAATAAAGCCATGGGTCTGGACAATCTACACCCCAGAGTACTCGGGGAGTTGTGTGATGTCCTGGCGGAACCGCTATCCATACTCTTCAATCTCTCACTCAGTACGGGGAGAGTACCCATGGACTGGAAAACGGCTAACGTTGTTCCACTGCACAAAAAAGGTTGCAGAGCGGAGGCTGCGAATTACAGACCGGTGAGTCTAACATCAATAGTGTGGAAACTCATGGAAACACTAATCAAACGTAAAATAGACACGTTCCTGAATGAGGAGAATCTACGGGATCCCAGTCAACATGGATTCACCAAGGGTAGGTCCTGTCAATCCAATCTCATTGGCTTCTTTGACTGGGTAACAAGAAAGCTGGACTTGGGAGAATCCCTAGACATAATGTACCTAGACTTCAGTAAAGCCTTCGATAGCGTCCCTCACCGTAGGCTGTTGAGTAAGATGAAATCGATGGGGTTGGGAGAAACGCTGACTGCATGGGTCAAGGATTGGCTAAGTGGTAGACTTCAGAGGGTGGTGGTTAACGGTACCCTCTCTAAAGCGTCAGAAGTGACGAGTGGAGTACCGCAGGGCTCAGTCTTGGGCCCGCTCCTTTTCAACTTATTTATAGGTGACCTGACTCAGGGGCTTCAAGGTAAAATAACACTATTTGACGATGACGCCAAACTATGTAACATAGTGAGCGGCTCTGATTTACACGATAGTATGACGCATGACCTTTTTTTGTTGGAACGTTGGTCATCTACCTGACAGCTGGGCTTCAATGCCAAGAAATGCAAGGTCATGCACCTCGGCAGTAGGAATCCGTGCAGAACTTACACCTTAAATGGTGAAACCTTAGCTAGGACTGTAACAGAACGAGATTTGGGAGTTATCATCAGTGCAGATATGAAAGCTGCCAATCAGGTGGAGAAGGCTTCATCTAAGGCAAGACAAATGTTAGGTTGTATCCGCAGAAGTTTCGTCAGCCGGAAGCCTGAGGTCATCATGCCGTTATACAGAACCATGGTGAGACCACATCTGGAATACTGTGTGCAATTCTGGAGGCCACATTACCGTAAAGATGTGCTAAGAGCAGAGTCGGTTCAGCGGATGGCCACCAGGATGGTCTCGGGGCTCAAGGATCTTTCATACGAAGAGAGGCTGAACAAGCTGCGGCTTTACTCTCTCGAGGAACGTAGGGAGAGGGGAGACATGATTGAGACATTTAAATACATCTCCGGACGTATCGAGGTGGAAGAAGATATTTTCCTCCTCCAGGGACCCTCAGCCACAAGAGGGAATCCGCTTAAACTCAGGGGCGGGAAATTTCATGGGGACACCAGAAAGTATTTCTTCACCGAAAGAGTGGTTGATCATTGGAACAAGCTTCCAATACAGGTAATCGAGGCCAACAGTGTGTCAGATTTTAAGGGTAAATGGGATGCCCATGTGGGATCCTTAAGAGGGTAGAGTTAAGGATGGGTCATTAGGAGAGGGATCTCCAGGAGAGCAGACTCAGGGGGGTGGGTCTGTGAAGTGGGCAGACTTGATGGGCTATGGCCCTTATCTGCCGTCATTTTTCTATGTTTCTATGTTCTATGTTTCTATCAAGGAAACTCTTTTTCAGTAGGGGGCGCACCACAGCTCTTTTTAGTGTTGTTGGCAGCTATTCTTCCACAAGCGAGGAGTTAACAATTTTAGTGGCCCCTTCAGTGAAGCCTCTGCCTGCCTGTCTTTGCTGGACAGGAATCGAGAAGGCAAGTTGTAGGCCATAGGCCTTTCAGGATTTTTCAAGAGCTTCCATTGACCTGGTTGAATGAGATCTTGATGCTCTGCATGGAGGGGGAGGGAGAGAGTGTTTTCTTCATTAGCTGGTGGGAGTTTTGATGGGACGGTCTGTAAGCCTTGATGGAGACCTTTAATTTTGTTGGCAAAATATGCTGAAAATCATTGCAAGTTAGTTGTGACTGGGTGAGCTGTTTCTGTTGTGGGGTTTGAGGTAGGCTGTTTACTATTTTCAATAGTTGCTTGGCTGAATTTGCAGTTTGTTCAATATTTTCAGAGAAATATTGTTTTTTGGCTGTTAAGGCCTGGTGGTTCATTGCCATGTGTTTCTTACAGTTGGCATCCTTGCTGTTTAAGTAGCCATAGTTCTGGGGAGAACCACAGGGAATATTTGTAGAGCATAGGACTTTTCTAATGTCGTGTATTCCAGATATTAATCTGTTCCGACACTGTCATTATCTTTTAATCCACTTGAGGTAGGATAGCACCTCTAGGAAGTTATCATCAGTCAGATTTCTCACGTCTTGAATTTCCTTTCAAATTTTGGTTGGGCCTATGTTTTAAAACAATTTTTGTACAAAACAAAGCATTTCTGATTTGACACACTAAAGCAGGGGTGTCCAACCTGTGGCCCGAGGGTCGCATGCGGCCCTGTGAAATATTTTGTGCGGCCCCGGTTGAAGGCGATGCAGTGTTTTCCTCTGCTGCCCCCGGGTGTTTACCGTCTTGCCGGCTCCCTCCTCTGTCTTGCTGCAGCGTTTGCGCGTGTGTCTGGCCCCAGAAAATTTTTTTTTAGGACAAAACGGCCCAGGGAAGCCAAAGGTTGGACACCCCTGCACTAAAGTGAGTCTACCTCATTTCTGTTATGCTTAACTGTAATATATGACGATAGTATATTACATTGATTTGCTGAGACTAAGCTATTTACTACTAATGGTTTCTTGGACATCCTTTCCTTTTCCTCTTACTTCTCTCATTGCTACACAGCCTTATATCTTACATTATACCAATGTAACTTAGGTGAGACACAATACTAATTCTAGCTGCTTTCTCTGGATATTTCTCTTGCTCTCTGTCACTCACCCTCTTAAATTGATATTTACTCTAATTGCCAGTCATATGTGTGTAAGAATATAACTTTCATAAAACGTTAGTATAACTAAACTATAACTAGTATACTCCCTTTTTATACGGGGCACATGGATACCAAATTTGTAAGAATCTTGGTATATATACTTTTTTTTTTTTTTTTGTAATGTCATTGTTAGAACTTTCTAGTTTCTGATTGTTTGTTATTGCAAATTTCCCCCCAAAACTTTATTGAACTAAAAAAAAAATAATAATAATGTTTAATAGAAAATGTAATTAGAAAATGATCCGACCATGATAGTGGTGTTATCTTGATGCCAACAAAAACAAAAAACTGTGGATACAGATGTTCTGGAGATAATTTATTATACACTAACATATAAAAACATGAAAATTCAATTTAAAAAGTAGAATGATGATAAATACAGTGATAAAAATCCAACCGGCCTTTTCTGGCTGGGGGGTGTCCAGCAGGAGGGACTGGACATTCCTCTTGCCGGTAATCTTCATGCGGAGGGGGACAGGCCAAGGTTGCTAAACTAATTGTGGCAGGGACATCCCTTGCTGCCATCAGTTCAGCGGCAACACGATTAACCGGCATCTGTAATATGGGTGCCAGTTAGAGTGGTGGTTGGGCAGCTTAGGGCGATTCTGTATAGGGCACCCATGTGCAATTCTCAAAAACCGCTTAGGTGGTTTCTGAGAATAGGTGCTCTATACTGAATCTGGGCCTTAGTGCCTAAGGCCGCGGTAGAATCCTCTACCATAATTTTTTCCTCTTATGTCTCTTGTCGAAGTTTCAAGCCTCTCTCTATAGCATGATCACACTTGTCTCACTTGTTTTAGCTTGCAGTCAAGTATAGACACTAATATGCATGCTCCAGATTGGCATCACAGTCGCATCTTATCTTTCCATCTTTTTATCTCTCTCTTTATCATTATTCATCATTACCTCTTCCTTTTAGGACCCCTGAGGAAGGCGTGTTAAAAAAAAAAAAAGGGTCCGGTTGGATTTTTATCACTGTATTTTTTATTATTGTACTTTTTAAATTGAATTTTCATGTTTTTATATGTTAGTGCACTGTTCTTCAACCGCCGGTCCGCAGCCCGTTCCGGTCCGCAGGAAATTTCTGCTGGTCCGCGGAGAAACGGAAAGATTGCTGCTGCTGCTGCTGCTGCTAAACCCGACAGGAAATCTTCCTTCAGACATCAATTCTGACGTCAGAGAGGACGTTCTGGGCCAGCCGACGTTTAGCAGCAGCAGCAGCAGGATGGTAAGAGCAGGGAAAAGGAAGGAGGGAGGCTTTTTTTTTGCTGGGAAGGAGGTAGTCAGGCAAGCAGGCTGGCTTTGGTCAGGGAGGGAGGGAGAGAGGTAGACAGGCAGACAGGCTGTCTTCGGGGGTGGGGGTGAGACAAAGTGTGGAAGGCAGTGAGAGGGACATAGGAAGGAGGCACTGGGGGCACTAAAGACAGGAAGAGGCACTAAGGACATGGGAAGGAGGCACTGGGGGCACTAAAGGCATGGGAAGGGACACTAAGAACTTGGGAAGGAAACACTGGGGACACTAAAGACATGGGAAGGAAAGAGGGAGGGAATAGAAAGGGACAGTTGTTGGGCCTGAGTGCAGAAAGAAAGAAATGAAAGGATACACAGACAGAAGGGAAACGCAACTAGAGACTCATGAAATCACCAGACAGCAAAGGTAGGAAAATGATTTTATTTTCAATTTAGTGATCAAAATGTGTCAGTTTTGAGAATTTATATCTGCTGTCTATATTTTGCACTATATTTGTCTATTTTTCTATAGTTACTGAGGTGACCGAGCTTGCGGAGATGGGAGCGGAAACGGGGTTTTTAAATTTTAGTCCTAGTAGTATACCAGTCCACAAAATAATTCTTTTATTTCTGCCTGTCCATGGGTGTAAAAAGGTTGAAAAACACTGTTAGTGTATAATAAATTATCTCCAGAACATCTGTATCCACAGTTTTGTTTTCATCGGTGGATTGTTTTCACTGTGGATCATTGGGTCTCCCCATTTTTCTTTGTTATCTTGATGCCACCACCCTTGTATTGAAAGATTTCAACCCCCCTTTGCAAAACACCAAGTCTATCATATGGCCCTTTTCATGGGTTGGAGATTTGATCACCTGAGAGAATCCCAGAGCTGCCTTCATATCAAGAAAGGCAGCAGTGATGGTGTCTGGAGTTTCAATGTGTAGGTTAAAATTTCCCATGATCAGTAACCTGGGGAAGTTTAGGGTCCCCTCAGTCACCAGATTCAGCAGTTTTTGTACAGATGATGTATTGTTGTGAGGTGCTCTGTAGACCACAAGCAGCCACACTGGGGGAAGGAGGCAGATAAGGAAACAAACTTCTATACCAGTGGCTCCCAACCCTGTTCTGGGGGACCCCCAGCCAGTCGGGTTTTAAGATATCCCTAATGAATATGCATGAGAGAAATTTGCATATAATGGAAGAGACAGGGATGCAAATTTCTCTCATGCATATTCATTAACTCAAATTCTTAAAAACAGCTATTAAATATTTGATACAAACAAGTATTATCTTAATCCATTCAATTTTAATATTATCTCTCACAGTTCATTTCATTACAGTACTTTTACAATTTACCAATATTTAATCTATTAATAAATATCAAAATAATTTAGTCAGTGAACCTAATCCCATCACACACTCGCTTCCCAACTTTCACACACATACTATAGTCATTGTGATTACTTTTATCCAAAACTGGATCTTAGTTAGTTCATTGGTCCCTGATCATCTAGTCAGAGAGGCTTCAAACTGAGAGTTGCACAACAGTCTAGCACATGAAAATCACAGTTTCTTAAACACAATCGGCAGGCCTCTCTGTCCTCATGATGGTCCTGTTCTTCAATTTATAAAGCATTCAGCTCAACACAAGACTGTGTTTTGCCACTTGGCGTCTTCAGGAGCTGTATTTGCAAGGCTCACCATCACAACTTCACCAGTAAACTAAGCATGACTCAAGCAGGGACCCAGGGTTCGGCAAAAGCCGGGATCAGCTGACAAGCAGGAAGCACACTGTCTACCAGGAAATCAAACTGGATTTTTGTCTTGCCTATGATCCGGTGAGTCTTCCCTGCTGTCTTTCTGCACGGTATCCTCTGGGTGTGCTGGTTTCCAAACCGTCGACTCTGTTGAACGTTGGCTTTCTCCTTCTTCTTAGTTTAAAAACTTCTCAATTTCTCTCTTGATGTTGCCTGCAAATAGCCTCGTTCCATCCCCGCTGAGATGGAGTCCATCCTTCCTGAATAGCTTGCTCTTCCACCAGAACATCGTCCAGTTGCACACGAAGTGGAATCCTTCTTCCTCACACCAGCACCGTATTCACGTGTTGACTGCTTGCAGCGCTGTCTGCCTCTTCTCGTTGGCTCTGGGTGCCGGCAGGATCTCTGAGAACACTACCCTCTGAGTTCTGGTCTTCAGCTTCCTTCCTAGCATCCAGAACTGGTCTTTCAGTACTTCCCTATTGCAGTTCCTGTTGCTCATGTTTGTTCCCACATGGATCACCACTGCCTTATCTTCCTCTTCCACGCTGTCGAAGATCCTGTCGATGTGGCTCACTATATCTTCTACCTTGGCTCCTGGTAGGCAGGTCACCAGCTGATCCTGTCTTCCTCCCGCTATGTGGCTGTTGACTTGTCTGATGATGGAGTTCCCCATGATGATCGCCATCTTTTCTTGTCTCTCTACCCGCAGGTCCATGTCCCTGGTGTATGTCCATCTCTCCAGCCAAAGGTCCGTGTCCTCTGTGCACTTCCATTTTCCCTCATGCTGGCGTTGGCTTGCACTAGTCTCGTCTTCCTGTGGGTTTCCTCTGCTATTTCCAGGTCTCAATGCTGTGTCACCTATTTCTTCCCTGTGGTTGTCCTCCAGGTGGTCCTCACTCACTGTAGGTGTATCTTGGCAGTTCCACTGTTGTTGGTGATTTTCCATGACCTCCCTGTATGCCTCCTCGATGAGCTTCTCTAACTCCCGGATTTCTTCTTCAATGGTTTCCTCTGTATTGAAGTTTTCTGCATCTCTGTCCTTCTCCTCCACTGCTTGAAGTGCTTCTAGTTTCAGTATTCTGCCCTCCAGGAATCTGACTTATTTCATCAGGCCCTCCAGTTCCTTGCATCGAGTGCATACATAAGACCGCCTCCCAGAGGGTAGGTAGTCATACATATGGCAAACGGAGCAGAAAACTGGGTAGCTCAACATCCTGCTTCTGTCTGCTGCTTCCATTCCTGTCCGCTTGCCGGTCTGCTGTCTGAAGTGGCTTCTCCCTGTTTCCCTATATGCCTTCTTACACTTTGTCTGAAGTGGTTTGTCCTTGTGTAAGATCTGTGTAGCATCCTTAGTGTTACTGTGAAGTCCCTCTCCTGAGTTTAAACCTGTTACCCTTGCTTGCTTGTTGGTCCTCTGTGTATGCTGTGGTTGCCCTCTGCTCTTCTTTGCAGTGACTCATCCCTTCTTAAGGCCCTTCTTAAGGCGCTCTCGCTAAGGTGAGCACCTTTAACGCTCACGTTCGATGTGCATCGAACAGCTGAGTGCCGTTGGCCCCTCCCCTTTTAAGGGGGAGCACCGGATCAGTGTTCTGCTGATGTCAGAGGGGTAGGAGGAGCTATCTCTTGCCGCTGCCCCTCACTATCTCCTGCCTCCTCTGCCTCTTTTCCCCTCTTCTCTACTCTTCTTCTCAACTGCCTCCCAACTATATTTTGCTGCCTGCCCCAATCTCTGGACTCACTGTCTAAAATATTTATTTTTCTAAAATCATCTATCTGTATGTCCAGGCATTTGATCATCAAAAACCGCCACCATGTCTGTCTTTATACCACATTCTTGACCATAGATTTGTCCAAAACAATACATTTTGGATGTGGGAAGGGCCAGCATTGTTATGGACTGGCCACCAGACATGGCAACAGAGCAGATGGGCAGAGGGCACCTTGCAGGGCACTACTGTGAACTTCACAAAAAGGGTACCAGATAAACATCTCACCAGAACTCCTTTATAGGTTATGGTGAACCCCCCCCCTCTAAAACCCACTATACCTACCTGTACACAATCCCAATAGCCCTTATGGCTACAGGTGGCACCTATATGGCAATACAATAGAGTTTTGGGGGCTCACCATTAATGTAGTGGGTAGAGTAGCTTATGGGCCTGGATCCTCCTCTCTATGGTTCATTAGCCCAACCCCCAGGCTACTTAAGACACCTCTGAACCTCTACTAGGCTTTCCTATAGCAGATGCTGATGTTCTGGAAGAAAGTATGTACATTTTTATTCTGAACTTTGTAGAGTTGCAACAGGGTCAATGAACACGGGGGGGGGGGGGGGGGTATGTGAGGGTCTTTACTTTGTCCCTGCTGTGGTTGTCTGGCCACTTTGGATACCTTTTTGGTACTTATACCTGCTTTTACATTGTCTAACTCACAACATAAGTTTCACCTAGCAAGTCTTGTTAAACATTCGATTATCACTGCAGGATGACTAAGTCTAGGTCAGCCCACATTCTGCCCTAACCATTCCTCCAGAAACACCTCTTTCAGCTCTAGGTGCACAGCAGGATTGAGACCTAAAAAGTCCTTGGATATGTCCAAAAACCTATTTTGATTATCAGCACTTGGACGACCTGTCTTTTAGGACGACCAAGTGCCGACTTGGACGGGTTTTTAGAAGTATTTAAGTTTTGATCATGAGCCCCTTAATTTTTCTTAAAGGAATGTTATAGGTGCCAGATGTATGTACTACATAAACATCCATTTCTCCTGTTGGCAGATTCTATTCTATTTAGATGCCCTGACTTGCACTGGTTCATGATCCCCTTCTTAATCATTCCTAGCATTCTGTTTGCCCTTTTCGCCGCCGTCGCACATTGCGTAGACAGTTTCATTGACTTGTCTGCAAGTACTCTCAAGTCTGTTTCTGGGGGACTCTCTCAGAGTACAGCACTGGACATCCTGTATTCATGCATATGGTTTTTGCTACTGACATGCATCGCCTTGCACTTATCCACGTTGAACCTCATTTGCCATTTCATGGCCCATTCCTCGAGCGTGTTTGTTTCGTTGTAGGTCTTTGCAATCCTTCTGTGTCCTCACTACTCTAAATAACTTTGTATCGTCCACAAATTTAATCACCTCACTCGTCGTACCAATTTCCAGGTCGTTTATAAATATGTTGAAGAGCACGGGCCTGAGCACTGAACCCTGCAGCACTCTACTCGTGACACTCCTGATATCATCCTAGCACCGGACCAAAACCATTTAAAGTCCTTTTAAACCTCTGATTAATGCATTTAGTATACTCAAACATATGCAGGTAGTCAGTCTCTCTCTCTCTCTCGTTCGTTCTCTCTTTTTCTCTCGTTCTCGTTCTCTCTATCTTTCTCTCTCTCTCTCTCTCTCTCTCTCTCGTTCTCTCTCTTTTTTTTTTCTCTCTCTCTCTTTCTCATGGGTTCACAATCTAAATTTTTTAACCTGGGATGTATTTCCATTTTTAAATTGTATTCTTCGCTGTATGTTCAGTTTTACTTCTTGTGAACCACCTGGTCAGGCAGTATATAAAAATAAAATGTTACTTATCTCCATTCCTATTTCTACAACCTGTCCAAAGCCCTCTTTTACTAAGTTGAGATAGAGGTTTCTACTTAGGCCTGGGGCACTAAATGGTCTGGTGCTGCTTTGATACTCATAGGAATTCTATGTGTGTTGGAGTAGCGTTGGAGCATTTAGCGCTCTGGACTGTGATACAAACCTCTATAGTTGCTTAGTAAAGGCATGGGGGATAAAAAAGTACTATATGAGTGCAGTTTTCAACTTTTCCTTCTCCATTAGAGTTATTATTCCTGAGTAGGAAATAGCAAGAATGTCATAAGAGAAATTTTGGTTATCCAAAGTGAAAAGTGTGTATACACGACATGCTTAAAGAGTGAAAGGTATGTTACATGTATGTGACATGCCGTTTTCTGCAGGGAAGGAAAGTTGAATGAATGCAGGGGGAAAATGAAGGGCTGCTTGCTGTAACAGCATTATTTTGGCAACTTCAGTAAATGCTTTAAGTTTTGAGTTGGCACCTTGCTGTATGGCATTCTAATGGCTGAGGGTTTGTTCTTACTGAGGTATTAATAAGCATGTCTCTGGGTATGCTTATTTATATAACATCTGCTCTGAGCTTAAGACAGTTAATAAAGTTACCGTCTTAAAAATGTTGTTTTAAGGACATGCAATAAATTATTTAGAACCAAGAAACTGGGAGAACATCCATGTTTTCAGTAATTTGCAAAACTTCAAAGTAGTTTTATTTCACCCGAGTTTATTGGGTGCTCATTCCACATTGGAGCAACACAATGAAATGAAAAATTACATTTTAAATGAGTAAAAAGTGTAAGGTATCTCAAGTTTATTAATATGTACTGCTTGCCGTAAGAATAACTGACTTGAGAGAATTTTACTTGTGTAAATGCTAAACTTGAATACTAGACATGATCGAAAGATTCAAGATATTGAAGGGAATTGACTTAGTAGAGAAAGAGAGATTGTTCATCCTCTCCAAGGTGGAGAGAACGAGAGGGCACTCTAAAGTTAAAAGGGGATAGATTCCGTACAAGCGTAAGGAAGTTCTTTACCCAGAGAGTGGTAGAAATCTGGAACGCTCTTCCAGAGGCTGTTGTAGGGGAAAGCACCCTTCAAGGATTCAAGAAAAGGTTGAATCCTGCTAGACCAGAACACACAGAGATAAGGCTAGACTCAAATAGTGCACTGGTCTTTGACCTAAGGGTCGCTGCGTGAGCAGACTGCTGGGCACAATGGACCGCTGACCCAGCAACTGCAATTCTTATGTTCTTAGACATTGTTAAGAAAAGACTGCTTTTTTTTTTCTCTCTCTCTCTAACCAAAAGTCTACTGTGTCTCATGCTGTGCTGTTGAATTTTTGTTTTCTGGATTTAAAGTCATAAATATTCTGGAGGTCTGAAACTGGAAGTGTGCTGAGAAATAAGAAATTCTTTAAACACTGAGAAGGCGAAAGGCTGTCTTGGGATTGATGTATAGCAAGGATTTTCATGTTTGCATTTAAGGTCCTGGAGCTCCTGAAGGAACTGGATCCAAGTCAGGTCACATCCAAGCTACAGGGCAGAGCGCTGCTTTGGTAGCGGTTTACACTGCTGCTGGTTTCCTCCTTATAGAAAATAAGTAATGCAACCCAGAAAGTTCTTTATTTTGGCAACAATTGATACCATATTTTTCTTTCAAATTTAAATGAGTGTGAAGATAGCATGTCAATATCATAAGAACATAAGCAGTGCCTCTGCTGGGTCAGACCAGAGGTCCATCATGCCCAGCAGTCCGCTCATGCGGCGGCCCATCAGGTCCAGGACCTGTATAGTAATCCTCTATACCCTTCTATCCCCTTTTCCTTCAGAAAATTATCTAATCCCTTCTTGAATCCTAAAACCGTACTCTGTCCTATCACACCCTCTGGAAGCACATTCCAGGTGTCCACCACCCTTTGGGTGAAGAAGAACTTCCTAGCATTGGTTCTGAATCTGTCCCCTCTTAATTTTCCCGAATGCCCTCTCGTTCTTGTAGTTTTCGAACGTTTGAAGAATCTGTCCCTCTCCACTTTCTCCATGCCCTTCATGATCTTGTAAGTCTCTATCATGTCCCCTCTAAGTCTCCGCTTCTCCAGGGAAAAGAGCCCCAGTTTCCCTAATCTTTCAACATATGAATGTTAATAAAACCTGCAAAAGTAATTTTACTAGGCTAAGAATTGTTTAAACATTCAAGCCTTTTGGTCTGTAATGGCCCTTACTTGAGGAAGGGACTGGTTAGTCCTGTTTGCATTATATGAGTTCGGTTTTACCTCTGATTATCTATTAGACAACTTAGGGTGTTCAGTCATTTTCAAGAATTAACATTGCTTCTATAAACTAGCATAGTCAAGTAGTATTTTACCTCTTAATGCTATGCTTAAGAAAAGATGACCGCAAAAATTAATAATTGCTATGAAAGATAAAAACACTTTTGGCATTAATGAATCACCTACTGCACTTCTCTTTCTAGCTCACCAGTGAACATGCTACATCATGCTACCTGATCATATAAAGGTGAAAATGTGTTGGCAGAATATCTGATCTGTCCCAGCATAGTCACTCACGTCATTATTTTTTTTTGCCTTTTAATTTTTGTTTTAACATTTTGATAGCCTATAAATGTATTAATGAGATTACAGTGTGTACAGTTCTGGCAATTGTAATCAACAGATGGAGGACAGTACACAGAACATTTTACATAAGCATTGAAATCATTATAATGATCTTGGCAGGCACAATTAAGTCTGTGGCGGGTTTCTAAAGGATTTCCTAGCGAAAGGGTGAAATTTCATGGGGAGGGGGTAGAATTAAAATATAAGATCAGTTGCATTTAAACCAATTGTAAAGGAATCGCTGAATTTTGAAATAAAGTCTTGTTCTTTTTACAGTGTAATTGTTTTTACTACTCACAGCTGCAGGATAGAAGGCAGCACCGCTGCCTGAGATCTCTAATTAAAAAGTGGTCTAGCATCTTTCTCAATTAAGACATTTACTATGCTCATGACTCTACTCGAGACCAGACAAATTAGCTTGGTAGATAAAACAGAGGGCCTGGATTGAAACAACTCTCTCTCTCCTCCCGTCCCCTCCCCCCAGCACAGGATGTATAAAAGCCTAGGAAAATAGTGCTCGTAATCTAGAAATTTCTCCATCACTATGGTGGTGGAAATTCTTAATGTTGGACGGTTATATACACACAGTAAATGATGGCAGTCTGCCCAAAAAGATTCTAGAGCCACACCTGGCACTCTGTGCACACCCCAGTCGTCCATGTTCAAGTGCCGGTTGTGAAGACACCACCATGCCAACCATATAAGCGGCCAAACATGATGATATAACCAAGACTCTGTGTTTTGCTGACAGTATTCAAGATGCCTCCCCTTCCCCACCATAAGCTGACAGCACCCCCAAGTGTAGTATGTGACAATAAAATGATGTAATAAACTTGTCTCTTGCCATTTGCAGGACACAGAACGCAGAAGTCTGTCCGCCATTGGTCTCAGTTCCCACTACTGCTGTGTTGTTTTCCATCCTCTTTCTATTTAATTATTTAGTTATTTATTTAAAACTTTTGTTTACTGTTTCCCAAAAACTAAATGGTTTACATCAATTGAAACATACATAAGAAAAGTCTATCTAATAAAACAATTTCTTTTCTTAACTGTCAACTAATAAATCACAAGAGTACAATAGCAAACATGATTAAACAGATTCTTTTCTTCAAGAGCTGACTAATAAATCACAAAAATGAAGTAACAAACAGCTGAGTTTTCAACTGCTTCTTAAATTGAAACTGGTTTACACACAGTCGCAATTGGCCCACCAAGGCATTCCCCTGTGTATATCCCATGCATTTTTTTTAAATCATTTACTGTGTTTGACTCTACTACCTCTCTCAGAAGGGCTTTCCAGGCATTACTCCTAAGTCTACCTCCTTACAACCTCCAATCATATTCTTTAGTTCTACTGCCCCCTTCATCCTTGGAAAAGGTTTATTTGAATATTAATACCATTCAAGTGCTTAAATGTCTGTATCATATCACTTCTCTTTCTTTTTTTCTCCAGCATATATACATATTCAGGTCCTCTTCTCAAGTGTCTTAGGGCACTGCCCCTGTACCATTTTGTGTTGTCTATTCAAAACTGGGCACAGTGCTCCAAGTGGGGCCTCACCAATGACTTATTTAGGGGCATCAGCATCTCTCTTCATCTGCTGGTTACATCTCTCTACATGCAGCCTAGTATTCTTCGGGCAAAAGCCACCACCTTGAGATCCTCAGACACTATCACCCCAAGGCCTCTCTCCTGATCCATGCATGTCAGTTTCTCTAAAGTTAGTGGCCACAGCTTGAGGCACCCAGAACTGCGCGGACGTCACTGTGATGACATCACATATATGCGTGACATCATCGCGTCCACATCCACACATGTGCAGAGGTCCTCCAGATGAGTCCTGAGTCACCAGTAGGGGGTGCCAGCAGGGAAGAGGACCGAAGAGAAGGAGAGGCACTGGCTCCAGCCGATTGCCTACAGCAGTGTTTCTCAACTACTTCAAGCTAAGTACCCCTAAGTCTAACAAATATCAACTGAGTATCCCAACCGCAGACCTCCCTAGGCCCACCCAAGCTCTGCCCCAGATCCCATCCCCTTTACTAACTGTAATGTAATTTTTCCCATTCATTTTTCATATACCCACAATATTCACAACAGATATAAATTCTAAAAACTGACACATTTCAATCACTATATTGAAAATAAAATCATTTTAGCTACCAGCAATACTCTGCAGGCTGCTGTAATTAACTTTAAAAGGTGAGACTGGGAGGCCAGGGGGGAAGACAGAGGACGCTAGAGAGAAGGGGGAAACATGCAGGCCTTCGGCAAATTGGGCAGTGCTGGCGCTGTACTGTGTAGGAAAGTCAGCTTGTAGGCGCCTCTCTTCTTCCTCAGTGTGTTGCGGCACACTTGGAATCTCATTAGGCACACAGTTTGAGATACACTGCCCTAGCACATACTGCTCTTCTGGATTTCCACAGCCCAATTGCATCACTTTGTACTTCTTCGTATTAAAATTTAACTGCCAAACATTCAGTCATTCTTATTTTTTGTAAATTATTAGTAACTACTGGAATGCCCTCGGGGGAAGTGGTGAAGACAAAAACAGTGATGGAATTCAAAAGTGTATGGGATAAACACAAAGGATCTTAAATGGAAAAAGGAAGGAATGAAAACAAAAACCTTTCAGTGCTTAGATGTCAATTCTAGTAGTAGGGAAGGCAGGCCAGTGCTGGCAGACTTCTATGGTCTGTTTCCCGAGTATTGCAAAACAGGGCAGGCTTTCACAGGAATGGGCATTTCATGGCAACCTCAGTGACTAGGAAGTAGGACAACTTCCAGGCAGACTTCTAGTCTGTGATCTGAGGATAGCAAGGACAGATCAAAAACACATGTGCATCTTTTTTTTTTTGGTCACATTCACTTAAAGTTTGAGGGCAAGTAAAGATTTTTTGCAGCATTGTTGGAATGCTGGTTTACTTAAGTATTGACAATAAATGTGATGATCCCAAATTATAAAACCACTATTCCATGATTGTATGCCTGCCCTAGTTTTGTATTGACAGCATTTGGTCATGATGAAATGTAATTTGCATGGAGTGCCGGGCGCAGCTCTGGCCACGTTATCGGACAGACTAGTTGGACCATGTGAATCTTTATCTGCCATAATATACTATATTACTATAGATTCCTATGTTAAGTCTCACTCCATAAAATGGGCCTGGTGCTAAAATAGCATGAGTTGTAGTAAAATAGCCCATCTTAACTGTAACCCTCATTAACATCTGTCTCCGCCTTCCCCATGCAGACTCTTTCATATTGTTGATGGGGTTATGTATTGAGTAACAAGCTCTTTTACTCCTGTTATGTTTTATCCTTTGGGGTGGTACTTTGGGACTAGTAGTTTGAATTTCCTCTTTAATGGGCCCATTGTGCTGGCTTTGAACATGTTGGCAGGTTATGGGATGGGATGGGGGGATCAATTAGGGGGAATGGTGATAGGAAGGATGTTTGGGAATTGGGTAGCGCTTGATAATGTACTCTGGTTTTGGTATTTTAGTGCAAGAAAGACCAATTGCATGAGGAAGTAATGTCACTGAGGCTGATGGCAGTCTAGGTACTTTGCTCCTGAGTCCCCCAGGACTAGGCATTTCTTACCCACTTTTGAATTCAAGTTTAATAGTGGAGCAAAGCGAGTGACATAACACAACACCAGATTTCTAGACCGCATAACCATAGGTTCAATGCGGATTACAAAAGCTTATAAAAATAATACAATGAAAGCTATTGGGTCAAAAATATTGAAAAGAGAAGAGTTGTCAGTTGTTTTCTAAATTGTTTGTAAGAACAGGATGTAAGCAATAGGTGCCGAAAATCTTTAGGCTGCATGATATGATAGTGTGTTCAAGATAATTCTTACTTTAACATTCCCTAACTAATGGAAAACCAAAAAGAGTGTGTGACTTTTTGCTATTCTTATGGGACGCTATGAGAACTCTTTATCGAGTGGTACCTTGGTTTACGAGCATAATTTGTTCCAGAAGCATGCTCATAAACCAAAATACTCGTATATCAAAGCGAGTTTACCCATAGGAAATAATGGAAACTCGCTTTGATACGTTCCCACCCCCCTGAGGCCAGCGGCGCTGCTCTATTCCCCCCCCCCCCCGAGAACCGGCATTGCTCCCCCCAAAGACCTCCCCTGCGATCCGGCACCCTCCCCCCCCCCCTCCCTGCTTCTTACTGTCATCTGGGCCTCGGCACCGGCATGTCCTGTGCATTGGTGCCGGTGCCCGACGATCAGCCTCCTCTTCTTGCTGGGCCTTGAGCATCTGCACATGCTCAAGGCCTGCGAGTTCACGCTCTCTCGGAGATCTCGGAGAGAACGTGAACTCGCAGGCCTTGAGCATGCGCAGATGCTCAAGGCCCAGCAAGAAGAGGAGGACGATCTTCGGGCACCGGCATCAACGCACAGGACATGCTGGTGCCGAGGCGGGGGTAAGAAGCGACAGGGGTGTGCCGAATCACGGGGGGAGAGTGCCGGATCGCGGGGGGTGCCACTCGCAAATCGAGGCACGCTCGGTTTCCGAGGCGCAGATTTTGCAAATGTTTTGCTCATCTTGCAAAACACTCGCAAACCGGTGCACTCGTAAACCGAGGTACCACTGTATAATGGAGCTGAGCCGAAAGCAACTTTGTAACATAAACATCCTAGCTTAAAGGCAACACGGGTTTCCATAGGAAGCCAGTGCAACTCATGGTAAAAAGGCATCACGTGATCATATTTCTTCAAGCCTCTATAATCGTGGTGGCTTAAGCAATGACTGCAAGAAAACACCACACTGACATTAAGACTGGCCCTTCTCTTTCCTCGGTGCATCGGCATGAATGCAAATTGGCATAGAGCGATTCAAGGAGATTTCATTCTGTAGAGCCGCACGACACTGCAATATCCCTGCTTCATGTTAAGATGTGTGGTTGGTACCAAGAGCTCAAGTCCGACCTTATATCTGTGAGGGTCTAAATTCAGGGAGACCTGGAAGAGTTTTGGAAAAGATGCCCATTGGATTGGAGTTTGGCTGGGAGAGACGGAGGAGCAGCTGGAAATGTAGAGTGAGGATATCACACATTTACAGGAGCATGTTACTCATTTGGAGTAGCATGCTCAGGAGTCAAAATTAAAGATGGAAAATCTGGAAAGCAGATCCCGGCACTGCAATCTTCATTTTAGAGGGGTACCCAATATAGTTTCAGACACCATGTGTGGGGAAGTTATTGCACAAATCTGCTCTTCAGTGCTGCAGTCAGCAGGCGGGTATGCAGAGTTTGCTAATCCTTTGTTGGATCGTACCCATAGAGCCCCTGGCTCAAGAGATGACAATTGGCCTAGAGATTCAGTGGCATGTTGTCATTGTTTTGCCAATAAAGAGAAGGTGATACAGACAGTCCGCCACAATGGCAGTGCTACATGCTGGGAGGAGTCAGAGATGAAGAGCTATCTGGACCTTGACCCTGCAATGTTGATTCACTGAAGGGTTTATCGAGACTGGACACAAATCCTCCGGGATGATTAGATATCGCTGGCTTTTATCCAATTGGCTTGGCCTTTACAGTAGTAGTAAAAACTTATATGGCAGTTACAGAAGTAGCTGTCAAGGGCAATCTTATTGCATCAGGACTCTATATAGCCTCGGAGTAGGAGACAACTGCATCTCCATTACTAGGATGCCAGGCTCTTTGTGATGCAGGTTGGCAAAAAGTATTAAGACATTCTCCTTCTCAGCATTCGACAGGGGTGGATTTCTGATGAGTAGGGACCCTTTGTTATACCGTTGATTGTTTTTTTTAAATTATTTTTTTGCATTTTGTGGATAAGGAGGTACATTGAAATCTTTCATATTGTTGATGGGGTTATGTATTGAGTAACAAGCTCTTTTACTCCTGTTATGTTTTATCCTTTGGGGTGGTACTTTGGGACTAGTAGTTTGAATTTCCTCTTTAATGGGCCCATTGTGCTGGTTTTGAACATGTTGGCAGGTTATGGGATGGGATGGGGGGATCAATTAGGGGGAATGGTGGTAGGAAGGATGTTTGGGAATTGGGTTTGTTATGTATATGTTTGTGTTTGGAGACTGTGTGAGCGCTTGTGGATTGGGTATGTTTTTGCTGTTGGCATTTTGGGACATTGTACTGTTTGGGTAAAGAAGGGAAGGCCTCACTTTTCTTAGTGTTATGTTTATATGTGGCATGAAGGGATTTTTAATTTGATTTTATGTTGATTGTATTTTGTTAGATTATAAATGCTATAAGAAATAATATGGGACTGGGCATCCCTCCTACCAGTGATCTTCAGAGAATGGTGGCAGGAGGAATTGGGCATTCTTCTGGCCACGGACATTCAGGGGCATCCCTCCTGATGGCTGACTTTGCAGAGGGACGGGTTCCCTGCTGTGGCCGCTAAACTGATCACGGCAGAGAGATTCTCTTGCCGCGATCAGTTCTGCAGCTACGTCTATCGCAGTCCTAAGGAGCCGCCTAGAGCTGCCTAAGCTCATCTAAGGCCACTTCCTGATGAAACCACTCCCATGCCTAGCCTTGGGTGAGCTTAGGCAGCCCTAAGCATCTCCCTAGGCTCGCGAAAACACCTATAATATAGGCTGCCTGCCTCGGGGTGTTTTTTTTTTTTGTTTTTTTTAATGTGCGTTCCAATTAGGGTTAGACAGCAGTAGGATGCATACTGCTGCCTAAAATCAGGACACCGTTTATAGAATTTGCCCCTGACTGTCTAAGTTGGGTTGCAAGGTCCAAAGCAGTGTGGTTTTACCAAAGGCAGATAATATGAAATCCAGTGCTCTTGTTTTGACAAGAGAATTAGCTCAAGGATATGTACTAGATGTAATTTTATTTAGAAACATAGAAAAATTACGGCAGATAAGGGCCATAGCCCATCAAGTCTGCCCACTCTGCTGACCCACCCCCTTAGGCTACTCTCCTAGAGATCCCGCTCCTAATGGCCCATCTCCTTAACTCTACCCTCTTAGGGATCCCACATAGGTATCCCATTTACTGTTAAAATCTTGCACGCATGTCAAACTTTTGATTCTGCTCTCCATAGGAGTCTCTTTAATGATTAGTGCAGACTGGAGGCAGTTCCAAGGCAGAGGACTGGATTAGAAATTGAATGATTAAATTTAATCAAAACATTTTATGTTCTGCTTAACCATTCAGCTCAAGATGGCTTACAATAATTATGGCAGTAGGTAGTAACAAATGGAATTTTCTTTTAAGAGAAAAAGGTGAGCAGTGGAGTGACTCAAGGATCAATTGGTTCTTTTCAGTATATTTTGTACTGACATTGTGGTAAAATTAGAGAGAAAGGTTTCTTGGGGGTTGGAGGGTTGGGGGGGTTGGGGAGGGTTGGCAATAATAAAAATTCTAATAGAGTAGACACTCATAAGAGTTTAGACAGAATATGAAGTAATATAAAATAGCTGGAGGATTACTTACATACTTGGCAGCACAAAAAGTTTAGGATCGGGGAGAGAAGCTGATGTACATTGAATAAGAGAAAAGCCTCAGGGTGATTATGCAAAATGGTGTGATGAGGCTGAAGCTATAGCCAAAGAGATGGTAGGCTGCACAGTATAATAATTAGTAGATACAGTTGATCCCCGATTCATATCGTAATCCTGTACTGTAATTATGGCAAATCTAGTGCAAATCGTAACCTGTTAACTGTATATTATGTATGTTTAACCTTTGGGGAAACAGGATAGAAAACAAATTAAATAAGTAAATATCTGTGGTCAGCGTATTGGTGTTTTTTATTTTTTGGTAGCTACTATACACTCAGTAATAAACAATGGCTTCAAAATCTGGTGATAGGGACAGAGAGAATATAAAGCATGTGAATTTAAGTGTGGTGCAGAACTTGAATTAATCAAGAATTAGAAAGTGGAGTTTCAATTGCCCAATTTTGTGTAGAAAATGGCAACGAGAAACTGTTTCAAATAGTAAAAAAAAAAATAAAAAAATCAAAGATGAAACTGAGTTTGCTCATAATATCGTTTCAAAAGGTGCAAGTGGTATAACAACTAGAAAACATGAAAGGAGCCAGAGGGAAAGATATGGAAGAGGTGGTTTACAAAAGATACATTTAACAATGTTCGTGGAGTGGAATTAAGTGTCTCTGCACAGGATCTTACAAAGCATTTGAACATTAACTTTCAAGTAAGTGATGGATGGTTGTGGTGATTTCATAATCATCATGAATGATCCAACACTCTGGTGCATGGAGAAATAGGCGGCACTGACAGAAGAAGGAAGCTGAACCTTTCCAAATACAGCTAAATGTCTTAGGTACAGTCCCTCTTTTGTAATTATCACAAATGTACAGCATGGATGAGATGGTGCTATTCTGGTGGGCCCTGCCATGAAACAGTCAAGTATTTAAATGTGAGGACTAGAAGCCTGGTAGAAGGCCACGTATGGTAAGAGTATCTGTGCTGATGATAATGCCTTTGCCTCAAAATTGTGGTGGTGGGAAAATCTGTTCGCCCAAATGCTTTCAAACTGAGGCTTATAATCAAAACTTTGAAACGTCCAAAAACAAGCCCAAGTTGGCACTTGGATGTGCTATTAGTTGGGATGTCCAAGTGCTAATAATCAAAACTGACTTTCTGGATGTCCAGCAGCACTTCTAGGCCACTGTGCATTCAGAGCTCAAAGGGGTGTTTTGGAAGGTGTGATATGGGTGGATATCGGGTGGGCTTAGATCTGCACATCCTACAGCAATAATCGAAGCTTTCCAAGGACATCCTCAACAGAACTTAAATGCCGGCAGTTAGATATGTTTTACTTGCATCTAAGTGCTTCAAAGCTGCCTAAACTGACGAGATGACCACTAGAGGGATTAAGACATGATCCTCCCTTACTCCCTTGAACACATTACTGGAAAACAGCAAAATTGTTTATGCCATGCCTCAGAGACCGAGTATTCAGGCAACAATTGCTAGATACTTATTTCGGTCAGAGTCTCAATCACTGGCAGATGGCATGTAGTATAGGTACTAATTTTATATTTTTATCAACTTTTTTTAAGACTTTTAAATTTTTCTTTCAATAAATTATTGTATAAGATTTTTAAAGCAGATGTGATAACATCTTTTTTGACATCAAATATCATGAGAATTACAACCGATAGGGCATATATTTTAAAACAAAAGCACTTATCTTTTTGTAGTATTTGCACTGTTTTAATCCCAACGGGGCCACCGTTTCACCTGGAATGGCTTCATCAGGGGAAAAAAGTGGACAGTGCCTGTAACAAATAACAAATCATTAAAATTTAGCATTATCAAGATATTTGAAAGTAAACTACGTTATTAAACTTTATTTTTATGTGTTAAATTCATCAGCAAACTTACGGAACCGAGGTTAGCCTTGGCGTATAATTCTCAAAGATGGCGTCGGTGAAAACCAACGCTGAGCCATTTAAATTGCCCGCTGAACGAATGCCGGTACAACGTCATTTGCGTGAAAGCCGTCAAAAACGTCATGATGTCAACAAGGCAGGAGAAATGCAAAAAAAAATTTCTATCTTCAGCCTCCAAAGGCCAAAGGTGCTACACAGACCAATCAAAAACTTCAAAGTATACAGGTAAAAAAATTACCGTATTTTCGCGGATATAACGCGCACCTGTGTAAAACGCGCACAGGGGTATAGCGCGCAGAAATCACGATGATATGTACCAAAACTTTTCTATACCGCGCTCAGGCATATAACGCGCATGATGCCCGACGCTCCTTTCGCCCGCCCTGACTTTCCGTGCGCTGTCCCGACTCTCCGTTCACCCCCCCTGACTTCCGTGCACTGCCCTGACTTTCCGTGCGCTGTCCCGACTCTCCGTTCACCCCCCCTGACTTTCCGTGCACTGTCCCCCCTTGAAGTCCTGTCCCCCCTTGAAGGTCTGTCCCCATCCTGAAAGCCTGATGCCCCCCCCCCCGACGTCCGATACATCCCCCCCCCCGGCAGGACCACTCGCACCCTCACCCCGAAGGACCGCCGACTCCCCAACAATATCGGGCCAGGAGGGAGCCCAAACCCTCCTGGCCACGGCGACCCCCTAACCCCACCCCGCACTACATTACGGGCAGGAGGGATCCCAGGCCCTCCTGCCCTCGACGCAAACCCCCTCCCCCCAACGACCGCCCCCCCCCCAAGAACCTCCGCCCGTCCCCCAGCCGACCCGCGACCCCCCTGGCCGACCCCCACGACACCCCCACCCGCCTTCCCCGTACCTTTGTGTAGTTGGGCCAGAAGGGAGCCCAAACCCTCCTGGCCACGGCGACCCCCTAACCCCACCCCGCACTACATTACGGGCAGGAGGGATCCCAGGCCCTCCTGCCCTCGACGCAAACCCCCCTCCCTCCAACGACCGCCCCCCCCAAGAACCTCCGCCCGTCCCCCAGCCGACCCGCGACCCCCCTGGCCGACCCCCACGACCCCCCCACCCCCCTTCCCCGTACCTTTGGAAGTTGGCCGGACAGACGGGAGCCAAACCCGCCTGTCCGGCAGGCAGCCAACGAAGAAATGAGGCCGGATTGGCCCATCCGTCCTAAAGCTCCGCCTACTGGTGGGGCCTAAGGCGCGTGGGCCAATCAGAATAGGCCCTGGAGCCTTAGGTCCCACCTGGGGGCGCGGCCTGAGGCACATGGGCCAAACCCGACCATGTGTCTCAGGCCGCGCCCCCAGGTGGGACCTAAGGCTCCAGGGCCTATTCTGATTGGCCCACGCGCCTTAGGCCCCACCAGTAGGCGGAGCTTTAGGACGGATGGGCCAATCCGGCCTCATTTCTTCGTTGGCTGCCTGCCGGACAGGCGGGTTTGGCTCCCGTCTGTCCGGCCAACTTCCAAAGGTACGGGGAAGGGGGGTGGGGGGGTCGGCCAGGGGGGTCGCGGGTCGGCTGGGGGACGGGCGGAGGTTCTTGGGGGGGGGCGGTCGTTGGAGGGAGGGGGGTTTGCGTCGAGGGCAGGAGGGCCTGGGATCCCTCCTGCCCGTAATGTAGTGCGGGGTGGGGTTAGGGGGTCGCCGTGGCCAGGAGGGTTTGGGCTCCCTTCTGGCCCAACTACACAAAGGTACGGGGAAGGCGGGTGGGGGTGTCGTGGGGGTCGGCCAGGGGGGTCGCGGGTCGGCTGGGGGACGGGCGGAGGTTCTTGGGGGGGGCGGTCGTTGGAGGGAGGGGGGTTTGCGTCGAGGGCAGGAGGGCCTGGGATCCCTCCTGCCCGTAATGTAGTGCGGGGTGGGGTTAGGGGGTCGCCGTGGCCAGGAGGGTTTGGGCTCCCTCCTGGCCCGATATTGTCGGGAAGTCGGCGGTCCTTCGGGGTGGGGGTGCGAGTGGTCCTGCCGGGGGGGGGATGTATCGGACGTCGGGGAGTCGGCCGGGCAAGAGGGCTTGGGCTCCCTCTTGCTCCGATCGTGGATGCGGGTGCGGGTGGGAGCGCGTGCGAGCGGTCGTTCGGGGTGGGAGCGCGAGCGGTCCTGCTGGGGGGGTGAATCGGGCGTCGGGCGGGGTGGGAACTATGTTTAAAAACTTTTCTATACCGCGCTCAGGCATATAACGCGCGAGGGGTATGCGCGGTACGTAAAATCACGTATAACGCGCGCGTTATATCCGCGAAAATACGGTACATTGATATACATTGATATTGAAAATCAGTAGTAAGCTGACCAATCGATCATGTCATTCAAACCCATGGGATATAAAGATTGTAAAGTGAATATCCAATAGGTTTCACGCCGTTTAAGTGCTGCAACTCTGTCGCCTCCTCTGTTATTCTTCTTAATGACGTCAATAACTAATCCTTTAAGATTTTGAAAAGAGTGAGAGGCATCTTTACAGTGTTGCACTAATGGTTCTTTGTACTGCATTCTTTTGATATTGGATTTGTGTTCGGCAAGACGAGTTCTGAATGGTCTAACAAGATTCTTATGTAGCTTAGGTAAAAAATATATATTTGAGGTAACTGGATGTTTGGTATTTAGAAATTGGTAATCACGATTTGTGATTTTTTTTTGCATTTCTCCTGCCTTGTTGACGTCATGACGTTTTTGACGTCTTTCACGCAAATGACGTCGTACCGGCATTCGTTCAGCGGGCAATTTAAATAGCTCAGCGTTGGTTTTCACCGACGCCATCTTTGACTAGTTATTGATGTCATTAAGAAGAATAACAGAGGAGGCGACAGAGTTGAGCACTTAAAAGGCGTGAAACCTATTGGATAAATATAAATATAGCAGGGACGTGGTCAAAAAACAATCAGCTATAATTAATTTATCACATGTTGCTCTGACTTTGGAGCAAACCAAAGTATTTGAGCGTGGATTAAGTTTTGTACCTGTAACTCCATATGATAATTTTCAAATAAGAATTAGTTTATTGAAATTTATTAGAAAGTTGCAATTGAAAGCTTAATTCAAAGAAAATACCCTGTCTGCAGATATTTCTTTAGTAAAACCAAAATCAAGCTGGATCCCCCCCCCCCCCAGGTACTCCTAACTCTACTATCATTACATTCAGGGACTTAATATGCAAGAACTTGAACTTTTAGAACAGCAACATATGTACCAACATAAAAAGATAATCTATCACTAGAAGAAAGAAGATCCCTGATTCAATTGAGGGAAGACAATAGATTAATAATAATAAGAGCTGATAAGGGAGGAGCTATAATAGCCTAATCCCATATACAATACGAAATGGAGGCATACAGACAACTAGGAAACAGTTCTTTCTATGAACTTCTGCAAGAAAACCTGACAGAATATTTGAAAACTGAAATTAAGGAAATAGTCACTATTGTATTCAAAGCAGGCATGATAACATCTAAAGAAAAAAGATTTTTGCTAAAAGAACATCCGCATACCCCTAAAATTTACTTTTTACGAAAAGTGCATAAAAGCATGGAAAATCTACCAGGATGAACTGTAGTCTCCACTAGGGGGTCTCTGCTGGAACCTTTGTCGAAACTATTGGATGTTTTGTTCAACCTGCAACAAAAATGATAAAATCTAATCTGAAAGACACTTCCTAACTATTGCGTATACTGGAAGAAATAAAGGATGGCTGTCGTATCTTTGTATACTCAAATCCCATAAGATTGTGTACTGGAAGTGATTAGAAGTAGAGAATGACACGGGGAAAAAATTTGTCCCCGTTACCCTTCCATGCCCACAACCACCGTCCCTGTCCCTGCCCCATCCCCGCAACCACTGTCTCTGCCCCGTCCCTGTGATCACGGTCCCTGCAGCATCCATACAAGCCTCAGTACTGCAATATTTAGCTTATTCCTTCCTTATAAATCAAAGTTCTGGCTGCTGAACTAGAGAAAGAGATGTTCAGCTGGCAGGGCTTTGTTATACATTTTTATCAACACAACTAATATACTACTTTATCCTAAAGCAAAAAAAAAAAGAAAAGAAAAGAAATAGAATTTTTTTTTTCTACCTTTTGTTGTCTGGTTTCTGCTTTCCTCATTCAATTCCTTCCCTCCACTGTCTCTTCTCTCTGTGTCTTCCATTTGCTCTGTTACTGTGCCTCTCCCATAATCCTCCCCCCCAATTGGTCTGGCACCCATCTTCTTCGCTCCACTCCCCCCATAATCTGTATCTCTGTCTTCTTCCCTTCCAGCGTCTTCTCCCCACTCTCTGTTCCCCATTTCCCTTCAGCGTCTTCTCCCCACTCTGTCTTCCACATTGCCCTTCAACATCTGTTCCTCTCTACCCCCTTTCAGTGTCTGTTCCATTCCTTTCCACCACCACCCTTCCCTCTTGCCACCTCCTTCAGTGTCTGTTACTTTCTACTGCCCCTCAGCACCCCTCGCATGATCCAACCATCTCCCTCCCTCTTATCTTTGTGACGCGTTACAATACCATCCCCATGTATGTCCCTGTCCCTATGCCCCCCATCTCCAACCCCATCTAGCTTCTCTCCTCTTTCTCCCCCCCCCCCCCGCTTCCAGCATCTGGCTCACCTGCCTGTCCTCCCCTTTCTTTCCTGCTGTGGGTTTAATATTGCTCTCCCTCTTCATCCTCTTTGCCCAGCATCTCTTTCCCTTTCACTCCCTCCTTCCTAGTGTGAGGGAACACGTGTGATCACAGATTGCGCGATCTAGCAGCCCCCTCCTGCCTGATCACTGCGTCCCACCATCTCCCTTGCTCCACCTCACCTTAGGTGCTGTCTTTAATTCTTCTTCTCCCAGCAGCATGCTTTCAATAAGCCGCGCGCGGCTGCTTGAATTGTTTAGTCTTCTCATCTGACACAACTGGAAACAGAAAGTTGCATCAGAGGAGAAGATTCAACAACTCAAGCAGCCGCGCGTATCTTATTGAAAGTGTGCCGCTGGGAGAAGAAGAATTAAAGTCGGCACCTAAGGTGAGGTGGAGGGAGGGAGATGGCAGGATGTGGGATGCAGCGATCGGGTGGGAATGCTGGGCCGCCCGATCCGTGCTTACTTCACTGCAGAGACAAGACAATTCACCGCTCCATGGGGTGGTGAATGGCCTTGTCCCCATCCCCGCAGCGACCACTATTTTTTCTCTCCCCGTTTTGGCAGGTTATCCACAGCTACCCGCGGCTAGCCGTGGGAAACAACCACCGCGTCATTCTCTAATTAGAAGCACTTTATATAAAATAAAAGCTCAGAATAGAATATCCAATGGTTTCCTAAATGATCTAGCAGTGAAAGTAGTAAAGAATAGTTTGTTTTGGTTTTCAGGCCATTTTTACCATCAAAAACAAGGAGTAGCTATGGGAACCACAGTAGCTCCAACCATAGCTACCCTATTATGGAGAAGTTTGAAGAGACTTTTGTATATACTTCTGAAAAGTAAGCTCAGGTACTATTATGGAAACGATACTTAGACAATGTTCTGGTATTGTGGAATGGCACTGAAGATATGTTAAAAGAATTTATTTCCTGGTTGAATACTTGTGACCAGAACATCCAATTTGTCCTACAGTATGATAAACATCAGATCTCATTCCTGGATGTATTAATAATAAAGCAGAGTACAGAACTGATCACAAATATCTATCGAAAACCGACAGTGAGGAATACTCTTCTCCAATTCCACAGCTTCCACCCTATTCCCTGAGGTATAATTTACCAGTAGGCCAATTCTTCAGAATTAGGCAAATCTGCACTACTTGGATTTATATCAGGAGGAGGCGAAGAAATTACAGTAAAGGAATTAACGTATTTTTCGGACCATAAGACGCACTGGACCATAAGACACACCCACCTGTAGAGGAGGAAGATCTAGGTGTTAATTTTGCCCGTGCAGTCATTATTTTGAGCTGTAAAATTGTTAATGGAGACTTTTTGTGTGTGTATGACCATTTTATTTTTAATGCAAGTTTTCAAGTTTCAAGTTTATTATAATTGTTGATTAAACACAAATCAAGATTTCTAAGCGTTTTACAATTTATGTTAAAAAGAGGGAAATGAAATTGACAAATGTCCACTTAACAACACTTAACTGACAAAAACATTAGGAAAGTTGGGAGAACAATAAATTAAAAGTAAAGAATACAAAAAAGGTAAACCACAATAGGGAGGGGAAGCAGTCAGGATTATCGAGCAACTCTGGCTATTATCGAGATCTATTTAGGAGTTGTATGCATCCTGGAAAAGGTAGGTCTTGAAATTTCCCTTAAATTTTGCTAAGTTTTTCTCCAATCTGATATACAGAGGTAAGGAGTTCTATATCGTAGGAGCTGTAACTATGAAGGAAGTAGCCTGACATAATTTTCAGTGATGTATATAAAGAAGATACTGCAAGGAAGATATTAGAACTCGTGTAGGTTCATGCGAGATAAGAAATTTATGGATAAAGGCCGGTTCTTTAATATCTAGAGATTTAAAGGAGAGAAGTGCTATTTTATAAATAATATGGTGTGGGATTGGTAGCCAGTGAGCAGATTTTAGTAGAGGAGTGACGTCAATTTTTTTCTTATTTGCAATCATTTTTATGGCAGTGTTTTGTATCAATTGTAACCGACAAATATCTTTTTGATAAATACCCTTGTACAGTGCATTACAATAATCGAGTTTAGATATGATAAGAGAATGGATTAAAAGGTTGAGAGATGAAGGGTCCAGAATATTTACCAGTGATCGGATCATCCTTAATATCTGATGAAACATACCTGGATCAGTAATTCACCTCCTGTGAAGATTTCATCTGTGCATGATGCTTTGGAGCATTTAAGTTGTATACTGCCTGGATCAGCTGTTCCCAACCCAGTCCTTGGTTTTTAGTGGTAAGAGCTACAGCCTCAACACCCTGAGGTTGTGAGTTCAAACCCCATGCTGCTCCTTGTGACCCTGGGCAAGTCACTCAATCCTTCATTGTTTCATGCTGTGAGCCCACCAGGCCAGATAGGGAAAATGCTTGAGTACCTGATTGTAAACCCGCTTAGATAACCTTGATAGGCGATATATAAATACCTAATAAAATAAAAATAAATAAATTAGATTTTTATGCATTTGAGGCAGTGCATGCAAATCCCTCTCATGCACATTCATTGTGGATATTCTGAAAACCCGATAACACTAGATGTGCCCCAGGGATTTGGCTGGGAATGGCTGGTCTTGGTCACTATGAAGCTGAACAGTCTTCTTATCCAAGGATAAGTAATATATTCTTAGAAGAAGACACCAGTAGTACATGCTGGAAGTGCTCTTTCAAATCCATTCCATCTAGATTCTCATTAAGCATTTGGAATAAGTCTTCTTGAAATTAAATTGTACTGTACCAGATAAAGAATTAGAATTAGATCATCTCTTAAAGGAGAGGCAAAATAAAGAGGAAAGAATATGGCAATGAAACATTGTGGGGAATGTATTTTGTGTGGTGATTTTAACGATGGAATTCTCGTCTTTGACTTCTCTACTTTATGACAACCACCACCATCTAAATGGGACTAGTTTCCACAGATTAGCTAATGGTCTGCTGTTAAATATTTATTATGTGTGGGCACTAGTTGAGCAACTACCACATACTTATGCAATTTATAGTCACTAGATTTTTTTTTCTGTAATTACTTAGTGAAATATATTTTGAGCAATTGCTTCAGTGATTAGCTTTAAGAGCCATTCCAGCACTGCCATATGGGGGGCCATTAAAAATAAATGGAAGTGGGAAGAGCACAAGCTCTATCAAGTGAACTGTTGTGGTTTCTATTAGCTTAAGATTGTTCTGCCAGTTTGGTTTAGCTCTCGCTGGCCAATTCAGTATGGCAGGAATTGCACTGTGTGCGCCAGAGAGTTCATTAGGGGCATTGTTATTGCTAATGAATTGCCTAGATTGTATTCCATTTCATTGTAGTCCCTTGACTTTTCCTTTTATTGTTAACACTGTTATTGGTTAATCTGCCTCTCAGAAGTCAGAGACATGGGATTTAACTTCAGCGGTGGTAGTGTGCTGGTTCATTGCTAATTTAAAATTCTTACCGTGTAGCTGAACAGCTCTTTTCATAGCCACTTGTTTTATCTTGCATTTTTTTGTTGTTGTAAAACGTATCTTATAATCTAAGTGCTTTTAGGATAGTTTTGCAGGTTGTATGCTTAGAGAAAATTCTGAGTGGACATAAGTATGTACTTGGTCCTCTGATTACTGTGCATCAAAGTGGTGAAAGTACATTAGCTTGGATTGATCATGTGAATGCTGTTAAACGGGACGATGGTTAAATATACTGTAAAGCTGTAGCTAAAATGTGTGGATGGTGGGGAGGTTTTTTTTCCTTTTCCTGAACTTTTTTTTTTTTTTTCCAATTTTCTTTTTCCCTTCCCAGTGCTGTAGTTATCTGAACAGTAGAAATTGGTAGCCTTGCATGTTTGCCTTGTCAAAAATAGGACTGCAAAATCTTATAAAGAATTGTTTTCTTCTCTCACTTTTAAAAATAAAGGCAACATTTGAAAAACAGACCCATTTAAGAGTTAAATGTTAAATAAGTGAATCTTCCCCCAAGAGGGATAATAGATATGCTTTCCCTAGTATCATGTAATAAGGGTTATACATTAAGGTCATACAAATTAAGACAATTTAGCAGAAACATATACTCCCAAATATTTAAGGGTTCCATCCACTCATTTTAGAGGGTAATCTCCCTCCCACTGAGTGTGCACCTCCGGAAGCAAGTGCTTTACACTTACCCAGATTAAACGTTAAACCTGATAATTAGCCATAAGTAGCAATGTGAGATAATAAATGCCCTAAAGATCTCTGTGGATCTACCAATATCAGCAAATGTCAATGTCTTAATTTGATGATCCAAGATAGATTCCCTAAGAACACACAGCAGAGGCTCCAGAAACAGGACAAACAACAAAGGGGATAAAGAACACCACTGCGCTGTGCCCCTGAGAATGGGAAACATAGGGGTACAAATATCATTAAACAAAATGCATGCTTGAGGGTGTACATATAAAGCTAATAAGGGCTGTATAAACAACCCTCCAAAACTCATGTAGCAAAGAACTGAAAACATAAATGTCCAGTAAACCTTATCCAAAGCCTTTTCAGTGTCTAACAGCAAGAGAAGGCAGTCTGTTTCCCTGGCAGTATGCCATAGCCAGCAATAGTTTGTGAATATTTAAAATAGATTGCTTTCCCATGACAAACCATACTTGGTCTTCCCCCACCACTAGGGGAAATATCACAGCCAATTTAGACTCTAGTATTCTAGACCAGTGGTTCCCAAACCTGTCCTGGAGGACCACCAGGCCAGTCGGGTTTTCGGGAGAGCCCTAATGAATATACATGGAGCAGATATGCATGCCTATCGCCTCCATTATCTGCAAATCTCTCTCATGCATATTTATTAGGGCTCTCCTGAAAACTCGACTGGCCTGATGGTCCTCTAGGACAGGGTTGGGAACCACTGTTCTAGACGATAGTTTTAAATCTACATTAACTATGGATATTGGACAATACGTGGCTGCCAACTCTCTTGGTTAGTTGTGTTTAGGCAACAATGTTATTACATAAGAACATAAGAATTGCCGCTGCTTGGTCAGACCAGTGATCCGTCGTGCCCAGCAGTCCGCTCACACGGTGGCCCTCTGGTCAAACATCGACACCCTAACTGAGACTAGCCCTACCTGCGTACGTTGCGGTTCAGCAGGAACTTGTCTAACTTTGTCTTGAATCCCTGGAGGGTGTTTTCCCCTATGACAGACTCCGGAAGAGCGTTCCAGTTTTCTACCATTCTCTGGTTGAAGAAGAACTTCCTTATGTTTGTACGGAATCTATCCCCTTTTAATTTTAGAGAGTGCCCTCTGGTTCTCCCTACCTTGGAGAGGGTGAATAACCTGTCCTTATCTACCAAGTCTATTCCCTTCAGTACCTTGATTGTTTCGATCATATCCCTTCTCAATCTCCTCTGTTCGAGGGAGACGAAGTCCAGTTTCTCTAATCTTTCGCTGTACGGCAACTCCTCCAGCTCCTTAACCATCTTAGTCACTCTTCTCTGGACCCTTTCGAGTAGTACCATGTCCTTCATGTACGGCGACCAGTACTCCAGGTGAGGGCGCACCATGGCCTGGTATAGCAGCATGATAAACTTCTCAGAACTGTTCGTGATCCCTTTCTTTATCATTCCTAGCATTCTGTTTACCTTTTTTGCCACCGATGCACATTGTACGGACGGCTTCATTGACTTGTTGATCATAACTCCCAAGTCTCTTTCCTTGGAGGTCTCTCCAAGTATCGCCTCGGACATCCTGTATTCATGCTTGAGATTTTTGTTATCTACATGCATCACTTTACACTTATCCACGTTGAACCTCATCTGCCATGTTGATGACCATTCCTCGAGCCTGATTATGTCACATTGCAGATCTTCGCAATCCTCCTGTGTCTTCACTACTCTGAATAACTTTGTATCGTCCGCAAATTTAATCACCTCACTCGTCGTACCAATGTCTAGATTATTTATAAAGATGTTGAAGAGCATGGGTCCAAGCACCGAGCCCTGCGGCACCCCACTGGTGATGCTCTTCCAGTCCAAATATTGTCCATTTACCTCCACTCTCTGTTTCCTATGATCCAGCTAGTTTTTAATCCATGTGAGTATTTCACCCTCGATTCCATGGCTCATAATTTTCCGAAGTAGTCGTTCTTGCGGAACCTTGTCAAACGCCTTCTGAAAATCCAGATATACAATGTCGACTGGGTTGCCCTTGTCTATCTGTCTGTTTACTCCCTTAAAGAAGTACAGCAAGTTCGTCAAACACGATTTGCCTTTGCTAAAACTGTGCTGACTGGTCCTCATCAGCCCGTGTCTATCAAGGTGATCAATGATGCTGTCCTTTATCAGCGATTCTACCAATTTATTGTAAACCGCTTCTAACTACTACGGCTTTGGCTGTATATAAAAAATAAATTATTATTATTATTATTATTATCTTTCCTGGTACCGAGGTCAGACTCACCAGAGGGACAGAGAGAGATGTTGGTTGGGGAATGGAATGAGGTCAGGAGCAGTGGAAGCATGCAAGAGGCAAAAAGAAAGAAAGAAAGAAATATTGGATTTACAGTCGGAAGAAGGAAGTGCAACCAGAGACTCATGAAATCATCAGAGAACAAAAGGTAGGAAAAATAATTTTATTTTCAATTTAGTGATCAAAATGTGTCTATATTTTGCACTATAGTCCCCTTTTACTATACCGCGATAGCAATTTTTAGCGCAGGGAGCCTATGAGTGTCAGGAGCAGCATGGGGCATTCAGTTCAGCTCCCTGAGCTAAAAACCACTATTGCGGTTTAGTAAAAGGGGAGGTGGTATATTTGTCTATTTTTGTATAGTTGTTACTGAGGTGACATTGCATATTTTAAAGCCTTGACCTCTTTGAACCCTCCCCCCCCCCCCCGAATATAAATGATGATTAACATTTTCTCTGCGTACAGTGTACTTTGTGTTTTTTTTAAAAAAATTTCTTGTTAGATCATTTTGACTTGGTCATTTTAAAAGTACCTTGCAAGCCAAAAAAAAGTGTGGGCACCCCTGCTCTACAGGGTCCTCACATAACTTTCTCCTGAATGTTTCTCTCTCAGCTTTAGTTGGCAGCATTTGCACTGTGCAGATATTTTTTGGGTTTTCTCTAAATAATTCATTTTGATATTTCTTTTCTGTTTTCTACATATCTCCACAGTTGTTTTTTTTTTGTGCTTCAGCTCTTACTTTCTATTATTGGATCAAATGAGTTTAAGATCTTCCTCAATGCAGAATGTTTCAGTTTAATATTTTGGATCTTCCTTAGTACCTTAGATCAGTGTTCTTCAACCTTTTTACACCCGTGGACCGGCAGAAAAAAAAGAATTATTTTGTGGACCGGCAAACTACTAGGACTAAAATTTAAAAACCCCGTTTCCGCCCCATCTCCGCGAGTCGGTCCCCACAGATCATCTGATCCCATCCACACAAGCCTCAGTTATGATTTTATATTGAATGTATTTTATTAAAGTATAAAAAGAAACAATATTCTGTATAATTGTCATTTTATAAATACAAATAATTCAGAGCAGGATCAACAAAACCCCTGTCTCCCCTCCCCTTCACATATATCCCCTCTACTATCAAGAAAACTGAACAAGCCAAATTATTACAGAATGCTACACAGAAATATCATGCTAACAGAATACTGCAGTCACACATGACAGGAATAGTTTTAGAGGAGTGCAACTAGGGCAACTGCCCCCTGGTCAGAGAGCGTCCTAAGCCAGCTGGAAGCTAAAGAAGCACTGCCTGGGTTTAGCAGTCCCCAGTTATGTCTAACACCAGCTCTAGCAGGATATATATTTCAAATCTGATATATTCTAATCACAAAATAGAAATAAAATTATTTTTTTCTACCTTTTGTCGTCTCTGGTTTCTGCTTTCAATCTTCTTTTCACTCTCTTCCTTCCAGCGTCTGCCCTCTCTGTCTCTTCAATCCAGCATCTGCCCCTTTCCTCCACTGTCTGTCCTCTCCCCCTTCCATATGGTATCTGTCTTCTTTCTATGCCCCTCTCCCCTTTCCATCCAGCTTGTGCCCCCTCTCTCCTTTTTACATGATTCATTCCAGCTTCACTGCTCTCTTCATTTTTATCTCTCCTACACCAGATCTATCATCGTTGTCCCTCTCTGCTTATTTTTCTGCTGACCCCTTCCTATCATCAATCTCTCTACTTTCTCATGCCTGTGTCTCCCCTTCCCCTCCTCTAATCTCTCTGCCAGCTGTTTCCTTCCTTTTTTCATTCTCCCTTCCCTCCTCCTCCTGTCCAGCAGTAATTCTCTTCCCTCCCTTCCCAGCAGCATCTCTCCTTCTCCCTCTCCAGTAGCAACTGTCCTTTTTTTCCTTGCCCAGCAGCTTCCCAGATTCCTTTCCCTCCTCCCCTCCCAGCAGCATCTCTCCTTCTCCTTCCCTCCAGGTTCAGTAGCAGCTGTCCCTTTTTTTTCCCTTGCCCAGCAGCTTCCCAGATTCATTTCCCTCCTCCCCTCCCAGCAGAATCACTCCTTCTCCCTCTCCAGTAGCAGCTGTCCCTTTTTTCCTTGCCCAGCAGCTTCCCAGATTCCTTTCCCTCCTCCCCTCCCAGCAGCATCTCTCCTTCTCCTTCCCTCCAGGTTCATTAGCAGCAGTCCCTTGTTTTCCCTTGCCCAGCAGCTTCCCAGATTCATTTCCCTCCTCCCCTCCCAGAAGCATCTCTCCTTCTCCCTCTCCAGTAGCAGCTGTCCCTTTTTTTCCTTGCCCAGCAGCTTCCCAGATTCTTTTCCCTCCTCCCCTCCCAGAAGCATCTCTCCTTCTCCCTTTCCAGTAGCAGCTGTCCCTTTTTTCCCTGCCCAGCAACTTCACAGATTCCTTTCCCTCCTCCCCTCCCAGAAGCATCTCTCCTTCTCCCACTCCAGTAGCAGCTGTCCCTTTTTTTCCTTGCCCAGCAGCTTCCCAGATTCCTTTCTCTCCTCCCCTCCCAGAAGCATCTCTCCTTCTCCCACTCCAGTAGCAGCTGTCCCTTTTTTTCCTTGCCCAGCAGCTTCCCAGATTCCTTTCCCTCCTCCCCTCCCAGAAGCATCTCTCCTTCTCCCTTTCCAGTAGCAGCTGTCCCTTTTTTCCCCTGCCCAGCAGCTTCCCAGATTCCTTTCCCTCCTCCCCTCCTAGAAGCATCTCTCTTTTTCCCTCTCCAGTAGCAGCTGTCCCTTTTTTTCCCCTGCCCAGCAGCTTCCCAGATTCCTTTCCCTCCTCCCCTCCCAGAAGCATCTCTCCTTCTCCCTCTCCAGTAGCAGCTGTCCCTTTTTTTTCCTTGCCCAGCAGCTTCCCAGATTCCTTTCCCTCCTCCCCTCAGAAGCATCTCTCCTTCTCCTTCTCCCTCTCCAGTAGCAGCTGTCCCTTTTTTTTCCCTGCCCAGCAGCTTCTGATAGTGGCTTTCTCCCCTGCCAGCAGCTCTTCTTACTTCCCAGCGCAGCGATTCACGAAGGCAGCCTCGGGTCCTTTGTTGGGTCACGCCGCCTCTGAGGAAAGAGGAAGTTGCATCATCAGAGGCAGCCATGACTCAGCAAAAGCCCCGAGGCTGCCTTAGTGAATCACTGCGCTGGGAAGTAAAGGAGAGCTGCAGAGAGGGGAGAAAGCCACTGTCGGAGGCTCCCCAAGATCTCTCCGGCCCAGCGCACGCTTCACATGTTGATTTTGCCGGCCCTGCACGGACCGGCAGGAAGTTGAAGTGAGTCAATCTTGCCAGCCCTGCGCAGATCGGCAAAAATTTCCTGCGGACCGGCACTGGTCCGCGGACCGGCGGTTGAAGAACTGTGCCTTAGATGATCAGGATCATTTGTTGTGTAAACTTTTATTTTGCTGTCCAGGGATTGTAAATGTGGCTATAAGCTGCAACTTTTTAAAAATGATCTTCTGGAATGCTATATTCTCAGCTGTAAAGAGACTGATCTCCTTTATCCTCCTCTCCTGCTTAAATTCCTCATTTTTTTAGCTATTTAAACATGGTGCCATTTTTCTAAATTCTGATGCTGCTCCAGAGCCCCTTATTTCTAATAAAATCATTCCTTTATCTGTTTTTCTACATTTTTTTTCTTGAAACTTGGATTCTTTGCATGTGTTGCCTGTCTGGTTTGAGTTTATTCTCCTGCTCCTTGTTCATTCTTGTTCATCTTTATTATGTGTGGGCTATAAACCCAAACACAAATGATCGCAATGACATTTTGGGGAAAGTGATTCAAGAGGATGAAAATGCTGATTTATACAATTACTAAATTGCGTGTCAGAGTCAGTAGCTGCTCTGATGTGCTAAGGAAGTGTTGACCTTGTCAGCCTAGTTATTTTTGGAAATATATTTTATAGACATGTTTCCAACTGCACATTTTCAGAAACTGTATACACCAGTTTTCAGTGTAATGCATAATTAAGATTCCCGCCTGCATAATTATACAAGTTTTGCTGGATACATTGAAAACAACCATGGGGAAGATGCTGGAGGACCTTTCCGGACTAGCACAAACCCAATTTCTTTTTTTAGACCCGCAATTCATTAAGTAGCTGGGACTCGAGCATGAGTCGATGGCACCTAACAACATGCTTTGTTTATTGAAAAAGGATGCAAATAAGGGAGAAGGGATTTAGATTTAATGCATGACTTTTCCAGTAATAACTCAAAAACAAGTTACATTCAGGTACTAAAAAGTATTTTCCTTTTCCCTGGAGGGTTTACAATCTAAGTTGTATATGAAGCAGAGAGGGTTATGTGATTTGCCCAAGCTGGCAAGGAGCTTCTTTGGGGTCTGAATCTGGCTGCCACAGTTCTCAGACCACTGCTCTAATCATTAGGGCTACACCTCATCCCAAAAAAGTAAAAATACTACCGATGAGCAATGGTGTGTTAACCTGTGGTCTCCGCTTTGTTGTTTTGTCTATGAACTTATGAGTTGCTAGAGTGATACTATACCACACTAACCATCCATCTCGCCTAGTATACTAGAATCATTCTTTTCTTTGTAAGAATATTCATGTGGTGATAGGGAAGGGGCCGAAGCATTGCTAATTTGCTTCCTCTTGCCTAAGATCAAAAATAAGTTTTGACTCACAAGCTGACTTAGATTGACAGCCTGTACCCTTATTTCAGGGGTGTCAAAGTCCCTCCTCAGTTGGGTTTTCAGGATTTCCCCCAATGAATATGCATGAGATCTATTTGCAAGCACTGCTTTCATTGTATGCTAATAGATCTCATGCATATTCATTGGGGAAATCCTGAAAATCCGACTGGATTGCGGCCCTCGAGGAAGGACTTTGATACCCCTGAGATAAAGCATCAGATTACTGCGTCTCAATGGCCACAAATTTGAGCTTGGAGGATGAGATGTACGGTGCTGGCATCTATGAGACAAACTTGTTTTTTTGTTACATAGAGCAGTTTGGACCCCAGTTCATTTACAAAAATTAGATAGCTCTAAGTCTAATAGATGCTGGCACAGTCATTTCGAAGCTGGGACATTAGATCATTTACTATTGTCCATTGATACTTAGTTTTTGGAAATCTATTTGGGGCCAAGTGAATAATCTACTGGAAAATCTGGTGGCATTATCATATGACACTGTTATTTGGTATTTCTATGACAGCCAAGAGTTAAATCTCTTCTAATAATAATAATCTTTTGCTCATCATGACAGGGGTTGCCATACAGCAAATTATGAAAAATTGGAATTGGCTGAATTAAAATTTTTGGTGGAATTTGTTTGCCAAATCTTTAAAATGGAACAGGTACTAGCCATACAGCAGGGGCATTTTAAGAAATTTAGGGATGTTTGGGAGTCATTAACAAAATATTGTACAGAATGAATATTATTATCTCCCTTTGTTCATACACATCCAGGGTGGGGAGGGAGGAGGGAATATTTTATGATTTATTATGCTTAAGTACAATTGTTGGTTATAAAGGGGGAGGGATATTTGATGTGAGTTAAACTTCGATGATATATTAAGTGATGTTAAAGTATAAAATGATTGTATCTTATGTTACAATTGTTTAAAGTTTAAAAAATGAATAAAGATTAAAAAAATAATAATAATAAATTAACCGAGAAATGATGGTAATATCTGCCAGGTTTGGGAGTTTTTTTTGTTTTGTTTTTTATTTCCATATCATGCAATTGTCAGCCCAGTCTCAGATCCATGCGCCTAAGCCACACTTTTAACAGTACCGACACCCCTGGACCAGCCAGTAATTATGGGATGTTAAATGTCAGCGCTTTAGTTTGCATCACCAGGCGATGTTAGAACATCACCCGGAATGCTCGTTTTTACATTAATGACTTTGTTGTACCACATTTGCATAGCAGAGGCTGCTACGAAGCATGGAAAAGACAGTGGTGAGTCATTATGTGCATTGGTAGGTAAAATACTTCAGCACTTAGCTAGTTAGAACTGGTTTAGTGTTGACCATTTCAGATATTTACTCCAGGGTATACATATTCAGGTGCTCAAGTCTCTAACAGCGGAAGCTGGAGCGGCCCGCTTTCTTAATGCTAACATCTTCCTACCCATCAAACCCTTAACCAAACCCCAAGAAGACACGTAAACCTGTGTGGAGAAACCTGGCCGCAGCCCTGTTTATTGAAAAATTAACATATTAGAATAACATTTTACAAATTATAAATATCATTACAAACAACATTAAATAACAGTTTATCCATTAAACCCGCACAATGGTATCACCATTGTGACCCAGAACCCGAGCTACTGACTCAGCTGTAAATGGCCCCCGACCCTGCCATCTAAGCAAGGGTCCGAGGGGTGGCATGTCCCCACATGCCCCATTGTCCAGGGTCATCCGACCAACCAGGCACGGCTCCCAACTGGCCCACCGCTCATCCCCATGATGAGACCAGCTGCCAGTAGCTCGGGATACCGCCACAAGCCTGTAACCCATTACAGGCACCCCCAATGAACAGAGCTGCGGCTAAGGGTCCAACACGCGCTCACAACAGGTAGCAAAATCATCGAGCAAGAGATCCCACCCATTGTCAGAAAGGTGCACCTGATCCCGGTAAAACAAACCCGAACAAAAAACATCAACCCAGGAATGCCGGATCTGTACCACGCCCCGAGCTTCCACCCACCGGCCAATCTGCCTATTCACCTTAGTAAGCCCCCTGGTCCATCGACGAGACACCAACCGCTTCGGCCGCGGAATAATGTCGGACCAGACTAGCCGGGCACCCGGAAACCAACCCTGAATTACCCCCAGGTCACCAATAACCATATCAATTAAATGTTTGACAGGCTCTCGGACTTTTTATTCTCATAGGTCTTTGGGCACAAAAACAAAAACACACTCACTCGCTCACACTCACTACAATGACTTGTTTTCCCATATTGTTGCAGAGTGCAAGGGTGTGAGTCTGATATTTCTGGCTTGTAGCACTCAAAAAGTCTCAAAGTCTCAACATAAGGGTCTCTTCTGCCTAGGGAGCTGAAAACAAATCAAATTGTCTTGTTCGTACATAAAGCCCCAGCAGAGCTGCCAGTAATGTCTCTGGAACTCCTTTACTCTCCCTTCCTCCACCAGGTCAGGTGCAGTTCAATAGCTTTTTTTTTTTTTAACCAAAAACAACCCACAAAGGCTCACTGCAGAAACATCAAAGCTAACAAAAAGGTTCATGAGTAAGTTGCATCCTTACAGTTCCGACAGTCTTTTAATGACAGCTGTCTACTATCAAGGCTCAAGCAAAAAGGGAAAAGTCCATAGTCTGCTATTAAGATGGACATGGGGAAAGCCACTGCTTATCCCTGAAATCGGTAGAATGGAATATTGCTATTCTTTCAGATTCTTGTGACCTGGATTGGCCACTGTTGGAAGAAGGATAATGGGTTAGATCAGTGGTTCCCAACCCTGTCCTGGAGAACCACCAGACCAGTCGAGTTTTTGGGATAGCCCTAATGAATATACATGGGGCATATTTGCATGCCTGTCACCTCCATTATATGCAAATCTCTATCATGCATATTCATTAGGGCTATCCCAAAAACCCGATTGGCCTGGTAGGCCTCCAGGATAGGGTTGGGAATTAGATGACCATTAATCTGCACCCAGAGATTATTAGATCAAATTCCAATGCTGCTCCTTGTGACCCTGGGCAAGTCATTTAATCCTCCAATGCCCACTGCTTTGAAATGCCAAAGCCACAAAAAGGCAGTATACAAATCCCCTTTCCCTTGTATATGCATTCCACCCACCATCACTCAGGTATGGACAAGGACAGACAGTTATGTTTTCCACCACCACCCCAAAAAAACAAATAAACCCTTCCCCATCCTACTCTCTTACCACACACACAAAAATTGCAACTAGTATTTATTTTTATTTTTAAAATTTCTATACCATCTAAGTCCTAGGTTGTTTACAATATATCCACGTACATAATACTTGAAAGCAGTACAAAAGAGAGACAAAATATCAAAATTTAAATTCACAATTAATCTTTGATCAGGGTAAAAGCATTGACGGAACAATTGTATTTTGAGGAGTTTTCTGAAAATTTCTCTGTCGGCCCATTTCCTTAATTGCCCTAACAGTGAATTCCAGAATTTCACTCCAGCGAAACAAAAGCTCATTGCACTAGTTTCTACATATTTTGGATTAACATTGGCCTTTAACAGAGCAGAATTTTCGGAGCGCAACGATCTTTTGGGCTGATAAATGGTCATCTTACTCTTGAAAAACTCTTGGCATCGTACCATCCAAAAATTGATGACAGGTCATCACAAGTTTATATTGTACTTTAAATGCCACTGGCAGCCAGTGCAGTTGTTGAAGACAAAGTGTAATGTGAGCATATTTTGATGCTCTGGCTGCAGATACTCCAAGATATAGGGCGTTGCAGTAGTCAAAGGGTGCCAACATCGGCTTCACTCGATATAATAAATGTATTTGTGCAAAACATATCTGTACAGTCGTTGCCACTTGACAATTTATTGTAAGACCTGAATCAAGTCTTACTCCTAAGATTGTTATTGATTCTCTCACTGGAAGGACTGTACTTATGTACTGATGTAGTCAATGAGAGGAAGTGTAGCCTAATGATTTTAAGAGTAGGCTGAGAACAGGGAAGCTAGATCCAAATACATAAATGCAGTGATAAATCAACCCTCCATCATCTCAGGTACCAATTTAAGATTATAAACCCTCTGGAGGAGAGGGAAATAGGTATTATATCTGAATGCTGCAAGTTAAATTCCTGTAACTGAGAAATTAATGCACTGAAGTGGCCACTGCATCTGCTTTTTGGAAATATGTATTCTCAATTGTTGCAAAAGTGCATGCATCTGTTTAAGTAAATTCTATGCTATTATTTACTGTGTGAAAAATAAAAGTATTTACTTTTGCATTTTTTTTTGTGTGTGAAGCCTAATTTTCAGTTCCTTGGCGCATAGTTCCCTTGAGCGTACTCTGGTGCAACTTAAGTCCCTAACTTGTGTGTTTGGAATTCACTTTGGGCTTGTATTTGCAAAAGGTGAACAGTCCTATATCAAAACCCGAGCAGCTCCTGTATGAAAAATTACAATTGCTATTTTATTTATATACCATAGTACCTTGTGGGTTACAATTGTAAAGTAGATGATATCAGTGACATACACACAAAAAATGCATAAACCTATTTCAGTAAAAATTTATTAAACAAGCAAGTTTTCAAAGATTGCCTGAAATGCAAATAAGAAGTAGCACCAAAAAATCAGGGGAGCCAGAACAGGACCCAAATGTGCTAACTGGAAAAACGTCTTACTTTTGCAGTCAGCTGCTTCCTAGCAAGTCACAGCCTTCAAACCCAGTTTTATCAGAGCTCCTTGGCAGGTGGGTATAGTCACGCTTTTCAGAATTAATATGGTTCCTTGTTTGCTGTTTCTATGGTTATACTCTGGGCAGCTTAGCAGCCTGCAGTAAGAAGGGGACTGACATTTAGTCACTGGACATCCGAGTTCATTTGGTGGTTGGCATGTTTGTTGCTATTTGCTTTTTTGTGTTGTAAAGGCTTCTGTTTAAAATGGCATGGTATTAAAAAACCAACAGCCCCCCCCTGCCTCCCACCAAAAAAAAAGCAAACCTAAACCGATATTTGTCCCTACAAAACTGGCTCTGTGAATCTGCTGTTTCTTTTGTGAACAGACATAGGTCAGAAGAGCTCTTAAATTCTTGAACTATTAATTTTGTTTGATTGGCAGTTTTAAATTTGATACTTGAATAACTATCTGTTTAGGAGGCTTGACTGCTGTATTTATGTATAATAGAGCACTGTTTTCATTTGTTTTCTGCTGGCCTGCAGCAGAACACAGTTGACAGTTGATATGACATAAGGGGTTGATGAAAGGAAAGCTATATTTTATTACCTCAGTGGAAACTGGTTTGGAGCAAAGCCATCAAAAAAGCAACCTAGCCTTTAAAGGGAGGAATGATGTGAGGGTGGGGAGGAGAGTGAGCTCCTCTGAAGTCTGACAGGAGCTGTAGCTTCTTGTTTTGTCACACTGTCAATTATCGATGGTCAAAAGGCATTGTGGGGTAAATTCTCTTTTAGTTTTTGATCTCGTACTGTGCTAAGACCCTATTTTGAAAAGATTTACCATAGAAGGATGCCATTTTGAAAAAGACCTCAAACTATGAGTGGAACAGGCTTGCCATTTGAATGTAATTGACTTCCTATGGAGCACTTTGGGCTAAATTCTGTAAACAGTATCCTGATTGTAGGCAGTAGTAGGCATCCTACCACTGTCTAACCAGCCAATCGGGACACACTTTTTCTAAAAAATACAAAACAATAACCCGAGGCAGGCCACCTACACTGTAGGGAGGTGCCTAGGAATGCTTAAGCTCGCTCAAAGCAGGGCGTGGGCGTGGTTTCACCTAGAAGTGGTCTTAAATGAGCTTAAGCAATCCTAGGTATCTTCCTAGGGCCGCGATAGATGTCTGAAATGTAGGCCAACAAAATGCTGGCCTATATTACAAATAGATGCAGCCGCTAAACTGATCACGGCAAGGAAATCTCCCTGCCATGATCAGCTGAGCGGCCACAGCAGGGAACCCAACACAAGTCGGCCAGCAGGAGGGATGCCCACTCCCTCCTGCCAGAACCCCCGAAACAACCTCCGGCAGGAGGTATGCCCACTCGCTCCTGCTGGCACCCCCAAACTCCCACTCCGAAAAGCCCACCTGGACACTCCCCCCCCAGTCCTTTAACAGCAAGACTGCCTACTCCCTTTGACCAGCATGCCTGCCTCTTCAGCATAATGGGCCTTCCCCTTCCTGGTGCATCCTGGTCTCTCTAGCTTTAAATTCATTGAGATCTTCAAGATGCAGAACTATCCACTTATTTAAACTTTCTTTTCCCACTGTAAAAGGTACCAGCTCTATCAGTAAAATTGTTCATTCCTTCCCCTAACAGCAATTTGGAACAACCTACCTTCTCAAATAAGAGCCTGTCTATCCCTTCAAGTTTTTTCAAACTTCTGAAAACTACTCTGTTTCAGTGTTTTCAAGCAGATAAGTTTCCATGAAGTTAATTCTTTATTTTAACTATAACCATTGTTAACCAAGTCGAGCCTTGTTTCTCAAGGGATGACTTGGTATATAAGTCCAAGGTTTAGTTAGTTGACTTCCTAGGAATGCACTAGGGAGGAGCCTAAGGCCCTGATTGGCCCAGGTACCTAAGACCCCTCCCATAGGAGGGGCTTTAGGCACCTGGGCCAACAGGAGTCATAGACCTGCTTCCCAGTGCATTCTGAGATGCACTGTTAGTGGCCTAATACTCTGGCCAGATTCCTAAGGCCACTTCCATGGGTGTGGTTTTAGGTATCTAGCCAGTCGGAGTATTAGGCCACTCCTAGTGCATCACAGAATGCACTGGGAAGGAGAGCATCTCTCCTGCAGGGGGTTGTTTCGGGGTTTGAGGCAGGAGGGATTAGGCATTCCTCCTGCTGCGGACAGTGTGGGGGGTTCTGGGGTGGTGGCAGGAGGCAGTGGGCATCCCTCCTACCGGCCAACTTGCAATGGGGTTTACAAAAAACACATATACTAACTACACACAATTGGGAAAGGAGGACTGAACTACAATATTTGAATAAAGCACGCTTAGGGGTAAAACAATAGGTAGGGAAAGGGACTGTAGTTGATTTAGTCCTAAGAAGGTCAGTTTTATCCAAAAGCATCCTCAAATAAAAATGTTTTGAGTTTTGCTCTAAATTGCTTTGTCGAAGATTCCATTCGTAAATGATTAGGCAATGAATTCCAAAGGACGGGTGCAGTGACGGCGAAATTATTGGATCTCAATGTATTAATTAGTTTTAAAGATGGTACGACTAGGAGATTTTGTGATACAGAGCGAAGAGATTTAGCGGGATAATAGGGAGTAAGGAGTCTATCAATAAACTCTGGTTGACTGTGTGAATGAGTTGTAAAGGTTAATAGTAGAATTTTATAACTAATTCTATGTTCAATAGGCAGCCAATGAGCTAAACTAAACTAAACCTTAGGTTTATATACCGCATCATTCAAGTCGTTAAGCTTGGCACGGTTTACAGGAATTGAAATGAAAAAGGAACTTCGAGGAAAGGAAGAGGATAGGAGGAAAGAAAAGAGTTTGGAGGACTAAGATATCAAAGGACTAGGATATCAAAAGAGAGGGGAGTGTTACATTTTTGAGAAAAGCCAGGTTTTCAGATGTTTACGGAAAAGTTGGAGAGAACTCAGGTTCCGAAGAGGGGAGGTAAGGTTGTTCCAGAGCTCGGTGAATCTGAAGGGGAGGGAAGTTCCCAGCTTTCCTGGGTGGGAAATGCCTTTTGATGAAGGGAAGGATAGTTTCAACTTTTGGGTAGTTCTGGTGGTATTAAGATTTGAGGAGTTCCAAGAAAGTGGAATAAATGGAGGAAGAATGCCGTGGAGGATCTTGAAAGTTAGACAAGATGCATTTGAAGTGGATTCTGGAAATTATCGGAAGCCAATGAAGCTTGGACAGGAGTGGTGAGACGTGATCAAATTTGCTTTTTGCAAAGATAAAGCTTAGTCGCAGCATTCTGAATCCGTTGGAGTCTGTGAAGGTTTTTCTTCGTTAGGCTTATGAAGATAGAATTGCAATAATCCAGTCTAGAGAGGATGATGGATTGGACGAGAGCGGCAAAATGCTTTTGCTGGAAACAGGATCTTATTTTCCTCAGCATGTGTAGGCTGAAAAAGCATTTTTTTACCAGGGAGTTGAGGTGGTCATTGAAGGACAATGAAGAGTCAATGATGATGCCCAGGACCTTGCTGGAGAATTCGAGCTGCAGAGTGGGGCCGGAGGACAGTGGGATTGAGGTGGGTAGCTGAGCTGATTTTGGGCCGAGCCAGAGTAGTTTTGTCTTGGATTCATTCAATTTCATTTGGACGGTGTGGGCCCAAGATTGGAGGTTCGAAATACAAGAGGATATGTTCTCTGAGAGATTAGTAAGGTTCGAGTCTGTCTCGAGGAGGACAAGGATGTCATCAGCTTAAGTGTAAATTATTTCAAGGGGTGATAGATGGAGGAGTTTTAGAGAGGACATATAGATGTTGAAAAGGATAGGAGATAGAGGTGAGCCTTGCAGGACTCCACACATTGGTTTCCAGGGGGAGGATGAGGTGCCATTCATGTTGACAATGTAGGATCGGGAACGAAGGAATTTTGAGAACCATTCAAGGACAGTAGAAACATAGAAACATAGAAACATAGAAAGATGACGGCAGATAAGGGCCATATAGCCCATCAAGTCTGCCCACACTATTTACCCACCCTCTTAAGTCTTCTGACCCCTTAAGTATAATTGTAATTATACTGTCACTCTACTGACCCGCTCATTTAAGTCCTAGTGACCCTATCCCTTGGCATGACCCCGTAGGGATCCCACATGGGTATCCCATTTGTTCTTGAAGTCTGGGATGCTGCGTGCCTCGACCACCTGCACTGGAAGCTTGTTCCAATGCTCGATCACTCTCTCCGTGAAGAAGTACTTCCTTGCGTCTCCACGAAACTTCCCTCCCCTGAGTTTGAGCGGATGTCCTCTTGTGGTCGAGGGTCCCCTGAGAAGAAAGATATCCTCTTCCACCTCGACCCGTCCCGTGATGTACTTAAATGTCTCAATCATGTCTCCCCTCTCCCTACGCTCTTCAAGAGTGTAGAGCTGCAATTTGCTCAGTCTTTCCTCGTACGGGAGTCCCTTTAGCCCCGAGATCATCCTGGTGGCCATCCGCTGAACCGACTCAATTCTGAGCACATCCTTACGGTAATGTGGCCTCCAGAATTGCACACAGTACTCCAGATGAGGTCTCACCATGGCTCTGTACAATGGCATCATGACTTCAGGTTTCCTGTTGACGAAGCTTCTCTTGATACAACCTATCATCTGCCGTGCTTTAGATGAAGCCTTCTCCACTTGAGTGGCTGCTTTCATGTCAGCACTGATGATTACTCCTAAGTCTCGTTCTGCCGTAGTCCTGGTTAAAGTTTCTCCATTCAGGGTGTAAGTTCTGCAAGGATTTCCGTTACCGAGATGCATGACCTTACATTTCTTGGCGTTAAAGCCCAGCTGCCACATTAAGGACCAACTTTCTAAAGTACGCAGGTCTTGCTCCATAGCATCTTGTAGATTATGGCTGTCTACTATATTGCATAGTTTGGCGTCATCAGCGAATAAGGTTACTTTGCCTTGAAGCCCTTGAGTCAGATCTCCAATGAATATGTTGAAGAGGAGTGGGCCCAGGACCGAACCCTGTGGCACTCCGCTAGTCACCTCCGACATTTTAGAGCGGGTACCGTTAACTACCACCCTCTGAAGTCTGCCATTAAGCCAATCTTTAACCCATTGAGGAGATGCCAATCTCGGAGAGTTGGTAAATTAGAATATCGTGGTGGACAACGTCGAAAGCAGCAGAGAGGTCGAATTGCAGGAGGATGGCAAACTTGTTGCGAGAGTAAAGATGTTGAACCTTAGAAATTAGGGAGGTCAATAGGGATTCGGTGCTGAAGTTGGGACGAAAGCCAAATTGGTAAGGTAGGAGAATGGAGAATCTCTCAAGATAAGATGAGAGTTGGGTCGATATGATGGATTCGAGCATCTTGGTTAGGAGAGGGATATTTGCTATTGGGCGATAGCTGGATGGTGTGGAAAGGTCGAGGTCTAGTTTTTTCAGTAGAGGGGTTAAAGCGATATGGCCCATTTCTGGGGAGAAAAGGCCTGAATGTAGGGTTTGGTAATGGAAGAGATGGCCTGAGTGAGTATTTCTTCTTAGAGGTAGGAGGGGAAAGGGTCTAAAGAGCAATTGCAAGATTTCAATTTGAGGCAGAGTTTAAGGATGAGGGAATCGGATACGTGCTCAAAGGCAGTCCAGGATCTGTCGGCTGGGATAGGGCTAGAGACCGTTAGAGTAGGGTTGGAGTCAGTGAGCACCAGGGAGTTGTAGGAGACTGCAGGTGGGAAGGAGCATCGTAAGGTAGAATTTTGCTAGGACTTCGGCTGAGGGAGAGGAGGGGAGAGAGGTGGAGTCTTTTTTGGAAGTTAGGGAACGCCAGATGTTGCAAAGAGTACTACTCTGACTATTCTGGTTGTTGGATCTGGAGATTTTATCACCGTAGAAGTTCTTCCTTGCTTTTTTTAGTGCTGAATTGTAGGACTTAATATTGGCTCTCCAGGACTGTCTATCTATAGGGGAGTTAGATTTTTTTCCATTTGTGCTCCAGGGCTCGGCATTTCTGCTTTAGTTCTCTGTGATATGGGAGGTACCAAGGGGCTTTGCGAGGGTAGGAGATGGATTTGGTAGAACGGGGGCAAGGGAGTGGTAGGTGTACTCGGAGAGGGCGATCCAGTTGTGCCAGTCGGTTTCTGAATCTGCAGGCTTAGGGGCAGAGGAGAATTGTTTGAGAAATTCAGTCCAGAACAGGTCGCTTGACATTTTTTTGCAAAAGGTAATGGAATTAGAGGGGTGGGGTGGAGCCCCAAGATGCGACATGAAAATGGGGAGACAGAAGGTCCCAAGGAAGTGGTCGGACCAGGGGACATGTTCCCAGCGAGTGTCATCAGCTGAGGTTTTGTAGGCGGTAAGATCCAGGAAACTAATGAGATCTAGAGTGTGTCCCTTTTCGTGGGTTGGGGATGGTGTAGGGGGGGGGGGGGAAACCAAGAGAGGTGAGGAAGCTTTTCAGTTCATTCGTATCCTTGCTGGTGTTGTCGTCGAGGTGGAGATTGATGTCCCCAATGATCAATAATCTTTGGAATTTGAGGAAGGCTTTTGAGATGGTGTCGAGAACGAGATCAGAAGATTTGTTCCAAGGGGTGGGTGGGTGATATAGAAGTAGGATACCCAGTGGGTGAGGTTGGAGTTCGTCATTGAATGAAGCAAGCATGTATTCTAGAACAGTGATTCCCAACCCTGTCCTGGAGGAACACCAGGCCAATCGGGTTTTCAGGCTAGCCCTAATGAATATGCATGAGAGAGATTTGCATATGATGGAAATGATAGGCATGCAAATTTGCTTCATGCATATTCATTAGGGCTAGCCTGAAAACCCAATTGGCCTGGTGTTCCTCCAGGACAGGGTTGGGAACCACTGTTCTAGAGAGATGTGGCTTCTCTTTTCGATGATCTGGACATCGAAGAATGATTTGTAAAGTAGTGCCAGGCCTCCTCCTTTTCGGTTAGTTCTGGGGGAGAAGAGATCTTGGTAACCGTGGGAGCAGAGTTCATTTTGTGTAAATATGTCATCTTCAAGTTTCAAGTTTAATGATTCTTTTGATTAATCGCTTAATCATAATTCTAAGCGATGAACAATTTAAAATACATTCAGTGGGAAACAATACAATACAAACTTTAAACAATAACATAGGGTTAAAGATTAGCTCATCATATTCATAACATAAGGTAAAAAAGGGGATGCGAAATACAATTCAATATAGAAAAGCAGAACAAAACAGGAAAAGTACACGAGGGAAACAAATCAAAGCATAATATAATACAGTAAAATCATTGGCCTAAGGGTTATAAGATTAAATACCAAAGGCATCTTTAAAAAGAAATGTTTTTAGATTACTTTTGAATTTTTCCAGATCATGCTCCTTTCGTAAATAAATTGGAAGGGCGTTCCAAGTCTGTGAAGCGGTTACCGAAAAAATAAACTGCCGTCTTGTATTGATAATCTTTTTTTTAATTATTATTTATTTATCATTTTATAATTAATTATCAAGTATAAACTTGTACAGAAAGCAAAAATTTAAGTTTAGGGATACATAACCATGATCATCATATTAAAGTCCAAAAAACAAAGAAGCAAATAAATAATACATATCCATATTTTCAGAAAGAAAACAAAGGAAAACTCCATTGTGTTACTTAAATTTTTAACTCAAGTCCACATTGAGGATCAAGATGTACAAGGGACAGTCAAAGTTAAGAAAAAGGAACAAAAAATGCTAAGATTAATCTAAGCTGAGCTCAAAGTTCCCTAATATCTTCCCATCTCGGGCTAGATCTTATCGTCCCTTTCTTTATCCAAGCGAGACAGCGACAGGAAGGTCACCAGCTGTGAAGGATCAAAGAAGACAAATTTCTGAGAAGAATAATACACTATGCATTTGCATGGGTGACGTAAATAAAAAGTTGCCCCTAGGGCCAACACCCCTGGCTTTAATAATAGAAATTCTTTACGACGCCTCTGGGTTTCTCTGGCAAGATCAGGATACATTTGTATCTGCATTCCTAAGAATGTTTTCATTTTATTTTTAAAGAAAAGTCTCAGTAACCAGTTTTTGTCCGGGGCCAATGTCACAGTTAATAATAGGGTTGCTGGGACTGCCTTTTCAGTATTCGAAGATTCCAATATGGTGTACACATCCAAATTTTCCTGTTCAACCTCCTGCTGTTGTTTCCGTTGATTAATAGGAAGATAGTAAACTTGTGTAAATGGTGGTATCATATTTTCAGACAAACCCAAAATTTCCATCATATATCTTTTCAGCATCTCCCGAGGTGTAATCATTAAGACCTTAGGAAAATTTACCAATCTTAAATTATTTCCACAGGAAAAGTTTTCCAAGGATTCTAATTTTCTTCTAAGATTGGTATTATCCTTAATTAATGTTTCATAAATTTGTTTGGACTTAAATGACTCCTGGTTAATGCTGACAATCTCTTTTCTAAGCTCTGTTGTTTCCTGTTTTACTTCTTGTATTTCTTTATCATGATGTTTTATTTTTCCTTCTATTTGATTTAATTGAGGTTTTAACAAATTAGGAATATTGGCAACCAGGTCCCAGATAGTTTCAAGTGTTACCTCATGGGGTCTCTGAAGATGAAAAGAATAGGCTGCAGACTCTTCTCTCTCTGGTGAAACTGCCTGTTGAGCACTCTCCTGGATCTGTCCGCTTCCCTCTGCTGTCGACTCCTCTGTTTCTTCAAACAGACTCTCTTGAAAATGTAGAGAGTCTGGATCCCTGCTCCCTCCATGATTGACAACGGCATCCAGGGCAGAACATACTCCCTCTTTGGAGAGTTCCCCTGCCCACGGGGAGCTGGTAACCTGAGGGCGTGGGGGTGGAGCCCTTGTGTCGGGGCTTAGCGTGGTCTCAAGTCCCTGAGAGATCGCCTCCGTTCTGCCCATTCGGGGCGTCTCTAGCGGGAGCGCCTCCGACTGTAGGGAGCCCTGCATGCGGCGGAACAGCTCCTCGATATTGCCCAAACCGGGTCCGACGGAGCTCCGCGAGGCCCAGCTGTGCTCCAACCCCTCCGTTTGGGCATCCTGTAGACTATTCAACGAGGAATCCAAAAGTAAGTGAAGAGCTCACCAAACGCGTGACGCTCAGCTTAGAGATTCAGCGGCCATCTTGATCACTTCGGGATAGTCTGTATTGATAATCTTAAGCGAAGGAATAGTTAGTAAATTTTGTTCATTAGATCTTAAAGCTCTGTTTGGATAGTATGGAATTAATAATTTATATATAAATGCTGGAGTTTTATTGAGAAGAGATTTAAAGGTGAGCAAGCAAAGTTTATATGTTATCCGATGAATAACTGGAAGCCAATGCGCATTTTTAAAAAAAGGTGTAACATGATCAAACTTTCTAGATTTGGTTATAAGTTTAATGGAAACATTTTGAATAATTTGAAGACGTTTAATTTCATTCAATGATATTCCCTTAAAGAGTGCATTGTAATAGTCTATTTTAGAAATCACCAAAGAGTAAATAAGAATATTTAATGATTTTGGACATAGGAATTTTGAAATTGATCGAATTTTATGTAATCTATAGAAGGTAGTTTTAATAATATTACTGATGTGATCATGAAAATTCAATTTGTTGTCAAAAGTCACCCCTAAAATTTTTATATTATTAACTGATTGTAGGGGGACATTTTTTATAGTAATAGGAGCGATGAGAGTAAAACTTTCTTTCCAAGGGAATAGCATAACACTAGTTTTTTTAATGTTAAGTGCCAATCTGTTCGTGTTCAGCCAGTGATAAACTAGATCAAGCTTCTCACTAATCTCTAGGATATCAGACATTTTATTAGTATCTATTGAATGCAGGAGCTGGATATCGTCTGCATATGCATAAACCTGAAAACCCACAGATTGACATAAGGTGATTAAAGGGGCAAGAAAAATATTGAATAATAAAGGAGAGAGGATAGACCCTTGAGGAACCCCATGAGTAGTTAATGAAGATTTTGATGTTGCGTCTTTGAAAAAAACAGTAGAAGTACGATCTGTTAGATAAGATTCAAACCAAGAAAGAACTTGGTCTGTAATGCCAATGGATTGAAGTCTGTCAAGAAGAAGTTGGTGATCGATCGTATCGAAAACCGCAGAAAGATCAATAGAGATTAACAGAGTTGATTGGTGGTGATCTAGAAAGTATTGAATAGAGGTGGTCATGGTCATACCAATCAATGAAAGTTCGGTACTATGGTGATGTCTAAAACCCGTTTGGTTAGGATGCAACACATTAGTTTTTTCCACAAAATCTGAAATTTGATTGAAAACTACCTTTTCTGTCAATTTTGCCAGAAAAGGAATATTAGCTATTGGTCCATGTTTCCGTAATGCATAGGAATCCCGGGTCAGAATCCTCGAGTAGATCCTTCAGGATTTGAATCTTGTTGCAAGCGGATCTGGCGTTGCAATAGAGTGTTGGGACTGCGGTGAGCGAGTCAAGAAGTAAGGTTGGGGAGATTGGCAGGGGGAACAGGCTTTAAAGATGCGTGGTTGACTCTTCGAGGGTTTTTTTTGGAGGGATGGTTTCTGGTGCGTAATAACGTGGAGATTCTGAGGCCAGGGCAGATGTTAGAGTCAATTGAGAGGTCGTGAAAGTTGGGAGAAGGAGGTTTCAAGCAGGGGGTGGTGTAGGGAGAAGAGCAGAGTAGGAGGAGAAAGAGCCATGAAGGTGGCTTCATGATGAGAGTTGGGAGTCTTTGGGGGGCTGGGAGGTAGTGCTGGTTTGGGTTCGCGTGTGGGAGTTTCAGAGAGAGGAGGGCTCGGTGTCAGTACTGGGAAGAGTTTGGGGCTAATTTAACCTTTGAGAAGGTTTAAGGCGGGAGTGTAAGATGGTATCTAGTAGAGGCAGGAGATACAAGAGGGAAGGTGAACCTTAAGCATCAAATGTTTTTGTTTTTTTTTTGAGAGCTTGATCAGGGAAAGAGCTGAGCAGTTTTGAGTCAGAAGAGGAAGAGGGATGGCATGGAGCCCGATCCTTGACGGTGGGTGAACTATGATATCTAAACTGGATAATCGGCTGGATAGTGAACTGGGTAGTCAGCTAGATTATGAACTGGATGATCAACAATAGGTAGGGTAGGGATCAGAACAGCTGGAGATTCAACTTGGCAGCAAGATAGTAACATGTAGGAATAATAAGTGACATTTACAATACAATAGGTAGGGTAAAAATCAGACCAGCTGGAGATCTAGGTAAACTGGATAATATTAAACAGCTGGATACTGTCCTGTAAGAGGTTTGAATGGGGTAAGAAAGGGGATTAGGACCTGGTAGGTATGTTAGAACGGTCTTTTCTGAATTGGGATGAGGGACGGAGGAAGAAGGGACAAATGGAGAAGGCTTCCTCCTTCCTCCTGAAGAAACGCTGGGGAGACTTTTGACGGCCCACAATGGGCTGAGGCAATCCGACGCTGGGAGATCCGAGGCAGAGTGGGCAAAGTCAGCCCGATCAACTCTGCACAGGCAGGGAGCTTACCGGCGATCCCCGGTGGTCAAGAGGGAGGCAGGCTCAAAGAGAGCGGATGCAGGGCCCGGTCCCTCCTGCTCAAGTGTTGTCGGGTGGAGGAAGGAGGGACAAAATGAGCATCGATTAAAAGGGGAGAGATATGGTCGTATTTCTTTGCGCCATAAATTATCTTAATAGCAATATTTTGTACTATCTGTAGGCGTCTTATTTCTTTTTGGTAATGCCCTTATAGAGGGCATTACAGTAATTACATTACATTACATTACTGGCTTATATTCCGCCTGTACCTTGCAGTTCTAAGCGGATTACATCAGAAAGATAACTGGACATTTCCAGGAAGAGAAATACAATTAAAGAAGTTGGACCTAGTACAACAAAAAAGATAGCTGGACTTTTCCAGTAAAAGGAATACAATTAAAGGCGTAAGGTCTAAAACAATTTTGATAAGAGGATTCTAAGAGGGGGTGAGAGGGGAAAAGGAAGGGATTAGGACATTTGGGTGAATTTCTTGAATAGTAGGGTCTTGATTTCTTTGCGGAAAGCCTTGAGGTCAGTTGAAGCTGTCAGTAGGTTGGTGATGGTGGGTTCCAATTTAGCTGCATGTGTTGCTAGTAAGTTGTCATACATCTTTTTGCGTTTAGTTCCTTTAAAAAGAGAAAGGGGATTGGGTTCTCCTCTGTCTGGTTGAGAGGTTCCTGTTTAGACGGTTGTTTAGGTGGGTGGGTGCCGTTCCGTTTAATGTTTTGAATAACATGCAGTATAGTTTGAATTGGATGCGGGCTTGTATTGGAAGCCAGTGTGAGTCTAGGAAGGCGTTGGTGATGTGGTCAAATTTTCCAAGGGAATAGATCATTCTGAGGGCAGTGTTCTGCACGGTCTGTAGTTGTTTTATTAGGTAGGTGGGACAGGAAAGGTAGAGGATATTGCAATAATCCAATAGACTTAGGACTAGGTATTGGACTATGAGTCTGAATTGTTCTTTTTCAAAGAATTTTCTGATTTTGCGAAGGTTTCGCATGGTGAAGAATGCTTTTTGTGTGATTTTGTTGATTTGCACCTGAAGAGTGCAACCTCTGTCTATTGTTACTCCAAGGAGTTTGAGAGTGGGTTGTAAGGGATATTTGGTGGTTTTTATTTCTAGTTCAGTTATAGAAGGGGTTTTGTCCTTTTCAAGCAGTAGAAATTACCAAAGAATGGATTAATGTATTCAGGGATGATAAATCTAATAGTTTGGATAGAGAATGTATTCTAAGACGGTGACTCAATTTACGAGCGCTCCCCCCCCCCCGCAATCCGGCACCCTCCCCCCTGCGATCCAGCACCCCCCCCCCCGACGCGATCCGGCACCCACTCCGACACGATCGGGCACCCCCCCCCCCCGCCGCTTCTTACAGTCATCTGGGCACCGGCACTGGCATGTCCTGTGCTTGGTGCCGGTGCCCGAAGATCATCCTCCTCTTCTGCTGGGCCTTGAGCATCTGCGCATGCTCAAGGCCTGTGAGTTCACATTCAGAACGCAGCGGGGGGGGGTGCCCGATTGCATCGGGGGGGGGTGCTGGATCGCGGGGAGAGGGTGCCGGATTGCGGGGGGGGGGGGGTGCCGGATCGCAGGGGGGCCTTCAGGGGGAGCAATGCCAGTTCTCGTGGGGGGGGGGGATGTATCAAAGCGAGTTTCCATTATTTCCTATGGGGAAACTCGCTTTGATAAACGAGCATTTTGGATTACGAGCATGCTCCTGGAACGGATTATGCTCGTAATCCAAGGTACCACTGTAGTAGTATCTGTTGGCTTACTGAAATCTTTTTCTTTTTGTGCAACTTTAACAAGGAACCAAATGTCAGTTGCTTTTGCCTCCTTTTGAGGATTTTTCAGAAATGTGACATTGCATTGTCGTTAAACAGATTCATCACTCACACTGGGTGGTGCTTTTCTATAAAATTTTGCACATTTCCCTACATTTTAAACATCTTCCTAATCTTATTTGAAGTGAGAGATTCCCCCATCTATTTCTCCTCTTCCTCCTCAGACGAGATCTCCTCCATAATCTCTTGCTGTTGCATGCGATGCAGATCCATCACTTTATCTGTGGTCAGCTCCTGCCATGTTCTTCCACTAGCTCTTGGATGTCATCCTCATTCATCTCAAGTCCCATGGTCTTCCCCAAGGACACAATTTCATTGACAACTGGTGGCTCCTGTTCATGAGCAAACCCCTCTAAGTGATATCCATGAACGCAATCAGACCAGAGTTTTCTCCAAGCAAAATTGAGTGTTTTCTTGGTGACCCCATCCAAAACTCTTGGAGGGTAAGGTTTGTTCCATCGGTTACTTTGAAGCATCACTGAAATAGTGCTTTGGTGTAAAGCTTTTTAAAGTTCAAAGTATCCTGCTGGTCCATGGACTGGAGTAGTGGAGTCATGTTGGGAGGAAGGAACTTGACCTTAATGAACTTGAATTCCTCCAGTAAGTCGTCCTCAAGGCATGGATGATGAGCAGGAGCATTATCCATAATCAGCAAGACTCTGAGTGGCAGATTATTTTCTAATAGGCATTTCTTCACTGCAGGACCGAAGACCTCGTTGATCCACTCAACGAACAAAATACAACTGACCCAAGCCTTGTTTAACTGGCTCTTCTGCACCTTGCATTTCTTGAAGGCTCATGGATTCTCAGAATGATACATGAGCAGGGGCTTGACTTTGAAATCCTTGCTTGCATTAGTCCATAACAAGAGGGTGAGACGGTCTTTCATGGACTTGTGACCGGGCATTGCATTTTCTTCTGCTGTAATGTAGTTCCTCCTTAGCATCTTTTTCCAAAAAAGCCCCATCTCATCACAGTTAAACTTGCTGTGGCAGGTAACACTCGGAAACCATGAGCTTCTGGAACTCAGCTGTAAATGTCTCAGCTGCCTTAGCATCTGAACTCGCAGCCTCTACATGCCTCACAAGTATAGATGTCACTTCTCTTCTTAAAGTTATCAAACCACCCCTGCTCACCTTGAAGCCTTCTTGGTTTTCTATCAATGTACCTGGCAGTTTACTTATGAGGTGGCGTACAAGGCCTTTGCCTTCTCACAGATAAAGTTCTTAGTCACAGTATCACCTGCGAGTTGCTTCTTGTTTATCCATATGAGAAGCAACTTTTCTACATCTTCCAGAACTTGTGGCCATTGCTTTGATACTCTCGTGACTCTTTTCGCTGCATCTAACCTCCTTACTTTTTCTTCCTTCTTTAATATTGTGCAAATCATCAAGGTAGACTTGTTATAACATCTTGTGATGTTGACCACTCATAAACCACCTTAATCATCTCCTTCCTCTTACCACTTTCCTTTTCAACCTTCTTCTTCATAGGGGCTATTGTTGCAGTACAGTTACAGTACTATAGAACAGTCACTACACTTGGATTAAGTAAAATTCCACAGTGTTAGAGAACCATCGGCTCAGTTGTGATGACGTGACAGGCGTATGTGTACTATACTTGTAATGCAAGACATTGCTCGTTTATCAAGTTAAAATTTAATAAAACTTTTTGCTCGTCGTACACCAAGTTACTCACAATCCAAGGTTTTGCAGTATTTCCGTTTTATGTATTGTAGACTCCTGATGCAGGCCTTTTAGGCCAAAACATGGACGTATCGAGTCCTTTACCAGAAGAAGAGTTTGTTATTGGAATAATAAATCTTTTAGAACCCAGAGGTTGCCTTTGCTGTGGTTTTTTTGCTTGTTTGTTTGTGTGAGAAGGAACTTTCTATGTTTGGCATGGTGATGGGAAGGTCATAGGTGGATCATGGGTATTCATGCAATTTACTTGCACAGTTATAAAATAAGGGATGATCCACACCTAATTTAGGAGCACATTTTGATGCTAAATTCTATTATTTAAACGATGCTTAACTTTGGGCATCATTTATAGAATAGTGCTTGGCGCTGATATTTTTTTACAGGTGCCATTTAATTGGGGCATAGACAAAAACAATTACAGCAGTAAAATATTCAAATAACACTAAGACCCTCTTCTATTAAACTGTGCTAGCAGTTTGTAGCGCAGAGAGCCACGCTGAATGGCCCGCACTGCTCCTGATGCTCATAGAATTCCTATGAATGTTAAGAGCAGCGCGGGCCATTCAGCGCGGCTCTCTGCGCTACAAACTGCTACCACAGTTTAATAGAAGAGGGGGTAAGTAGCAAACTGTGATATAAATGCATACCTTGAAATATCTTAATAGCAAAGGGGTTAAGCGGAGATGGAACATAGACAAGGTAAGATAACAGGAGTTCAGATAAGTGACTGAGTTAAAATTTCATATGCCATCAAAAAACATAGACAGAACTGATCTCATCCAGAGTTTGTGCAATAAGCAAGTATCACTTGATTTCCATCATCTTTCCAAATTAGTGGAATGTTTGAAAACAACTCCAGACTGCCTATATCCACTGTCAGACACACACACAGATAACCCAGACACAGATAGACACACGACTGGAAGAAATAAATACACACACATGACAGAGAACTGGAAGAAATCCAATATGTCTAACCAACTTACTCAATTGAGCTTCTGGAAAAGCTTACTTTGGCACATGATGAGCTCCATGTGGAGTTCCAGCGTAAGCTGCACAAAATTGATCTTCTACTAATAGAGCTCGAAGACATGAATAATAGAATGTGTCGTAAAAATCCTAGGTTTACCTGAAACTACAGAAGGTATGGATCCTATCTCTTTTTGGGTGAATTTCATACCGGACTTCCTCCATCTTCAATTTTCCCCCAAGTCGAAATCATGAGGGTGAGTCGCATCCCGACTAAGCTCTCTCAATCTGCCACCTCTCCCAAACCATTAATCTTCAAGGTCCTACATTACACTCAGGCTCTGCAAATTTTACAGGCAGCCAGAGCCAAAGCTACCTCGCAGTTCCAGGGTAAGAAATTGTTTTTTGTACCTGACCTCTCTCCTGCCACTGCCAAATGTAGGAAAATTTTCCTAGGCCTGAGATTTCAACTTAAAGCCCTGTGTGCCCAGTATGGGCTTTTTTACCCTGCCAAAATGAGGGTAAACTATAGAAACAACACAAAATCTTATGCTGACCAGACAGGTGCTTTCTCCCATATTATAAAACACATTTATTATACATGTCTATCAATAAAGTATGGTGCCAAAGTCCATAGTTCCCTTTAGTTATTTCTTTCATTTTATAAAAATAGATAGGGTGCATTTTTTCCGTACAATTTGCTAGGGGAAAGATGGCTTATGATATAGGAAATGTTACTTTAATAACTACTTCATCTTCATTCTGCACATCGATATGTGGTATCATAAAATTTTACTTTTATAGCCTTATTAAAATGTAAATATCCTTCAAAATGCAAGAGAGGTTACAGAGCATATTACTGAACTCTTATTTTCCCCAGAACATGAATCACTGAACTGAAACATATTTGTGGTGAGGTCAGAAATGGTGTGTGTGTTTTCCTTCTTTCCTACACAACAGAAGTCCTAAAGAATTAAGCAAAGGTGGTTGAACATGTCTATAAAAAAAAGTTAACAGAATGAGATGAAACTTGGCATATTGAAAAAACTGGTAAAAAGAAATAATTCAAAAATATATATATAAATGTGTCCCATAACAGTTGTAAATAAGCCTTCTACCGAAATTGCTCAATACTTTCTTTCTTTCAAAATCTTTTAGAGGTCTCTTTGAGGGAAAGAAGCTAAAGTTGCTGCAGTGAAGTGTAGCAGTTAAGGAATTCTCCTTTCAGACTGTATCTTCCTATTGTTTACTCTCCTAAACCCTCCAAACTACCCCACCCTATAAAAATAATGTCTTGTACAAACTGCCCTACACCTAAACACTTAACACTTTACAACTATCCCAGCACCTAGAAACTGCTGCTGTCCCCAAAACAACTACATCACCCACTGAATTTCCTCCTCACAACTACCTCACTCTCCAAGAAGTGCCCCTGAAACCTGTCCAAAACATTACAGACTGGTATTTCCTGCAATGTTATCACTTTCACACAAACTGCCTTATGTCCCCTCCACCCCCCCCAAAAAAAAAAAAATCTACCACTGCACTAACTGCCCCAAAAATATCCCCTCCCCAACAAGTGCCTCAAATACTAGCCCTGTAACTGATCTCCCTGGTAACTGCCCCACATCCAAAGGTGAGGTGGCATGGTAGTTGCTGGAGGTAGTTTTGTGAGGGTGGGAATGCTATGCGGAATGATATAGCAGTTGTTAAGCATTGGGAGTACAAAAGAAAAAGCAGAGGGAGCCAGGCCTTCAAACAAACCACACTTTAATAGCAACCAGTAAAGTTTTTATATAAAAAAGTATCATCCAAACATAGGACTCAACACGGGCTGTGTTTTGGCAAGTGAACCTACATCAGGAGTTCTGAAACACACATAATAAAAATAATAAAATTGAATTTAAAAAGCTGTAATACAATAAAATATCAAAACAAAACAGAATTATAACTAGGATATGGGGTATACTATACCAGGAGGTTCATATGAGATAAGTCAGTACTCACAAAACAAAGCCACATAACATGATATACCTTAAAGGAAAATTTAACAAATTAAGTTAAAATAAAGTGTGTGGAATAGAGCAATCCACAAATACAAAACATGATTTGACCAGGTCACACAGTGTTTAGGTAACGTGACCATTTTTTTTTTCATCAATAGGGGACATCTATTAATTGTCAGTCCCACCCTAGCCCCGCCCCAATCCCACCTCCAATTTCTTCCATTCATTTTTCATGTACACTTAGAGGGGCATAATCAAAAAAAGCGTCCAAGTCCCCTTTTGGCCTAAGTCCCTAAACATTCAACCCAGAAGCAGGGAAAGTGTCCATAACCAAAACAAACGTCCATGTTTTGATTATGGCCTACCTCTGCCTAAACGCTCAATCTCCACTACGTCTAAAAGTACATCCACAGCATGTCTACACTTTTTAGCCATAATGAAAGAAAAAAATGCCTAAGCCCCAAACGTCCAACAGAAGAGCTTTTAGGCGAAGGAGGAGCCAGTCCTTCGCCTAAAAGCTGGATTCTGTAACCGGTGTCTGTCAAAAACAACACTGGTTACAGAATCCCCCACCCCCCCACACACACACGGGTGCCCAAGCCCTCCTGCCATGTCAAACCACCAACCCCCCCCCCCAACAACAACATCGGGGCAAGAAGGAGCCCAAGCCCTCTAGCCCTGCTGAAGCCGCGACCCCCCGACTCAATCGGGGCAAGAGGGAGCCCAAGCCCTCTTGCCCCGCTCAACTGCGGCACCCCCGACTCGTTCGGGCCAGGAGGGAGCCCAAGCCCTCCTGGCCCAAGTGACTCTTTACCCCCCCCCCCACTAAATTACGGGCAGGAGGGATCCCAGGCCCTCCTGCCCCCGACCACCCCCCCAGCCGACCCGCACAGGGCCCGGGTTGGGCCCATGTGCCTAAGGCCCCTCCCACAGGAGGGGCCTAAGGCTCCGGGCCTATTCTGATTGGCCCAGGCACCTTAGGCCCCACCAGTAGGCGGGGCTTTGGTACGGCTGGGCCAATCCGGCCTCATTCTGCCGGTGGCTGCCTGCCGGACAGGCAGGTTTGGCACCCGTCTGTCCGGCCAATGAAAAAAAAGGTATGGGGAATGGGGTTGGGGGTGGTCATAGGGGTCGGCCGGGGGGTTGCGGGTCGGCTGGGGGGGCGGTCGGGGGTTCTGGGGGGGCGGACGTTGGGGGGAGGGGGGTTCGTCAAGGGCAGGAGAACCTGGGATCCCTCCTGCCCGTAATTTAGTGGGGAGTGGGGGTAGAGAGTCGCCTGGGCCAGGAGGGCTTGGGCTCCCTCCAGGCCCGAACGAATCGGGGGTGCCGCGGTTGGCCAGGGCAAGAGGGCTTGGGCTCCCTCTTGCCCCGATCGAGTCGGGGGGTCGCGGCTTCAGCAGGGCAAGAGGGCTTGGGCTCCCTCTTGCCTCGATGTTGTGTTGGGGGGGAGTGATGCATCGCGGCAGGAGAGATGCCTCATCTCCCCTACCGCGATGCCATCACTCCTCTATCCGAACTTCTGCGGGTCGCGGCAGTTCGGGTAGAAGAGTGATGGCATCGCGGTAGGGGAGATGAGGCATCTCTCCTGCCGCGATGGTTAGGTTGCCGGGCCGCTGAATTGATGGCGCCAGCGGCCATCAGCTCAGCGGCCCCTTTTTCGGCACTTAGACCTGGTTTTCTTTTGTCTAAGTCAAACAGGTCTAAGTGCCGACTAAACTGTTTTGGTTATAGGTGTTGTACACCTAGGTGTAGGTCGTCCCACCTCCCGCCCACTGCCCGCCCTTTCCCCTCCTCTAAGCACACCTCTTTTCTCTCTGTGCGTCTAGAGGCAGGAGAAAGGCCTAAGTTGGTTTTAGATACGTCTAAAAACCAGCTTTGATTATGGGTACTTGGACGATCAGGCTTTTTGATCGTCCAAGTAGCCACTTAGGACACTTTTTAGACCTTTTTTTTTAATATTATTACCCCCATAATATCTTATTAATTCATAATGGTAACCATAAAATTTTAAAAAACTACAAAGCACACTATACACAGAGAAAATGTTAATTATCATTTATATTGGGGGGGGGTTTCAAAGATGTCAATGCAGATGACTTTAAAATATGCAATGTCACCTCAGTAACTATAGAAAAATAGACAAATATAGTGCAAAATATAGACAGCAGATATAAATATCTCAAAACTGACGCATTTTGATAACTAAATTGAAAATAAAATCATTTTTCCTACCTTTGCTGTCTGGTGATTTCATGAGACTCTGGTTGCGTTTTCTTCTGACTGTGTATCCTTTCTTTCATTTCTTTCTTTCTGTACTCAAGCCCAACAATTGTCCCTTTCTATTACCTCCCTCTTTCCTTCCTATATCCTTAGTGCCCCCCAGTGCCTCCTTCCTGTGTCCTTAGTGCCCCCAGTTCCTCCTTCCTATGTCCTTAGTGTTTCTTCCTGTGTCCTTAATGCCTCCAGTGCCTCCTTCCTATATCATTAGCGTTCCTTCCTGTGTCCTTAGTGCCCCCAGTGCCTCCTTCCTATGTCCTTATGGATCCTTCTTGTGTCCTCAGTGCCTCCTTCCTATGTCCTTAGTACCCCTTCTCATGACCTTAGTGCCCCCAGTGCCTCCTTCCCATGTCCCCCTCACTGCCTTCCAGACTTTGTCCCACCCCCATCCCCAAAGCCAGCCAACCTGCCTGCCTCCCTCTCTGGCGTACCAAAGCCAGCTTGCTTGCCTGCCTACCTCCTTCCCTCCCTGCCGTGCAAAAAAAAAGCAGCCCTCCTTCCTTCCACCCCCCCTCCCGGTCCAATGCCGCCGCCCCTGCTGCTGATTGCCTCTCTCCTGCTGCTGCTGATTGCCTCTCTCCTTACCTCCCTGCTGCTGCTGCTAATTGCTGCCCAAAAGCCTTCTTCCCGACGTCAATTTTGTAATCGGAGAGGATGTTCCGGGCCAGCCTATCGCTGCCTGGCTGGCCTGGAACGTCCTCTCCAACGTCAGAATTGACATTGGGAAGAAGGCTTCTGGGCGGCGATTAGCAGCAGCAGGGAGGTAAGATTAAGAGCAGCAGCGGCGACGGATTGGGGAGGGGGTAAATCGGGCACTGGAGAGAGAATATATTTTTTTTTGCATGACAGGGAGGGACAGGAAGTGATCGCCTGTCCCGTTGTCCCTGCGCACAGCTTTGGGACGCTGTCCCTGAAAATGGGACATTTTGGCGTCCCAAAGCTGGGTGTGGGGACAATGGGACAGGGGATCCAAAAACGGGACTGTCCAGTTCAAAACGGGATGTATGGTCACCTTATGTATAGGTGCTGTTAAAAGCAACAGGAACAACAAGTGACATAGACAATGGGGAAAAAAGGCCACCGAACTTCATATGCCAAAAAATCCTTACTTCATATGTAAGGAAAATATGGTCAAAAAATAAAAGGAAATCTTGAGTGTAAAGAATAAAGAATACAAGTCAAAAGTATGAATGGCAAAAGTATGAATTATTGTATTATAGCTTTTTAAAATTCAATTTTAGTATTTTTATTATGTATGTTTCAGGATTCTGATGTAGGCTTACTTGCCGAAATACGGCCTTTGTCGAGTCCTATACAGTATGGATGATACCTTTTTTTATATATAAACTTTACTGGTTGCTATTAAAATGTGGTTTGTTTGAAAGCCTGGCTTCGCCTGCTTTTTCTTTTGGACTTTGTACTGAGTGGACTTTTTCTCTGTTTGTAAGTTGTTAAGCATTCCCACCCTTACAAGACTACCTCCTGCAAATAAGGTATATCATATACTGCATTTTTATGAACATTTTCATAAACATTTTAGAATTGTCTGGCTATAGTTTCCTCAGATCAATGTAATATTTTGTATTTTAGTAGTACTAAAAAAGGTGAAAGGTTGTAAAATATGGTAATGCAATAAGTCAAAGCTCAGACATATGACAGGGCTAATCCATTATTGACTAGATTGCATTGGATTCCTGTTCATGCATGAATTTTGTTTTAAGGTTTGCTTATTGACATTTGGACAATATTTGGTTTTACCCCTCATTGCCTTTCCTTCTCAAGATAGTTCTAAGATGACAACTCTTTGCTGTTTTACTTTCCTCTCTTAGAAGAATAAAACTAATGTTTACATATATGCTTCTGTATCAGGTTGCAAATAGTTGGAATCCTGTCTGGGGAAATTAAATCAATTACTAACTATCCCTCTCCTTTACATAGCCGCTCTAGTGTTTTTAGTGCCAACCGCGGTGCTAAGAGCTCGGATGCTCATAGGAATTCTATTCTGAGCTGTTACCGCGGTGGACAGTGCTTAAAATGTTAGTGCAGCTTTGTAAATGAAGGGGTATATGCCTTATTGAAGGAATTTGAAAACTTGTTTGTTTGTTTTTTCTAATAACGATAATTCCTAAAGGAAAGTTTATAAGTTTAGCTTTGTACATCTTTGTAAAATTATTTATTTACATACAGTGGCAGGAGTATTTATCCCCCTCCTGATTTCCCTAGTAGGTTGTTTGTCTAATTATCCTTGTTTGTTTTTTTTGTAACCTGCACAGATTTGGGGATATGTGGGCTATAAATGTTTTAAATAAATAGGTACTATTGTTGGAATTTTGAATTGTACCTGATTTTATGCTATAGGGAGCCAGTATTCTGCTTTCAGAAGTAAGGCAACATATAAGCATAACTGCCATGCATTAACCCATACTCCTAATGTTTTTTAGCTTGCATCTCATGCTTTCCATTCTCTATGAGGTGTCCATTCTGCTGCTAATCTTCTTGTTACCTGCAAAAATGCATCCTTTGTTTCCTTGGAATCCTCTAGCGTATTGCTAACAAAAATATCGCAGCAGCTAAACAATGGAGATGACCAAAGGAGCCTCTTAAAAAATCTTTCCCCCCTTTTACAAAACTGTGAAAATGTTTTTTAGTGCCAGCCGGCATGCTGAATGTTCCACGCTGCTCCCAACGCTCATAGGAACTCTATGAGCATTGGGAGCAGCGCGGAGCATTCAGAATGTTTGTTTCAGGAACAAAACAGTGTCGGACATGTAGAATAGAACAAAAGACAGCATATGTTAGTGTGCCCCTTGGGCCACCTGAGTAGGGTTATCAGAAATCAGGATTTCCCCGGACATGCCTTCCTTTTGAGGACATGTCCGGGGGTCCAGATGACTTTTCAAAACCCGGCATTTTGTCTGGGTTTTAAAAAGCCTCAAATCGTGTCAGCCAGGGATGAAATCCGCGCATGCGTGGATGCTACGTGATGACATCATGCGCATATGCAGATCTCGTCTGACAAGAGCAGGCAACATGGGGCGGGGCTAGGGCGGGACTGGGGATGAGATTAGGGTGTTACAGGGTGGGGATGGGTGGAACTGAGCGGACCTGGGGGCGGGTCTAGGGGTCCGGATTTTCTGATTAGAAAATCTGGCAACCCTACATGTGAGGTCACTCCAGTGTCTGTATTACAAAAAGGTGGCAGGAGGTGGCAGACAAACTGAGGAGCTGCAAAGAATACCCCTTTATTTCTCTTCATTCTACATAGAAAACCAAGCAAAAAGAACAGCGTGTCAAATATACAGAGGGGCCCAAAAAATGTATCCATGCTTCAGTAGTGGTTATCTATACCCTTCTTCAAAATCCGTATTGAATGATGGTGGCAATGTGTGGTATTAAGTTGTCTCTAAAGGTGCCAGTAGTCGCACGATGGCTAAAGCCATCATGTGGTCATCAGAAGAGTCATAATGCTTTTATGTAGGTATTTTTCATGTTGAAGTGTATATACATTTTTCAGGCCCCTTTGTATGTAAGGTGAGTTACCTTTTTTTTTTTTTTTTTTTTTAGTGGACTCATTTTATACATTTCTTAAGTTGCTTTCAGGCGCTTATACTTCCTTCCTTTGGTTTCAGCAACTGTTAGGTGTAAACATCTGTTGCACTGGGCAAAAATATTTGGTTTCAGTTTTGGTTTGTTTAGTCTGGTTTCCTAATTTTGGTTCTTTCAGTTTTACAAACTGTTTAACATGCATATATTCATATACTCACCTGTGCTAAATCAACTTATTGTGTACTAAGGGGGTAATCTGTAATTGAGAGCCTTTTAGGCACCCAATGACATGTGGTAGGAGCCAGTTCAATGCTGAAACACAGGCATCTAAGTTCTGTTTATAATAGGGTTACCACATTTTTCTCCAGGAAATCCTGGACACATGACCCTGCCCCATTCTGCCTCCAGTCCCACCCAGTTCTGTCTCCTGCCCTGTTCCATTCCACCCCCACCCCCCAACAGCCTCCTCTCTTCTTCTGGATGAGCTCCAGCCACATCTGGAGGGCCTTGAGCATGCGCCAAGGTGGGTTTTGGAAAGTCCATCCAGGAGCACTGATAGTCCTCTAAAAAGAGGACATGTTCAGGTATTCTCAGATGTCTGATAACTCTAGTTTATAGAAAGCTAGTATGACCCAATCAACAGGGTACCTAACAATTAGGCACCGGCACTCAGTGGCATAGTAAGGGGGAGGTGCAAGAGGGGTGGTCCGCCTGGGCACCATGTTCGGTGCCGACACCCCTCTTCCCATTCCTTCCCTTCATTCATGCACCCTCCTTCTCTTCCCCCATACCTCTAGTTGAAATTGCTGTTTCTGGCAGTCAAAAACATGCTCCTCGCAACCCCATCGGCTCTCCCACTGATGTCACTTCCAGGTGCCGTGCATAGGAAGTGATGTCAGAGGAAGAGCTGATTGGGTCATGAGGAGCAAGTTAACTACCACGAGCATCAACTTCAACTAGAGGTGGAAAGGGGCACGCGCGGCAGACGGGATTGGGGAAGGAGTGAGGGGGCATATGTTGCAGGTGGGATCAGGCAAGGAGAGGGGGGTGAAGACAAGGGAAGGGGCAACACTACCCCTGGCACCTCTTGCCCTCGCTACACCACTGCCTGCATTTACATCAGCCCTAGAACTGGTGTGTGGCAGGGATGAACGTAACTTGGTGCTCCACTTCCACCCATGTGTATGCCCACCTTGCAAATGCTCAATAGGCAAGATAGAATATTGGCATATCTGCTGATATTCTAAACATTTGCGCATATAGATATTAGCGTCCTACTTGAATCGTCCTTTTAAATTTTCAAAGGTGCACAAATTTACCCAAATGTACACTAATGAATGCACATCCTTATCTATTACAGAGATGCAACTTTTTCTGATCTCTACTCCCACGTCCACTCTCAAACAGTTGCAAGCTGCTAGAACTAGCTCAGAATTTGTACAGCTTCACATCAGTTGGCTGCCGAAGTGCTGAATGTACAGTGACTGAATGCTGAGTAGGGTTGACAGAGGACGCCCTGAGATACAACAAATTGCATTTTATTGTGGCTGCTACCTATCTACAAGTGTAATAGGTTTTAAACACCTTAAATTAAAAATGCGTGTACAAATATCTGCTTATTGTATTTACTGTATTGCCTTCCATAGATAAATAGCAAAGTGGTTTCTAGCCAATCAAAATGGAAGCAAACAGAATCCAATGTAAAGTAAGAGAGAAAAGAAAGCGTTGAAAACAAAACAGAGTTTGCTGTGAGCAGTCCACCAGCCCTCTGTGCCCTGCCATCACAATCCATCAAAGGTTAAAATGAAAAAAGTTGGGTTCAGAGTAGTATGGGAGAGGCCGTGAGTTCCCTGGGGAAAAAGCTAAAAAAGAAAAAGAAAAAAACGTGTGCATATTGGAGTCAAGTGAGCAGAGATTTGGATCGAGAGAGAGGAACTGTTTGCTTGCAGAAATCTCTTTATAAAATATCCTTATTCTCCAAGATATGTAAGTTGAAGGAGTAGGGGGGGGGGGGAGAGGTAGGTCAAACCCTGGTGATTTTCCTGAAGGCTAAATGGTAGGTTTTTACTGCTGCTAAAATTTAATTTGAACTGCAATATCTTTCCTTTTAATCACATTAGATTGGTGGTTGTTGTTGTTTTTCATTCCATTTTCTGTACAGGCACTGTTCTCCCAGGGGAGCTCAGAACAGTTTACATGGGTTTATTCAGGTACTTAAGCATTTTCCCCTGTCTGTCCTGGTGGGCTCACAATCTATCTAATGTACCAGGGGCAATGGGGGGGTTAGGTGAGCTGTCCAGGGTCACAAGGAGCAGCTGGATTTGAACCCACAACCCCAGGGTGCTGAGGCTGTAGCTTTGACTGCTGTGCCCAACTCTTAGTTTTATAGTGCATCTGTACAGAGTGCTCTCATTCATGCCGATTTTCAATAGCAGCCGTTGTAGGGTTTGTGTTAGGAAATTATCTGTGAAGGATCGCTGACAAAGAAGATTTTTGGTCGGGGAAAATATCTTTCAGTAAATGCAAAGTTCAATCAAATTTTGACCTACCTACAGCAGGAGATAAACAATATTTTGTAGCACTGTTTTGTATCATGAGATACTGCGAGCAGATGGCTTATCTGAAGTAATCTTTGCAGACTGAGATTAAAGGATAGTTTGAAGTTTTACATTGCCTAGGTTGAGATTTTTGTTTGGAACCATGGTGCACCGGGGAGAGACCATCTTGCAACTGATGTGACAAGTATTTTCTCCTGAAACTAACATGTAAAGCTTCATTTATGTAGCTAATGGTGTTACCGTAATACTTATTTGTAACACAGCTGTGCTTGGTAGTCCATTGTGTTAGATCAGCAGCATACTGTGTTAAAAGGATGGCATGTCTGAGTGGCACTGTGTCAAATGATAGAGACTTAAGCAGCAGGAACTTTTTAAATTCTTTAGTTGGCTTACCCTCACGATAGAAAGCCAGTGCGTAATACTTTTCCAGGAGAACATTTACTAAGTTCTTTTATTGCTGTAAACAAGTAGGTATGAAGCAGTGGTTAAGTAATCTTTCTGTTCATAGTGCTTCTCTCATCCTGCTTGCCTATAAATTTTACAATGTATTATGCCCCCCTCCTCCCCCCAAAAAAAATCCATAATGCTCTCTAGGATGGATGAACTTGAAATATGTTTTTGACCCTGGAATAGCATTCAGTTCTGTTTTCCATTTGAAAACATATCTTATTACCATTGTCCAAATAGATACTTAACAGGGGGACCCAGACAATGAAATAAATTGCTTCTGCAGTCTCTGGTAAAGGGAGGTCAAATTTCTGAAAAAACACACCAAAATGCCTTTCTGCTCAAGAGACACACTAAGGATTGTTCAAGTCCCTGGGAAACCAGCACTGCTTGCCTTTGATATCTTGTACTACAGGCAGACCATGCTCACAGTAACTTGTACAGCATCTGTTCTGAGAGCAGGGAGCTAAGAATCAACACACTCTGCCAATATATCTATTCTCAAAACATAAGACATCACGTAACAATCCACAGCAGGATTCAGTTGTAATTTTGAACTGTTCTGCCAAGTGACTTTGACATTGCAAATTATCTGGGTATAATATTTTCATATATTAAATTGAAGTTTGCACTTTGTAGGTTTGAAGTTCGACATCATCCATGCAACCCAGTATGGAAGCTGAAGGGTGTACTGTCACTGAATTTTAAGGCACTGCCCATACCACCCGCGTGTCTGATGGTTCATGGGACCTGCAGTTCTTTGTTTTCCATGGGACTGAGAGGGGCATAATCAAAAACAACGTCTAAGTCCCCTTTTGGCTTAAGGCCGTAGGCGTACAAAGAAGGCAGCAGGGAAATATCCATTCTTGAAGAAAATGCACAAAAGAGGTTTTTTTCGAGAATGGCCTACCTGTACGTTCAGCAGATTAATCGCCCAGACTGCCACTACGTGTATGTTTCAAACACATTTCCTGACCAAAAAATCGCCCGTCCCCAAACACCCAAAACAAAACCTTTTAGGCGAAGAATGGACCATAGTGTCCAACAAACTGCACCAACAAGCATCAAGCTCCAATCTAGCAACACACTCACAGTAGATAAAACCTCTAAAATTCTAGGCTGCATCCTGGACTCCACATTAACCATGGAACCTCAAGTATTCCATCTTAGAAAGAAAACTCACTTTACCATGAAAAATTGAGACTCATCAGGTCATACTTCCATCAGTATCACTTTGCCCTCATAGTCCCAACTGGATTATTGTAACTCTGTCTATTTGGAAATCAGCACCACCCTTACACACAAAATACAGCTCATTCAAAACACGGCAGCAAGACTCATTTTCAGCCTGAGAAAATATGACTCCATCTCAGCATACCTCAGACAACTCCACTGGCTAGCCATCCCAGCCCGAATAAAATTCAAAACATCTTGTGTCATGCATCATATAATTTATGGAAACTCAGCTACCCCTCTCATCAAATTCCTATCTGATGCATGGTCCGCTTCTCGCAGACTACTTAACAGGATCCAACTGAACCTCCCCTCAATGAAAAATCTCAAGTACAGAGAGTCAAAATCTGAAATGATCTCACAGAAACAACAAGAACAGAAGCCAACCACGCACAATTCCGGAAAAAATTGAAAATGTCAATTAATTTTATAAGATTTCCATACGCTCCGGTTCTTTTGCTTAGTACGATTAGGTCTCCTCCTCCTTTCTCCCCTCCTCCTTACTTCCCCTCTGCCCTATCTACCCTTTTATTTTCAAGTCACTTAGAGCCTGTATAGGTTTGTGCGACTCACAAATATTAGATTAGATTAGACCAGTCCTTCGCCTAAAAGCACGATTCTCTAACAGGCATCTGTCATAAACAATGCCGGTTAGAGAATTCCATAACTGTCCCCCCTCCCCCACAATGATTGTGGTAGGAGAGATGCCTAGTCTCTCCTGCCTGAAGCCATCGTGACCCCTCTCCCCCGAATGTTCCCTGGCAGGAGAGATGCCGAATCTCTCCTGCTAGACACCCCCCACCAAACCCCCGCATGATGAAACTCTTCACCAGCAGGAAGGATGCCCAATCCCTCCTGCCGCTCCCTCCCCATGAACACCCCGTACGCAATGAAACTCTTCACTGGCAGGAGGGATGCCTAGTCCCTCTGCCGGCCATCCTCCAATCCCTGATGGACCACCTAGTCCACTCCCTGGACCCCCTCCACCCCCACCTGAACCCCCTAAACACACTCAAACCCTCCAAACCCCCAGGACCCACCTCTAACCTTTTGATGATGGCCGGCCAGACGGGTCCTCCCTCTGTCCGTCCAGCATGCCCGCCTACCTCTGAATGGCGGACCTGCCCCTTCCTGATGCATAGTGGGCTGCACCAGCGAAGGGCCTTGGTCCTGATTTGCTCAAGTGCCTAAGGCCCCACCCATAGGAGGGGCTTTAGGCACATTGGCCAACCTAAGATTCCATTCCTCCAAAAACACCCCTTTTTTGCTCTAGGCATACAGAGGCAAGGTAAAGGCCTAAGCTGTTTTTTAGATACGACTAAAACCAGTTTGATTATTGATACTTGGACGACCTGTCTTTTTGATTGACCAAGTACTGATTTTTGGACTTTTTTATTATTATTATGAGCCCCATAGAATCTAATTTATGGTTTTTTGTCTTTTAAATATTAGGCATATTTTATCATAATTTAGAGCAAGCTAATATTCATACACTTAATACATATGTAGTATATTGGCATAATAATTTGTGACCCAGTGTAATAATGGAGTGACTGAAGATATTCTGTAATAGTCTATAATTTTGTTTATAACTGTTGGAATAAGGTGGCTGATAAAAGATCATGAAGCCCATCTAGTTTACTTGTTAACTTTCCCACTTCAGTAATGTAGAGGGAATCCTATCTCTGGCTTTTCACCCCTTCATTTTCTCACAGCAAAAAAATACATTCTGTTTATCCCATGCTGTGTTGAATTCTAATGGATGTTTTGATCACATATCAGCTGGAAAACTGTTTCATTTATACATTCACCTTTTTTATGAAGAAATATTTTCCCGTTAATGGCAAAAAGCAGATCAGAATCAAGGCTGAAAAGGGTTTGGCAAATTCAATAGATAGGAAGTAAGACCAATGATGGTCAGATGTCCATGGACTGTGCCCCTAATTGGCTTGGAGAGGCAAATGATGTATACAAGCAATTAATCATGAAGTAGACCCTGTGCAGTGCCAGATTCAACTCCTGACCATCTTGTTGGACAGACTGGACCATGCAGGTCTTTATCTGATGACATTTACTATATTACACCTTAGTCTAGGTTTCTGGAGCCTTCTATTGCCTTATTATGACTTTTATGTGAAAAAATGCTTAATGATTATTCATTGCTTATACTTTGAAGTATCTGGGGGGAGGTTCAAATCAAGTCTTTAAGGGGAATACACTACAGTATATTAGATCCTTAAGCCTATTTTCATTAAAAACTAGAAGGCCTTTTTATTCCCTAAGAGGTAATAATTGATGTAGGCTCATTTTCAAAAAAGAAGAACATCCAAAAAGTGGCATAAAGGGACAGATGGGCATTCTTTTTGACAAACCATTCTAATTTGCTTTTTCAAAACCTATTTTCTAGATGGGTTTCTATGCCATTCATTCGCAGTTTGTCTAAATCTCAAGGGAGTATGTTAGAGGCATAGTTTGGTTAAGACTATAGCAGGCTTATGACCAGGACGTTTTTCAGGGCACAATTTGGACATCTGGGGCTAGGCCAGTTTTAACAATGAATAAGTGCCAAAAAGATATCCAAACTGACCAGATGGCCATTGGAGGGATGTAAGCATGACCCTCCCCACTCTCCAAAGATGTAAATAAAAAAGTCCATACCTGCCTTTATACAGCTTCAGATGTTCTGGGCAGTCCTAGTAGAAAAGCAAGTAGGTCTCTCGAGTAATCTGGTGGTCATTATAGTGGACTGCAGAGAAAGAGACCCAGGCCCATATCCAACTCTAAATACTACACTTGGGTGGAGAGTGTGAGCCCACCAAAACCTATCGGATCATCATGTAGGTGACACCTGCAGGCATAAGGGCTATTTTGCTGAATAGTTGAGTTCAGTAGGTTTTAGGAGGATTTTGGAGGGCTCATCAAACAATATAAGGGGTTTATACTGAGATGTCTACCTGGGACCTTTTATATGAAGTTCACTGCGGTGCCCCTGGGGTGCACCATTGCTCTGCTGGGATGTCTGGCCAATCTACTTCAGATGCTGGCCCTTCCTACATGCCAATGGCTTGTTTTATGTGTTTTTTCTTTTGACTTTATTTTTTTTAAATAAAAAATGATTCAATTGTATGGCGATTTGTCAGGTAGATACTTTTTTAGGTCAAGTTTGCTAACTTTGCTTTTGTGACCAGGACATTTTTAAAATGTACCTTTTTTTTTTGCAGAACATTCCAGATTGATTCTAAGCTGAGTAAACTTAGGAGCCCTTTTACTAAGGCTTGGTAGAGTATTGCCATGTGGCAAACAATACCACAAGTGCACTGCACTCCCCCAGAGAGAGAGAGAGAGAGCAGTTATCTACAGAAGAAAGCAGCAAGTCAGAAAGTGAGGGAGACATTGTAGATCCAGTTTACAATATTGGTGGTTCAGCTGATGAGAGAAAGCCATACTATCCAAACCCATAATACCTGAATGACTTGAGCAGAAATCTTGGTCTCACCAAGTCCAGTACTGGCTTTTGATGTCTAAGCTCAAGCAGTGGAACTTGGATGAAAATGTGCAAGGCACAGATCAGAGGAAGCATCACCAGCTTTTTTTCAACTTCTTCAACCATCAAGATGAGCTCTGCTTCTGCCACAATGTGGCCAGTCTGTTTGAGGCAATTGAAATTGGACCCCTGTATTGCTTACCATATAAACTAATATGAGAAAAATGTCTATCCTGCCCTATTCAAAAGTGGTATACATCACTACGTACGCAATAAAAAAACAAACAAATATTAATATAACAGAAAAGATATGTCCTGAATTCCATCATTTCAATCATCCTGGACAAGTAAACTTATGGTTAAACAAGACTACCCTATTTTCACGCATATAACGCGCATACGTATATAACACGCATACATGTATAGCGCGCGGGTCCAAACCATTTGTGTAAAAAAAATTTTTTATATAGCACGCACACACGTATACCGCGCATGCTGCTATAACCTCCTCCCGCCACTCCCGCTTACTCCCTCTTCTGGCCTGCGAACCGGCATCCTCCCCCCCGCTCGCGTCACCCCCCTCCCCCACGATCCTACATCCCCCCAGCACCGCAAAGACATCGGTCGCTTACCCGATTGGGCACCGGCACCAGCACCAATGCACAGGACGTGCCAGTGCCAGTGCCCGAAGATCCTCCCTCGTTGGGCTGGGCCGGGGCTGGGCGGTGCGAGGGAGATCCTCCCTCTTCCCTGTGCCGGGCTGGACTGGGCTTTGAGCATTTGCGCATGCTCAAAGCCTTCTGGTCTCGCTCTCTCCAAGATTCTCAGATTCAGAATCTCGGAGAGAGCGAGACCAGAAGGCTTTGAGCATGCGCAAATTCTCAAAGCCCAGACCAGCCCGGCACAGGGAAGAAGGAGGATCTCCCTCGCACCGCCCAGCCCAGCCCAACGAGGGAGGATCTTCGTGCACTGGCACTGGCATGTCCTGTGCATTGGTGCCGGTGCCCAATCGGGTAAGCGACCGATGTCTTTGCGGTGCTGGGGGGGATGTAGGATCGCAGGGGAGGGGGGTAATGCGAGCGGGGGGGAGGATGCCGGTTCGCAGGGGGGATGCCGGATCGCACTGAAAAAAAAAATTTGTATAACGCGCTCACACATATAATGCGCATGGTTATACTCGGTTTGTAAAATCGTGTATAACGTGCGCGTTATATGCGTGAAAATACGGTACTTTAAGAAGGATTTGCTTTTTTGTGGTTCAAAAGTTTTAGTATTTCCTTATGCAACTAGAGCCTTCCAACTTAGGGCCCCTTTGACAAAACCAGGGTAGTGATGCTACTATGGTAAATGCACTGAAGCCCATAAGAATTGAATGGACTGCAGTGTCTTTGTACAAGGGGCCCTTAGGCTTTTCTTTCTCTAAAACTTTAGGGCTCCTTTTACTAAACTGCAGTAGAGCTTTTTACCACAGGCTGGCAATGTAAATGCTCATTCTAGTCCTATGAATGTCAGAGCATTTACCTCAACCAGCCTGCAGCAAGAACCTCTACCGCAGTGGTCTCAAACTCAAACCCTTTGCAGGGCCACATTTTGGATTTGTAGGTACTTGGAGGGCCACAAAAAAAACCAGTTAATGTCTTGTTAAAGAAATGACAATTTTGCATGAGGTAAAACTCTTTATAATTTATAAATCTTTCATTTTGGCTAAGTCTTAATAATAATATTGTAATTTATAGCTAAAGAGACATAAGATCAATAAACTGTTTTATTTTACTTTTGTGATTATGATAAACATACTGAGGGCCTCAAAATAGTACCTGGCGGGCCGCATGTGATCCCTGGGCCGCGAGTTTGAGACCACTGCTCTACCGCGTTTTAGTGAAAGCCAGCATATGATTGCTCTAGAAGCCACTTTGTTTTTTATTTCCTTGTCTAATAACATACCATCATATTAATTATGTCTGTGGATCAGGATACATTTATTTTACAAGATAGATAATTTTAGCATTATAAAAGTGTTAGACTGTGTTTCCAGTCTTAGGTATTATTGTAGGAGTTTCTTATTTTTCTTTGAGATTGTCTTCTTGTAATGTGGGCTTTTTTGTGGAGGTTTGCTTTATTTGAAATGTATGTATAATTCTCTAATTTTCCTTATTTTGTTTTAAAATTCTCTATCAAAATCTTTAATAAAAAAAAAAAAAAGTTCTGCTCAATACACACAGCTCATACACTGAAGTCCAAACTGTATATGACTGTCATCTCTATAATATCTTCATTTCTCAATAGCTCTGTGAAGCAGGCTTTCTTGCACTGCATACACATTCTTGCCAATAAATCTCCAGTAATATCACCAAGATACACTTAAGTCCTAATCATTATGAAACCTTTTTTTTTTTTTTTTTAATAAGTTATTAGGAGCAGAAAATCATTATAGAATAATGTTTTTCAACCCAGTTCCCAGGACACATTTAGCCAGTCAGGTTTTCAGGATATCAACAATGAGTACGTGTGTCAGATTTTGCATACACTGCCTCTGTTGTATCCAAATTTATTTCATGCATATTCGTTGCTGATATCCTGGAAATCTGATTGGCTGGATGTGTCCTGAGAACTGGTGTGGGAATTCCTAATTTAGAAGATGGTGTGTTGTATATTTGTCAAAGTGTTTTCCTGTGGACATATAATGGAAGAAACCTTTTGAATAATAGTTCATCTGAAACTGTTACAGCATCAAGCAGCATTATGGGGTAAAGATCTGGAACAACTGCTTATGCCTACTACTTATGGGGAATTTAGGAAACACCTAAAAACATTTCTGTTCTTGAAGTATTTAGGTAACTGACCTATTCAATCTTAGTCCACAACTACTGATCCCCAGAACTGTTAATCACTAACCCTTAACTTTGTTAAATGTACTCAATCTGTAACATCTTTTAATCATCGTAAACCGCATAGAACTTCAGGGTCCTGCAGTATATAAACTTATTATTATTATTTTAACTAGAAGCTGGTGCCCAGCATCGAAATTAATACCGACAGCTAAGCTAATTGAAGAGAGTCGTTAGAAATGGCAAAAATGTATGAGTTTGAAGTGCCTACCAATACCTAAATAGAAGGCACCGGAATCACACCTATATAGGCGCTTTAGACTGTTGATTGCCAAAGTAGGCGTGGCCAATGCCAGAACTGGTGTTAGGAAGCCTAAAGCGCCTACATAGGTGCAATTCACGCATAGATAGGTGCCAGAAATATAGGCCTGGATTTTCTGGGCCTACATTTCCAGCACCTATCGTTCTCATCGGTGCGATTCTGAAACTGGCGCCAGTGCGTGATTGACATGTAATTGGTGGCCGCAGCCACCGATATTGGCTCTGGTTACAGAATCTGGCCCTGAGCGTTTTGCTCTTTAAATTTTCCTAATATGGCAGCGAAAGCAAATTATAAAAATGCAGACTCTTTTTTTTAAGACTTTTGGAAAGCTTCTGTTGGAAGCTTTAAACTGTTAGCAACTGAATGTGATGAGGAGTTTTACCATGTGATGCAAGGCATGTCTGAGTTTTGAATATAAATAGATCCTTTTTTTAAAATTTAAAATCCTTTTACCATTTGGCATGTGTGCAAGCTCATTTCTTGATTGGAGTTGAAATTGTCTGAAGCTATGATAGGGAAGAACAGCTTGTCATGGAAAATGATTAATAGTAGTGCCACCTGCCACTGAGGCTTCCTAAGTGGCAGCAGCAATTCAGGCTGGAGTGTGTGTGCCCTTAGCTATTTCTGAATATAGGCTCTCATTCTGAAGAGAGGTAGCTGCTTCAAGAATTATTCCCTTTTGAATTTATGCATTTCGGTTATGTTATTTGTCATAAATGCTGCTTGGTACCTTTTAGCGAACCCCTTATCTTTGTTACGATGCTTAAATTAGGCACTTAATCCACTTTCACTGCAGCTATCTCATTAGCCAGCCTTGCCTGAAGTACCCACCAAGAATGAGTAGTACTGAAGAAAAATATACTAAAACAGTCTATGGAGAAAGTAAAGTTGAAATAAATGGTGACACCCTCCCCCCCCCAACTATTTCTTAATAATTTAGGGTCAGTTTCTAATGTTCGTTGACTTTCCTCCTGACACTTGTTACCACAGATCTACTCAAAGTATATGGTACATATACAAGAAACTTGTGGAGGTGGGGTGGAGGGGATTCATCAATGTGCGATAAAGGTTCTCCCTTTACCATACCTTGATGCCCTGTGGAATTCATCAGCCTGCAGTATCCCAGTATTGCAGGTTGCTGAATACCATCTTAACAGAATAATGCTGCTTGCAAGTCAACTCGCTAGCAGCATTATTCCTGTGGCCAAGAGGCATTGGGCCACAGGGATAAATCCCCCCCACCCTCTGGACCCAACTCCTCTATGTAATGACCCCCCCAGCCCCAACCCTTCCATTTAGAGCCCCCAATGCTCCTAGTGGCTACCTTAAAATTCCTTGGTGGTCCAGGAGTCCTCCGGTGAGGTCCAGGGTGCCCCGGGGTTTCAGCTCCTGACCACTCTAGCACCATAGTCAAAATGGCACCTTTAGCAGCTGAGGGGGTCAGTACATGAAGGGGCAAGGGTCCAGGGAAGAATTCATCCCTGAGACCTAGGAGCATAGTTTTTGTGTCCTAATGTGACTTGCAGTATATCATTGCATAGTAATGAGATTCAAAACATGCATGGTCTGATCATGCTAAAAGCAGCATGTTGGAAGGTACCTAAGTAAATTATTATAAATAATGGGATTACAAGAAGATTCTGAGTGATTGAAGAGCCCTGGTGGGTGTATATTAATAATAATAATAATAATAATAATACCTTTATTCTTTTATACCGCCATAATCAAAAGTTCTAGGCAGTTTACACTAAAAAAAGCTGGACAATCAGCGAAATACAATAATACAGTAAAAAATACAAATATTTATAAAATAGAATTTCAATAATAAAACACACTAAGTAATAAACATTGAACAAAGTGGTCTTAATTAATTTCCGAAAACAGCAATAGGATAACATAGCTTGCTGAATACATTTACCTAACCAAGATTGTTGCATACCAGCTTGAAATGCTAGGGCCCTGTCTTATATCTACATCCATTAATTTTTGGATAAGCAAATAAGTAGAAGTTTCTAGTTTCTCTTGATTGTCTATGCAGCACAAAATGAGGAAAAAGGTAAGCTGGAGACAATCCCGATATCAGCTTAAAGCAGATACAGGAAAATTTGAATAATACTCTTGCCTCCAAAGGACTAATAAGGTTGTTCTTTTTTAAACCAAAAATCAATCGAACAGCTGTATTCTAAATTATCCTTAATTTCCTTAGAATTTTTTGGATGCTCCTAAATAGATGATGTTACAATAGTCTAAAATAGATAAAACTAATGCCTGCACCAATAGTCTAAACGATAAAGGATCAAAAAACATTATCAGTATGGTATGATAGGATTGAGGGAGCATGTAGTTGGTCTGGAGGAAACAAAAGGTTTCTGGAATGAGGTCAAGGGCAAATTTAAATTGGCCCAAATGTGTGAGAGGGATGGGGCAGGAGAAAGAAGGAAAAACTGACTGAAGGTTCTTGATTTTTGAGGGGAAAATGGAGTGGAAACTCAGATGTAGTGAAATTGCTTGCGGAGAATGATTTCAGATCCAAAGAAGAGAGCTGAGAGACAATTGCAAAAAGCTTCTTTAGTCATTTGGAAGATTGTGTGATTAGGTCTTCTCTTTAAATTCTGATGTTCTTTTCCTAACTTAAATTAATTTAAATTTTTTTATTGTTTTGGTAAGCCGCATTGACTTTTGGAATATTACGGGGTATCAAGTTTTTAATAAACATATTAATCACGTCAGTATAATAGTGGCATTGGAGGGACCTGAGCTGTGAGAGTATAAGTGGAGGAGGAGGTGGTGGTA